>NW_002990118.1:1411528-2011528 GCF_000003125.1 Talaromyces stipitatus ATCC 10500 | reverse complement strand
TGGAGAGAAGAGACTTACCGACTAAACTGTCGACAAAATTAACCTTGCGATCACACTGCCGTACTAGCGAGGGGGGTAGTCGAGGGCACGAAGCGGATGCACCGTTTGCAGTTGCTGTGGGGCAAGCGGTACGTCTGGGGTTCTTCCGAAGCTCTGGAGGCACTGGGCATTCCGTGACTTTAGATGGAAGGCCTCTCAAACTATTTCGCAAACAATGAGATGCATTTTCAGAATGGGGCAAACCTCGGCCTGATGATTCTCCTGACTCATCATTTTCCCAAATGACATCGACAGCAGTTGTTGAAGATGACGAAATTGAGCTCTGGGTCGACACGCAATCGAGTGAGAAAACCGAGGACGAGGATGAAGAGGCCGAGGAGCCTACAGATGAAGAGTACGGGTACGAGGTAACCGTCTTCCTCTGATGACTGGGGTCGGAAAGACTCGCAGCCAAGACGTCTGAGCCTGACATATTCGATAACATGGAGTTAAAGATCGCTTGCTGTCCTCCTTCGCAACTAAACACGCGCTAATAGTCGCACGTGCCACAAGAAGTTTCAAAGTATGCAAGACTCGAGTGCCAGGTAAAAAGACGATTTTGTAAAACCGTGATATCAATTGAACCGTTTCGAAGATGACCAGGAAGAAAACCGATAGACAACCGTCTTTCGATAATTAGGCGACGGTGGGCCTTTAGATGTGATAATGGTGCTCCAGCGTATCAGGTGTAGTGATCACTGGGTAGAACTCAATACCTGAGGGTAGGTATTGAAAGTATCAGAGTACCAAATCGGGAAGAAGGGAGAAGGGAAAAACAACGGGCGAATATGAACAAAAGTAGTTGTTGGGGTTCGGCAAACCGATCACCGTATATACACGCTCCGAATAGTCGACGTCGATCAAGCCAGGTAGGGTAATACTGGAGTGAAACTGCTAGCAGTCGCCAATCCCGATGCAATAGACACGATAGTGAGTATTGGTCGCTTATTGGCGGGTAACGTTCTTGCTGGACTTGGTGAGATCTGACGAGTAAGATGCGGTAATACTGGTGATCGGTGCGATGAGGCCTTCAACAATAAGGTACATTTTGATGATGATGATAAATAAAAGCGAGCACAAGGTGGAGTATTAATAGAGTCGTAGTAGCATAGGCCGGCGACCTTCTAGCAAACAGGCAACTTTCGTCACAGTAGACGCTTGCTTGTTCAAGGTGAGTCAATAGTCTAGAGTAACTGAACTGATCTCTTCGCGTAAATCATCGAGGCAACGACGGAGCTAGTGGCAGGTAGCGAGACACACAAGCGCGCGTTGAGTGGTGCCAACGAAAGTGGAAGTTCTTCACAACAAGTCAGCAGGAAGTAAATTTGCCTTGAGGTCTGACGGGGCTGGTGGACGATAGAAATAAACACGGGCGCTGGAGCCTGCAAGTTGGCCACTCTATCCTGACTGGGGGGTTGGTATGCAAAGGGACATCGATTGGGTGGGCGAATCTGCTGTCAGGTACCAGACAGAAAGAGACGGGCGGCAAAAAAAAATAAAAATAAGTCCCAAGTGATCAACAGGGTTTTTAGTCACCTGAATTACAGGTAGACCAAGAGTGACATTTTCAGAAGGGAGTGTGTCATAGTAGGCAACGGTGACTCAAAGGGTTTCAGTTAGGACGGTTGGACTGATTTACCTTAGCTGTCTGAGCACGCTGGGCTGGGGTGGCGAGTAATTAGCGCGGCGGTGCCTAGATTCGGTCGGGCGGGCTCGGAGAGAGAGAGAGCACAACAGCCGGAATCTGGTTGACTAAAGGAGGCGAAGATGAAGAGTTAGAAGAGACGAAAGGAGAGACGGATACTATTTAAAATTCTGTTGTTCAAGGTAGAGAGGAGAGGAGAGGAGAGAGAGTGTGTGTGTCGGGAGGATTGAGTAGGAGACGGAGGAGGAGGCATAATAATAATATGAGGGCAAGAGGGCGGGTCAGGATGACTCTTTCCTTCAGGGCCAAAGATAGAATCGACCGATTAGGGAAGGGGGCAGTGGGCAGTGGGCAGTGGGCAGTGAGCAGTGAGGCAGGAGGTTGGGTGGCAGGACACGCTCCCGGTAACGGCGGTAACGATACCGTATCAAAACAGCGTCGGAGCGGGAAAATATTTGCCCGCTAGTAGCAGAACGGCGGGTAAAAGACCACTCACGAGACAACAGAATACAGGCTCTGTACCAGCCGTCACGAAAAGAATGACGAGTTGACAATGGAAGGGAAAAAAAGGAAGACCAAAAAAGAAAATTTGCAACGGCAGGGAAGTGAGCTTGTTGATGGGAGAAGAAATCGGCAGCCTCACGAGGTCACAAGGGGTGTGTGGTTGAATTTCCACTAGACACGAAGTTCCATCCAACCAAAGGAGATCGATCGAGTGAGTGGTTGGAATGGCTTTGCTTGGTTCGACGATGAATGAAAAATTCGCCGCCGAGCAACAGGCAGCAGCAAAGGGGGCAAAAACGCAAAAACGAAGAAAAGCTGTGACCCTTATCCAAGTACACATACGTTTGGACTATTATAATACCGTGAACATCAAAAGACCAGATGATGGCGGGGCACTCTGACTGGAACCGGAGGCAACAGAAATAGATAAACAACGATAAGAAATGGGGTAAAAAAAATAATGGAGATGGAAATAAGCAAAAATAAGAATTATCTATACAATTGTGGAGGATATGGGTTCGAGAATCAGATCTGATGCTGCTCTCGCAGACACACTGTCATGGCCGGGTTCATTGCGAACGGTTTGGCTGAAAGAGGGAAGAGAAGGAGAAGAACTGCAAGTCGCGGGTTGGAAGGTTGGGGGGGGGGGTTCTCTTAAGGCTCTACTCCGTACATACAACGACAGCATGGCTACGGTAAACTCTGAACATGAACTGCTTTGCAATCTGCATGTCCTAGTCAGACAGGCAGCAACTAAGCCTAAGTAGAGAGTGTATTCGTACTGTCATCAGAGGGTATGTATTGTAGACTATGTAGGCGAGTCAGTCGTATCGGTATTGTACGAAGATTACCAGGCAGACCGTGGATTTCTCTCGATCTCTTTGAATTCCTTCCAATCGTCGGTCCGGCCCCACACCCCAATTCAATGGCAGCTGATCTCATTGGATATTGCAGGCCCGGTCTCCACAGCTCATCTTCGGTGGATCAACCAACCACGTCACTGTTCACTTTCTGCATTAGCGCCACTCACCAGCCAATCTAAAGACAGCCAATCACCAAGCGTTAATGACACACCGACAGCTTCCGCCAATCAGAGCAGGCATAATGGTAATATGGGCAAAACTAGCTATTTTGGGTTAGAGTGGTTGACTTGTTAATGCGCAATGTCAAGTCGTGCTGGCAGGACTAACCTTACCACTGTAGCCGTAATTCGGTGTCTACTCCGTAAACGTGATTAATTTGCTTCATTTTGGGTGTGTGTATCCTACGAAAGCAGTTTTGATTGAGCTTCTTACGGGCGACATGTTGGCAAAACCCACCGTTTTCGGCCAGTACGTACGTACACACACACACTCTCTCTCTCTCTCTCTAGCACATTCCATCGCTTTCGATAGTATTTCCACTTCCAGCAACCCATGTGACTCATGTACGTACTACAGGTGAATATATCATACATCCGAGAATCGTGAGACTATCCCAGGCTGTACCTCTTAAATTGAACTAATAAAGTATACTCTATATCCGAGGCCGTCAACAATGGTCACGCTGAGAACTGAGTCACCAATGTGGGGCCACCTTTCACCATTAATCAGCCTGATCAGTTCTAGTGCTATTTTTCTGGGCAAACGACGGAGTGCAGAATATACTCCGAAAGAGAATAATTGGTAAGGCTGATTCTGAATCGTTGTTGGTACTAGATATAGATCGTAATGGCTGCGATATGGAGATGTAGAGCCGCAACGAGACGGGACACTCCCAGGCGCCGCGATCTGGGATGGGATTGGCTCAGCCCGAGGTGTTAGTGTGATGCAACCAATGAGAGCCAAGAATTGGCTCAGGTGGGCCATCCCGAGATGGGCCATTAACAGAGCATCATTTTACTTTCTAGATATCATGACATAGCATGATGTGAAAGCATCCGATCTATCATGTGTAGATACTTCAATGTACTTCTTAGTTACCATTACTGTTCTCAGTCAACCTTGGGAGCTATATTCAAATAGATAAGTCAGGAGACCAGTTCGGCATATCCCATGGCCGAGATAGAGTAGCAGAAGATAGGTTCCCAAGGCTGACTCAAACCAATTTTGGAAGCAATATTGTACTGGCTTAATTGGGCCAGTGAGGTAGTCTCAAGGTAGAATCCATGGTAAAGACTACATATCATTTCTATGGACATTCTGATTGTTTGGTCCCTGTCGTTGGATAGTATATATAAAAATATATATGTATATATATTCAATATACAACTATAACCTCTTGGTTTCTGAGTCCATTTGGATATACATCTGAATCCAACAATCACATTACCTGCATGTGGGTGCCTACTTGGATATCCCAAGGATATTAGCTGTGAGATCACGTCGCAGTATGAGTGAGCTTGATGGATAAACTAGATTCATGGACTGGTTGGCCCGGGTCTGTTGCCTCGACGCCTCACCTCCAGCAGATATGTGCGCCCAGGCAGTACCTAGATAAAACAACGGGCATACCCGTCTAAAAAAAAATCAGTCCTAATAGGCATAGCATTCATCAGACTTCTTTGTCTGCTAAATACGAATGGCTTTGCGCCCGCTTGTTTGGTGGCATTTGTAATTTTATACGCCGTGCTTTGTTTGCAATCATGTGATTTTAATAACGACTGGGAACCACTATCCTGCAGAGACCCCGACAGTAACAGCCATCTTTAAATTTTCAACTTCTTCAATACTTTCAAAATATACAGTTCTTGTGGCTTCTCAGTTCGGTTACCCCTGATAGACGCTAAATCTTCAATCACCGTTTACTGCCTCGCACGGTTGACAGTCGAGTAAACAGAGCAGATACTCGGGGAAGCTTGACAATCTTATCGTTGGCGGTTTTGTCCACTGCTGAGCTCAAAATCCTCGCTTACAACTACAGTGGCAGAAGTCGAACGACAGATATGCCTAGACTTGACCAACGCTCTTAGCTTGAAGTTCTGCTTCCAGAACTCTCAACAGACAACACTCAACCTCCCCTCTCTTCGATACAAAAACAGAAACAGAATCATTCCAAGATGGAAGTATTCTGTCGAAATGTACCAGGCCAGCTCAAAAAGAGACACCTGGAACAAGAGCTGAGACCCATCCTGGCTGAGCTCGACATTGTCTCTTTCGAGTGTCGAGTACACTCCAACGGCCATGCAACCATCACCATTGCAGATGTCTTCAAGGCACGCAGATTACTCGACCGATATCCTCGCGTAAGGAAAGATCCACGCCAACAGCTTAAAATACGCGGCACAAACATCTTCATCGAAGAAGGCAGGAACCAACCCGACCCGTTTCTGCTCCAGTCGCTTCAGGAAGAAGATAAAGAACGTCGCAGTCGACCTCGTCGATCAAATTCTATCAGCAACGATGCCGACTCTCGAGGGCCCAGGAAGTTCTCCATCTTTAACCTGTCTTGTGGTACTTTTGATTTTCGAGGAACCAGTCCGGTTTTCATTGAACAATTTGAAATCCACGCAGCATCAGGGACGATTCACTTTGGATCAAATAAGCTGACTATCACATTGCCCAACCCCGAAGATGTCTCAAAGAACTTCAAGATTGAGTCTGAATACTGGTCCATTTACGATGCAATCTATGTGAGCGATCAGGGGCATCCGACAATAACCTTTGGCTGTAACTATGCCCCCCGTTTATTCGAAGCTCCCATCAACAACCAGATGCAGACAACACTGGCTACCTTTATGAGAGATCGACGTGCTCCTCCTCCACGCGAAGAAAAGAAGACAAGGATCGGCTTTCTCAATCTATCACACAAATGCATCGTCTCCTCTTGCTTCGTGTACCGTGTGACCCTAATCAACCAGCAGGATTTTTCCAGTATCTTGCGTCTTTCACACAATCCTAATCTGCCTGAATTGGTCAGATGGCGTGAACTGCGAGTGGCTACTCATCTTTCTTTTACCACTCAGCTGACCAATTTCTTCTCTGCACTACGTCAGGGGGTCTTTCCGTTTGCTGTACAGTTTCAGCTTCGGATGTTAGTGTCAAATGGAGAACTTCCACCGGAGAAAGTGATAAGTCTTTTCCCTTATGTGAGAACACTTCTTGCGAGGAAGAGACCTCTGGTGGTAGCCAAGATTCTTAAAGGCCTTCCGAGAAGACTTCATCACCCGGACCCTCATGCTGATAGTGCCGATGTGAGTTTGGAAGCTATCATTGAAACTCTCAAAGAGATTGAGGAAATGCAAGCACTCGAGTACGTGCAGCCTGGACAGCCGGGTTATCTGCACCACAATCAGATGGAGATACATAGACTCAGTGTTACACCTACAGGTATCTACCTTGATGGTCCAAATGTTGAAGCTGAGAACCGTGTCCTGCGAAAGTACCGACACCAGAGTGATTACTTCATACGAGTTAGATTCATTGAAGAATCCGGGGATCCCATGATGTATGATATCAGTTCGAACCTAGACCGTATCTTCAAGGACCGATTTGGTGAGGTACTGAGAGACGGAGTCATTATCGCTGACCGCCACTATCGGTTCCTGGGTTTCTCTCATTCATCCCTGAGGTCACGCAGTTGTTGGTTCATGGCGGAGTTCCACGACTCCGAGGGGCAACTGATCACCGTGAATAGTCTTATTTCGAAACTGGGCGATTTTAGTCATATACGGTCTCCCGCGAAATTTGCCGCACGACTTGGTCAGACATTTTCTGATACACTGACGTCTATTTCGGTTGACAGGGACATGGTCAAGAGGATCGATGATGTGGAAAGGAATGGGAGAGTGTTCAGTGATGGATGTGGCACGATCTCGAAGGAAGTTTTGTGGAGGATTTATCGTGATTATCCACGCAATGCTGCAGTTCGTCCTACGGTGTTTCAAGTGAGGATTTCAGGTATGTATTTTGAGATGTGAAATTCACCGCTCCGCAGGATGTTTGCTAACAGTAACCGATTTCAGGAGCCAAAGGAATGCTCTCCCTGGACCCCAGACTCAAAGGCCCGACGATTTGTCTGCGAGATTCAATGATCAAATTCCGCGCAGAAGCAGACCACAACATCGAGATTTGTGGCTCCGGCATCCACAGCTTGCCCTGTTACTTGAATGCACCGCTAATCAAGATCCTCGAAGATCTTGGTGTAGCCCGTGATCTATTCCTTGAGCTGCAAAGAGAGGAAGTACAAAATCTCCGGCTGGCAATACGTTCGCCCCGGCAGGCGGCTAGCTTCCTCGACCAGGCTCATATCACGAAGTCCACTCGTTTATCCTGGTTGATTACAGTGCTGCAATCGATGGGACTGAACTATAATCAAGACAAGTTTCTCAAGAGAGCTGTGGAGCTCGTGATTCTCATGAAACTGAGAGATTTGAAATACAGAGCCAGAATTCTCGTCCCTGAGGCTGTTACACTGTACGGTATCATGGACGAGACTGGTTATTTGCAAGAAGGTGAAATATTTGTCCCGATTCTGAATGAAGTGACGAAACGACGAAACATCCTCGTTCAAAACAAGGTACTCATCACGAGATCTCCCGCCTTCCATCCCGGTGACGTCCAAATGGTCAATGCCGTCAATGTCCCAGAAGCCTCTCCACTACGCAAATTGCACAATTGCGTCGTGTTTAGTCAGAAAGGTGAAAGAGATCTTCCCAGCCAACTCAGTGGTGGTGATTTGGATGGTGATATTTTCAATATCATCTACGATCCACGATTCCGTCTTCAACGGCTGGCTAGACCGGCTGATTACCCCCGCGCTCCCGGCACGGTCTTGGATAGACCGGTGCAAATGGAGGATATTCAGAAATTTTTCATTGAATTCATGCAGCAGGATCAATTGGGTCGTATAGCGACTACGCACAAGATTCTTGCGGATCAGCAAGCAGCTGGGACCTTCGATCCGAATTGCTTGACGCTTGCGCATTTGCATTCGACGGCTGTGGATTTTTCCAAGACCGGGACTCCAGTGAGTTGCTTTGTTTGTCAAAGCCAAAAATGTTGATGAGAGCTGACATTCATATGTATAGGTCGACATCAAACAAATCCCCAAATACCCTCCCTACCGACCCGATTTCATGGCCCCAGGGCCTCGCGTCCGAGTAGCCGAAAGTATCGAAGTCCTCGACGACGGCAGAGAACACATCTGGGACGACGGCGGAAGTATCATTGATGACGACGACGACGTCCGCCCACCACTCCGTTACTACAAAAGTCAGCGTGTATTAGGTGCCCTGTATCGAACAATAAATGAGCGAGACTTCATACGCGAACTGGAATGGGATTCACCAAATCACCAACAACAGAAGCAGTCCTCAAAATCGGTGAATGTCTTAGCTGCTGTGTGGGAGTATGTTAAGTGTGAGACGGCTGGGTTTTTGTGGGACCATTGTGTGAAGGATGCTTATTATATCCGAGATGTGTACGATTGCTCACCTGCTACCAATTTTCCTTGGCATGTGCTGACAATACGTGTAGCTATGAAGACAGTATCCAAGACCTCATGTACCAATACTCCGACGCACCATGGAAAACTTGCCTGACCGAAGTAGAAGTCTTCATTGGCAATATCATGGGTCAAAATCACAAACAAACCGCATATCAGAAAGAGTCTTCCAGGGCAATGCGCGATGGTAAGCTCTCACATCCACTACTTGCAAACTGAGTTCTAATTTCATGATCATCTAGCATACGATGACCTCGTCAAATGGACCATATCCTTGATTACAGGCCGTGGAACTGAGAATGAAGGCGAATCTCTCGAGCGTTCCGTGGCATGTTTCTGGGTCGCTCTGGAGGATACGCGGCAAAAGAAGTCTTCGGTACTGCCAGGGCAGAAGAAACTGGATAGTTATGCGTGGGTTGCGGCGGTGACTTGTTTGCATGAGATTGATAAGTTGCAGAGGAGTATGCCTTTTTGAGAGAGGATACATAGGGGTAGACCAGGTGCTTTGCAATACTGTGCGCGGAGGTGGATGACTGTATGATTATTTTATTATTAGTGGGCAAAGGCGTACCTAAATAGGAGGCTGCCTTGTTACTCCCCATCTTCAGTTGCATGGTCGGAGACACATGCTCTTCTCGTTAACAATTCATGGTCATGTGCGAACATTTTTAAGACGATGAAGCTTTTAGGGCTTCCCCGGATGATCGCCGATTTTAGTGTTCCAGTCGTAGTACGTATCTATGGTGCTTTTAAAGACCCACCTAGTAGTCACTTGGATGCGAATATTCAAAATAAATAAAAGCTGGCGTAGCCACCAGCAATTTGAAGTTATTGCCAGACCGCTAATTGTGATGATTCAATAGGAGGGAGATCCGGAGAAGCCGACGAGCAGAGCATCGCATCGCATCGCATTGCATTGCATTGCATGTCATTTACTACGAATGCCTGGATTCCACGTGACAAATAATCGAAAAGAAAAGAGGGATCATCTGATCTTTTTTATACGTGGCACGAAGTGTACTACTTACGAAGAAGAAGAAGAAGAAGTTAATAACCCACGACTGACTCAGTTCCGAGATTGGGTATATATTAGTGTCTTATCCATGGGTTGGGAAAGTTTATAAGCTTGGAAGGACGTTGGAATTGCTGTTATGCCTGGGATTACTGGATTGAGCAATATGAATACTACAATTGGAATTGATAGGGTGCAGACAGTCGTCGAGCGACTTGTTGCGGTCGTGAGAGCGAATGCTGTTGTCTCCGGCGTTGCTGTTGCTGCTGTTTTGGGCACTGCTTGGTACGGACTCGGATTACATGGATAGAAATTAGGGTTATGTATGACTGACTGCTCAAGGATGATTCACGACTACAAAGAATGGAGAGCCCTCGGGACCGGCGGGACGCCGCCTAATGTCTTGTAAGCATTCTTCATATGGGCATCAAGGTGTTCTTCATACTTATTGATCTAGTGGCTACTGTCGAATGACTATATCTCGCATCGTGTTCGCTTACCATATACCGCGCCAGACCGACCCTAACACCCTGAGCAATAATGGACCTTCATACATCAAAGCATCCATCCCACTACGATCCGGCGGACGTCCAAAAATCATGCCACGCATTCTCCCTCAACGACAAGTCCCCGAGCCCATTGACCCTTTGGTTAAAGAAAAACTCATGTCACTCATGCGCCGTTTAGCCAGTAAACATCCCGACATCCTTGAAACAAGACCTTCGCATACCGAAGGCGGGACTGCCGATGGATTATACGCGCGCAAAGACAACGGCAAAATAAATCCCATTGTTGTCTCGGATCGTGCTCTGGATTATGAGATTGCTCATGCACATCCCAGAGATAATAGTTTACATCTGTGGTTAAGTGAAGCCGATGCGAGAAAAGTGATTGAGGCGCGTTGGGGCCAGAGGTTTTGTGTGCCGACGGTGCAGAAAGGGTGGACGATGGTTTACGCGCCGAGGAATGAGGAGGAGTTGGAGTTGATTGAGGAGTTTGTCAAGGCGGGTGTGAGATGGGTTACCGGTGTTGCTATTTGAAGACCTAGTTCTGGTTGATGTTGTTTGCTTTTGTTAGTTAGCATTGTCTATCTCATGGCGTGCATTTTTGTCTACCATGCTGATTATTGTGCTTTCAATGAAGATATTTCCTTGAATAAGATCGACGACGTCAGTGATAAGCGGGGATGCCCGCCACTAGGCTAGATATGGCTAGCGCAATACTTATTGACGCGTTAATTCGATTCGCGACGCGTCTCGTCAATCAATTAACTATGTACCTTTAACTTCAACAGTATCTACCACGATCAATGCCATTAGAGATACGAATTCATCACAGTACTCTAAATTGCAGAAAAACAACATGAGAAGTCATGGCAACAACAACAACCACCACCACGTTGAGCACTTCTGAAGCAAATCAACTCAATTCTCTACGCGCCGAACTCAAACAATGGGAAAAGGCATTTGCAGATGCAAATGGAGGAAGAAAAGCGGGGAGACATGATATCAAGCAGGATCCGAGTATAGGTGTGTTTTCTCCAGTCCTCACGATATAAGCAAGGAAAAGTCTGACGAATGGATAGCTGCGAAATACAAAACCTATGGTCGACTGCGTGCTCTCGAGGAATCATCAGCATCCACACAAAATGTCGGTGGTCAGGAGAAAACCCCATCAGAGTCGAACCATCGAACAAAACGTAAAATTACCGAGGTAAACGACACGGCGGACAATAAATTCACGCCTAGAAAAGCGCCGCGAGGAACCTTTACTCCTTCCAGAAATACTGCAAACCCGCATCATCCAGCGACCATAGACCCTTATGATTCCCCGTCTACCTTCCGCCGACTGTTCAGTCCCTCAACTCATCGTCAATTGCAACAGCCGTCTCCACTTCCACTCAAAACCGCCATTGGACCGACACCGCAACGCAACGGTAAAATTCTGGGGTTATTTGATATGCTCTCCGCTTCGGGGGGTAGTACAGCAACACCGTCAGCTAACCGGATTGCGACGCTTGATCATGCGATTGCGCAAACTCCATCGAGACGAAAGCCCGCGCCGAAATTGGATGATATTCCCGAGTCAGCGGATAATGAGAAAGAGGAAGATGAATATGAGCTTAAAAATCTCATGGGACGAACACCAGCCTCGTCAAGTAAGAAAATGTATCTTGAACGACTGTTTGCGACTCCGACTACACTTCGATTCGCAACCATGATGGAGGAAGAGGATAATCAACCACAGCGGATACTTTACCAGAAAGCTGAAACAGGAACACAGACAGATGTCAAGCATCCTCTAGGTTCAGAAACGCCTAGCTTTCTGCGACGGTGGAATTCCGGGAGGTACGTATCTAGTAGCAATGACAACGACCCAGCCAATCCGTTCAGTCCGGTTGGTGTTCGGAAATTTCAGCGGTATAATGGGAAACGGCTTACTGCCCTGGTGCAGGGGTTGCGAGATATGGAGAATGAGCGGATGGAGGATGATTGGGATATTCTGAATGAAATAGAAGCGGAGCGGAATGGTCCTGCACTAGGGATCGCAGGCGAAGGAGAGAACGTCCAAGTGGGCGACAGTCAAATGCCTCAGGTCGATGCTGGAGATGAAAACCTGAATGGTGGGAAGGTGTGGAAGAAGAAAGGGCAGAAGAGGACGACACGGCTTGTCAAGATGAAGCCAGTGATGCAGGTCAAGAACAAACCAATGAAGCAATCGAAGCGCACTCAGGAAAAGGAGGTTGAAGATGAAATTGAGGACGACCTTCAACCGATCGTAGACCCTGAATCGGTAGATATCGATGACAATCTCCGACGAACCCGAAATCTTAGAGAGAGAAAGCAAAGCACAGAAACCGACCAACAAAACGCAGACGAAGAAGATGAATACTCAGACGACAACTCCTCCGATTCAGACTTCACCGAAACTGCTCCCTCAAAACAACCAATTCCTTCCACCACAATCCCAAAGCCAACATCTAGCTTCTCCGAGAAGCTAAAAGCCGCTTTCTCAACCATTCCCGTACTTAAAAAGAACACGAAAAAGCCAGTCACAAAAAAGGACGAGGATGATAAACAAAAGGCATCACCGAAGAAGAGAAAGGTCAATCCTGACGCACATGCCAATTACCGATCACTTAAGATTCGGTCAAAGGGTCAAGGAAGATTCGGGAGGGGAAGGTTTGGACGACGATAAACTTGTATCTTTGCAGTTTTGTTTGTTTTCAAGGCATGGGTTTGCTTGCTATCCAGGAGTTAGCTTTTGTTTATATGCAAGCGTTACGATTCATGACTGTATGAATGTGTACCTGTCAGATATTCTCTTTATTTATGTATAGTTATCACAGTCATCCGGAGGTTTTAAATGTTGGTGCATTGATTTGGCAATTTGATATCTACATATTAGGGTTACTGCAGCAAACGAAGGAGTACTAATATCACGATAGGCACGTCCGGCCGATTCAAAAACCAAATACCGTATCTCCTCAGTAACAATCATATCAACATCCACCTCCGGCCAGCTTATAACCAGCACCCTTCCATCCCCATCAACATTGCAGAAGGAAGTCATAGAAAATCGACTCAATTATTCACACCCCCTCCTTCACCTTGTCACTTCCAAGGTTTTCAGTTCTTTGGAGGACGACCATAGTAAATAATAAGATTGCCATGATGATCCTGTGTACTATCGCCAGTCTCGAGGGAAGGAGCTATATACTCAAAATCAACAGCTCACTTAAATATCACAAAAGGTTGTAGGATCTCTACCATCAGCAATAGGAGCAGCTGCGGTGGTAACAGCAAGATAGGCCGTGAAGAGGGCGACGATTGAGAGACGCATGCTGACTTTATTCCTTTCGTCTGGACAACGACTTCTTGGTTGAGATCAGATTTCACGTTTGAATTGAAATATTAATAAAACAGCAGAGGAATGACTCTCAATTTATACGCCTCCCAAGGTCATACAAATGGTAACTCTCCATCTCCTCATCTTTGCTTTGGTCTATGAGGTCTTTTCTTGTGCTACATATGTATGTTTCACGTTACGCTAATGCCGATCATCTTATATACCAGATTTGATAGGTACTTTTGTCCGTACCATGTCTCGTTTTTAGAGAAAGGTACATGTAAACTGCATATACCCCTGCTGTTGATGTATGGCTTGACCGCAGGTAGCGGTCTGGTCTTTGATTCAATAATTGTTATATATTGCTGATCAAGTATATATACACAAAACTTGCAAAATGATTTACAGAAAAATGTAACCTCAAATCAAGGAAGGAAACCTTGGAAAGCAACCCCCGGAATCAAACTAGGATTCCGGGGCAGGGATCCATACGCGAGACGCTCAACGTGGTAGTTGTAACGTTTATGTACTCCATTTCTTTGCAGGTTGAGTAACATTCAGCGACATGGGAGATAGGTCAATGGATGTTATTAATGCATCGTAATCCGTTCGAAGAAGTCTCGTTCAAAGTCCTATAGAAGTGGAGTGGCCTGATTTTACTTAAATTTGTATGAATTGCATGTTCTGCATGTTTCCAACTCTTTCCTGTTCTTATATATGTTTTCTGCTTTGAAATAATCTTATAGTAACGTTCAAGAAGTGGGACAGCTATAAATAAACAGCCACGAGAGGGACTCACCATTGCAATAGGAATGGATCGACTCTACCAGATGGTGTCGGAAAGCACACAGAGGTTAACTGGCACAGTACTTCCAGGAGGGCATACTAGAAGCATATGTGACGGACTGAGTCGGAAAGACGTAGAATTTCTAGCCCAACTTCGGATAGGGAGTATAAGGTTCGAAGCAATCAGTTATGTGATGGCAACAGGAAGAGTATTAAGAACCTACTGAAAGAAATTCTCCATTCCCTCTTCAAGGGGACGTTGCTCCAGCTGTCGAAAATAGAATTCGTACACTAGAGAACATAACTTCTAAGGGGATCTAACCTACAGGTCAATACTTTCAACGAGGGTTCTACCCCTCCATGCCACCACTGAGAACAGAAGTCTTAAAACACCATCTATAGGGTCAGTCCCTCTAGGGATAGAAAGTCATTGTTTCATCATTTCTATGGGAAGCTGGTTTCGTAAAGCGTTCCTCTATCTGGCTTCGGAGTCTCGTTTGTTTCATCATATTGCGGCTGATATCCCTCGTAAGTTATGATCCAGTCAGACTTGTCCACTACCCATGGGGCCAAAATCATATTCCGTACTTCGTGGAGTGATCAAGATTAATCGTGGCTATACCTCCCAATTACTGACGATTCTTTATACTCGTGGCTGTCAAGACGGTAGTCAGTGTCCCCAGAAGGCTTAATTTTCAGCCCCAATAAGTCTGTAAATCAACCTTGACTCTTTAAATACAACTGATTACTGATGTATAAAGGTTTAAACCGCTATTTAAGCTTTCCTTGCTGCTCGGACATAAAATTAAGGTTCTCTTATAACTTATGATCTGATATCGTGGCGTTAACACCATCTTCCCAGGGGCCCTTCAATTCGAAAAGATGCTTGACTGCTCTGCAATAATATACAACGTGTGCAATGCGTGTGAAGCTATTGGCCATAGGATCAGTTGACGTCTCTGAAAATTCCTCTTTGCCTTGTCACGATGCTTCGTAAAGGAAGTATAATCGTGCTTCTGGGATCGGCGTAGTTGATGCCAGTCTCTACTTGCCTAGTTCTACGACCATACGAGGCGGACACCATCATTTTATTCTCATACCTAGCAGAGACTGATGTCTAGCATGTTATCGAATTCCGTCAATGGAGGCTTTACTTGGATGTTTACTGCCAGGTCGATATATAAATATTCCGGAAATCCGCTGTAGGTAGACGATTCGTCCATGTTTCCATTTGTTTATCATATACATACACCTCTACTAGTTAGATACACCGCAGTTGCTTGATAACTATGGTTCGACTTGGTTTCATAACAGCTGCCCTGGCAGCAACAGCCTTTGCAGTACCTTCTCCAGCTCTCAAACGGGCAACATGCACTGCAGGAGATACCTCTACCACCGACGGCGTCCAAGCAATCCTAGATTCTACCGGCGCAATTGACTGGCTAGACCTCATGTTGGGCTCTTTCACAGACGGCGAGAATAACTGGGTTACTGCCCTCTGGCAAGAATCCTTCCCCGGCCAGGGAGCATCCCCGCTAACTGGCTGCGGTGATATCGGCGGTGACTGTGCCCCTGATTCTCTATGCTCCAATTACCCCAGCGAAATGGCGTATTGGGTGTTTCGATCTGTGGGCAACCTGCACAGTAAGATCAACTCTGTGCGTCAGCAGTTGCTCTGGACGGGTTGGCTGAATGGTCTGTCGATTGATCAGATTCATGATGATTTCACGGCTGTTAATCCTGAGCCGTCGTGGTTACAATGGGTGTCGGCTGCGTTTACCATGGCTGGAGGTGTTGCAACTGGGATTGACCTGAGCAAACCTCTCCGAGGGATGATTGGGTTTGCGTCGGGGGCTTTTAATGAGATATACAACCAAGGTTCCTCGAATGTTCAGGTGGATGTAACGTCGGTAGAAAATACGCTCAGGAACATTGTGGGCGCTGCAGGAAACTATGTTGCAACCGTCTTGACAAACGCGACAGGAAATGGTGACCCTGAGACTCTCCCTATTTACACCTACACCGCTCTTCAGCATGCAACGGCTAGATTCTTTGACGATAATACCATTCTGCTTGACGAGAAAAAGGATAATTCATCTTTTATCTCGGCTTATAGCCATTTTGCTAACACCGTCGTGAGTCCGTCCGTCTCCTATCATCTCCTTAAGTCTGAGATACCTAGGTGCTAAGTCAAGTCCACAGGAAAAAAAGCTCGTCGACGTGTCCATGAAAACGGCATACCACATCCTTTTCGCCGACCAGAATCTTGCCCAAAGCGACTGCAATATGAAAGGTGCCTACTGGCTTCAAGCTAAACCCGGGGAATATTTCTGCTTCTACTTGATAAGAGCAACAGCTGGTGCACAGTGTTCCAATAATGATTCAACATCCGTATGCTTATCTCGATAACCCATTTGAATGGGGAAAGTTTGCTGATGTTTCACAGTGCAAATTCTACGACAGCCCATACGGCCCTCGTTGGGATACCGGGGTTTACGACAAGTTAACGAATACATACGGCTTTGACTTGCAAGTAGGGTTTCACTTATACCTAGCTGCTGTACACGCACTGATATTATCCAGGTTTACTACACTTCTTTGATTGACTGCTACTTGAATGGTAAGGATCAAGTTGACTTGACGGCCACCACGAATGACGGCCAGATTCCTCGGTGCTTCTATAGTCTGTACGTCAGGAGCGGTGTGTGGGATCAGAATGATAACTCGGATTGGATCATTGACTTAACTAGAAAAATGTACATACTGTTTTCGTTCAGAAAATTGACCAATTTGCAACGTAATCTCCATCTGCCTTAATAGCAAAGCTCTCGTCTCACTATAAAGCTGGCTTGACTACATGCCTGATCGGATGACTCAAGAAACGGTAAAAGATAAAAAATTTACAAGAATACATAGAAATATGACTAGGATATGAGCTTGTATTAACAGCATGTAGCAGGGAAGGTTGGAGTATCGTACACTGTTTCCTTTCTCTTTCAGTCAAATCGGGTCTAATTTCAGGATTACAGAGATTAGGGCTAGACTATAAATTGTGTATGTGCGCAATCTACCAGGCTTGATAGAAAATGAGAACAAGCTCCAGTAAGACATAATGTAACATTGAGTTGCTCTATATATAATTTTCACCTTCCGAAATATGAGATTTCCAAGACAATGGGGGTATACAAATACGAAAAATCTGGTGTCTATACACAAGTCAAAAGGATGTGGTTACAAAATGAAAGTAGTTTGTTAAATGGAAAATGGGAAAGTTGAAAAATCTTCCCAGTCGAAGACTTGTAGAAGGCTGTTGAAATCGTCGGGCGGCTAGGAATTGAAATGTTAGCTTGAAATGATCACTTTTTGTGGGGTAAAGACTTACCGTTAGCATGAGATCCGATAAATTGTTACTGTCAAATGATCCCGGTAAGCTTTCGAGTGGAGTGTTGTGCTCATTTCCTGATGCAAGACTGGGAACTTGGGAGATGGATGGCTGTTTGATCGTTAGTATCGGTATCAGAAAATTGAAAGAGAAAGATGCAACATACCAGATCAATCCCGTCAAGGCTAACGGTCCCATCAGAACCACGCAAAATGCGATATGTAACCGTCAAAATACGGTCCACAATAAGTCGCTTAATCTCCTCGGCCTGATCAGGATACAGCTCCGCCTTGACAAGAGCAAAGATCATATATAAGAAGAAAAACTGCTTGGCGCCTTTGATCACCAATAACAGTCTGGCTTCCATGCATGAGATTGTCTTCTCGACAAGATCGAGCAGTGACTCGGTGAATGCTGGAAGCACCTGGCGCAAAAGGTTGGATGTATACCCAGTTCTTCTGGCGAATAAGTGCTGGAGAACGGAGAAACTTGCTTGAACTGTGCTGTCTGCCGAATGGCCAAAGGAAAGTCGTGCGGACGTTTCGTGGAGTTTCAGATGTCTTGATAATATCACCGTGGCGACTTCCAAGCGAGCTCTTGACGAGGGCTCGAATAAAGGGTCTTCGTTGGCTTCAATGGCGAAAGGAGTGTGTATCGCTAAAAGTGCCTGGCCGAGTTTGGTTTCGAGTACTGCACTCCACAACGTCAGTTTGTGGCTTATCTCTGTGTCTGTGGTAGCCTGCCAAGTTGGAAGACTGGCCTGGAAACGGCCAAGTTCCCATTCGATTTTCTGAATATCTTCATACGAACACGAGACAACCGGGGAGTTCATCAGACTAAAGATTTTGAGTCGTAGAGAGAGCGATCGGCTGAGTACAACTTGAAAGGTGCAATCAGTGACTTCAGTGACGGGTCGAGATTGTGGTTCTTCTGTCGTGTTTTCGTGGATCTCATCGTCGTTGATGTTCAGAGGTGGTGCAGTATCAAAATCCGAGGCCTGCAGAGTCGGTGGCATACCTCGATCTATTGCAATCTGAGCGTCTAGCTCTATGATAGTCGCCCACATGCGCCTCCGCATTTCTTTGTTGAAAAGGGTGATCTTCGGGATGTTGCCAGGATCTCGATGATAACCAGCTAGCATGGCCATCTTGACCAAATTTCCCGTAGCAAGCCATGCCTGACTTCGATTCAGACCTTGATTGTTCTTTGCGATGATAAGCAAGCATTGTATCCTCAAGATAGTCAAGTCCGGCCGCTTGACATATGTCGTGTTGATCCATTTTTCCGCATATCGAATCCATTCCACGACCTGGAAAGTCTTGCTAATAGTCGAATCGTGTAGGAAGTCTGGTGACGGTTCTGCTTCATAAAACCCCACTGCGGCGGCAAGCATGAGCAAAAGCTGCGCAACGAAGGCCGCTGATATCATGTCGGGATTATGAATGTTAGTTTGCAGCTCGGAAAGTTCTCGTCGAAAAGAGGGGACGTGAATTACGCGGTGCATGGACTCTACATAGAGCATGTACAAGCGCAGTAACATATCCACGACAGGTTTTGGCGGGAGAAGAGACAGCAAGGTAGCCGTGTCGATAGTTGGCAATCTCTCTTTTAGTTTGTGCTTGAGACTGGAGAATTTGAGTGCATCTTTTGCCATGCGTATCCGAGCAAAGTTCGGATTGCCGGTTTTGACTTCGTGGAGGAAAGCCTTTAGTTCTGGGAACTGTCAAATATCAGCATCGATCATATGCATACGTCAGTTTTGATCGTACTTGAAGCATCAAATTAGACATAATTCCTCCGCCATTGAAACGAGTTCTCGTTTCTTTCCCTCTTATCATAACCTTATTAGGTAGCTCAAGTCTCTGTGAAGGCGTCGCCAACGAATGTTGATAGCCCCCGGCATGACTATAGTGAGCTGTACTTCCATCGGGCCGAGACCAGCTGCTGGTAGGCGGATTAGGACCATCCAAAACAGTATCCAAAAATCGAGCTCGAGATGTTCCAGATTGTCCCAAATGATAAGCAGAATTACTATGACTTCTAGCCGATGGCAGCGACTGAGAAGATACTGGCAACGGTAACGGCGCCGGAAGACCAGTTACTGACGCCGACTTCGGGTATGCCGGTAACACAGTAGCAAACCTGGGCGAAGCTCCAGTCGCAACACGATTTGGAGGAGGGAGCGTAATATGCCCACCATTCAGCCGGTCAATTCCGGCCACTCCTCCGTTTGGTGGTGATGTGGTTGTTGTGGCTGAAGCTGTTGATGCTGCAGCAGCATTGACGGTGTTCGGCTGCTGCCAAACAAAGCTATCCTCATATTTACATCTGTCTGGGATGCCGCTTTTGAGACAGCGACCGCATGCCGGATATTCGCGGTCGCATTTTAGTTTTCTGGTGCGGCATTGAGTACATGCGACTGTTCTTCTGCGACGCTTGCGCGGGCGCGTCTCGGATGGAGAGTTGTTGATGCTATTGTTGGTGGGTTCCGGATCTAGAAGATCAATCTCCGCGGCCATGATGACAGACCGATTTCCAATCTCTTGTTGATCCTTCAAATAGTACGACTGCATGAACCACTCCAGATGGTTTCACTGACACTGTCTGACAGAGTGAAGAGTTGAAGATGATTAATTTCGGACAGTTTGAGGATGAAATTGGCTGATGTTTCTCTACCCGATTCCCAATGGGGAACACAAACCCGAGCCCGATGGGGCTCAGCAAGAGGCTGGCCAATTAGAATACAGGAACAACACGTGATTCGGAAGTCAATTTTAGTTCCGTTTTCTTCTTCGTTTCTTCTTCTCCATAGACTCTATAGCTAAGTTAGCTAGCTTGCTTTACTTTCTTATATCAACAGATTCATCAGTTGCTGAACGACGCGGTGTCTTGTCTATAGTAATGCCGTAACAGATCAGCTCAGCCATCAAGCATGCCGCCTACCGAAGCCGAGCCACACTGCCATGCCCAAGTCGGAACCACTGGCACATACCAATGCCACGCCACACGTCTTTGCTCTCCGCATTACTAGCCCAATCTCACCATATCTAGGATCATAATTATACTACGTATGCACACTGACTCGAGCACTAATTACGTATCCACAGTCTAGGCAGACGGTTTTCTCTGCAGGCTATTACCAGGTCGGTTAACCTTCTCGGGAATAACAAGTGCTGTCTCGGGAGCTCGGATTTACGAGGGGCCTTGCTGTAGCTACCTCATATAAAGCAGAAGCAACATTCTTTTTCGTTGCTCATGATAATGGCCTTAAATTTTCTTCTCTTTAGAGATTCAAATCAAATCAAATAAGAGACTTGCGACAGTACTATCTGCCTAAGTGGGAACATGTTCAAATCGCTCCTCTCCTCCATCACCGGAGGTACCAACAAAGACTACATATTCCCCGCAGTCAACACCCAGGAAGATGGACCGGATTGTCTAAAGGACTGCTCTGATTGCACAGTTCATTTACCGGATAAATTCCATATCGATAGCGAACGAAAGATATACGGTAAAGTCAAGCCGTTTACCACGCACGTGCTCGTCGGAACGGGCAAGTCGGATTGGGTATCGAAGCCCGAGGGGGAGAGAGGGAGTTTGGTTCATGCGCTGTGCGAGGTGTCTTCGAAGGAGGTACTTTTCTATTTTTGGTCTTCTAAAGTTGAATAGGACCATTGGCAACTGACTCGCGCAGCGTCTCATGGTAAACGCATCAAACATCACTGCACACAAGGACGACTCTTCCACGGATCGAGACAGTGCAACGACAGTGTTGTTATTACCTTCATTCCAATTAATTGACAATGTGACCATATCATCGGTCCCAGAACTAGTCGCACGGTTCATCGACAAGACATCGACTTCGTCAGCGGAAACGTCAGCACTAAAACCCCGGCCTTGTCCGCACGACTACGTCGTTCTTCTCTGTTCACACAAACGCCGCGATGCTCGGTGCGGAACTTCAGCACCCTTAATCAAAAAGGAGTTAGAGCGTCACTTGCGCCCCGCGGGACTATATCGGGATGCCACTGACGAGCGACCTGGTGGCGTGGGGATATTCTATGTATCTCATGTTGGAGGACACAAGTTCTCAGCGAATGTGTTGGTGTATCGCAAGGAGGAAGGACAGTTGATCTGGCTGGCGCGTATACGACCGGAGCATTGTGAGGGAATTGTGAAGTACACGATTCTGCAGGGTAAAGTTGTGCATCCCGAGTTTCAGTTGAGGGGAGGATTTGATAAAGAGCGGGGGGTGACTAGTTGGTGATTTAGCCATAGCAGCCTTGCTTTTTATAACGGATTTATATTAGATATCAACATCAAGTCAACATAATACATAAACCATAACATGAGTGAAATAATCATACATCATCCAAGAGATTATTAATATATATAAATCATCAACCAATGGTATTACGTCCAATCATTCTCCGAAGCGAGGTGGCTATTAGGAGTAAATAATGTCGTCACAGACGTACTATGACTCTAGACGAGTCGTGGTTGCTTTTTAGTGAGAGTTGGTTTCGATGCCAGACCGAGAGTGACTGAGTGGTTGTCAAATTGACCATTGGTTTGACCGTTGGCAGATTGAAAGATCGAGCTAGACTTGAGACATGGGTCGTCGTACAGACGGGGTAGCTCGGAGGTTGGCGCTTGATCGTCCACCAAGAACGGAGCTGATGAGACTCCCCACGTAGCAAGCCCAAAGGAACCAGAAGAAAGCGCAGGCTGCCTGAGCCTCGCGGCAACGGTTCTCGGATCCCATGGCAATTGAGTTGGTATCGAGGAAAATCTACGCCAGATGAGTCACATATCTTGAGGGGAAAAAAAAAAGGAGAGAGAGAGAGGGAGAAAAACGTACATGATTAGAGCAGCTCTTAGCCTTGGTCCTAGCAGCCAAAGTAACGGCCGCACAGAAAGTGAAGACAACGTTCAACGTATCCAGGACAATCGGAATGATGGGATGGAAGGTAAACGACTCGGTCCACGTAGCCGGGATCAAATATAGCAAAAACAGTGCAGACCAGGCGGCTGTGAACATGGAAAAGTGCACGCTTTCCGGGTTACTGTCGCTCTGAGCTTCGAGAGAACCGACCAGTCCGAGTAGGATGACGGTGAAGATGAATTCGAGAGCCCGGAGGCCCAATCCAATGACGCGAGGCATTGCGTGTGTTGTTTAGTGCTGGATATGAGGTGAGAAGGATGTACTTGTCGAGAAAGAAGAGAAGTACCGGGTGGAATGGAATATAAAAGCAAGGGAGAAATGTCTGCCCATCTTTTTCCTTCCTGCGACGACGAAATGACGATGGTTACGTCATCCCGGCCTGTCCGATTCTCTCTGTCTATGCCATCGCTGATTGGTGGATGGGTACCCACTCTCTGCAGCGATCGCGACCAGCTCCATCACCTTAAACTTGCGAGATGGCTTCGATCCCAATCACTCCTTCACCAAGATCTGCGTATGAGGTTCGGAAAAGACGCGGAGCGTTTCAAGATATTTCAGGACGTTTTTTTGAAACTCATACCGTGTTGTTTCGCGATGCGCGCTGTCGTGAGATGCGGTGCAATTGGCTCTCGTGGTAGAGAGAGCCGCTGGGTTCCAGCCAATGAGAACTCACAATTGAATATTCTACAAGAGTCTTGAGATCATTCATCATGTCGTCGAACGCATCAGCCTGAGAATTGCCTATTTATCCAGGAGATTCCGAAATAAGGCTGACCACATGTCATGACCAGCCAGGACCGGGCTATGTGGGAACTAATATGGATTCAGGCATACAGTACCAAAAGATTCTGAGCCACAGTCTTGGAAGAACCGGATTGAAATCACCTCTCAGAAATAAAGCCGTTGAAGCAACTACCTAGCAGGCTAGCACTTAACATGAGAAGCTGACCTCTCAGTTGCCTAGGTATCAGAGCTCAGCTGCAAAACAACAAAAAATACTGAATTTGCAAGGCATCATCTAACCCAACTTACTCGAGAGTGGTCTCGAGATTGAAGAAAAGAAGGAAAAGAAAGGCACGCAGAATTTAGACATGAGCTTTGGCCCATTCAGCTTCGTCCCACATATGATTCCGATCTGATTGTTGATATGAACAGTCTTTGTACGGGCGTTTTATATCGAAAGAGATATATCAAAGACATCTCATCATCCATGCTTCAGACATGTAATGAGGCCTTTGTTGTCGGTCTCTTGTGTTTTAGAGACATGGAAGTACCGGTTGGATGCTTTACAGGCATAAATAGGCGAGGGTTTCTTCTGGAGATACCTAGGTACCTAGCTTCTAGTCCTCGGTTCAGAATTCCCGAGGTCACACTCATCGTTTAGGTACATCTCTCGTTCGACATCATTGCCGATCTACTAATAAGCACTAACTTAACCTACTTCTAAGTTCAAGAACGAAGCTTGTTCCATGACAAGTACACTATTCAGCTCTCTACTGCCTCCACCAAGGTACTCCAACGGCTACATCTATCCGCCATGCACTCTATACTTTTTTTTTTGGCTTCTCCTCGGCTCTCAGCTCGCTGCCGGAGTCGTTGTGAACGCCACCGTGTGGGAGAAACCCCATTGTTCAGGCACTCCAACCATAATCTACATGGATGTCTCTCCCGACTACTGTTTCAATGTCCCAGGCGCCTCTTTCAATCACTTCATAGAAAACCCTTCGTGTGCATCGAAGCACAATGTTGGATGCGACGTGATCAGTTATTCTAACGAGGACTGTTTTTTTTGAGGGCTTAAAGGGTCCCGCGAGTTGTGCCTATTATGGACTCAAGGGACTAGTTGTCAACAAGATTTCCCGCTCCCTGCTGTTGGAGAGCGTGTCTAGATTCAATTTGCTTCGATTAGATTGATTAATCTCCGGTATACTGTGCCTGCTTGAGGCAGCACTTTCAAACAGTTTAGAGTTAATATGAATCGTGGCGCATTTTCCTTCAGACAACTAATATGAATGTAGAGCAGAGACACCGCATGAGCTGTTCGAAAGTGCAACAGGAACTGTAAGGATGGCATAAATAGTCTTCCAACAGCGCTGAATCATGAACCTACAGATCAAACCGCTTTGTCAGAGTCTCATCAGCCCTACCCCTGATGGCATAAGTTAATTGGCGTATGCATTTTCTGTTGCTGGACGGAAAGAGTTTATATTTATTAAACGGTGATCCAGACACATCGACGGCAGATCTTAGGGCTTAGGGCTAGATTTAAGCGCAACCCTGATTGGCCGAAACGAGGGCAGAGTCGGCGTCCAGAAAGGGTTAGCGTGACCGAGGCTTAGGCAGGTGCGGGGTCCCAAAAAGGGAAAGTGCTAAGCCTGAAGGCTGTGAGCTCCTGCATCTCTGATTGGCCATTTCATTAGGAGCCTGAGGCTGACTCACCCCCATAGCGACATCAAGACTTCGCATCTCCCGTCTTCCCCAAACTGTTGGTTTCTTTTAACTATTGTAGACATCTGGACTCTTCTTCTTTTCCTGAAATTTCTTACTCATCACTCTGGCACTTTACGAGCCTTACTTCTCGTGAAGCAGTTGCCTGATTTTTCAGTCAATTGCACTCACTACTGCCAATCCACAGCCATTGACCAGTTTTGAGACGAAGAGAAAAGGAGAAAAGAAAAAAAAAGAATCATGGATAACTACAACAATTTCGACGGAACCTTCGACTTCGGTTCTTTTATCAACTTCCCTGAAGATAACACCATGGAGTCCAACAACAATGCGGACTTCCGATTCCCTACCCTGGAAGGCTTCTCCGCCGACCCATTGAGCTTCTCGGACGTGCAGCTCCTTCCAGGCTGGGACTTATCTCAGTACGATGCCAATGCCAACACCTTCGATAGTTTTGGATACTCCGCCTCTTCGGTCAGTGAAAGTCCCGTCACGACCAACCCGGACTCGTTTGCACCTCAAGCGGAAGATTTCCGTTATCTCGTAGATTCACGAGCATCTGCAGACCACAGCGCACGTTCTATGAAGCAAAAGCGAAGGGATGCAGCCATTGATCTACATCTTGAGCGGTTTATGGCCTCTCATTCTGATTCTCAATTGTTTCCCATTGGCTCGGAATTTTCTTATTCTGATACACCTTCAGTCACATACTCTCATGAGTCATCACGACAGAGCCCGGTTGCGAATACACCGGCCTCGTCAACGTCGAGTAGTGACCAATCAACGGTCCCTCAGACAGGTGGCCGTGAACTTGTCTTTGATATCAATCTGAATACCGCTACGAATCTTCCAAAGAAACAGAAAAAGCGCACAAAAGCGCAGATAGAAGATTACATTAACGCTCGCCGCAACGGCGCTTGTTTGAAGCATAAGAAGCAACACAAGAAGGTTAGCCTCGGTGTTTATTGCTGTTTAACAAAGCTAACTGATGGTAGTGCAACTGCCACGAAAAACAATCTGCAAAGAGTCATGTGGATGCCAAAGCAAGGAAGCAAAGGGCGACATTGTCCAAAATTCCTGTGCCTGCTCCAGGAGTCAAGCCCACTATTGTCGAGGCTCCAGCTCTTTCCTGGTCGTCTTTCATGCCTTCAGTCTACTCTCATATGGATGATCAACCATTCAACGAGGAAACCGACCGTGACTGGGCACTCTTGGCCGACTGGGAGCGGTGGGACGATCTGGAACACACATCCATGGTAAAGATGTCACAACAACAAAACTCTCAGACAGTGTCTCACGGGTCGTTACTACCTGGTCGTCCCCGTGCCCCTAATACGCCAGGCCTGTCGGTATCCGCAAATCTACAACCCAATGTTGGATACTCGGCAGGCGGAGACGGATCATTCAATCACTTGCTAGGGCTGCGCAACGATACTAGCGATCGCCATCCACTCAATGCTGGCCAACTAGTCACTACAGCAGGAACACTTTCGGTCCCACTGCGTCGCACCGAACGCACATCTGTCTGGGGCCAAAATATTTCATCTGTACGGTCAAGTGTATCGATATCCAGCCAATTCGTACGACAAAACGGCACAGTACGGCTATCCACCCCGATCCAGCAAGGATTACCAACGGCAAGCGTACTGGTTCAATTGGAAACATCTCGCCGTCCGGGAGACACATCTGGTCTCATGTGGAACAATTCACCTCTACGGCCAGGTGTACTGGTATCGAGCGCAATAACCATGTTAAACGCACAACAGCAGCCATCGGCCCCAGCTCCGCGGGTCCTACCAGCAGTGCCACGGGCCCACACCGCCTCACAAGGACTGCCGATGGAATCTTCCGTGTCAGTAGCAAGCGCAGCAGGCTGGGAGCAACAAACCGGGCCAATTTCAACTATCCCGCAACGGCCGCCTGTTGCGTCAGTACAACAGGTCACCCAGCCCCGGTCCGCGATGGATGTACTGGCGACAGTGCTCGCTCCATCTTTCCAGAATACCTTCAGCGAACTCCAGGCAACAAACTTTGTCGATGCAATGTTCAAAGACGTCTCCCAGGCAGCCTTTGTGGTTGTCCAGCAATACTACAGTATTTTCGCAGCCGTCTTATCCTCGGCATGCTGGATGTCAGGACTTTGTGTTGTGGCTTTACAAGGCATTGGCCAACTTGCGATGCTGTTCCGTTCAAGCTTTTATCACCTCGCTGGGGAAGATTTCCGCTATCACAAGTCGCTAACAACTACTTGTGCTGCAGAACTCTCTACTTCGCTGTCTTTTGGTCACCCGCTTGTCCTGAATGTTTAATCACGTTGGCATGATTACTTCAGGCTTAGCACCATCGATCAACCGTCGCAAGTGAACAAGAGAGGATTATGACATGAAGAGATCCAACAAGCCGTTAGTGAAACCTAGTCGAGATACCTAGCAATAGCAAAATGATATTGATTCTTCATTTCACAACTCACGTATATTCTAGCCTATTCAACTGTAGAATGAGTCCGGGTGTGCTGTTAGAGTAAGTAAACCACCGCCCAATCATATCTTTAGAATTGCGACCCACTCGGACGCTTTATTCATTCTGATTGGCTACAAAAGCATTCCATAGAACCTTCTGCTTATCAACACGTGGAATGGTAAACAAGGGGCTAAATTGCTTAACTTCTTCCTGTCGTGTTTTGCTTTACTAGTCCTTGACAATGATCCTATCACCTCACCAACCAGGTAACCGGAAGATTAAAGCTCGCTGTCACTGCCAATTTTGATTCTTCATGTGGGAAATGGGTTCAGTGCCATGACAATGAGTAATCTTGGTCCGACCCGCTTGGATGGAAGTCTAGTAGATTAAACTAGATCCCACGTTCCACCTCCATCTACACTATGTCGTACGTATGTTATGAGCTGCATGACTAACTAGTAGACTACTAACTAGTCGACTGCGTATTCACGTTTAATTTAGGACGTAGCTCCATACTAGCCGAGACGGGATAAATGGTCTAATTCCCACTTCTTTCTTTTCTTCTTCTCTCGCACTTCGACGCATGCAAATTGGTGATTAGGAGGTGTGTAGGTCACCATGCAGATCTTTTATTTCTTGTCCAGTTTCCTGGCAATCTCCAGCACGGTGGTAGCTTCTTGCACACAGCCGTCGGCGTCAGGTATTGAAGCGCTCCTGCAACGACGTCTCCCACAACATGCGGACAAGTTTGAGTTTGGTATTGTGAATGCGACTTCTCTGGGGGAGAATGATGTGTATGTTGTTTTGAGTGCGGAGAATGGGAGTATTAGGATTGAGGGTAGTTCGTTGAGTGCGTTGGCTACGGGGTATGTCAATTCTGTTTTTTTTTTCGTGCGTGTATAGTAACCTGAGACACTAATTGGATGATGGGTAGATTGCATCGATATCTTTCTGATGTTGCGCATGTCGATATCTATTGGTTCATAGGTAGTCGACTGGATCAGATTGATGGACAATTTCCAAAGCTTAACGAGCCTTTGACGGGGTCTAGCGTTGTGCCGTATCGGTATCACTTCAACACTGGTATTCCCTCGCCACCCACCATATTAAGAACTCTTGACTAATATGAGATGTAGTAACAACATCCTACACCAGCGCATTCTGGTCCTGGGAAGACTGGGAACTCCAACTAGACTGGATGGCTCTCCGGGGCATCAATCTCCCCCTCGCCTGGATTGGAATCGAAAGGATTTTTATCGAGGTATTCCAAGACCTCGGATTAACCGACACCGAAATCGCAGATTTCCTTAGTGGACCTGCTTTTCTTGCATGGAACCATTTCGGGAATATTCAGGGGTCATGGAGCGGATCTTTACCTTATGACTGGGTTGATAGTCAGTTTGATCTGCAGAAGAAGATTGTTAAACGGATGACGGAGTTGGGTATGACGCCTATATTGCCTGCGTTTCCGGGGTTTGTGCCTAGAGCTATTACACGTGTGTTGCCTGATGCGGATGTTATCAATGGTTCTGCGTGGGAGGCGTTCCCGACCATGTATACTAATGATACGTTCATGGAACCTACTGATCCTCATTTTACGGAAATCCAGAAAAGTTTTATCGCCAAACAGATTGAGGCGTATGGGAATGTGACTACATTCTATACCTTGGATCAATTCAACGAAAACAATCCTTCGTCTGGGGATCTCAGTTACTTGCGCAACGTCAGCCAGGGAACTTGGAAAACACTCAAAGCCGCCGACTCCAATGCTGTGTGGGTGATGCAAGGATGGCTGTTTACGAGTAACTCTGCATTCTGGACCAACGATCGCATTGAAGCGTATCTTGGCGGTGTGGCTGTTGATTCGGATTTGCTAATCCTAGATCTTGCGTCCGAGTCGTCGCCGCAGTGGCAGCGCACGAATTCCTATTACGGCAAGCCGTGGATATGGTGCGAGATCCATGATTACGGTGGTAATATGGGGTTTTACGGCCAAGTTATGAATATCACCAACAACCCTATTGCTGCGCTGCACAATTCTAGTTCGCTCGTTGGATTCGGTCTGTCCATGGAGGGACAGGAGGGAAATGAGATTGTCTATGATCTTCTGCTCGATCAGGCTTGGAACGCTGCGCCTATCGATACGGAGAGTTATTTCCATGATTGGGTTACCGCGAGATATGCAGGCAGCAGATCGATCCCGTCCTCAGTTTATAGTGCATGGGACATTCTACGAACCACGGTGTACAACAACACCAATCTTGCAGCAAATGCAGTCCCCAAGGCGATCTTCGAATTGATCCCTAGCACAACCGGCCTATTGAATAGAACAGGTCATCATCCAACCAAACTAAACTACAACACGGCCGATATGGTGCAGGCATGGAATTTATTCTATACCTCCGCTTTCAAGGAGCCATCACTCTGGCTGAATCCAGCCTTTGAATTCGATCTGGTCGACATGTCTCGGCAGGTTTTGGCAAATGCGTTCATCCCTGTTTATGAGAATCTAATCTCTACTTACAACACAAGCAATCCATCTTCAACAAAATTACAAACCATCGGAGCAGAATTGATCGGTATCCTACAAGCCCTGGACACCGTCCTGGCCACAAACAAGAACTTCAAACTCTCCACCTGGCTCTCTGCCGCTCGCGCATCTGCAGGATCACAGCACAATATTGAAGATTTCCTGGAATACAACGCTCGTAACCAAATCACCCTATGGGGTCCAACGGGGCAAATCAGTGATTACGCATCCAAGTCCTGGGCTGGATTGGTGTCGTCGTACTACATCCCGCGCTGGAAGATGTTTGTTGAGTATCTGATTGATACGCCGGTGGCAAAGTATAATCAGTCAGCGTTTAATAGGGGATTGTTGATATGGGAGTTGCAGTGGCAGAATGAGACTATTGCGGCGGCTGTGGGGGAGGAGAAGGTTGGGGGAAGTGTTGAGTCGGTGTTGGAGGGTGTGGTTGGGCAGTGGAAGGATGTTTTTTCTTCTTGATGTTGAATAGACAATAATAATATAATAATAATAATAATAATAATAGCACGATATATGGTGTATGAAGTTCTCATAGTAAGAAGCGCACGTGGTTATCCCTTGTCAGGTACCCGTCCAACTCTCCTCAACCACAACAACCTTGAACAACAATGCCCACCATTTCAGCATCAAAATGTATACAGATGCGGATAGACAGACACGACACCAACAAGATGGATCAAATCATCCGCGATACCCTCGCCGACAAAAATCGAGTCCGATCTGCCGCGTCGTGCTGATCATGTACGTTACCTTCACTACTCAATTTATCCGATCCAGCCACCGCAATCTGAAATGCTCTAGTGTTCCCCGCCTATTCTCTTCGTTTTCTGCCTCACTAGTTTTATTTATACTAAATACTTATCCTATTTATACTACGTATTACTGATATATAGCCAGACCAGTTCTACTCTTTCTCACAATCGTGCTTGCATGGATCATGGCCATAACCGAATCAATGACAACGGCGAAACGAAACGAGGAGTCGTATTTGACGTATTCTGCAGTCAAGGGGTATTTCCTTCAGGATGAAGAAGATACAGATGCTAGTAGATTCGACTACGTATGCTTCTACAAACTCTTTTAATAAAATTTTGGATATTAACTGTATTCCTAGGTCGCGAAGAATTTTGGCCTCATTAACCGGAAATACGATTATGAAGAGGGGCTATCTGCAAGGCATAAAGGGCATGAAGATGCAGCTGAAGAAACAAAGCCGATGACGCAATGGGCCGGGTTTGAGCAACAAGTTCGTACATTGAACGGCGAAGCAGGACCTAATGTTCAATACAAGGTTCTCTACCTCGGTAGACACGGCGAGGGCTTCCACAACGTTGCTCAAAACTGGTATGGAGATGAGGCCTGGGATGTACGTACCCCCCTTTCCCTCGCCCACGTAAAAATTTAAAAGGTAAGCTCACAGGAGAAAGTGCTACTGGTCCATGCAAGATGGAAACGAAACATCAACCTGGTCCGACGCAAAACTCACCGAAGTCGGCAAAGCTCAAGCTCAGACAGCACATGACGCCTGGTGGAAACAGATTGAAAATGAGATCCCATTCCCAGAAATTTTTTATGTTAGTCCGTTGAATAGGTGTTTGCAGACGGCTTTTATTACGTTTTATGGGTTGGAGAAGGATATTGTTAAGCCTTTTACGCCGACTGTTAAAGAGGTCAGTGTTATCTCTTTCGTCGTGGGAAACCAAAGTATCTAACTGTTAAAAGCGGATTCGTGAAACTATAGGAATACACACCTGCGACCGTCGCTCGAGCAAATCAGATATTCAAAGAGAATACCCAGACTACATTATCGAAGAGGGCTTTACTGAAGAAGACGTCTTATGGAAGCCTAAACACCGCGAATCAGACTCTATGCGTAACGCACGCATCAAGGGTTTCCTTGATGATATATTCACCGCTAATAGCAACAATGACAAACACTTTATTTCTGTAACCGCGCATTCAGGCGCCATAACGGCGGTTCTACAGGTCATCGGACACAGACACTTTCCCTTGCAGACTGGTGGAGTTATTCCGGTTCTTATAAAGGCTGAAAGAGTCGCTGGTAGAGAGCCAGAGACGATTATTGATCCTCCTACTGGTGTGCCAGAATGTAAAAGTGACCCGTTAGCGAAGGGGCCGTTGCAGGTTAGGGAAGTGGTTGATTTATGATTTTTGGGATCTGCTATTTATTGGTTTGATAGATTTTCTCATCATCATAATCACTATCATTCCAATGGCATTATTCGAGATTAGCCTAGTGCTGACAACATGAAGATGATACTGAAAACCTTCCCTAACCACAACTCCTAGTGTAGACCCCCAAGCAAAAAGTCCACAACCTGAATTCAGCAAATCATTCATTCCCAGAACTACCACTGCCACAATCAAACGGCAACTCCATATCCCCCACAATCTTAACCAGAGCATCTTCATATCGCTGGTGTTCAGGTCGTGTGAACATGAACATGTACCCATCTCGCATACTGGTCTCAGCAAACTTGTTGTAGCTTTCATTACTGCCATACCCCATCTGATCGTTAAAAAGGGATGGTGAGGATGTAGTTTGTCGTGAGAATGCAGATCCACCGTAACTCGATGCTGTGATGGTTGTATTCGACATGAGAGGTGGTGGGGAGGTAGATTGTGTCGTATCATTCAGAATAGAGGTTATGCGCATAATGTCACTGTCTTGTGTGCGTTGGGTCTGGTTGATAGGAGAGCCTGTGTCATGTCCCTCTGTTGCTGACACTTGAGACCTCCTGTACTTCAATGTGACAAGGAGCTGATTCGTGGTGTCATTTATCGGTAGAGTGGTGGCACCACCGCCAACAGAAATCTCTCCTGACTCCATCTCATCTGCCATAGCAGCAAATGTGCCTGAGCGTTGATGATAATGTCTGAACTGGATATGCTTCTTTGGCTTCCTGCTGACTCGTTTCCTGGTTCCTCTCTCAGATCTTGGTCCTGAGGTTACAGACGAGAGAGTGCGAGAACTACGTGGCCTGCGTAGACCACGGGGTGTTGGTGTTCCTGATTCCTCGTTATCTGGGCGTTGTAAGCAAGATTCTGTAAAAGGTAGTGGGTTGTGTTGTAGTTGGTTTGGTTTGGGGATTAGGATTATGTAGGACTGATGGGTATTTGTTTAAGTGGGTCGATGGACGAGAAGAGGAAGATTTCTTACAGCAGTTTGACTTGCTCCTGTTGCGTGCCAGGTACCCAGGGGAGTTGACAGCCACCCACCTGTTCTCTCGAGGTGGGGAGGGATCATTTTCTTCAAACATTCCGTTTGTCAATGGCGTAGAGTATGTTTGTTGTGTAGAAGTATTGTCTTCATCGTTCGACTCGGTCAGACCTACGATTTCTCGCCATGCTGAGGACATGGTGCCCAAGTCCGCAGGTACGTCACCTCTCAAGGCGCTCTATCTCTTTGAAATGCTTCAGTCAAGCTTGTATCAGCCTTCACAGGTAATCCATGGCAGATAGAACAGAATGATGTGTAAGTGGTGGTTAGAAGTCATTGATAAACAAATATAGGGTCAGAAAAGATGCAAAACAATGATGGAAATATACTCCAAGCTAACAGGAGTTGGATGGATCTTCCCTTGTGGTTGATCAACATAGAATTCACGGCCTCATCATTCACATGCAAGGTGTGCCTATACAATGACAGTGAATTGTTACTACAGCGATGGTATGCTCTGTCAACATCAGACGACTGTGGCCACCGTCGTGCAATGATCCGGATCTATATCACCATGTTCTTTGGAGGTGTTCTGAAAGTTGCCATAAATAATGATTTGATTTCTATAGTACAGTCGGCCTAAATCGAGGAATTATTATAAAGACAAAGAGAAAAGAGAAGCTCGTGAATATGCGACATGCTCAAGAGTATTGAAAGGTAGGTTACCAGCTGTAGTACTGGTTCTGTTGCGAGACAGGTCGATCTGGCAATTGCACCCACAACTGGGATTTACGTTGACGGAGAGCTCTCGTCTCTCTGTCGTTCCACTCGCGAATTCGGGTCTTTTCTTCTTTGAGCAAAACTGACAATCCGGTATATGGTAGGCGTAAAAGGTTGATCTTTCCTCTAGCTCGGTGATCCCAGTCGCTGCCAAAGGGACCTCTGTTGACCCATGCCTGTGCAATATAAATCGATGTTGGGTCTGTGATAGTGTGTCTTTCGCCATCTTTCAGAATCACAGTGATCGGTACCATTTTACGGCCCGATTCGCCCGCCTTTGTGAGTCCCATTCCATGACGAACGATAGCCGTGTTTTTCGCGAGCTGTAGATGTTCCAGGACATCCTTGGCGGCCTTCTTTTTGCTGAATCGCATTTGCAAGATAGCTTCGTCGATGTTCTTGCCTGCGATTTGTCGTGCCAGTGGAGTCAATTTCTTGACCGAAGTCTTGAACCAATGAGACTTGACAAGCGACTCACGCTCTGTCGCCATGATAATCTCCTGTTTTGTCAAACGGCCGCGTTTCCGAACTTCTCGAATAATCATCTTTCGCTCCCATCGTTTGCGTGCTTCCGGTTTAGGATCGACCACCCTCAGCATGTTACCCCACAATCTATCTTCCAATTTGGCTGATCCCTTTGGCTTCGTTGATTCTTCTTCCTCAATTTCGCCAGCAGCCTCATCAGCGAAGATAGAATCCTGACTTAGTGAACCTGTTCGCTGTATTTGTGGAGGAGGTTGAGGTTTTCGGGCTGGTTTGTCTCCAGGTTGTGGTGCTCTGCTGAACATAAAGCCCTTCATCGATTCAAAGAGAGATGGCTTCTTTTTATCTTTGCTGTCCTTTTCATTCTTGTCTTGCTCGACCTCGGCGCGTAATGGGTGAGTGTAGCTGATTGCTCGTCGGTATGCTAATGTCGTTGAGCGCGCTGCAAACTGTCAATTTCTATACATCACGGATGGTATCGATCAAAATACATACAGCTCTGTATAAGCTGCCTAAAGGGCAGACCGGCGCCCCTTGAGGCCATGATGAATCAATTCCAGGGTGAGCTGTCAGATGCCATGTCGTTGATTGAAGCAAAAAATGTCAGCTGGGGAAGGGCAGGGCCGGTCTTGGCAGACAAACAAAACAAACAGAGACTTCCGGCCCGGCGTTCGGCGCTTGCATTTTTTCCCTCCCCCTTCGATCTAGAAGACTCCGGCAGATGTCGTTCCTTATTATGGTCACTGTCGCAACGTTATATATCACCTTTATTCTGCTATTTAATGTTCGCTTGAGCGTCTATATCTCAGAATGGCGCCCTCGAAACAAATGACCGTCACGCCTCGATATTTACTTCCCCGGTTGACTTGGAATGGTACACCCCGCATCACCATCACAGCCATCCAAGGCGCGCCCCTCTCGACTGTGCGACCCCAGGGCAATAGAGCGGAAGAACATCGTTTAAACAGTCAAAAATATCATACATCGTCACCTGCCGTGCGGAGACCCTCTGTTTCTTCCTCTCCCTTCTCATCTTTGACGCCCTCTACATCACCTACGAAAGCTTCTACGAATTCCGATAGTTCGCCCATTCGACATAATGGCGTTTATGTCGCCGCCTTCAAGCCTGCGCGACGCGCATTTCATGCATCGGCCATTATGAGCCGTGATCATCATTTTGATACTTTGAAATTCGTGCAACGACTCAAAGCGGAGGGTTTCAGCGAAGATCAGGCCGTTGCTATGATGAAAGTGCTTAATGATGTGATTCAAGAGTCAATTCAGAATCTGACGAGGACTATGGTTTTGAAAGAAGGTATGGATGGTTCCCATCACAGCTCGGAGCTTGGACTTGATCTAACATGACGTTACACGACAGACTCCGAGCGAGCAACATATACACAAAAAGTAGACTTTGCAAAACTGCGATCCGAATTATTAAACTCCGACTCGACAGAAGCACAATTAACGCGATCCTCTCACGAACGGATAGCAGCAGATATAGCCAAACTGAACTCCCGATTACGAGACGAAATCAGCCGTACACAAGCCTCTGTGCGATTAGACTTGAACCTGGAAAAAGGCCGCATTCGCGAAGAGGCTAATAGCCAGGAGATGCGAATAAAGGAGACGGAGACGAGGATTGAGCAGGAAGTCGCGGGATTAAGGGAACGAGTGCAAGCTGTTAAGCAGTCGACGTTGCAATGGCTGGTGTAAGTCTTGTCTCCGCTAATGTTAATTCTTTGGATACTAACCTGTCTTTAGCGGTGTTTGCACTGGTACCGCTGCCCTCATTATCGGTGCTTGGCGGTTGTTGATGTGAAAACTATTCGTTTGGATAAGATGCAGACAGAAGATCAGCACCACTCTTTCTGTTCTTTCTTTTGTACCATAGTCATATCTTGAAGCTATAGCGCATAGACTTCAACATCAATCCAACTATTCGGTGTCGTGACATTTGAGTCATGTAAACATTCATAATCTACCTGGATATTAGAATTCTAATGTAAAATACTTCTTTCATAATATCTTCCCATGAAATATACTATACACTTTTGAATCCATCACTGCACCGTTAATTCATCACTTTTTCTGACCTCGCTTGCCACGCTTCCTCGTTGCAGCATTAGCAGCAGAACTCCTGGTGGAAGTCGACTTGGTCACCTCGGCGTCGAGAGCATCCCCCTCGTTGACATCTACATCATCCGCGCCTTCAACAGCCTCACTAGACTCCCCCGCATCCTTTCTGCCGAGCGCTCTGCGATACAACCAACGCGGAAGACGGAATACAAACGTATCCCGCAGCACCGGTTGTGGAATTTCTTCAACATCCAGTAAGAACTGCTGTTTCTCTCCGTCTTCAGTCTCCTCTTCCAAGAACACATTGCCAGCCGAGTCGACAACCAAGATCTTTCCATTTTCGGCGTATACACGCTTCTTAGTGCCAGAAGCACCAGCAACATTCTCGCTGATCGGGGTAGCTGTACCAGACCCTGGTGCTGAATCAGCATTCTTACTCCCTTTCTTGCTCTCCTTGCGATTTTCGCGCTCCATCATCCGTTTCTGTCGGCGGTTCAAAGCCATAGCGGCAGGTGATTCTTCGACTTCAGCTTGAGGCGCGGAAACAGGAGAGGTAGTTGCAGTAGCATCAAGACCCGGTATACCACCCAGAGCTCTTTCATCCCCCCAGGCAGCTTTCCTCGCATGACGAATATATCTCTCCATAAATTCCCGCTGTCGTCTATAGGAAAGCACAAGAGCAACGTAGTGACCAATTCCGCCAAAGGCGACGAAAAGGCCTATAAGCACAGTCCCTAGACCGGGACGGAAGCGAGAGTAATAATATCCCGTACCTTTCCATGTCGGGAAACCGTGTTTCATGAAATGATCGTATCGTTCGCGTGAGGGACCTCGAAGGATATTTGCAACGGTGTTGAGTCGAGCGGAGCGCTCGGTGGCTTCTTTGACGGCGTTTGCGATTTGACGTTCCGATGGACCTTTGGATACGTGGACACCTGGCTTTGTACCCTTTTTCTTGCCGTCGCCTTTCCTCGCGCTGTTTGCTATAAATGAGCGCTTAACTTTATCGGGATGGAGCTGCCTCGACATTTTGCGGTAGGCTTTGTTGATATCATCTTGGTTTGCGTTGGGTTTGACGCCGAGGAAATCTACCATTGTCGTCAATGTTAGCATGTATCGTTGGATAACTAGCGATAAAGGGAAACGGCTACCATAAAATGTCACATTGGGTCCTTCTTTGGCAATTAATTCATCTCGAATTTGGAAAATCTCGTGGTCTATCGAGAGCTTCAAGTCAGTTTCATATCCGCAAAGTTCAAGATGTTATAGGGGTTGTACCTTCTTTCGTCCATGCTGTGACGAATGCCAGCAGAATGGCAACGACCAAGAACTGAAAAGCTGTATGTCGCATAGTGAACACTTAAATTCTCCTATCACCATACACATACATTTGGACACATGCCAAGGCTGTCTCATCGTTTTAAATTTGGTCACGACAGATATGAGCTTTACCATATTGGGCTAGATAGATTAATTGAGGTTCTGAGCCAATCACAGCCCCTTTGTAGATCTATTTTCTCTCCTGAAACGCCGAGTTCATTCTCTCCATTCAAGATATAAGTAGGATATTTCGCCCGTGTTGTTTTTATAATCGATAACAAAATGACAACTTCGATATGATACATGTCATTTTACTCGCTTCCAGATCATCGATCCGGCAACTAGACGACTATCTAAGGGATTTTAAGCACCTCCAGCAGACGCCTCCATAAGAAGCTTCTCACGCTTCATAGGAAGGCTCAGCAAAACCACCAATGCACCGGCGGTCATTATAAAATTTATGAATTGTTTTGAGCATCCACATCCACAATGATTGCCAACACCTTATCCTTGACGGATGGAGACAAGCTCTTCAAAAGAGTAGACCGTGCTCCTGCAATCGTCTGCTCAATCTCTGAAGCAAGAATATCAGGCAGGATGGTCTTGATGCCCTCCCTACTTTTGTCCAGAAATACTGCGTTGGCAATAGCGAGAGATAGTGTAATCCCAGTTATCTGAGCGCATGATATGAATCCAACGGCTGCAGAGATCAAGTGAGGTCTCACCAGAGCTTGGGCGACTGAGAAGGATGCCTGAGAAAACATGCCCAACGCCGAATCCGATCAAGACGGTATATCCGTAAATCTGAGAGACGGACGTTGAAAGATAGATCGTATACATCAATGCGGCACCAATCACAATCAAGATTCCTCCTGCAAGATACCAAGACATGGACAGATCGAATTTCGAGAGGATGGCACCGTTGGCAATAATCGCCACAATCATTACGAAGATAAACGGCAATATACGGACGCCAGATTCAAGAGCAGAGTCATCTCGTGTAAATTGGAAGAATAAAGGCGCCATATATACAGGAACGAAGATAGTGGTACCGCCTGCCGCCGTTGCTGCAAAAAGAATCAGGATAGTGGGCATCGTGAAGAATTCGATAGGTATAATACGACATGCGACAGCAGTGAAAATTGTATATGTCTGTTGGATGCCGAGGAGGATGAAGAGGACTCCGGAGCAGATGAATAGGCCGACGATCCTGCTCGAGTTCCATGGAAATATCACTCCGCCATGACTCCAGAGACGAATGCGCTAGTCAATAGGGCACCGCCTATGTAGTCTAACTCACGAGCACGATCAAGAAAGCTAACACCAGGATGAGGATCCTTATCTGACGGGAACATGAACAAATAGATAGGAGGCACACGGTGCCAATAAGGAGATTGATATAGAACGACCAACGCCATCCAGCTGAGGAGTCAGTGAAAGCTCCCCCGATAATTAGACCAAGGACTGTCCCAAGACCCCAAGTGAACCTAGCACCACTCACGTACTCGGGACGCTCTTGAATGGTAATCGTAATAGAAAGTAGAGTCATGAGCTCGATATACATACCAGCCCCTGAAACACCACATATAGCGCGAGCAATAATAAAAGCATTAATAGACAGCGCAGCTCCACAGACGGCAGACCCAACTTCGAAAACAGCTACACAGACAATATAAGTCCACTTGGCATTTAATTGAGCATAGAATTTTCCCCAGATCAAGTCTGTTCCCGCGGAACCAATTAGGAATGAAACGCTGATCCATGAGAGTTTTGCGACGGTGATGTTATCGAGGGCGAAGAGGAACTGGGAGCTGTAAATGGCTGCGATAACGAGTAACCATTTGAAGCCTGGTATTTCATGCGGAAAATTCTCTGGTGCTGCGTTGGGTTCGATGGGTTGCCTTTTCGTGTCGGTTCTTGTGGCTGTCATGTTCTGGTAGGCATCGTTTGCGTCGCCTTTGGAGGGAGAGTGGAAGTGTTAATTTTTGCCGCTACTGCTGTCACAGGTATTTGTAACCATGATTTTATTTTCTAGTCTTGTGACTCTAAGCAGGAAATGCAATGATTTGTTATGATGAGAAGCGAACATTAAGGGTTGAATACTTCATCACCAACACTTATAGCAGAGGAGTCTCCCCGAACTACGAAAGGAACAAATCGCCGTAATTCCGTAACAAGTCACTATTACCTGACGCAAAAATTAATACGCGCCACACAACAAATTGTCAATACGCACCATACTGACACAATCTGGTAAGCATAACCAACAGTCATTGTAAGGCGATCCACATTCTAAGCGTCAAAAAGCCTCATTCCACCACCAATATCAAGGACCCCTAGCGCGCGGTAAGAATATTCTTCTTTTATTATCAAGCAATTTGTCAGCTTCAGGGTATGATATCAGTTCCCAAAGAAGTATGCACTGATGAGCATAAAATTTAGATATTTATCAACCAATCAGAAGAGACGACGCAGGCTCTATGCTATAAGAGGCTTAGCGTTGACGTTCAATTAGAGTTTAAGGTCTAGGTTCCCGCCGCTGCCAAGATCACCCACATGCGAGAGTCTTCCATGGCCTGCATCCTTGTTTCTACATACGTACTTGCATCGTTTTCATGAGTAAAAGACATACACGGAGCCTTTTACCGTAGATTTGCTAGGCTTACAGATATTTAACAAATTCTTACATGAATGACTCTTGTTAGTGGGAGGCCGCTGCTAACCCATACGGACGCACGGCGAGGGGTACCTGTATTTCAGACATGTGTGCCTGGATAGTTAGGTATTTTTGGAGTCTCTAGATAGGAGCTGTTTATTACCGATGAATGGCACATACAATCCATCGTCTAGGCATGTCTCATCTAAGCAAAACATAACAACCATTCTGGTCCATAACCGAAGCCCAATCATATCAAAAGGAAGAGTTGCCCTACCATTCCAACATTGCTCCATTATCTTCATTGCCTCAAAAAAATAGTAGTTGACAGGAGCGACTCGCCACTGGTCCTCTGAGCCAACGACGCTGCCAAAAGCCGGAAAAAGCTTCTTTGGCTCTCCAGCGCCATACAGCCACAAACGCAAAGGGGCCAGATGATATTCAACAAAAGCTTTGGATTACTCTATACGTTTCGGAAGAGAGATATTGCGTCTGAGACGGGTCCTGAAATTTCTGACAAGTTAGGATAGGGGCCGGATATAACGACATGCAGGTATACAATGGCAGAGAGCGCATATGCTTTTGTAGCTGTTATGCGAGATGGAATATTGTGAATTGCCGAGGACCCCTTTGATTGGATTGGTCCCTGTTTATTGCTAAGGTTTGCTAATTCTTGCTGGAGATGACGCTCAATATCAAGACCGCATTTCGCCAAATCGACCATGCTTAGCTTGTGGGTTGCCTTCGACTCTACTTTCCATTTATCCAGCATGGATATCTCGAATATAAGCGACATGACGGAATTTCAGCAAGACATGAGACGCTCCGTTGCGAATCACAGTTCATTCAATGCCTGTATATGGTCAATCTGCAGAAAGGGGCAGCTTCAGGTAGATGCACATACTAGAATGTCCAATGATATAAGGACCCTAGCAAGACACAAGTGGCACCATCCTGTTCTGGAGAAAGGGAACACTTATGTGATTGTTGAGTTATAGAATGGGTACTTGTTTGGTCGGGTATTCGCGCTTTAATAAGGGGAGATATCAAACTAGACGCTGAATGGAGAAGGCTCTGACAATTTCTGGTCCCACCGGCGAAAATCTAATGTTATAAATTTTGTTAGCACTGGATCAAGCATTCTTGTAAAGCAGGGTAACATACTTCCCAGCACAGAACTTGAAGGATTGATGTTAAACCTTCCAGACGACGTCCCAAGTCGCTATCACCCTGCAAGATTTGGTCATCTTCTAAGAAAGACTTTAGACCTTGGACAGCAAGATCATAATATCCATCTTTGACCGTTGAACTGTTCTGTCAAAGTTCCCATGTTAATACCTTGAGATGGGGGGAAGATGAGGAGGCCACTTTCACTCGAAGCGAGCGTCGCGTAGTATGCCTGTTTGAATTTCTTTATGATTAAAGATAGCCAAGGCTTTTGTACTTGTCGGCTGGATTGTAGAAAGGGTTCTGGATATAGAACACGTCATCCAAGTAGTGCATAAAAAGAGCGTCCTCTTTTTGATTTTCTGATGTAGTGGCTTTGGGAGTCACTGATTCTGATGGAAATTGTCCTGTATCGTGAGGTACCTGAGAATGTCCGTTCTAGACTGTATTATTTAACTCATCCCATGAATCTGGAGCTGTAACTGTCGAGAGAGAAGTTTACGTTGTGGTATACTCCATATCATAGCATTAAAATCTAAATTGCTCCCGCCATTAATGGCGAGATTAAATATCTCGGGAGGCATAACATCGATTAATTCCATATCGCCAACTTGCGGAACAGGAAGGTCACGCATGGGCATCTGTGGTCCATGCAATGGTGAGGCGTCTTCTGTATATAGCGTGAAAAGGTTGTGGTTCCCCGAGTTGCGAAGACAACCAGAACCAGTGTTCTGAGATGGTGCACTCCATTCTTGCTCAAGACAGGCAGTAAGCTCCAGCTCATGTAATTCATCATTGCCTTGATCTTCGTTGTGTGGCAGTTAGGTTGATCCGAGTGTGAGTTTGTTGAATTGGATCCAGTACCAGGCGGAGCCTTATGAGTTTTCAACAGACTCGCTGGCACTTGGTCGCAGCGCACATTCTAGACGTACGACGATCGTGTCGTATGGAGCGAAGCCTGCCTTTCCTTTTTCCACTTTCTCTGGCCGACAATACTTTTGAACTCGAAAGCTTTCTGTTTTGGAATACCCCATTGTCCATCCACTCCGGTGTCGGTCCGTAACTGTAGCATTCTAGTCTCAGTGAATTACAAATGTTGCATATCGGGTGGCATTCGTCATATATTTTTCTACGAACTCTGCGTATCCAACAGCCAGAGAGACTTCGTGCGGTTGATTGAGTCAAGTATTAGATTGATGAAGAAAGACTCTTATTGACACGCAAAGGCCACAAATTTCAGCAAGGTATAGAACTAGGACTTACGGATTCCAGTGTTGCCAGTTGGTAGACATCTCGTTGTGACCCGCTCTTATATTCCGGTAACTGCGCCGAGGTTCCTGTGAGCTAGAAGCTCATAGTTGGTCAAAAATTCGACCGTGAAAATAAGGACATTTTAATAATTACCCGATTGAATGCTGAAAACAAACAAAGAAATTGGGGGTCTAAGAAGGGAGGTACACGCACCAAACAATAATAGGCCTCTCTGGGAGCCATACAAGCCCCCGGAAGCAATTTCCCGGACCCTGTAATACTATCGGGCTGCGTTCTATGGGCGAAAATCCAAAATTAGTAATGGCTTATCTACCCTGTACCATTGAATCAAGTGAGATGAAGATTACAACTTCATCTTCTGTTCAACTCCAGCGGATAATGAGCTGCAAAGTAGAGCAATTAACGGGCAGCTAAATGCATGCGGACAAACCAACGTAGTGGACTACAGGAGGAATAGTCTTATCGCATATGCCGCACTGACATGACATGCATTCATCTCTAAATGCTGGTAGAAGGACTGTGCTGATACCTGATAGATATTTACTGGAGTCATCGTAAGCAAATGAGGAAGAAAGTAGGTCTCAAATGCGCACGTGATGCAATTTTATGCCTCAGGCATCAAGTTTTGGGCCGTGTACATATTCACTGAGTGAGGCTGCCGGGCATCAAAATGGACTATTGTTATCTGCTCGTTAATGACGAGCATTAAGAGGGGTATCATATATGAGATACGACCTTGTTGAAGAAAACCGCACTGGATTGTAACTTTCTGGGGCATGGTCTCCTTTAGCCTACTTTATTTCGTCAGAGATCATGGCAATAAAGCCCACACAGAAGGCGCTTTTAACTTCGAAAAGCAGTTCACTTATAATTAGTTGTTCCTTTTCAAATATAAATTGCAAATATTGTCCGAGGGTATTAGAGGATTCCCTCCGATATGACACGTCAGCTTCCTCTAGCCGGCTTACCACATAAGTCAAATTAGTCAAGACAGGGCATAAGTAAAACGTAAAGCCAGTTGCAGGGTAAAAATTGGCGGTGGATCTGGATATTGACATGTCCTGATTCTGCTTGGACTGTGATTTGCTTGATAATCGTGGGCCTAATGGACGTTCGCCTTGGTCGTTGAATGCAGGATGTATGCGGGGTTGGGTAGTTGAATGCGGCCAAGCGAAAGCTAAAAGCAGTCAAAGAGGAAATTTTCGCTGGTCGCTCGTATTTAAGGAAAATTTTTCCCATTGTATTTTCTCATCTGTTCGCATCGTGTCCGAGAGACATGAAGTACAGTTATTGTACGAAGTGTTTGTCTCTGCAATCGATAAATCGATATTAAACCGCGCTAGTCCTCTTCGGGCCCCGTTCTCCCATAGGGGGGATTTGGCAGGAGCGGATTGGCTTGCGGCTGCCCCTGGCTGAAGCCAATCCTTCACGCCTTCGTCTTAGGCTTCACTTTTTTCTGTCTCAATTCTATCTCTTCCATCGCAATCATCGCAACGTTTTTTGTCAATCATTCTCCTACTATCAGCGGTTCCCTCATTCAGGCCTTCTGTCCTTTATTGACTTCATAATCAATCTATACTTTTCCTTCTTACCGTCTGACTATTTCGGTCGTTATCATCAACCAAAATGTCTCAATTCAAGATCCCAGTCGACCTCATCACCTCTCGCTTCGGCGACCGCTTCCAGAGCATGCGCAATACATCGATCAGCTCGCGCTTTGCCAACCTCAAACCTATTTCCGAGTTCCTCGACATTAAGCGTATCTCCAAGCCAGCAGACTTTAGTGAAGTGCAGAGCCGCGTCAACTACAATCTCTCCTACTTCTCCAGCAACTATTTTGTCGTCTTCCTCATGCTGAGCATCTACGGTTTACTTACCAACCCCGTTCTTTTGTTCGTGATTATCTTGGTCGCTGGTGGAATGTACGGTATTGGCAAACTAGACGGCCGCGATCTTGACGTCGGATTCTTTCGCGCAAGTACCTCTCAGCTGTACACCACTTTGCTTATCATTGCTGTTCCTCTCGGTCTCTGGGCATCGCCTATTGCGTTCGCCCTTTGGTTGATTGGTGCTACTGGCGTGACCACTCTCGGTCACGCCGCTTTTATGGAAAAACCTATCGAGAATGCTTTTTCCGAGGAGGCGGTCTAGGTGGTCGGCCGCGAACTCCTTACGATATGCCCCGATGGGGAAGACCACCAGGGGTATGGCAGGGGAATCAGACGCGAAGGAGAGCTACACAGTGGGAGGATTTCAATGGTGTACGTTTCGAGGAGATTTACAGTGACGTGGATGATGGTTATAATGAATTGAAGTTTGGGGATGGATCGTGGCGGCGCATCGAGAAGGGAGGCAAGGCAAGCACGCGCGAGTTACGGCTGGGGAGTAATGGGTATGACTACGAGAGTGAGGTATCGGACGGCGCTGAATATGATTTGGATGACGACGCGGACAGTACTGTGGCGTATGCAGTACAACTCGCGATGCGGGATAAGGAAGAGATGCTGGTCGAAAAGGCTTTGGAGAGGATAAGGCGTGCTCAAATGCTTGGGAAAAAGAACGTTCGGCTTTCTCAAGAAGAGTTAGATGCATTGGAACGAAGACGAAAGGGAACGACAAACAGGAAATCGACAGCCACAGTCGCTGTTAGTTCCACTGGCCGTGTACCTTCAGTCAACGATAGGCGACCGAAGAGCAGAGATTCCGTTTATTCGGTTTCAAAGGGTTCACCCAGGACAAGTGGTGCATCTGAACGGCGACGAAGCTCACAAAGCCAATATTCACCAATTGAGTTCTCTGGGGTATCTCTACGTTCTAGTGGCATCCATGCATCCTTGAACAATAGTCCGACAAGCTCGTCATCTCGGCCAAGGACCCCAACTATGCAATCTTTACGCCCGCAGCCTTCTGGCAACTCGCCCATGATGCATCAAGCTACTTATATGCAGCGATACCCGTCAGAGCGCGGACCTACTTCCTCTCGTGCCCTACCTGATGATCCGCAATGGGCGCCTCGACAACGCTCTCAGTCTAATGTATTGCCGTATCCGTATGACCATCCCGCTTATGTACAACAGCCGTACGGTGCTATCCCTATTGACCCGCGATACGCCAACTTGCCGAACCGTCGACCGGTTACTTCAGACCCTTCATTTTCGAATGCTAACTATGCATCTACAAGTCAAAACATTCCTCGTCGAGAACCAGCTAATCCTACTGGTCGTCGTATTCCCGATGAAGTTTCCGAAGACGAACCCAGTGAGGATGAGGACAGTGAAGAAGAAGATGACGACGACGATGATGATGATGACGACAAAGATGAGGGAGTCAAAGTTACACAGCCACCCGCTGTTCGTGCATACGGAGGGCGAACAGCAGTGGCTGGCGGCGGTTCGAGAGGAAACCGCGAAACTCGTCGCCGGCGTGGTCGGTAATAATAGAAGTTGAGAAGTTGTGTGGGACTCCTTTGCATTATGATTTCTTTCGAGCCATACCCTTTGCTTGATATTTTTGATCTTCGCCATTTGTTTATTACAGGCTGTTGCCAGGGCTTATTCGTCAATGGAGTTCTTAGAGGCGGTTATTATGCAGTATCGTTATTATGAATTATAGATATTCTTTTCCTTTTCGTTCTGTTTTCTGTACAATGTACATAGATTAACTAGGGAAAGATCTAGCAAACCGGACGCGGTCAGAAAAAAGGTGAACCAACCTAGCAGTCAGTACGTTGAGTGGATTTGCCGTCTCTTGCCGATATCGTCTGATCTAGAGGTAGTCTAGTGTGCAGAAAGCGAGAAATAGAAGTATCATTCATGCTGAGTAGTAGACTTCATCGGCCTTACCCTTGCTCTGGCAAAAGTTCTAGTAGAACTCTTATTCCCAACTTCAAACACCTTTCCTCGTCAATATTCCTTTTACTAGTTTTGAATGCAGTGATGCCTAAACTATATTACAACCTCGCCATTTATATTTTTCCTAGTGACGGATGCAACATCATCCTCTCTCTGACCTGATCATGTGAGATGATTTTCTTGAAACATATTATTGAGTCCCTTTGGCACTGCAAGTCTGCAACTGCCAACAAGGTGCCGTGCCATGTCACATGATGCGGATATATAAGCGAGATTCCAGCATTGCTGGGATATGTTATCCTTTAGAAACAGGATATACTTCGTACAGAGTAGATAGGATGGATGGATGTTTTATTACGCCCGGAGGTGCTAACCTAGAGGGCACTAGTGCGCTAATTACATAATCAATTCCCACAGATCCAGCATGGTCTCTTTAACACAACCACCACCTGTCGAAGCCTAATTTTTGAAATTACTCCACAACCACCGATTTATCTGGCTCGGACTGTGTGTCAGGTTATTCGCCAGCTCTCGAGGTATCGCCCAATACCAAGAAAGCATGGCGGGCAGCCCAAATGCACCACAGCTGGGCCTCCAGCCATCAACCATACGCGACCACGCGATCCAACTTGAAGCAGACATACGCGCCTTGAAGGAATACCGAGTCAATCCAGTAGGCAAAAATCGCACACCAAACTGGAATATGATTGAACCACTACTCGAAAGCTTTATCAGCTATCTGCAGAAGACACAGGACCTTCCAACCACAAGCGAACTGACCGCTGTAGTCCACGCGACGGCACGCGCTCAGCAAATTCTCAGCAAAGACGTCACGGAAATCAAGAACTTCCTCGCAGCTCTGGCCAGGAAATCGACCATCCCTAGCTATGCACAAGTACTGAAGGACCCCTATGTAGTAAAGCCCACCATGCAGACACGCCCATCGATGGGTCACCGGGAAATCCTAGTCAAACTGAATCCCACGGACGTAGAAAGACAGGCTCAACGCGCAACAGCAGAAGAAATCAAGCAAAAGATAAATAACGCATTAGCGAATCACGAGGACCCCAATTTAAAGAAAACACAAATTTTAGCGGTAAAACAACATCCTAGTGGGGACCTGACGCTCTTCACATCCGACAGAGGGAGCACAGAGCTAATAATAGCACATAGGGAGGACTGGCAAAAGATACTAGGAGAAAAAGCCAAGGTTAAGGTTCCATCATATGGAATTATTATACATGAAGTTAGTACACAAGTGGAAGCTCACAACAAAGCAGAAATTGAAGAAAAGATTTATTGGAATAATCCATTATTAGAACAAGCAAATGTACTGTACTCTGGATAGTTAAAACGCAATCTTGGGGAGAAACGAGCCTCTACCATGGTTGTGGAGTTCGACCGAGAAGAAGACGCGGACCATGCGATTAAGAATAGCATTATGTTTGGAGCATAGATTTTTAACTGCGAGTACTATGACTGGACCTGCAAGGCTAGACAATGCTTCAGATGCTAAAAGTATAGATACATAGGGACTTATTGCAAAGCCCAGGAAACATGCGGGTATTGTGCGGGACTATATAGCACTAAGGCGTGTCTAGAGAGAGACAAACCTGGCTCGCAGCCAATATGTCCAAACTGCTCTAAGAATCACCCATCATGGAGCATTCAATGCGAAGACCGGAAAGAGGAACTGGCTAGAATCGAGGAAAGAAGGATGAATATGCCATGTACACATAAGGAGGCCGCACTTCGACGAGGGAATTTCACAGGAAAACCCAAACAATCTAGGGAGACACACCGCGGAGTAAAGGAGAATAGCCGAGCTACAGGAGTAGCAGCTACTCTTAATGCTCCAGGAAACTAGAAGAGAGGACAATCATCTAGGAAGATTACAAGGATAGATGGAAACCAGGGAACAGGCAATACTACAAGAAGAGTGCTCCAGGAACTGGATCGCAACGCTCTCCCCATGCCAGGAACAAGCAAGAAACAGGCACTGCCAGCTACAACAGAAAACAGAATTATAACATCTCAGGAATCTATTATGTTAACTGGACCTCTCGATGATTAGAAAGATACTGACAGTCCTACAATATAATGTCAACAAATCGCGCAAAAGGGTAATGGCTCCATTACTGGCCGATGAGAATATATGGAAATACAATATCATTGCTATTCAGGAACTATGGAGGAACCAGTTCCAGACCACCACATATCACCTGGTTAAAGACCGCTTTGATCTAGTCTACAATGAACAACCAAACACACGAGTCTGCTTCTTCATTAACAGTCAGTTAAGAGGAGCATGGACACACACCCACCATACACTAGACCTAGATACACTACATCTGCAATTCAAAAACGGGAAAGAGGCCAGGATAGTTCATATCCACAACATATATAATCTAGTTGAAAGTCAAAATGAGAACCAACCAAGCACGCTACCGGATCTCCGAAAGGCACTAGAGAGCGATCGAGAAGAGGAACATCTACTCATAGGCGATTTTAATCTCCACTATCCGATGTGGGGGGGAGTACAGAGCCGTAAGACATCAGAAGAAGCAACAGATCTGTTAGAATTAATCACAGACTACCACTTGGAACTTTTACTGCCGGTAGGCACAAAGACAAGGCAAGACAATGGAGAACCAAGTACGATTGATTTAGTCTTTGGAACCTGGTTGCTCTCAGAGAGCATCATTAGCTGTGGTCTTACAGGCAATGACCTTGACCATAATTCTGACCATCTTCTGATCACAACTCTCCTAAGCTTGACCACCACCAGACATCCAGAGAGAAAAAGGAGACTATGGAATCAATTAAGGGAGAAGGACTTCCAAGAAGAGGTGCGAAAGAACCTTCAAACTGATAAGAGATTAGACGGGAGCAAGAATATCGATGAATAAGTCAATCACATTGTACAGACTATTAATAAGGCCATTGAACACCACTGCCCAGAGTCCCAAGTATGCCCCAGATCAGTACCCGGGTGGACACCAGAGATTAAAGCGGCCCAGATGCATGCAAGAAGACTTCATCGGCAGTTCCAGCTACTTCGCACTAAGGAGGCATGGGAGGAATATCGAGCGGCTCGCAATCTTAAAGGGCGCCTAATTAAGAAATTGCTACGAAAGAATCACTGGGAACAAATTCAAGAAGCTACAGAAACGCAGTCAGGACTCTGGAGACTAGCTAAATGGGCCAGGAACCGTCAGCCACGCCAATCATTCACTCCTCCATTACGGGTAGATCTAGGACCGATGAAGACGCAGACCGAGGACAAGATCGCACTCCTGAAAGAGAACTTCTTCCCACAGATGAAGGAAGCAGACCTTTCAGATTTGTAAGATTATATCTACCCTGATCCAGTAGACTGGCCCCTATTTACGCCGAGAGAAGTGTAAGTGGCCCTATCCTCAGTGGCAACACACAAGGCCCCTGACCCAGATAGAATCCCTAACCTGGTACTAAAAATCCTTAAGGATATCTTATGGCCAATCCTTATACCACTCTTCAATGCATGTATTATATTTGGATATTGCCCAGGACACTTCAAAATGGCAGAGACAGTTGCTCTCCGCAAACCAGAGCAAGAAGACTATACACAAGTGAAATCCTACCGACCTATGGCACTCCTCAACACGTTAGGTAAGACCCTAGAGAAAATCATTGCAAGGTGTCTCTCAGCACTGGCGGAATGGTACTCTTTACTGCCTCCGACTCATATAGGTGGAAGAAAGGGGATTTCTATAGACCATGCACTGCACTGGTTAATAGAGAAGATAAACATAGAACTGAATGGGAAGGTATATAGAGGGGTTATATCAATTCTCTCATTAGATGTGTCAGGAGCGTTTGACAATGTCTCTCACCCTCAGCTTCTACACAATCTTAGAAAACGAAGAATTGATCCATGGGTAGTCAGTTAGATAGCCAGCTTCCTTACGGAGAGACAAACCACAATCAAACTTCGAGAGGCAACTTCAGGAATCCTAAATGTTGAAACGGGCATCCCACAAGGATCACCATTATCGCCCATTCTCTATCTGTTCTTTAATGCAGACCTAATTGAAAAGTGCTATAACCCAAGCAACAACACTGGCACAGTGGGTTGGATAGATGACGTGAATATTATCATATAGGGAAGCTCAACTGAAGAAAACTGCAGAAAGCTAGAAATCATCTACGAACAGTACAAGAAATGGGAAGAGAAACACGTGTTAAAATTCAATCCCAAAAAATTCAAGCTAATCCATCTGCCCAGCAAGTACAGCAAAACAACCGACAAGGAACGCCCAATCTGGCTGGACGGCTGAGAAGTGAAGCCAGTTCCTAAGTGCTGTATTCTTGGACTTATTATAGATAATAAGCTCAACTGGAACGGCCATATCGAACACATTGAAACCAAGATGACCAAATCTCTGGGAGCCCTCAGTAGCCTCGCAGGATCCACCTGGGGTACAGGATATAAAGGACTACGACAAGTTTACCAGGCCACAATCCTACCACAAATAATATACGCAGCATCGATCTGGTACGCCCCATTGAACTTAGAGGATAACCATCGGGAGAAGGCAGTAGGCAAGCTGGAAGCAATACAAAAGAAAGTAGCTAGGATTATCACAGAGGCATTCAAGACCGTCTCAGGAGCAGCACTCGACATAGAGGCTTTTCTCCTTCCGATTTGAATCTATTTAAACAAGATTACGGCGGAAACATATCTCCGGATTTGCTCTACACCATCCTATAAGACTCTAGAGCAGAGTTGGAGAGAGAGAATCTAGGATGGCTACCTCAAAGGCTGGCACAATCTCCCAAGCAGATAGGGGCCACTAGAGAGACACAAGCACCGGTGTAAAACATTATTAGGACCTGAAAGAGTCAGGAATGTGGAACAGAGATATCCCTTCCTAACCCTTCCCTAGTGGGAACCACCTCAGACACATATAGCTACCAACGCGGAGGCAGCAAGGTCCATCCATAACCAGATTCTCCAACAAAACCCAAGTCTTATTACCTATACTGACGGCAGTGCTATTAATGGGAAAGTTAGGGCATCTACCATCCAATATAGCCTCTCAGTTACAAGATAAACATTCATAGGAAGAACACCAGAGGCAAATGTATTCTTGGCGGAACTGGTTGGAATACATATGGCCCTAGAGATGATATAGCAAAGGATAGTAAGAAAGATGATAATCTTCTGTGACAGTCAGGCTACGATTCAGGCAATCAATGGTGCTCAAAAGACAGGCCAACAGATCTTAGGAAGCATTGCGGAAAAATGGGACGAGCTCAGGAGCCAGGGTGTCCAGGTAACTATCCACTGGATCCTGGCCCACCAGGGAATTAAGGGTAATGAGCGAGCGGACATAGCAGCAAAGGAGGCAACTAGATGGAGATTGGTGCGGAATAATAGAGGAAGACAGGTTCCATTAGATATAGATAGCACAGCTCCAAGACTAGTTGGGCTCCAGCAACCTTTGTCAGCGCTCAAGAGAGACTTAAAGACCCTAGCTTATAAACAGTGAGAACAGAACTGGCAACAGAATCAACGAGGCCGTACTCTCTTCTGGGTCATAGATAAACCATCAAAGAAGAATATAGAGCTTCACACCAGACTTAGCAGGCCTCTATCATCTATCCTAACACAGATGCGGACAGGTAATATCAGCCTGCGGCATTTCCTATACAAAAGAAAGATTCCGGGAATCGACAACGGAGAATGCCAGTGTCAACGTAGAGCACAAACAGTCACACATATCTTACTGAGCTGTCCTAGGTTCAAGGAGGAGCGTAACGCGTGGAAGAATGAGGGGACATGGTCGTCCGATGCAAGGAAGATTCTCTCTAAGGGAAAATACACTGTTAGGGCAGCAAAATTCATGTTGAAAACCAAGCTCCTTGGGCAATTTGGGAGCATAGATTTAGACATCTAGTGGAGCGGTGAGTCCTCAAGGGTACAACAGTCACTATACCAGCTGGAGCAGCAGCAATGTGCTCTAGCAAGCATACACCAGCTTGTTGTTTCATTCTAAATTATTTAGATACATAGTTAGTTCTTGTATATAGGACCGGAGCTGGCGGTCAGGATTAGGACACATGCCGCATAGCTGCCTGCGGGGCGGCTGGGACGGCTTAATGAATCAATCAATCAATCAATCAATCCGGCATGGTCTCGCGATAGCCCATAAGTTGCTTTCTTAACATGTGTGTGCTTGGTGATTGGCTTCTTTGGTTGGCTTATGAGAGGCTCCCTTGTTAAAGGTGTTGGCTAGTAGATGATCTTAAAGGTTATCTTCTCCAAGTGTGCAGTGTCCTAACTTCGACGACTGTAGTGGGATCTACCCTGGAAGGGAGGAGGGGAGGAAGAAAGGAAGAGTTAGGAGAGAAAGGAGGGTGAAGGAGAGAGGAATAGTTTTACTTTTTACTGCATTAATTGAGATTCAGATTTAGATTTATATTCTAATCTTCCTGTAGCGATTACAAACTTAATTGCTGCGTGGACGGCCTTCATATCTGGTTACCATTGATCTGGATCTGAACATGATTTACTGCCCAGGAAAAAGGACAGATTTCCTTGTCTTAATTCTGTGCACTAATTTATGTCTTCTCTCATCACTATCCATTATGTGCAGCAGAATAAGAAGTGTTCTATTGTCTTGCTTGCTTGGCCATAGGCACAGAGATCCAAATCTGCTGTGCCTATCCAATTAAGGTAGCTGTTAAGCCTTATCATTCCTGTCCGAAGTTGGGCTAGGATCTTTGCCTCTTTCTAATTCAGTCTATTATATAAGCTTCTTATGTGTTTTCCTGGAAGAGCTATATCCACCATTCTGGAGTATCTTCCGATATGTTCTGGGAGAGTCTATTTATGTTGCCTTTCCATAAGAGCAAGCCTAATGGTGGTTGATTTTGCTTAGTATAGCTATTTTTCTAGTAGCAATTTAATTCTTGTTACTTTCTATGTCTCTACTTTTACTTGCTATTTCACGGTTATGTCTGAATAGGTTGGAATCCAAATTGTGATCACTGCATTTCCTTGTTACTGTAAGTTTTAAATCTATTTATATATCTGTTAGATTAATTTTTGGCCTAATTGTTGATGGGGTTAGCTGATTACAGACAGTGCCGATCTATTACTACTAAGGATGAATATGCATCTCTGATATGTCTGGCGTGGGATACATTCCAGGGAGGTTGCTATTGCTTCTAGCTCTACTATGTAAGGATTCTATTGTGTTCTTTTACCCAAGAGGATTAAGTGACTAGATATACTATTCCTATTTGCTTGGGTATCTCTTATGCAGCCTCCTATGCCCACCTTATCCGATTTAATAGATATGCTTATCGCAATTAGAATGCCTACTGCGTTGTTGGCATTGCTAATGGCTTTATCCTTATCTATTTCACAGATTGCTGGTATCCAGTTGGTCCACGGTAACACTGTGAATGCCTGTATAGTCTTGATCCGTTCCCTTATTGTTGCCTTGAAAGGTTAAGTGATCTTCTGTAGCGGAGATTAGAATCTCTAGGTGGCGATGGTTCTCAGTCTGCCTAGTAGGTTTGATCTAGGTAGAGTCTAGATGTCAACTTATAGTTTTATTGCTTTCTCCATATAATAAATATAACATAGTTGAATATCTACTTCTACCTTGGCCACTGCTGTTACCACTATCTGGAAAGAACCTGTAACTGCAATAGCTCTATGTTTCTGCATTCTATTTATATACTATATCCCTTTAATCCCACAGGCATGCATCTAGACGTTCGAGGCATCATCTGCCACTAGTGCCACTATTGCTTTGAATAATTATCTCGCGGTCTAAGGGGATACCATTTTTAGTTGTATCAGCGCTATGGCTGCTACTAATCCTTTTATAGTGGCATTAGCAATATGTTTCTCAAAGCGTAGTTATAAATCTATTACTACTCCTAGGATCTTTGCACTGTCTTTTGGCTTGACTGTTTTATCTTTAATGGTGAATGGTATGCTGCTTGCGCGGCTCGCAGTCCGGGTGAAGTGTACTATGGCTGTTTTATCACATTTAAATGTAGCTCTACTGCGTCTTTCCCAATCTAGGGCTCTATTGATTACTGCTTGAATACTGGTACGGTTTGCTTCTGCTGATGGGCCTGTTACCTAGGCTGTGTAGTTATCCATAAATGCGATTAATCCTCCTAAGGCGCTAATCCTGTGTTGTACTAGATCTACGTTAAAGAAGAGAAATAATATTAGGGATAGTAGTGATCCTTAGGGTAAGTCTGCTTAAGATAGCTTCTTTTGTTCACTTGTCAGCCCATTAACTACAATGGTTGCGGTGCATCTCAAACAAAAGGTGTTAATCCATTGAACTATCTTATCAGGTATTCCTCTTACCTTTAATCTCTGTAGCAGTCTTTCTTTAAAGACCCTATTATATACCCCTTGGACATTGAAACTGACCAAGCTAAGTACCTTCCTATTTCTCTAGGCTTTGTAGATTTCTTCCTGAAGTAGTAGCAGTGCTTGTTCTGCTAAGCACCTTTTTCTTGCTCCGAAGTAGTTTGTAGGCAATAGACTAAATATTTCAATAGCATATAATATCCTTTCTGCAATAACCGCTTCTAGGATCTTACCTAGTGTAGAGAGCAGTAATATAGGTCTCTATGACTTAGCAAGTAAGTAGCTATCCTTTGCTGGCTTCTTTAGCGGTATAATCTTAGCATTTCTCCATTAGGAGGGGAGATCGCTATCTTAAAGTGATCTCTAAAAGATAGAGAATACTCTTTATTTAACTACTAGCCAGAGCTGCTTCCACACTATTGCTAGGAGGCTATCCTCTCTGGGTGCTTTCCATGGCTTAGCTTTAAAGATTTTCCGTTCAATCTCCTCCATAGTAAGATCGGGCATGTGTACCAGCTCTCTTTGTGGTTGGATTCCCTCTTCTTTAATTCTTGTTGGTAATGGTAGAAAGAATGTTGCTAACAGCTCTTCTGCCTATTCTACTTTATCTTTAGTAGTAGATCTGTCCCCCTTCACCAATGGTGGAATTTTATCACTAAATAAAACTCCTACCAGGTTTCAGATATTTAGTTGCCTGCTATATATTAGCATCATTAGCAAGGAAATCCTCCCAGTGTGCCTTCTTCTGTTTCCTGATTACATCATGATATTCTTTTGCTGCTTCACATGCCTATTGTTTGAGCTTGGGGATTGCACGTCCTACCCTACGCCGCGACCTAGCCTGATTTCTCTAGTAGGTATATATGTGGCGAAGCTATGTCAGATCTGTCGTCCACCATCATTTAGCATATTGTGAGGGTTTTGCCTTTGGTGTAAGTTTCGAGACTGCTTCCGTGATTGCTGTTATGAGGTGGTCCGTCTACTACTGGACTGAGCCATTCACAGGAACTGCCTATAAGCTAGAGGTGACTCTTGCTCTGATTTCTGCCCACAGTGCGTTCTTCCAGAGTGGTCTCTTGGTGGCCGGTTAATCTAGAACTAATATATTAAACTCAGTTTTAATTACTTGATAATCTAATCTATGGTTTGTATAGTGTATGCTACATCTAACTATCTCTTCTACTAGTTCTATTGATGCTAATACTAAGTCAATTGTTGTTTCCATATCCCCTGATTGCCATGTCTTTGTGCCTCTCAGTAGAAGACTATGAAGAGAGTGCTTGGTCATATAGTCAATTAAAGCATCAGCCTCCCCCTATCTCACAGGAGATATTTGATCTCTGCCCTAGAGTTAATCATACCAGTTGAAGTCTCTCATTATTAGAATATCTGTCTGTATTCCTCCTCTTTCCCAGAAGTCTACCACTAAGCTGCATAGCAGCTTAATTGTAGATGTCAGTGTCTTCTTATTATTTCCCTCCACATAAACTGAGACCACTAGTACCTCCCGGTCTGGGAGACAAACCATCGCAGCTATCAGATCTAATGATTCCACTAGGATCTGTTCCACTTCAATATCGCTCTGGACCTATAGCATGCTCCGAATTAGCCATCTTCCTTTCTGTCTTTCTATAGGTATCATCTTTGTCCAGTAACTATATCCCATTAGGCTTGTAACAATCATGCCCTCAATCATCCGTACATATAGCTCGGATATCGCTATCACACTGTGGTCTCTGATCTCGTTATCATTCATCAAGCTTTGTTGTACCATGTCCCTTTTGCCTATATTGAGTTGTAGTGTGCAGAGTGATTTATATATAGGGATGCATGAGGCATACTCAACAGGTTTTACTAAATGATTCATGTGGTCCTCCACATAGAATGTATTTTAAGATTGTAACCTGGCAGGTGCTATAGTGATGTCCCTTATTTACGCATTTAGCAAAGGTCCAAGTCTTTTTGCAGGAAAAGGCTTTATACCCTATCTCCTAGCAGTTAAAGCATTGAGCTGGTCCCATCTGTGGTTTAAAGATTTGAGTGTACGCGGATTCTCCTACTATATCAAAGTAGTTGCTATCTATCAAACGTTTAGCATTGGTCCCTTTTGTGATATACACCACTATCGATCTGTACGCTTTGTTGGAGTCCTTCTTGCTGAGCTAGGAGATCTTAGCAATACTGACATTGTTCTCTTTTCCTAGTACCTCAGCTGCCCCTGGTAGGATATTTCCACCCGCATCCAGGACTGCTGTCCGGTTGGCATTGTCAATTTTGACCAGATATAGCTGGTCTCATAGGGTTCTTATTCCTGGTATCTCAATCTTTTAGGCCGCTTCCTTAACCTGCTGGATCTCATCTTCGTTTCTGCAAATAACTCTGATTTGGGCTGTATTTTTAGGATCCTTGACCACTGCTGCGCAGCGCCAGTTCTTTGTTTCCTCGTTCTCTTGCATCACTTTCTTAATCATCTATCTAATCCCAGCTATTTAGGTCTTGCCCTTATCCTCTTCCATGACTTGGGATGTGTTGATTGTGCAAAATAATGTATTGGCAGACGTAGGCGGCACTAGAGGGCCTAATAGCGCATCCTGCTAATGACCAGGTTGGCTGCCTAATGCAGCTATATATGTTGCCTTAGCTGAGGTACTTGCGACAGTATCCAGCTGCTCCCAGAGTTGCTTGTATTCCTCCGCAGATTGGCTTCGGCTCATTTCTAGCTGGGCCTGCAGCGCCTTAATTATGCTGCTCTGCTCCTATATTAATTAGCTCTGTTCCTTGATCATTTTTCCCTGCTTGCTGAGAGCTTCTTTTAGAGTTTTGACTTCCAGATAGGTATCCTCCATATATTGACATATCTTTCTAAGCATGTCTTGGCTTCCGTCCTTAGCGCTCTATTTTTAATCAATAAGGCTAGCTGCCTTCTTCACTGCTGTCAGTTCCACTTCTGTCATCGATTTTCTAGGCACTTTGGTAGTGCTGGTGCTGCCCGTGGCTTCTCGGGCCCTTGTCGAGGGTGTTATAACGCGTCCCGAACGCGTTGTTGTCGCCGGCTCCTCCACCATCGCGTCCGCCATCGCCAGCTTAGCTCCTAGAGCTGAGTCAAGTGCCTGCTATCGCGTATTCCGAGAGAATCACTTCTTCCTATCTCTCCCCAGCGACCTGCGTTATCCAGAGTAGATAGTTACAATATGCGACTCATATAACTAGGCAAGCCCCTACTAGTGGGATATAATTATTCCATACCGAGTACTCTAGCTCTCCGACGGAGACGGAGTCCACTTTAAGTCCGTCGGACCTCTTATTATTCTGCGATGTCCGCCCGTACCGACGTGCGCGATCTTTTCCTATGATTTGTGATCTGCTTACGCTTTCATACCATTATGGCCGACTATGTCAATCCGCGAGCACATGCCTGCCAGAACTGTGTTAAGGCAAAGGCTAAATGCTATGATCAAACAAACGGACGCTGTGAGAGGTACGAGTTCGGCCAATCCCCGACGCCACAGCGTCAACGCTGAAAGGCTCTGTATAGGTGTAAACGCCTCGACAAGCACTGCATAATGCAGGATCGTAGCACACCACGACCATCAAAGCCTTCCAAGTCAAGGTAAACTTCTGCAAAAGGCCTTTCTCGTACCGCATGCCTGCCCGGCCGCTATTAACACAAGATGTAGGCGAAATGACCAAGCAAGGCAAATTGCACAGCTGGAGCAGAAAGTCAACAGCCTAGTCTCACTTCTTGGTGCTTCTCAGCAATCTCTGGATAACGGGATGTTAAATGTTATTACGCCTGAGTCCACTGGACCGACCTCCAGCGCGTCAGTTTCCATGAGCGCTCCGCTCAACCCGAGACAAGCTATTTCGCAAGATTTGCCAACTACACAACAATATGAGCTTGAACCGACATCGTTTGCGCCGCCAGAGGGCAGACCTAACAAGAGCCCCGACGATTTGCTGGACAACTTCCGTCGCGATATGGCTCATCAGGCGCCGTTTATATCAGTTCCCTTGCAGATGTCGGCTCAGGCCCTCTCAAGAGAACGCCCCTTTCTTTATCGCGCAATTATGACAGTAGCGTCGTATCATGACTCTGTGCATCAATTACAGATGGGCCAGGAACTTGTAAAGTACATGATGGAGCATCTTATCGTACTGAGCGAGAAAAGCCTGGACCTCCTTCAAGGGCTTCTGGTCTATATCAACTGGTACAACAGCCTATTTCATGCCAATTCGCAGACAAACACCTTACTTGGACTCGCATTCTCTCTGCTTGTTGATTTGAACTTGTACATCCCATTCAAGAGCAGCGAAAGCCACGAAAAATTTGTTGGCGAAATGAAAATTACCGTCACTTGTAACCCGAATTGGGCTCGGAGTTCAGAGCCATCAATGGAAGAAAGAAGAGCTGTTCTCGGATGCTTCTATCTCTTCTCATGTGTAAGTGGTTCTAATATCTGTCAGCGGTTACTCTTGGGCTCACTCGTTGTTAGGTATCTTCTAAATTTCGTAGTTTGAACCCACTACACTGGACAACCAATATCCAGCAATGCTACGAGGAAATATTGAAAGCCCCAGAACACGAGAATGATATACGACTAGTTCATCTTATAGATTTGCAACGAATTGCAGAGAATACCAAATATATCATCATCCGTGAATTCCCATCATCGAATGCGTCTGTTCCAAATAGTTCCATTGGTCTACACCTCAAATTACTGGTGTCCGACTTAGAGAAGTTCAAAGTCACGCTACCTGAGAGATTTCAACAAGATTGTAAGAGTTGCATCCATGATGTTCGCAACGCAATGAATGCTGACTAGAAATGTCTCGTGTAGCGACGATGCTGATGCATTATCATGCGGTTGAAATACTTGTTTTCGAATTGTGCTTCTTCATGTCACCTACGGCTCCAGCTCAGGACCCGTCCCTCAATAGAGCAGACGCCTTATGGATGTGTCTAACAGCAACTCGCGCACTTGTAAATATCTATTTATCACTAAATTTGCAGCCCCACATCAGCTTTTCCGCGATATCGTTGCAACAACTCTACCTCGCCCTGGCGACATTGTCTAAGTTAGTATTATTCAAGGCCGACGACTGGGACGTGAATTATGCTCAACCATCAGTGGACTTGTCTACTTTGTTAGATAGTCTAGTTACCAGAACGGAAGAGCATAGCTCACGGTACGATTTGATGGAGAACAACAAGCCCTGGCTACAGACTAGTCGGAGACTGAGGCAGGCGAGGACTCGATTTGATGACCTGTTGTCAAATGAGGATGTCTCTTCTGTCACTCTTTCCACCGCACAGCCATCAAATGGTTTATTGGCAACATCGTTTCATGATTTTCGTCTCGATCATTTTGGTTTATTGGACGATAGATTTTGGGAAACCATGCAAGATGACTCGGCACCATGCAATTAACTAAACCCTCTTGTAACTTACATTATAACACCATACTATTAGAGGATTTCGCTTTTACGTGATACAAAGGCACAGTGTTTATCTACTTAGAGTGTGCTATTTTGACACCTGGCTATACAGTGTAGGGGTGCTACCGTGGTAAGCCGTCGGAGACATACTTATTATACTACTCCGGCTCCAACGGAGACATTGCTGCACCACAGGGGTGGATAGTTATAAATAAATACATATCGGGGATGCGTCGGTATTTGCTTCGAGAACGTTCACCATAGAAACTATTGTTCACACATTGATCATAGTAGTCGGCGTATAGACTGCTAGACCTGGTGAAATACGCACATTATCCTACGCAGCGCCGAAATGCCAAATTCCAACACGTCTGATTTCAGCGGCTCTCTGAGTAATGAACCCAAACGGACCGAAGGAACAGTAGACGGCAACGACGATAGTGATAATAGTATGAATAGGCCAGCTGCTGCGAATACCCCGCGATCTCTCCCTGCGATCCAGCTGTATACAATCGTCGCTGCAGTTTCACTAGCCGGGTTCCTCTATAGCCTGGACGTTACAATTATTACGGCTGTGAGTTACTTCTATAGTGATTTGTTGAAGCCAAAGACATAAGTCTCAACATGCGACTAACTTGCTCGAAAAGGCCATTCCCGCCATCACCACTCATTTCCACACCATCAAAGATATCGGCTGGTACGGAAGCGCATACCTTATCACCTTGTAAGAACCGATATTCAAACATCACATTAGATATGCATTTCGGCAAGCTAACAGGTGCTCGCCAGGTGTGCTTGTGCACCCGTCATGGGCAAGATCTACCAATACTACTATTCGAAGGTAACCTAACCCTAAAGTTATTACGCTAAATAGGATTCAACTCATCCGTACTGTCAGGTCGCCTTCTTCATATTTGTTGTTATTTTTGAGATCGGCTCCCTGATCTGTGGAGTGGCACCATCGTCAACTGCGTTTATAGTTGGCCGAGCAGTCGCTGGAATCGGGGGCGCTGGCGTCTTCAACGGGGGATTGGCGATCGTCGCAGCCTCCTCCACGAAAGAGCAGCGTCCGAGTAAGAAACCTCTGCAGATGAACAATTTACGGCGTGAGTAGTCTACTAATTTATTGCAATACGAACAGGTCTCGTTGCTCTGCTATACGCATTTTCCCTGCTAGGATCAGTGATCGGTCCCATAATTGGAGGAGTGTTCACGGAGAGTGTTTCTTGGAGATGGTGTATGCCCAACTGACATGTTATTGAGAGTTACAACTAAAATACAATGCAGGCTTCTATATCAATCTCCCAGTTGGTGGAGTTACGTTAGGCGCGATCGCTCTCGTCCGCATTCCAGACATCAGGGACAAATCCAAGACAGCTGTTACCTTGTACGAAGCCATTAAACGGCTTGATCCTATAGGATTCTGCCTCTTTGCACCAACCTGCATTATGCTTTTGTTGGCCATCCAGTGGGGTGGCTCGACGTATGCCTGGGGTTCATCCACTATAATTGGCCTTTTCATCGGCTTCGGAGCCCTCCTGACTGTCTTCTGCGCGTGGGAATCACGACGCGGGGATTCTGCAATGATACCAGGATCTATTCTACGCCAGAAGATAGTTTACTCCTCATGCCTTATCAACATGTCACAGTTCGCCTCCCTCTGGATATTTGCATACTACTTACCTGTCTGGTTCCAAACAGTCAAGGGCGTGTCTCCAATCATAAGCGGCGCCTACTTCATGGCCACTGCCGGACCGCTAATAGCAGCGACAATGCTCACGGGGTTTATAGGTAAGCATTTAATGTTAAGCCTGACAGCTTCAAGTCCTAACCTGTCCTGTTTAAAGCATAAACGTTCGCTAATACGCATGCTCTGTTTTAGCCAAGAAAGGAAACACCTCCTTATACTGTTTAATCGGAAACTCCATCGCGACTATTGGTTCAGGCTTGATGACCCTCTTTACCCCGTTCTCTCCGACAGGAGCTTGGGTTGGCTACCAGGTCTTAGCTGGCGTCGGCCGTGGTATTACCCAACAGCAACCTGTCCTCGCAGTGCAGCAGAACCTTGAGCCATCAAAGATCCCAATCGGTATCTCAATGGTTCTTCTCGGACAATTCTTCGGAGGAGGATTATTCCTAGCACTTGCAGAAACAGATCTCAGTAGTTCCCTACGGTCAACACTCCCAGAGTATGCTCCGGACATCAATGCCACCTTGATTTTTGACGCGGGTGCTGAGGGGGTAAGAGCTGTTGTTAGTATCGACCAGTTACCTGGAGTGCTATTGTCTTATAATAAAGCTATTATCAACACGTTTGTAAGTATATGATTTTCCCTTGCAGAATACGTTTGACCGAAGTCTTGAGCTACTAACAATCCGAAGTATTTAGGTACCGCTGCGTCTGCATTTGCTGCAATAGTATCTCTATACGTATGTTTTGAGCATGTTAGGGTTACGAAACCTAGTAAACAGGCTGGGAATACATAGGCGCGTTCAGGTTCGAATATGATTCTACTATGTATTAGGAGGTAGTTCAACTCTTGTTATTTTGGAATATATTTAACTATATTATTTATCCAGAACTCTTCGCACAAGAGATTTTTTTGCATAGGAGCCGTTAATCAAAAGATAGAAAAGAAAGTCTCACGCAAGATATCTTGTCTAGTTGTATAAATGGGGTGGTAATACAGCCACACCCCTTTCTGTTCGAGCTACGCCCCCCTCGGCTCGATCAGGCTACACCCCTCTAAAAGCGGTTTACAACAACCCTAATTGGACCGTCGCTGCAAAATCTGTTTTGATTTATGATTCACCTTATTTTGTTACTCTAATGACTTAATAATACAGTATTCCACCAATCCAGAGCCGTTACTTAGCATCTTTCTAACCCCTAATATTCTGGCAATTCGTTCTCATCGCCAAGCCACCGCGCTGGCTGGCCACATCCACGTCGCTGGCTTCGTCTTACTGGCTCCTCTGGGGCAATTTGCAAAGCTGTTGCAGTTGCATTCTGAAACCATTCCTCTACTAGAAGTCTGACTGTTGTGTACATTGGTCTCTGCCCTATGATGACTTGAATTTCCTCCTCGATCTCCACGAACCCTTCCCCTGCGGCGTCGGCTCCCAGTATTAAGATTACCCTGCGCAGTGGCATGCCCAGATGCTGATAGCTATTGCCGTGTTGAGGAACCCTGTGTTGATATAACCTGAGAGGCTGTTGGATGGTTGATTGAGCCACTGGGGTAACCACAGCCTTGGACCACTGCCGGGTTAAGGACTATTATTCGGGGATGAATTGGAGGCAACTATTCGAGAGATTATAACCGCTAGTGCTCTTGTAAATGGTGTAACTGTAGTGGCTCCTCATTATCAATACAATGCTGATCATATAAATGCAAGGAACGCCAATGGTTCGTTTTGTGATTCCAGAACACTCTGGGTCAAATGGCTTTTTCGTCGGTCCAAGAGACCATGACGGAATCGAAATTGATACCGTACTTATCATCTTCGTGAACGTGCTTGATTTTAACATGTTGCCGGGACACAGTACGGTTAAATGATTCAAGTGTCTCAAGGAGATCATTTGTAGAGACTTGAAGATCGCGTTTCAGGGTCCAATGAGCTGATTCGTTTCGGGATGTGATTAGCTGACCAAAATGCTTGACATCTGATAAACAGGACTGAAGGAATCACTGAACGATACCATCATTAAGCCACTCTGAATTGATGTAGCTCATGACTTCCTGCCAGATATCACTGCTTCATTCTTCTCCTCAGTCTTCGCGTATACAGTCTTGTTGAATGACCCGAGAAATCCCTCCACTGTGACTCAATATGAGTCTTATACTGTTTGATATCCTTCTTCGCGGCGGCTGGATCTCCAGCGTAGATTGTATGGAGCACTTAATTTGTAAGAATGGGGTGGACATGTGTAAGCATATTCTTTTCAATATGCCAAAGACAGATGATATTGTTCGCCATTGGAAAAACTGTGGGATTGCATTCATTAAGGCCATATCTTTATCGGTCAGGATACAGTTTGGCAATGGGAGATCCGCTTGATTATAGACCTCAGCCAAGCATTCCAAGATGAACTTGTAACTCTTTTCCTTTTCATCTGAGATAAAGCCAAATCCTGCATAGAATGTCTTAGTGCATGCTGTACAGCCCACAATATCCAAGAGACGCATTTTATATCGGTTTGCTTTGTAGGAACAATCCATAAAAAGAACGCTAGGGTTTTAGCGGAGCATCTCAAGTGAGGCTAACTGCAAGTAGTGTATTTGTATCAGTTGTTTCATAGTTGATTATCCCATCACCATTATCTGGAAGTGGAACGACACTAATAAGGGCCTGTACTGGTGTCTTGCCATCAGGGAAATCATCTCGCAGCTTCCTTTTCTTATTATAGATATCTCTTGGCTTGATAATCGATTCTGGATTATCTTTGTAGAGGATTGGTAAGATTTGGTTTGTTGACATGTAAGAATCTAAATAAGACTTAACTTGAGTCTCCTTAGATTCTATCTCTTCATGGCGTAACGAAGCAAGTGTTAATCCAGCTGCTGAATAATGATCATGCCTCGGATCTGTAAGATCAAGACGCCAGCAAACCTGTATGCTTATCATGGCGCAAGGCAAGCCTAAATGGGCATACTATACACTGTATGCTTGTATCTCTAACACGTGTCTCTTTGTTGGTACACTTACGATATACTTCTCCGCGGCTGCACTGAAGGTAAACTCGGCGAATTGAGCCACCTTCTTTCGGTGTTTTGGATCTCTTCGTGACCGACGCATATCCATAAGTCTTGGTAAAACTATTAAGGAATTTTATAGCAGCATCACGGGTTTCGAAGGTCTGGTCAGTTGAAGGAGCAGGGATTTGAGTATGTGGTTCGCAGGGTTCTCCGGGAGGTGACGGCTCAGGTAATTGCTCAGCGCCATTCTCTGAGCTCTCGTAATTGACGAGGCGCGATGCCATGGCGAATAGCTATATTGATATAGCTTAATGCCTCTACTCAGTAATAGAAGAGAAAAATGAAGCCACTTCTATATATATGCGCTCAAGCAAGTCCCAATACAGCACCGCCGTCCCAAAAGGTAATTGCATGTTACCGGGAAATTCTGTGAAGCTAGTTTTGTTGATAAGCCCTAGCCCTACACCATTAACAATGGACATACAGGAATCAGGATTGCTAGTGAACGTAGCAGCAACCTACTGTTTTGTCACGGTTCCTTTGATATGCCACCTTGACAGTTGATCTCCCGTTATCCCGTTGTCCCGTTGTCCCATTGTCTCCTATTGTTAGGCATGTTGTTGGAGATTCCTGGCACTGTAGTTAGATTTAGTAGGCCTCATCTGGTGAGACTCACCAATCCAAGTGCCGGAGTAAACCCTTGTCAAACATAAATAGAGGATCCGCTACCTTGTAGCTAATTCCGGAACTCAGCTCACGTCCTTGTTATAAATCCATGACATACATTTCCTAGTTCTCCATCTCTCCGTCCCAGCTCTGTAACAGTTACGATTCAAATACAGGGAATCAAATTCAGTTGGGCGAAGGTTTAATTCACTCTAACAAGACGACCTATGGGAGAAGAAAAGAAAAGCAAGATCAACATGGGCCTTATAATGAACTGAAAGACAAATTCTGCATAGAAACAATGAAAATTTCTAACAAAAGCTTCATTATTCTGAATTGGAAAGATAAGGTAACAAATCAACAGAGGAAAGCAAACGATGACTGGCTTTACGCAATAATGTGTCTTTTGTTGGAATCCTCATCTATATGCCCTGACCCTCAACCCTCAACCCTAAGACCACTGGTCCATTCTCCATTCTAAAACGTCAGATCTCGCAAGAGGGCGTTTTGAATCACATAATCATTACTCTAAACCGCTTGCTGAGGGGGGTGTGGCTGTATCACCCACCACCCATACATATTACATGCGATTACGAGAGCTTGACCAAGCACACGCCGCCAACAAATCGGAATCGAAAGTGGAAACAGACAAAAAAAAATCTCAGCTTATAAAGTGAAGATAGACTACCTTGAGAAAAAACTGAAAAATCTTCAGTCACTTCTTGACGAATAAGTAGCAGGATGGGAAATCGTCTTTCTACAGACTCAAAATGATCACGATGAGGATGCTGGATTAGCTAAGCTGATCCGTACGATCTAGCCAATCAGATAGCTAAGATCTTTCGGCCAATCAGAGCGAGCCACACACCTAAGAGAGGGATCCACCGAATAGGGGGTGAGAGATATCTCCCACTTTTATTTTGTGCTTAGGAAACACCAACAAGGATCAAGGGCTCCAGATATTTTTTTTGCATACATAATTTGATACGTTGAGATATACCGCTAAAGGTTGTTGCGTACAATCCAATACGAAGTGTGGAAGCATGCGAACCCCGGACCACACCTCACAAAGATACTACCTGAGCCTCTCCATCTAAGTAACTTAATTTAACTGCCTATCTGAATATGATTACCTAGAGATACTAGTCTGTGATTCAACATGGATAGATTTTATGATCCATGATACCGACCGAGCCAACTCTGTTTTAGGGATAAGTCACATGTTATATCAGGTTCAGACTACGTTATTGAGATATCAAGAACTTGAAGCGATCACCAAACGTGTTCTAGATGCCTCATACCTTTCGGTGGCCTTTTACTGAGTAACATTTAGATTAGAGGATTAGATTCCTATATTTAAGAGACTGACACAGAGTCGTGATTGGCTCAAAACACACAAGATCTCCTTAGCCAATCGCAGTCCGTTACGGAGACGTTTATGGTAGTTAAGCATAATAATGCATAAAAATCTATCTTCAGGGTTAGGGTAACATCTAGCAGGCACGTAGATTCTAAATTACTCATTAACTAATTAACTAAGCTTCTTATCTAAGATTATATAATAGTCTATCATCTAGTTAACTTAGGTTAGTTAGTTAACTTAGTTAACATTAACTAAGTTAGTTAATAGTCTTTTTCATAAACTTCATAGCGATTCAGGTGAATTAGATGTGCCTTGAATAAAAGATCGATCGATTGTTGTGTTTCTGGCCCGATGACGTAACCCGACTCATCCTTCCGATGAAGTCATGGGAGCTTCGTCAGCATTCTTATACCCCCTTAGATTTTCTCTTTATTGCTATGTTTCTCTTTTCTCTTTATTATGATTATGCCGGCCGGATTTTTGCAGCCTTCTCTCGCTCCGGAGAAGTAGTATATACCTTGCTGCCTCGTTCGAGCGCGTTTCTCTCTTCGTCTCGCTCCGATTGCGTGATACCCTCGCTAGAAGTTGTATAGCGTTCACCTCGATAAGAGTCCGATTCGATAATTTACGTACTTTTTCAAGATACTCGCCCAGCCGCCATGTGGATCATTTCTTTCTGGGTCTTCCCCGTCATCTCGGCCTGTATGTGGTTGGCTATGCTGGTTGCGATGATATCGACGTGGGCAGCAAAAGGGAAACCGCATTATAGTAACATGCCGGCGACTCGCACAATTCCGTAAGTTTGTCGGGTTTCTGTCGCGCAAGACTCATCACTAACTTTGACTTTGTTAGATACATCTCAGATATCGGCGCAACGGGAATACAACCTTTGTTTATCGCAGGTAGCGCGGTCACAGTCGTTTTCTTGGATCTTTCATTTCTATCGGAGCGATGGTTGAGGCACACGGGGAAGCTCGTGAGGAATAAAGGACGTTTCGACAAAGCTTGCTCGATACTTTCCATTTTGTTCTCTATTGCCGGGGCAGCGGGGTTAATTCTACTTTCTATTTTTGACGACGTTCATCACCGGAGTCTTCATGATGCGTTCTTGGGGCTGTTCATGTAAGTTCCGTCCCATCTTTGGTCAATGCTTCATTCGTGGAGAGGTCTAACGGCTTGAATAGTGGTGCATACTTGATCAGTGCTGTGTTCATTTGCATGGAGTACCTGCGTCTTGGTGTCACTTATCGCAGACAACACCGCATCCTCTTTATTAGCTTCTGGATCAAGTTCATTTTTATTGTCGTCGAGCTCGCTCTAGCGATTGCTTTTGGAGTCTTGAACCAGCACGATCGGGGCGCGAGAAATGCCGCCGCTGTTATTGAATGGGGTATGTCATCTTATCATCTTTTGACAGGGAACACAGACTGACCGGTATAGTGATTGCATTGGTCTTCACATTCTACGTCCTATCCTTTATCATCGACCTATTACCATCTGTACGCACTCGCCACCATATCCCTCAGGGCGAGAAGGCGTTCGCACGGCCAAGTACCAGTTCTGGACATCCCGAGATCACATACGAAGAGCCAGTCACCACGGACTCTATGGGTGATCGAGCAAATACCTACCGTGGGCCGGTTGCTAGTGGGTATCAGACGAATGGAGCGAATCTGCCTCGGGACTTCTAATAAACTGTCTCATGCCTTGCATAGAAGGGCAGTTAATGACACGATAATCGACGACTGTAATTTACTTTCTTTTTTTCTTGTTGACCTGTTGGTGTTATGAAGTGGAGTCGTGAATTATGACGACAGTCATGATTTATTTACTATTCTGAATATACCTAATTTGTTAATTCGACATAATCCAACATAGTTGGGAATTTAACCTACTTTAATAGTGCTCAACGGTGAGATTGTATAAGGCACCCATATTTCCAGGCGTCAAGGCGTTAAGGCGCCAACACATCAGTCAGCGGTCTTAGACTCATTTCCCGCAGTGACCGACTCTCTTGACTAACACTCTAAACTCCTAAACTCTCACCGACTATTCAATGTCATTGTTTATACTCCTTCAAACTATACTCAATTCATAACCAAGTGTCTAGATCCTGATCCTCTATTTTTTTTATTACCCCCTTTCCCAGCCTCGTTTATTCAACTTTATTTTCTCTCCACCGAATCTTCGTGAACTGTATATCTTCTACCTCAGCAAGGAGGAACTGCTGTGCAACGATATCATTTTGCTTATCGCAACATATACAAAAGGGAAAATCGATTATCGGAATTGTTTTTTCCAGAATCTAAATGTTTACAATTATCATCTATGTTGGACTTGAATTGTCGAATCCGATTTTTTGCGCCAAAGATATTTTACTCCAGATACGTACCACGGATCACTTCTTGAATTCATAATTTTATATCCGAACAACGATTATCAACCAAATCAAATTTTTCTATTTAAGAAGAAAAGGGGGGAAAATGGGACAGAAGAGATCAAAAAGACCAACCAGACTCACACCATCACCGAGCCCATCGGCAAGTTCATCGAGTTTTGATCTGGCGTCTCCGGATCGACCGTTTGATAATATTTTGAATTTCCGGGATGTTGGGAGGTCGATTAATGAGTTTAGTGGTGATAAGTATGTATCCTATTCTTTGAAAAATTTCTAGAAAAGTGGATAGGTGCTAATGACGGTATAGGATACTGAAAGAAGGCATTCTTTTTCGAAGCGCGAGGGTATGTCTACTCATTAGTCCATGGACAAACTTCAGCGCTGACTGCTCTATACAGCTAGACGATGCGTCGGAGAGAGATAGACATCGTCTTATAGACGACATTAATCTGTCGACAATTATTGATTTACGGTCAAAGTATGTTCCCCAACCTTGATCTTATAAATTATTCAATCACACTAATAAAGAACAGTACGGAACATGAATTGGCGACACGACGACGTCAAAATTCTATATCCTTACATTCTTCGGAGGATTCCAGAATTTCACAGACAGGCGAACGACGGCATCTCCTGGATTTATTAGGAGTTCAACGACACTTTATCAGTCTCACAGGACGCGCCTTTGAGAGGCTACTCTTGTGGCGTTTGGATTGGTATAATTTTATGTATGTCCTACACCCTTTTCTATACATACAGTCAAAAGATCACTGACTAAGGAGATAACAGAAAAGTTCTAAGCCTTCTAGCATCCGGCTATCGCAAAGACGCCATCAAACTCATCGCAGCTCAAGTCATGAAACCCTGCGGTCTCATCGGCCTAGCTCAAGACACACTCGACAGCTCTAGGTCCGAGATTCGCGACATATTCAGCGTCCTCACCAAGGACGGCTCATACCCAATCCTGATCCATTGCACACAGGGCAAAGATCGGACTGGGCTGATTATCATGTTATTATTATTGCTTGTCAGCGAAGCAACAACACCCAGCATACCGCTTACAGCTATAGCGTCGGACTATACAAAATCCGAAGCGGAGTTACGGCCTGATTTGGACTCTTTGATGAAAGAGATTACGGATATAGGGCTGGATGAGGAATTTGCAAAGACTCCCTCGGGGTTTACAGAAGCGATTAAATCGTATCTAGATATGAAATATGGTGGTGCGAGGGGGTATTTGTTGTCGATTGGATGTGAGGAGGGGAATATTGAGAAGGTGAGGAAAAGGTTGTTGTTTAATTGATACTGATACCCCTTTTTTTTTTCTTCTCCTGTATGAACAGTTCCACAGCCTTGAATATATCACTTTCAATGAAGATACATCTAAATCATGAACTTTATCAGAAATAATTAAGCATATTCACTCCTATCCTTCCACCCAGGCTGCAAATACCTCCAATCCCTCCCAAAATTAAACGAAGATACATACTTTCCATACACCACGAGTTCTACCACATCCAACGCGACAGACTGACCCGTCATAGCCCATATACAGATTGCAAGTGTATTCGTTCTCTCACGGCCATCACTACCCTGGATATTGAGTATACCAGGCTGAAACGGGAAGACTGTCTGAGGACCGATATGTGGGAGGTAATGAGCGAACTTGTATCCGTTTAACCAGACATAGACCACCGCTGGACCGGAGGTTGAGGATGCGTTTAGTCGGATGCCGATTGGTACGTCGAGCGTGTGACTATTTGCGCCAAGATCGAAAGTGAATTCTGTAAGGTAGAATCGTCCCGAAGCACCGTGTACACCGTCTGATGGAGACTTATCATCCCACCCGGACTCTGTACTCGGTTTGAATCCAGGGAGATGCCAGCCCAACCGCTCGCCATACAACCCGCCTTCATTCATGGGTCCCCGGAGAGGATCAATGTTTTTCTCTCCACCGGCATTTCCCTGGATTTTCCAGGATGTGAAATCCGTCGAAGTTGGGCCTTGAAAAACTGCGCCTAACAGACCCCGCGGGTTCTGAGCACCGGTTGGTCTGACGTTATCTTCATCATGGCCCGTGTAGTCGACGAGAACGGTGAGGACGTTCTCGGTATCGTCTTGTTTGAGGTTACTACTGTCAAATTTGAGGACGGCGCTGGTTGCTTCCATGCTCGGGTCTCCGGGTTCTCCTCCAACATATTTACCGTTTAACCATGCAGACCACCCAGCTGCATAGCCATTTTGGGCTGTTATATTGACGCCAGTTGCATTAGTATTGCCGAATCTTCCGCGGTAGATTTTGGGTCCGGCGTGGTAACCGTAATCACCAGAGTACAAAACAGGAAAAGACATAGGCGGGATAGAGTTGAAAGTAGTCTTCTTATCGCAGACAACCCAGTTGGAGTCGTCGTAGTTTGGATCAATTTCGGGGATTGTGTTGTGGGATTTCCACGAGGTAAGTTTAGGGAGGGAGATACTGATGTGTTCAGTTCCGGGGATTGTGCCTATCAGACTACCGTAGGCTGTACGTGTAGTGGGAAGGGGTTTGTTGTTCCATGTTATGGTGGATATGGATGGGTTGCCATGGTATATTCTGATGCAAATTAGTCATTGTGATCAATGAGCAAAGTACCCAAAGCAGATAAGACTTACTCGATAGAAGTAGTATTCTCATTGTCACCCCTGAGCTCCAGCGTATGATCCTTAATGGAAGCCTCTCGCACAAGATAGGGCCCTATCACAAAGAGGTGTTCATCTGGCTTCACAATCGGGCTTGATACAAGAGACGGAGCAAAGAAGTTCCATGCAGTGTACTTGTCCAGGAGGTAGACGAGGTATCCATTCGAGAACTTGATGGCCGATACTCCTTTTCCTTGTGTATATGTATAGACTGTTCCATGGCTGGATTGGGAGGTGGTTACGGTTGAGTTGCCATAGACAATGTATTTCAGGCCGGAAGAGCTGCGTGCAAGAACAAAAGTACCGGTTTGACCTTCATTGAGATATAGTACAAGGACGTCAACGTCGAGGGTGGCATAGGTCAGGATATCTGTAGAGCAGTAAAGGAGCGTAGTGTCTCCAACTTTGTAGTCTGTAGCGATAATCTTGCTCTGACGACCGCTGAGTTCAATATTTGAAATCTTGACAGGCCCTATCATGATTAGTACGCATAAATCACCTTCGAGTGGGAGAAGTACCTGTAGAAGTCTCAACTTCAAGATCAAAAACAACATCCGTCACCGAAGAACTATCCTCCTGCGCAACAACATAGAACCCAGCGTTCGTCTCTGGATTCCTCAACGCCCACGTAAAGATATCCGCACCAGTCGTATACCCAGTACCGTTCCCCATCATATCAGTCTGCAGCAGATCCGATGAAACGCGCGTAAACAAGCCCAAAAGTTTCGTCTGTTTCAATTTGTCGCGAATTTCACGAGTCTCTCTCAACGGCGCATTGTAGTCGTACGATGTATATACCACTGGTGCAGCAATATGCCCCCAATTCGTGCCTCCATAAGTCATATACAAACTCTGTAGAGTTATCCGAGATCCAATGTTATTCTTGTAAAAGACATCAGCATACTCAGGGAGAAGCATTGATGAACAGTCATCATAGAATACGTCTCCCCAGGGAGTGAAATAACCGCCTTCAAACTCCGGGAGGAATTCGGGTTGAGTATATGAATAATTCTGGAACCATTGGTAATATGTCCTGATGAGATCGAAGCCCGCGTTGGGGTTTGTGCAGGACAAGCCACCGGGATAACTGTCGAGACCGTAGATGTTGACTGCACCACCGACATTTTCGTAATCCGTGGACCAACTCACGGAACGCATCCCCTTTTCATTATGGGTGCTTGGAACAACAATACCGGCGTCAGCAAGAACTTTTAAGATCTGCTCCATGTACAGCACTAAAGTGTTATTCGCACTATGAGTCGTCTCCTGAAGCTCATTCTCATGCTGAACCAGAATGACGGGTCCTCCTTCAGTTATTTGATTAGCTGCTATTATCTTGCCTATCTCCGTCATCCAGGGTGACCATAAATTATAGTATTGCGAATCACTGGTACGCTCTCTACCCAGTAGACCATTGGCTGCCCACAGAGCGAATCCACCTGCAGACAGTTCGCCGTTGGCGTACGGTCCCGGTCTGGCGATGATATAGATTCCTGTTTCTTTTGCATAGTCAAATAGGCGCTGGATGTTGTGAGCTCCGCTCTCAAAGTCGTATATGCCTTCTGAAGCGCTGTGGTAGTTCCAGAAGAAGTATACTAGTTTAGTTAGGAGAGCGCTGAATATCGAACACAGTGGGTATGGTACCTGAGATGGCATTAAAGCCATTTGCTTTTAGTTTCTGAAACACATCAAGCCAAAGTTCCGGAACAGGAAGACGTAAGTAATGGAATTCTCCTGCAAAGACAAATAGTCTCTCGCCGTTGATTGAAAGACTGTATTTGTCCCATGTTACGGGCGAAGATGAACTCGATGCTGCCATAACCGGGTCGATATCAAACAGTAGCAATACTGTAGTCACAAAACGAAATAACAACATCTCTCCTTCAGGAATAAGCCAGAACTAAGTCCTCCTGGCCCCCTGACAAATGTCTATAATCTCCGAGAGAAGTTCTAGGATATTATACGGATCATTTTCTAACTATCTACCCCTCATATACATGACTCTATCTGGATTACCCCAAATTGTGCGAGTCGCGACAATGATACCCCGTTTCCCTCATGATTGGTGGAACATTTCGTGGAGTTAACATTGGATTTTGCCTATTCGGGAAAGTTGGCTTTGTAGATCAAGGCTGGAATGATCAGGGTTAGGGTTTTAATTTTATACTTCTTATGGGGACCAGAACGCCAGTCCGGTCTTCATGAATAGCTGGATTTCATGAAGCAAAAGTATATAATACGCACAGAGGCCCGAGGATCATACGGCTAGCAAAGTCGGGAATTCCACTGTTGATTAGGAGTTTGCCTCGCAATCCAGGCGACCAAGCGACACGGTCAACCCGGTCTACTTTGTGGGCACGGGAGAACGGTGAATCGCCGGAAGACCGGCCTTCGTGTCCCAGTGTCGAATCCAACTCTCAATGAACCATTAGGAGTGCACCCCCGCAGTTTTTAAAGATGTAAGTGTCAATTGTTGGATAAGAAGTATGGGGAAACCTGGGTACCTCTTGACAAGGAGTTTCAAATAGATTTCGTCTAGTGGGAGTCACACCCTCCTTCATCTATGAACTTTAAAACATGTGGAGAGATATAGCTATACCTATATAAACACAAGAAAAGGCGCCGGATTCTGCCTTTCCAGCTCAAACTTCAAAGAAGCGCGTTTGTGTAACCTTTCGAGGTTATCAACACAGAATCTGTCTTCCATGGCTTCACAACCTGCCATTGTGTCCTCATCGCCAGAGGAACCTATGTCCCGTATAAACTCAAAGACCTTCATCTGTCTCGTGGTTAGTCTAACCTCTATCTCCATGACAAGCTCCCACATTAACCATAACTGAATCCAGGCCGTCAATCTCATCTACCTGGCACAGCTCACCTCTGTCATCGGGACAGGCTTCTTGGCACAGTCGATGGCCCAAGCTGTCGGTGGTACAGACAAGACAGTCTGGTACTCGTCTTGTATCACTATTATGACAGTCGCCTTGAACCCGCCCATCAGTCAGGCTGCCGACTACTGGGGCCGGAAACCTATCCTCATCGCGTCGTCTCTGATCGGCGTGGCCGGATCCATTATTGTATCTAGGGCCCAGAACTCTGGCACGATCATTGCCGGATTTGCCGTTCTCGGTCTCAACTTCGGATGCCAGTCGGTTATCCTGGCTGTCCTGTCGGAAGTTCTGCCCCGACATTGGAGGCCCATAGGCCAAGCGTCTTCCAGCATAGCATCCAGCGTGGGTGCAAGCATTGGACTCCTAATAGGCGGGGGACTTCTCCAACATGGTAATCTCACCAACTACCGTATTTACTGGTATATTCTGGCTGGTTTCTATGTAGTCGCGACTTTGGGATGTTTCATCGGGTACAATCCTCCGCCCCGTGCAGTTCAAGCATCTCTCAGCACGTCAGAGAAGCTCTACCGTCTTGACTGGGTTGGATACCTGCTTTTTGCCCCGGGCCTTGCCTTGTTTTCCATGGCGCTTGCGTGGTCCAAAAACCCATATTCCTGGAACAGTGCCAACATCCTTGCTCCATTCATCATCGGCATCGTCGCAATGATTCTCTTCGTGGTTTACGAGTGGCGCTTCAAGAAAGACGGCATTCTTCACCATGACCTCTGGACTAATAGAAACTTAGCCATCTCCCTGCTCATTATGTTCGTTGAAGGTCTGGCCTTCTTTGCGGCCAACTCCTACTTTGTTTTTGAGATTATCGTTCTATACGATGCGAGCATTCTCTCAGCTGGTACAAACTTTTCCATCATGTTCTTCACAGGCCTGGCTTTCTCCCCAATTTTCGGGCTGTGGTCTTCGAAGCTCAAGACAATGCGGCCGCAGTTAATTCTTGGCTGTGTTTTTCTTTTATTATTCTTCATTCTACTTGCAACAGTCAAGATAGACACTCCTCGTTATGCCTTTTGGATATTCCCAATTACGTCTGGCATTGCCCTCGTTTCAATTCTGCCTATCTCAATGGTCTCTGCTCAATTAACAACATCCTCAGAGTTGATCTCATTGGCATCGGCGTTGATGATTACAGTCAGGAGTTTGGGAGGTGCAATTGGCCTGGCCATCAATAACGCCGTTTTAAACGACACCTTGGATACGGAACTGCCTAAGAAAGTCGGTGCGGCGGTGTTGGCACTGGGCCTCCCTCCTTCATCTTTGCCTGAACTTATTAGAGCTTTGGCCACGCAAAGCAAGGCAGCTGTTGCTGCGGTGCCTGGGATCACCCCTGAGATTGCCCAAGCCGCAGTGGTAGCAATGAAAAGGGCATATTTGATGGCCTTCAGGAACGCCTGGATTGTTTCAGCCGCTTTTTGTGCCGTTCTAGTGCTGGGTAGGTCTTTTCTATTTAACTGTATCGAAATAGACGCTTATCATGCCACAGCTTCCATTTTCATAAAGGAACAAAGAGCTGACTTTGACGCTCGCATCGATGCCCCCATGGATGTTGTATCATACGATTTGAAAGCAAAGGATATGGAGATGACAGTCGAGAATAATGGGCAGAAAGAGACGAGCGTGCAGCACAACGAAAATGCTGCATTAGCTGATGACAATAACTGAGGTTGATTAAGTTTCGGTAAATGCAGACTTGAAGTTGACGATACATATGTTTGTTCCAGATAGGTAACTGGTCGTGTGGCTCTCTTTTGGATTCGCATGTGCCCAGGTGACATATCTAAGAACAGTCAAATGGAAGAGAGGTATTGACTTACATGTTTACTGTCGAAATTTGAGGATATAGTTTTGAAAATCCAAAGGAGATGATATATACAAGATCGATCCAGCCTAAAGATATTGTACAAGTCTGCCACGTTAGGCTTCAAATGTTGGTCGCCATGCCCACCCAGATCTTATCCTTGTAACTAGGCACACGTCAACGGCTAATTGTTCTCAAAGACAAAATCGAGCAAGTCCCGCGAATTGAAAGCATTCCGGCTAGCAAAGGGCAAGAACTTGGGGAATTCTCCACTAGATATACTGCTGATATCAACCATTCCGGGCTCTATATACTGTAGATCTCCCGGCAGTTGGGGGAATTGTTGTAGTCCTGAAATGGACACAGGGCAGTTATTCTCATTATCTTTCCCCATTTCCTCGTCGGCTACCCCTAGCAATAAGCCAGGTTGGTTGGATTCAATGTCATTGGAGCAGCTACGGTGGACACGAGGAAAGTATAGCGCAAAACGCTTCTCGAATGAGATGTTTGCTGAATTATGCGCGCCACGGATCAACATCTCTCTTAGATCTATCAAGTTTATGCTTTAGTAAACACCCTCGCTAGTCTGCAGGAAGCGAACATACCTAATAAGACAGAAGCAAGCTTCCAGACTGAGGCATAGTGTGATAGTACCAGCTTTGCCATATCTGTACTTTGGGACGGCAAACCTTGCACTGTCTCCTCTAAAGGGTATGCTAGATCTGACAGCAAGCAGCATGCAAGAAACGGGTGGCTTAATCTAATGTACTCTGGTTGCCACTGGTAAAATATTCGAGACATGTACCGTGAACAGTCCACTATCCCAGGGCGTTGGCGTTTGGTTTCGAAACTGGTCCGTATTGTAGTACGGCTACACAGTACCATCAGGTGCATGGCTATAACCCAATTGAACTTTGTAGCATCTTCAGAGGGCCCAGAGAACTCGAGGCTTTCTAGGTTGAATCTCTGAGAAATGACCAGAGAAAAGCATGTGATGGCATCAACGAGCTCGTCCTTATCGCGCCTACATGTGTATCGACCGCCGGCAAATTCGCCCGCAGTTGCCATGAGGAAGGTGGCAAGGAGGAACCATGCTCGTGCGTCTTGATTCTGCGAATCGAGCAGTATCCCCCAAACTACACACGGCCTCGGGTCAATAATGGGAGACTTAACGGGGGTGTCAGCGAACCAGTTCGCATCACTGACAGGAAGCCGTACAGCTATCATTGAGCGGTTGAGAGAGCTCGGACGTCTCGAAATAGCGGAACCAAACGCTTCGACCTCCCAAACCAGCCAAAAAGCTCGTCGTTGTTCCTCTAAAAAAGACCATTCTCTCGGGATCATGCAGTCGTATTGCTGCTCGTCCATATTGCACAAGTTCAAATCATAGGCCAGACGAACGCAGTCTCCCGCAAGGATCCAGGCACGATGGGAAGGCCCGGAGGCGTATTGGTAGAATGTGAGCAAGATGTAGCCTTGGAGGTGCATAAGTGTCGGGCCTTTTTCAGACATTCGAGTCATCTCGTAATACTTATTCGCGTTGTTTATGAATTGTTGTCCCCGGTCTGATGCCGGAACGTCCTGAAAAAATGGGTCTTGCGAGTGCCGAGCAGCCAGGGCAAATAAGCCACAAAACAAGAGTGACTCAGTATTTGAAAAGGACGAAGGGCTTCGTTTAGAGAAGACTCCGTTCTTCATATAGCGATCGAAGAATCGTGGTCGATGTAGAAGTGGAAGCCAGCATTGGATCTTGTCAAAAAACAAATGAATGAGCTCAGTAAGGACTTGTTCTGGAACTGTCAACCACCACCGGTAGCCTGCATGTTCGTCTCGGTAGTCATCTGTCAAGTCGTGAGCTGATGAGGATGGTGTGAGCGAATCGTCGATGATATGAGGATCCAATGTACTAGTCGGCGTTCTCGTTGAAGAAACAGCTTCGGAAGCGTTTTCATCTCCTGTTTGTAGATCTCGCTCCGTATTATCGGCCGAGGTCAATGTACGCAATCCACTGTCACTGGAACAAATGGTTGAATGATTCGTCCCAGACAGCTGCCACGCCAGCAGATCAACATCCCCTTCATTGCCAAGGCGTGACTCGAGCAAACCAAGGAGGCGTTCTGGTACAAGCATTAATGTTGAAGATTCTTAAGCATGTGTTAGCAGCGCGAAGACTTTACCAAGCTTCCGTGGATCAACTCTGGGTTCATTCCGGTGGGCGACTGATGGCCGACGCACATCTGGCTTCTTTCTTTTGACGGGAAAGGAACAGGACCCGCCAGTTCTCTCGCAAAGTCCACAAGTGGGTTGTCTCATATCGCCTAATAAGAACAGATTAGTTATTAGGGAAGTGGTTGTGACATACAGGTCATGGATACTTACATTTTGTCTTCTTCCTGTAGGAAGAAAGAGGCTTTACATTAGTATTCGGCTCATGAAACGATAAAACGGGATATACATGCCGTCTACATTCGAAACAGGCGCGATGACCCTTCCATGTCTTGCGGGCCAGGTCATCCTGTGCAGTGTGCATTTGTTGGGAGAAGGTCGTATCCATGGCAACTTGGACGTATCTCATCAATTGGAAAAACAAGATTGGACGTGCTTAACTGGAGGGATGACTTCCTTTTTCCAACCTCCGCATAGAGCATTGTCGGGACCCGCAACCCCAGACTTGCGGGGTTGATTTGAGCCACTTCATCGCTCTATTCTGGGTAGACGAAAAGCAATCAAACTCTGTATTGCTTCCGAATATTCCGAGCGGTGGAATCGGAACACAATATATTTTCAGATGACTTCTCCGCACTTCTGACTGGGCGCTGAGGCGAGGAAGAAAGTTATACACACCCGCGTATTGGATGCTGTCTTTGAGACTCGGTACAGTGGGCACGGCGAACCACGGCATTCGTGTAATACCGCGATGGAGCTATGTTTAACTTGCCATCGTACACGGCACTGTATCTCGGCTCCTCAAAGACAGACGCACTGGACCGGACCACGATTAGTTAGCTGCCCATGGCGATAGGGCATCAATGACAGTCTGCAGTGTTACTTCCTACACACAATGGTCTGGCACCCATCGGGTTTAAGGCTCATGTTTTGGGACAGTCTCGCTGTTGTCTCTGAGAAACGAATTCAAACTGTACCTACGAGTACGGTCACACCCTCTCATCTGTCCAAATACCAGGTTTTTATTCACTCTTAAGTGCCGGACACGATTGCCGGATAACGGACGCCGTGCTACCCCGGTTCAACCACGGGATACCGATGTAGTTGGGGAATCTTTTGCTTGGTGAAAGTGTCCACAACAGCAGGAAGATGCCGCTTATATATACCTGGGTATCGCAGATCTCATCCTCTCTCCTACAAGCACCCGTGGACATTCAGGAGTTAGATCAATTCCAAGAATATGGTAAGACTTACTTCTATATTCAGCTTTTGTACGGTATGTCTTACGAACCTTGGGCTCATTCACTCGTGATTGTAGGATGGCAAGTTAGATCCCGTCGTCGTCGTCGTCGGCGCAGGCCCAGTTGGCCTATTTACAGCACTACTCCTTGCACAGAAAGGTATAAAGGTAATTGTGTATGAGACGGGATCCGGCATCGATCAATCCCCTAGGGCCGTGGTGTAAGTTCCGCGTTAACATCCTGGTTGGACCATCCGTTAAGTTAACCCTCTCTGCAGGTATTTTCCCGCGGTGCTTGAGGAATTCTCAAAAGCTGGAATTCTAGAGGCTGTCATCGCTGCGGGAGAAAAACGCTGTGAAGGAGTCGACTGGAGGGATAGAGATGGAAAGGTCATCGCGGGAATTGACCCACCTCTGGAAGATCCTCACTACGTTGTTGTGTTGGCTCAACCAGAATTTTGCGAGGTTATCCTAGATGCCCTTGTTAAGACTGGCAACGCTGAGGTCCATTTCAACCACAGATTGCAAACCCTTCAGCAGGGTGACGGATTCGTTGAATACCACGTCGAGAGCAGGGAGAGCACATTGACAGGAAAGTGTCAGTATCTCGTCGGAGCAGATGGCGGTCGAAGCACTGTCAGGCGTAATCTGGGCATTGAGCTTGAGGGCTACACCTGGAAAGACTTGCTATTTGTTGCCGTTAACTTCAAGTACGGGTTGAGCGAGCTCGGTTGGAAAGCCGGGAACTTCATCGTTGACCCTGAAGATTGGGGCGTCATTGTCAAGCGAGGCAAGGGTAGGAGCTGGCGAATAGCCACGGGAATTCGGCGTGCTGGTGCATCTACAGATAGGATAAATGCGCTTGATGAAGCCACAATCAGCGTTATCAAAAAAAGGTTGTGTCATATGCTTCCGGGGGATACAAGTCAGATTGAATATGAAGCGTTTGCCCCTTACGTCGTTCACCAGCGATGTGCCTCTAGCTATATACAAGGCCATGTCATATTAGCCGGGGATGCTGCTCATGTAAGTTTTCCTTCATGGGTTTGTTTGTTACGCCATACTAATGTAGATGGCAGCTCAATAATCCGACAGGTGGGCTTGGACTGACGACTGGTCTCCTCGACGCTGCGCACCTCGGTCGGAGCTTACTTCAAATACTGAACGAAGGAGCCAGTCCTGAGCTGCTACAATCCTACGCTGAGACAAGACGACGTATCTTCCGTGAAATCACCGATCCCATGTCGACTGCAAATCTACTTAGATTACATTCCCAGAAGCCGGAAGATATCAAGAAAAGAGAGGAGTTCTTCAAAAACCTTCGTGACCGGAAGGACATGGCTACTATTCTCATGGCCGGTCTTCCAGATTTTGCACTGACCTCAACGTCAGAAACCAAGTTTGATACTTATCATGAGGTGACTTGGTTCATCTCAGTCACTAAACCCGACGGATGGCCCACGGAAAAGTTCATTCACGAGTACAAATCCGTTCATGCTGGCATGACTAGACAAGCGAAAGAGGGCGGCTCGCCGCTTAGGGCATATATCCAAATATCCAACAGCAAGCAGACGATGAAAGGAGGAGTACGACCGGAGTGGGATTATGTTACACGCCTCACATTTCCCAACTTATTCATCGTCCACTCGTCATTTCAGGATCCTGGCTACCGAGCAACTGCGGGTGCACACATTTTTTGCCGGCTGGGTCAGGAAGGCTGCTTGGCCAGGCAAGTGGCAAAGTTCTCAAGAAGCGAGAAAACCAGCAATACTAGTGTCTTGATGTTCCACAACCGAAACGAAGCGAACGACGAATACTCCCAGGAATGGTTTGAGAAACGAGCTGACGGCATGACCAGCATTGCCGATGGGGATGAGAACGTTGTAGAATACGTCCTATGGCGAGATATCGCCCCCAAAAATTCGGACTATTTTTTCCGGGATACCCAGTTCTCTGGCGGCTCATGGCACAACTATAAAGCCGTTGAGGGATTTGACTTTGTCGATGAAGATGCTGCTGCTGCTTTTCTAGATTGTCACAGGGACGAGATCACGGAGAGGAGTACATTACAGATCACTGTCGTTATAGGAGAGCCGGATCACATTATCCGGAGTGATGTGTCGTGACAGATCTATAATTCATTGCGTGACATGATATTGAATAAATCCCTCTAGAAACTCCACACAACTCGATGGATTTTCTCGGTCACGCCACTTACTCCTGAAGGATTTATAGTATTGTGTAGGTATTATTGAATAGGAACTATATGTAGGTATTTCAGCTACCTAAGTAGGTATTCCCATGTAGTTAAGCAATGTAGGTATTCTCCCAACCTGTATAAAACCCTCTGATGTCTTCTCCAAAAAATCATCTAACAATTCAATGTTCACATTCCATCCCATTGCAACACCTGTCTTGCACAATGGACGTCCTACTCGATATCTGCGACACCTTCGTCTTTGACCGGCTATATGCCACCGTCTTACCAGTAAAAGCCTTCATCAGCAATGACACTCTACACGATGTAGGCAATCAAGCATACAACAAACAGGTCCAACTATACTATCCTCTACAACCATCTCAATGGGCTTCATCCAGCTCCTGGAGCCGAGACTACCTCCCTCGACAGGCTTTGTCCTTGTTCCTCATAACATGGTACAAAGTGCTCCCCAACCTTTTCATACTCCATACTAACAGAGCTTAAAAAGGCTCTTCGGCATATCCATGTACCTCCTCGGCAGTACCCTCCTCTACTACACAATCTACAACAAACAACTACTCAAACACCCCAAATTCCTGCGCCAGCAAATCCGTCAAGAAATCCGACAAAGTCTCCTCGCAATGCCCATAATGGCCATCCTAACCGTACCGTTTTTTCTCGCTGAAATCCACGGTTACACAAAACTATACGACTTCAGCCCTGACCCTGCCCTCCAGATACCATTTGGCATCTCCGGCAACGTATACAAATACATCCAATACCCATTCTTTATCCTCTTCACAGATACGGGTATATACTGGATTCATCGAGCCATACATCATCCTTTAATCTATCGGTTTGTCCACAAAAGACATCATAAATGGATCGTGCCTACCCCCTATGCAAGTTATGCTTTCAACCCTGTTGATGGATGGCTGCAGAGTTTGCCCTATCATATTTTCCCGTTTGTGTTTCCGTTGCAGAAGGGTGCTTATTTGGGATTGTTTGTGTTTGTGACTGTTTGGACGGTTTTGATTCGTAAGTTTTTCCTCTTTACTTCCAATATTTTAGAGGGTTTGTTGCTGATGGTGGTGGTAGATGATGCGGAATATCTGTCGTATTCAAAGCTCATCAATGGTGCAGCGTGTCATACCATGCATCACCTCTATTTTAATTATAATTATGGACAGTTTACGACGTTTTGGGATCGGGTTTGTTGGACTTATCAGACGCCGAGTGAGAAGGGTATGATCGTCGATGAGGTCGAAAAGGAGAAGAAGAAGAAGACTAGGTAGAGGTCGGAAATCGCGCCCGAGAGCTATGTACTTTCTTTCCTGGCTGAGCTTGTACATTACTTTCATATTGAAGATTTCCTTCCCCTAGCAGATAGAATAAACTCATTCAACTTCCCCAAATCATCCGTAGCAGCACTATCCAAATACTGAAACCTTTTCCCTTTGTTCTGCGTCTGATTAGTAGTAGCATCAAGTGTAGTCATCAACAACCACCATAATTCCTCTGCATGTTTCGGATATCCTAGATGCAAGTTTTCTGTCGTTGTCACGCCATTGATATGATGGAGATGACTTAGGACGGATTTCCATAATTTGTGCCAGTTCATGGCGGCGTGTTTGATGATGTCTATTGATATAAACCCGAGTAGACCGGATCGGGCTTGAAAGGCGAGAGAGTTCATCGCTATTTCTGATCAGTAGATATATACGGAAAGAAGTAAGGTACATACCGTATATCAGCATAAGGAGGTGCTCTACAGATAAAGATCGACCCCAGGATATGTGTTGATTAGAAGAAGGCATCTGGAGCAAACCCTCCGCAACTTTGCGGAGCGTAGGAAGTGACGGCACAGTCGTATGAATAGTGACGGTATCGTTGAATGTAGACACATTCTCAGACTCAAACAGTTCAGTACTCCACGGAAAATCACAATCCATCTCAAATATTGATAATGATGGATGGTTCTTGAAGCATACAGTCAAAAAGCCATCTGCAAGGAATGCCCAGCAAGCAACCCTTCAATAAACAGAACATTAGAAGACTATACCCAAGAGGGTGTGGAGACTCACCGAATACAAACCTCCTCCGCCGCAAGATCCCTCCATTTATTCTCACCATCACAAACCACCGGAGCCTCCCTCCGCTTATAATGAAACAACCCCATAGACCGTATCGTAGACACCAAGCACGGATGTCTAATAATTCGAATCCGTCGCCTGGTTTGCGGATCTCCCTGAGAGAATTGAAGCATCTCAAGTATAAGTGCTGCCTGAACTATTTCTATCGTTGAGCCTTTGATCGGGTGGTCGTTTAATGTCGTTGCTGCTGTGGCAACCCTGCGGAAAACATACTCCTCAGCAACGCTGAGCAGGGATGGTAGTAATAGATCAGAGCCACTGCACGGGATAGTATACACTGCCCCAGCTAAGAAAATAGCTAAAAGAAGACAATTCGATACATTGGCCGGATCGAATGTTGGACAGTGCACGACGGGCATATGCCAATGCAGGGAATGGAAGAAAGCTGTGACAAACACGGTAAGATTCTGAACGGTGAACAATGTATGCAGCTCCGTGAGGTCGAGAATATCCGCTCCATCCCCAGAATCAAGACGCAGCGATCGTGATGTTTCGACTAACTCTCTCGCTATCTCATATAACTGCCTCGGCAGCTTGGCTGCGTCATCGGGGATGAATGCATAAAATTGATCGTAATATCCGTCCCCAATCCCCGAACCAGTGTCAAAACCCAATAACCTCGGATCCACAACGTCACCAATAAAAGACTCCATCGAGTGAGTATTTGTGCCAGAGACACCAAGCAACGAAAACGCACTCGCAAGATTCCTCCTGATCGAATACCCCGCCGTCTCCGAAATGGCTAATCGATCATATTTCACCTCTGGATCGGTGAATCGTAACAAGAAATAGAACGGCTCATTACCCATAAAATTTCTGCTGCCGCCGCTGGTCGTCGGAATGATAGACCTCGAAATATTGATAGAAGACTCTGCCAAAGAACATGCATACCCCAATCCCCTACACCGCACGCACGGAATCAAGGATCTATCACACGCCGTCCTAGCAGCAAAACATTCATCGCAAGACGATTTCTTTCGTCCTGCTCTTGCTGGCGGGGGGATGGGTTGGTTATGTTTTTTGGCGCATGTTTTGCTGTGTCGTCTTGCTACCTCCCTATCCAAATCAGCTTTTTTTTTGATAGCGTTAAGGATACTGGGGAAGGATGTACGGTTTTTGGAATTCCTTTTTGCAGATTGGACAGCTTGCTGAGAGGTGAGTTGTATCTGGTGAATTATTAGTTGTCGACGGGAAAGAGGAGAGGACTTGGTTAGGGTCGTATACATACGTGTTAATTCATGACGGAGTAAATGGCTCTTTCGGGAGTATGATTTGTCGCATTGAGAGCATTGGAACATCTTGATATTAGTGCCATTCAGAGACTGTTATTTGACGTCTTACTATGTCAACTGGTATATCGTATAGGTTGAGAAGTACTTGGTTGCCTGAGGACGGAACGAAAGGGTGTAGTTCCGGATTGGAGCCTCAGGCAGAAATTCACCCATCAGTAAGATAATTGAAAGTACAGTTGATTAGTTATACAGTACATATTGCCTATAGGTACACATCACATCTGTAAAAAGTATAAACCTCAAGTCATCATAATGAAAGCGAGCGTATACACTAACTAAATGGTTTGGGGATATTGCCATCATAAACAAGAAACAAGAAACAAGAAACAATAATCAAGTGGCAGAAATCAAAATCAGAGATCCTCAGAAAACTTCGAATCCCTCGCAGAACCACTCAAACTCCTCCGTTCAGCCTGCACCAAACTCGGAGGCAGCGGTAACGACTCCTCCGTAAAACTATCATGTAATTCATTCCGTTCCATCGTATTCAACCTCGGGACTTGTGCTGGTCGCGTAGACATTGCGGTTGTACCAACTGTTCTACTAGCACCAGTAGCAGACGGACTGGCCTCTGTAGGAGAAGCCAAGGGTGATCCTGCATCAGAGGTCGATTTTCTGGATATTATTCCGCGAAGACTCATTCGTAGACCCTTTTTACGTTTGTCTTCTCCTGAGCTGGATCGGTTTCTGTCGGTTGAATTTTCGGTTGAACTACTCCACTGCCGGGAGACTTCTTCGTTTACTGCGTCTTCTTCAGCTTGTGGTCGTTGGGGCGCAAGATCGGAGACCAAATCTGTATCTAAGACGGGATTGGATGTTAGAGCCGCCGCACGATGAGTAGCTTCTGCTGTTGAGACGCCGGTTGAAAGTTCACTTTCTTGTCTGGTGGGTTCTTCAGGTGGTTGGGGTTTGCTGAAGCGTCGACTGAGTTTTCCTTTGAACCAGGATTTGATCTTGGATTCTGATTTTGGGGATGTCGGCGAACTTGTTTGTGGTTCTGCATCTGCGGTATCGGACACGATCTGCTGGTGGGATGGCTGTGTATTGTCTTCGGTTGTTCCCACGGTGGTAGACTCAACAGGTCCTGTTGGGGCAGTATCGCTCGTAGGTCCTTGTTCGACCTGCTCATTCACACCACCGCTAGGAAGCGCCTCTTCACGACTGCCATTTGTCTCCGGCTTCTTCCAAGAAGACTTCCTAGAAGTACGAGAGAAGAGCTTTCCACCACCCATCAAAGATCGTCTCCTACCAAGAAGGGATCCTTTACTTTTCTCTTTCTCCTGCACCGCTGCTATTTTACATGTTAGCTATGATGATATGATGAAATAAATCCAGCAAAACGTACCCTCTTGCCTCCTCTCCTCCGCTTTAATATCCGCCTCTCTCTCACGATCCGTCTCTTGCCTCCTTTGCTGTCTCTCCTGCTCCAACCTCTGCTCAACCTCTCTGGCACGCTGCTCCTCAACCCGATTATCAATTTCATCCAGGGTAGGCTGAATACGAGATCGTGCAATAGCCTCAACCTCCGTCTGATCCATATACCTCTCACCACCAACATCAACCCTACCCCAATTCATTAGACGGGCCTCACTCTCTTGCTTTGCGCGTAGTTGTGCTTTTTCTTCCCATTCACGCTGCATACTCGGCGAGGGTTTTCCAGTATGCGCGTATACTTGCTCATCCATATCATGAATAGCGGCGTGAACATTCTTTCGTGCGATTTCCATCAAATCCGCTCTATCCTTGGATTTCTTTTCATCAATCGCATTTACGCGACTCTGTAGAGAGGTCATTTGGTGTCTGATCCGCTCAGATCTCTGCCAATCAATTGCAGATACGTCTCCCTCACTTGACGTCCTCCTCCTCAAACGACGAGTAAACGTCTGACGTGACTTGGAGCTTGCAGCAGTGCCGTAATATTCCTGCTTATTATACAAATCATCCCTTTGCATCTTTGCAAGTTTCTCTGCCGCAATCTTCTGTGCGGCTTCATGCAGATTTGGCGTCGGCCGCTGTGTCGCATTGTACTCATCTCCAGGCGCCCATGAAAATTGAGACTGCGAGTACCGATGCGATAACCGCTTTTGTGCAGCCGCACTTGCGAAGTCAGTTTCATCGGAGGGCTCCTCTTTCGTTGCAGCAGCCGAGGCATACATATCCCTTGCCATGGAAACGGCGGCCGCTCGAAGAGTATCTTTGTACCTCTGCTCTTCAAGCTCAATCTCTACTGGAGGTGTGGACGTATATAACTGCACATTCGTCCGCGCAATATGGTGTATCCGGGCAGCTTCCATTCCCGGCTCAAGATCACTCAAGACATCATTCCGAGCATCCTGACTGGCTCGATGCGAGATAGTCGCTGCAGTAAGCGCAGCAGCAGTATCGAGATGAAACATTGGCTTTGTAGGCGCAGACTCGGTCCTTCGTCGGTTAGATACAGCTCCTGTAGCAGCCATCAAGGCCCCTGGACTGAACTGAGCACTCTCTCGTTGTGATGCACGCCTTTTCTCAAATGCAGCTTTATCAGATTTCAGCTCCGGAGGACTAGTGGCTGGTGGAGAAGTAGTGTACACCCGTTCTTGAGCAGCTAACAAAGCAGCCTTGTAGACATCCGGATTGGGCTGCTTGGGAGGAGCTGGTTCGGGGGATTGGTAGCTTCGTACAAAGGCAGCCGCTTTTTCAGCGTAAGGCTGTCTCTCGGGATGCCAGGCTGTGGTAGTCTTTTGATTTGCATGAGCAAGACTTGCAGCGGCACTAGCATTGGCGAGAGTGAGACCTGCAGGAAGCGATGCTATACCAGACCAATTAGTCATGTGACTTTAGAGTTTTCTGTGGCAGGGCATACTCTGATTCTGCGATCCTTGCGAGAGTGCCTCGCTTCCGGCACGTTTCCGCTTGGGATTCGTCGCATACAGCGCGGCCGTAGCAGCTGTCGCATGTCAATTGAACGTCGGGCTTCTTAAGCCGGAGGTACAGTAACATACCGTGATCAGCTAATTGAGCAGAGCCCACATTGCTGCTCCGTACAGCAGCCATATCTGTGTATGCACCTCGGTACTTGTCTCGGTTGCACGTTGTATCAGGCTGACACGAGCATAGCCTCTTAAGCAAATAAGAAAAAAGATAATCAACCAGATCAGATCATAAACATAACCCACGAAGACAGTACACGTAGTACAAATATACAGACAAAAATCCGCAACACCACACTTAAACAGTGGTGAAGAAAGAATAAAAAGTCATCTCATCATATATACAACGTAGTGGTGATGGGGAACCGAAAGCTCCGATGAAAGAGAGCTTAGTGGATTATGACGAGTGACGTAGTTGGGGCTGAACTACTAATCCTAGATGGGGATAGTGGCGATGCGATGGAGTTCTTGTGATCAGATGGCTATGTGGCCAATCAGAGTACTTGAAATTGTTAAGGGAACTCGTGGCTTCCTTTTTGGGATAGACTTCTTTCCAAATGCGGCTTGGTCTATGTTTGTTTAGGCTTAGTGGTATAGATCGTCCTTTCTTAGAATCTTAAGTCAGCACTGGTGGTGTCTAATTGGTCGATCTCCGCGCATTCTTGGTCAGTGTGGCTTAAACTTCAAGTTCGGGGTTTGGGTTTTTATACTGCGTCATGTTGATGATACTGCCATATACAGGCATTACACTGGGAAAAAAGAAATAGGAGCTAGTTAATGGTATATCTAATATAATGCTATTACAGATGAAGCGCCTTCAAAATATTATGCCGCGCAAAGAAGGATCGGTTTCGCTTGCCAAAGACATCTGCAGGATGGATCAGTATGGGGTATCTCGAATTGGGAAATAACTTACACATAGGAATGGCCAGCAAGCAGATACCAATTTGAATCGTGCCAATGGCAATAAACGGTGCACGGGATCCTGCCTTGACAACGAGCCAGTCGTACGCAAAGAAGGTGAGAATGAAACTAAAGATGTTCTTGAAAAATAGCATGCATGTAAATGCTTCGACGGCGATTTGACCTGTAATGTCGAGTCAGTAAACAATCAAACTTGAGCCGATGGAGGACTTACGATGTGCATCCACGATATATAGTGCACTCGAAACAGCACCCATCACCATGCCCATGACGACAAAAGCAAAAAATACATCCGGAATGAGCCAGCCGTATCGTCTGACATTCTCTGCAGTAATTCCAAATCCATAAAGCCCAATACCGCTGAAAAGTAACTGGAAAAACACAAGAACAATTCGAAATTCGGGCTCGTAGGTGCCCTTATTGAGTTTGATCATGCGCTTGTTGATCCAGTCAGACAGCAGACCGGAAAATATCAGACCCAGTATTGATCCGATGAAAGCTCCTGTGTATAGATAGCCAGTCTTGACTTGGTCGAACCAGAGTGGAGGCCCGAGAAAGACAGCTGCCAGGACAACACCGATGAATACCGTCCATCCTATAAGTACGCCTTGCGTGAGGCAGGCCTATCATCTGTCAGTATTGAGTGACAAGGATATAGTTTCTAGACATACCCAAAGAATTCCAGGGTGGAAGAAGAGAGGGAACGGCCGGAGAAACAATTTGATAAAGTTCTCGTCCGTCTTCCTCCCGTTGAACAGTTTGAGTGTCTGCCAGTAAGAGTATTGCGTGTTCCGCGTCTTTGGTGTAATCTCGTTTGTCGGCCCCGATAGATGTTGTTTCTCTTGCACATTTTGATTACGAGCATCGGCAGACAATTGTGAAGCCGGGTCGACGATGTCCGTTTGGGAGTTTGTTACATCAGCATCACCAGAGAAATCCGGATTCAGATAGTCAGCCCTGCGATACGCAGTTTCCGGGACAAAGAAGAAAATAAGGGGCAAGCCCGCTGCCGTAAATATCGCAACAAAGTAAAAGGACCACTGCCATCCCAACGTTTCCGTCATCTTACCAACAACCACCGGCGTCAAAAAGGCGCCACCAAAGAGAGCAACGTTTGAGAATGCCATCCGTTTCCCGCGTTCCTACAACATCTCAATAACCTGTCATAGAACAATCCAACCGGTTGGGGGTGGGGGGCGAACTCACATGCATAAAGTATAAATCGCCCACACAAGCATTCACTAAAGCTTCAAACGGCGCCAAAGCAAACCCCTGAAAGACTCGAGCAGCCACCAAGCTTCGCCAGTTCCCTGTACTTCCTCCCGCCCAGGCAGCACTGATGATCATCAATATATTACCGAATATAAATAGATGCCGTTTGCCCCATATTCTCGCCGTCGGCACACATAGTATACCCGCCAAACCGACTCCGAGAAGATGATAACCCGTCAACAAAGCGACCTGCGTAAAGTCTCTTCTATAAGCGAGAGCGATGGTGACGGTGTTTGCGGCCATGATGGGACTCATGGTAGTACAGATGACGGCGACGAGAGAAAGGATAGCTAGGATTAGATCGCGGCGCCATAGCGGCCAGTTCTTCGCCGCTTGTTAGTTTGCTTAATTGGATTGTTTTGCGAGACATACCAATGGATCATAAGGGTCATCGCTTGGTTGCGGAATGAGAAGTATAGGGACTGGACCGGAGCGATCGTATTTTAGCCATGGCTGTTGCTGGTCCGGTTGTCTGTGAGTGACGTCTGTGCTTTCATTTACGTAGGATGTTCCTGTTGAAACTCATGTTGGTTAGCATCCTTGGGAAGTGAGTGTCATGGGGCAGTCAGAATATACCCGGAACATGATCCAACTTGGAGTCTTCCAACACACCCAGGCCCATTGCAAAGCGTATATAGAGCTAGCATCAGATAGATGATGAATGCAAAAGTCAAGTTCAGGTTGCAATAACCATAAACCTAAGGAGGATGAGTACTGGAGAGCTAAGAGGAAGTATGCATCCAGGCTGATGGATTTAGGTCTCGGCAGACTGTACCCGCGAGTAAGTGTAAAATACTGTACACATACACCCAGGCCAATCGAACATTACGGCAAACCTCGTGACTTTTTGGCTTCTCCTGTTTGGTGGTCGCCCGGTCAGACCTGGCTTCATGTGTGTTACGGCTTCTGATTGGCTGTACCCCGGATTTCTTCAGAGGATGTACGGTGGGTGGGGCCAGTGATGGATTTATCGATTGGTCAATGCTCTATTGATACTCCTGCATTTACCGTATCGAGGTAATAGTACGTACATTGATACAATATTACGTACGATGTCACGTACAATGTCACGTACATACAGCCATAATATCATGACATACTACAGATTCAGTGACAATGACCCGCACCGTATGACTGTACCGTACGACACGGTATCGGGCTGCTCCGAAGTTTAAGCTTAAGCCAAGGTTCATCCTTGACTCTGACCCCAGGCCAATGACTCTTTCCCCCTGTGTCACTACAGCTGGAATTTTCTTTTAACCTGCGTCTGTGTCACTCTCAGTTCCATCTTTCTACTCTCTACCAAAAGTACCTCTCAATTCTCTAATTGACCATTCCAATCTTCATAATCATCATGAAGCTCACAACCGGCATCATCTCTGGACTCGCTCTGTGCGTTGTCAATGCCGCTGCGCAGGACCTTAGTTCTCTGCCCCCTTGTGCTGTAAGCTACTGCTCTTTTCATCGGTTTCAAACCAGGTCAACTAACCCATACATAGAAAAGCTGCGCTACCAATGCTATGCCTGCCTCTTGCGGTCTAGACGTCAAGTGTATCTGCAGTGCTGAATCCTTTATTACCTCTGTCTCCTGCTGTGTTGCCAAAGTCTGTGACCAAGCCGACCAACAAAGTAAGCCTAACTCCCCCGACTGAAATCGGTACCAGTGACTGATTCTCCGCAACAGCAACCCTCCAGTTCGCAGAACAACTCTGTGCCGGCGCCGGAGTCACAAATCTTCCCAGCGCCGCCGGTTGTTCCAGCACTGCTTCGGCTACCTCCACTGCTGATGCTGCATCTGCCACCTCGTCCAAGACTACCGCTGCATCCTCTGCCGTGACTTCTGCACCCACTTCGGCTTCTGTGGCGAGCTCCGCGACTTCCTCCAAGACTACTACTGGTTCGGCATCCGCTGCGTCGACAACCCATACTGGAGCTGCTAGTGCCGTGGCAAAGGGTAATGGTGTTGCAGCTGCGGGTGCTGGTGCTGCGGCTATTTTGGCAATGTGTTTTGTCTAGGTCCTGTTGTACACTTGCGTCATGTACAACATTCTGGCTTTGTCGTGTAGTCTCAACTGTCATAATTAGCTAATCGTGAATTGAGGTGTTGAAAGTTTCGAGCGTATATTTTATATGTCGCGTCTAGGTTAGCATGCATAGCTCTATTGTACATTAACCAAAATCTGTTTACTGGAGATTCCGTTCGTTCTCGGCAGCTTGTTGCTGTGCTAGGCGGGTAACCACCTCCCGTCGCTCCTCGCGCACATTGGATAATGCCTATATCCATCGATCAGTCTCATCATTTTCAAACCAACGGTAACAGGAGCAGGACAAACCCATAACCAAAACATCATCTCCACAAACGCAAAAGTAAACACAATCCGATTCCTAACCTGATCCAACCCGTTCCTCACTTGCCCCTGACCCACCCACGACTTCTTACCAGTAGCACCAGACGAATCACCCGTATATATGAACAACGAAACCGCAAAAAAGAAAACAAACCGAGCACCAGCAATAAAAGTCCAAATTTCATTATATATCGTCGCCAATTGTATCGTCCATGAATTTATGGTTTGTTTCGGTTTTTGTAAAGTGATTCGCGAGAATCCTCTATCCTCGGTTTGGCGTTGTTCGCGTTGGAGGTTGGTGAGGATGGAGTCGAGTTGGGGTAGTTTGCCGACGACGATGAGGTCGATTAGGGCTTCGCTTACTAGGAGGATTGCGCAGATTGAAAAGGGGAATTGGGAGGTTGACATTGCTGGGTCGAGGTCCTGTATCGACTTAGTTTGATTCTCGTAAGGGTAGAAGGAAGGGGATGTACGATTTGCATTGCTTCGCCGATTATGAAGATGAGATCTGACTCTGTGATGGAGCTGGGGGACGTGATTAAATAAACAGCAAGGATGAACATGAATAGCGCATGCAATTGGATGAGAGTTTTGGAGGATAAAAATGTCATTTTGTAGTTTGTCAGGCCAATGAGCCTGTACTTTGACTGATGCTGTGTTGTGTTGGAGAAATGGTGCCAAGGGAGAAGGCTGAAAAGCTCTAGCAGAACTGTCTCCACAGTGCGGGTCAATCCCGATGTTCGTACGGAGTAGTCTAGATTCGATCAGAACAAAGAATGCACTTTCAGAAAGAAGATAAACGAAATTGAGAACAATAGGGTCGCCTCTTTGTGCGCTGTGATGCAGATAAATGGTCCTCGCTTACCATTTAATCTGCTCATCTGCTGATATCTTGGAGAAAAAAAGATATCAAATATCTTAATATCTACAATACCGCAAACTACAACACAGGAAATCAGGAAAAGAGAAAACCATGTCGTCAACAACATTCAATAAAGAAAGACACATCAAATACTTCCTCCGTTGTCTCAAAACCCTCTTACCTTATCAATACACCACCGGTGACGGAGGCCGCGTTCTTCTTGGCTTCTTCACAATCGCAGGCCTCGACTTGCTCGGCGTCCTGCACGAACAAACCACCCCCGAAGAACGTCAGGGATACATAAACTGGATCTATCACTGCCAACACCCGCGGGGGGGGTTTCGAGGATTCACAGGTACAAAATTCGGAGATGCACAACACGATCGCGATAATGCGGGGTGGGATCCTGCGAATATTCCATCTACTTTTCTAGCGCTTGAGACTTTACTCATTTTGGGGGATGATTTGTCGAGAGTGAAGAGAAAGGAGTGCTTGAAGTGGTTGCCCAAGTTGCAGAGGCAGGATGGTAGTTTTGGGGATATGCTTGGTGCTGATGAGAGGATTGTGGGCGGGAATGATTTGAGATTTTGTTATTGTGCGGCTGGGATTAGGTATTTTTTGCGTGGTCCGTACGGCGCGGGGGTGGAGGATGTGAGGGATATTGACGTTGCAAAGCTGGTTTCCTTCGTGCAGTCGTGTCAGGTTCGTTGCTTTCCCTTTCTGTCTACTTCAATATATATGCTGACATGTATAAAGTCATATGATGGTGGTATGGGAGAGACACCATTTCGAGAGGCTCACGGTATATCCTACGCCCGTCTGTTTGAGGAGACCTAGCTGACATGCTCCGTTAGCTGGCTTGACATACTGTGCAGTGGGAGCCCTCGCTCTATTACAGAGGACAGGCTCTTTAGGCGCCCAACTAGCAGTTCTCTCTCCAAAGACTGAAAATTATCAGTCCTTACTTAGATGGCTAGTTTCGAGACAGACCTCCGATCTGGGGGCCGAAGACGAAGAAGACGACGAAGCAGACACTAAAGGCGATTCGGCATCGACAGTGGAAACACAGGACGAAAGCACCACGAATTTGAGTGAACAGATTGACAAATTACCAGAATGTTTGCCGATCCATGAAGAGTCGTTGAAATGGGCAGGATTTAACGGGCGTCTGAACAAAATTGCAGACACATGTTACTGCTTCTGGGTGACTGGGACATTGGGTGTAAGTATCTTTCAAGCATCCTGCCGTTATATGTTCCTGTACTAATGAATCTAGACAATGAATCAGTTATCACTCATTGATGCCCCCGGTGTACGACACTACCTCCTCGACAAGACACAGCATATCGTCGGCGGTTTTGGCAAATCAGTAGGAGAAGTACCAGGTAAACACGGCCCAAATCCAAATTCTGCCTGATTCCTTGCTGATTGACCGGATCGTAGATATTTATCATTCGTATCTGGGCATGATCAGCCTAGCGTTAATAAACGAGCCCGGTCTTGAGCCGGCGGATCCGACGCTGTGCACAGGAGTCAGTGTGATGCAGAATCTCAAGAGTTTGCTTTGGTGGAAGGAAGGTTGATCTATCGAAAGCAAATCAGGAATTGTACGCAGAGAAAACATTGAAGTTGAAGAAAATAATGCCAATATTCAATGCAAAAGCAAAGGAATAGCCAATCACAGCCCCGTAAATGCATTATGTCATGGGTTCTAATCCACCCAGCCAATCACAGAATTGTGCCAGCATTCTCTCATTTCTTCTTGTTTTCTTCTTTCTTCTTCTTCTTCTTCTTCTTCTTCTCTCAGTACTATATTGCGATATCTTCATTCTCTATACATCTGCTAGGCCATTAATCAAGCAACTCGAATTGCGGCTGATTACCAGACTGTCCCTCCTTCAATGATCTGACCCCGGCCTGTTAAACGTTTCGGAACATGCGACCAACAGTCATTTAATCTACAACTCACCGAGCTTTTTGTTGACTCGTCCTACCTCTTTCGAAACTATATACTTGCATCTCGAAGCGCTCACTATTGTTCGACGTTCTGCTCGTGGTTACTCTCTTTCCAAAAATCCCTATCATTCCGCCGGAATACAACGCAACTTCATCTCAAGACTCGCTCGGCCCCATAAAGTTATCGTCGCTTGATCTCACCTTCCAGCGTACTACGCACCGGCAATATTCGTTCAATAGAAGGAACATTCTGTCGATATCATTGATTCTCGGAACGACATCTTATCCTTCTGAGGCAGGGGCTCATCGAGACGTTTTCCGGATGGCATTAGAGGCACTCATCTGATCTTTTCTTGTTTCCGAATTGCACAACTCCGGCAAGCAATAAAGGGGAAACACTTGACAGAGCAATTGATGTACACACAGCTTTCTATTCCCCATAACAACACATGCAGGCAGTTCGGACAAAAGCAGAGGTCCTGTCCCAGAAGGAAAAGCTTGTCAACTCCTACAATGAGTTACTTCAGTAAGATTGGTCGTACCGAGGCTACATATGTGTCTTACTGATGTCGTAATTGCAGGGAGTTTTCCTCGCCGGACCTCCGAAGTGTGGGCAATTATACACTGGGACGACTGATTGGCAAAGGCTCCTTCGGCAAGGTCTATCTCGCGACTCATAAGCTGACAAATAACTCCAAGGTATGTTTCGGCTATGTGAGCCCCGGCGCAACTCATCTCATGTAGCATATTTAGGTCGTCCTGAAATCCTCGAATAAACAAGATTCAAATCTTGCGCGCGAAATACATCACCATCGCCAATTCCTACATCCTCATATCGCGCGACTTTACGAGGTCATAATCACGGAGAATCTGGTTTGGCTGGTATTAGAATATTGCCCGGGTATGTGGTCACGGTGCGGGCTGCGAATAATAATGCTAATATGCTTTGCGCAGGTGACGAACTATACAATCACATTTTAAACAATGGTCCTCTAGTCGTTGACAAGGCCCGACGGATTTTCGCGCAATTGGTGGGAGCCGTTGCATATGTCCACAGCAAATCGTGCGTGCATAGAGACTTGAAGCTTGAAAACATCCTACTCGATAAACACGGAAACGTCAAACTCTGCGACTTTGGATTTACTCGCGAATATGAAGGCAAGGCCAGCTATCTGCAAACGTTTTGCGGCACAATATGTTACAGTGCGCCAGAAATGCTCAAAGGAGAAAAGTATGCGGGAGAAAAAGTCGACGTGTGGAGTCTAGGTATTATACTATACGCTCTCTTGGCAGGGGAGCTTCCATACGACGAAGATGACGATCAAGAAACGAAAGCGAAAATTCTCAAAGAAGACCCTGTTTTTAATGACAAGTTTCCAGATGATTCGCAGGCACTGATTAAGATCTTATTATCCAAGCGGCCACTTTTACGTCCAACGTTGGCTGATATCTTGGCACATCCCTTTCTGGCAGAACATGGAGTGGAGCAGCAAATCATTTTACAAGCACCTCGGCCGTCTCCCTTTACAACCCCGCTCGAAAAGGCAACTTTACTACGTATGAAAAGTGCCGGCGTGAACATCGATCAGGTCATAGAGCATGTTTTGGCGCAGAGGTGTGATGCCTTGGCCGGTTGGTGGGCTTTATTGATTGAAAAAGAGGAACGAAAAGAAAAGAGACGCGAACGAAGGAGAAAGGAAAAGGAGGCCGAGGCTCGTAGCTTACGCCGCTTAAGCGCCGCTAGCAGCCGACTGGAAAAGATCTCTGCTCTGGTGGAAGTTGATGAGGAAGCTCATTCTGCAGATACTCTGCAGACTAGAGGAAGAAGAGATCGTCGCAGTCTACCGAACCGTAAGTTACCATATTCGATTCTTTCTTATGCGAGACTAACATTTTACCAGCCGAGCTTTCAATTCCAGAGGTACCAAAAGTTCCAGAAGCCTTTGCGAACCTCCCGGCTTTGGATATTGCATTGCCACCACAACCGATTGACAAAGACTCGATACGATCATTAAGCTCGACCAGGCGACGACCAGTACCTCCACCAAAAGAGAATCGTCGACCTAGCATGCTGCATGTTAGTGCGTCTCAACCAGAATTAGCATCTCATTCTAGCGGTCTCTTCAGACGCCGTACAGGCCGACGTAATCAACATTCTCTAATGAGCCAACTGGCCTCGCTCAAACACTGGATAGTCGAGTCTGCAAAACGGGCCAAATCACCCCATCCCCGAACACCAAAGAGCACTGGTGGCCAATCATCAAAAGCCCGATCTGAGAAATCGAGTCCAGGGAAGAACTCGGATACCCGGCGCAAACAAGTCGCAATAACTTCGACAAGTACAGAGCCACCGCTCATGACGCCAACGCAAGTCAAGCGTTCTTCAAATGCCAGCAGTCTCGCGCCTAACAGTGCCTCATACGCTCATCATCGAAACTCATATGGACGAGCACCTCGTAGCTCGAACAGTCATCGCAATTCCTTATCACCTGCTCCCCTTACCCCGCGGGGCTCCTATCGACGTTCATCTGCTGGTCTGCGCGGGCGTAAATCAACCTCATCATCTGTATCTTCTGTGAGGAGTATTTATCATGCCCATACCCATTCGAAAGCGTCTTCAATATCGTCAAACAGTATTGACACAATGTCTACACCAACTGCATCTTCCAGAATGAGTCGATCTCCACATACGTCTGTTAAAGTACTTCCTGCTATTCCCAACGCTGGAGCTCGTTTTCCTAGCAACATCAGGCTAGTACGCAATCCACCGAATGCGCTACGAGACGTGAATGATCCAAATAATCATGGCATCTACTCTGTCTTCAATGAAGCTGTATCTGGTCCGTCAACGGCTCCTCCGCAATCACCTGGATTCATTTTTGCTCGGCGTAAGAGAACGCCGTTTAGAGGGCCAATGCTTCATACTAATACCTTGATGTTCACTAACGGGCCGGGGACACCTAATCTATCTCCTCCACTGCAGAGAGATGTCGCTTCAACTGAAACGGTCAAGCCGCACACGCGCAAAAGCCAGATCATAGAGGAAGAGGACGATGATATGGAGGAAGACATTGAGGAGGTTGACACATTCAGTGATCCTGGTATTACGGATACTAGTTTCACGGCGATGAATGAGCCTCTGGTTGAAACTGAGACGGATGCCGATCTAACAATAGTCGTTGCACCAAGTGAGGAGACTTTGGAAGAGATATCTCACGAACCAAGTCTCGAACCAGCAATGGATCCGTCGTCTCCTATCCCACCACGGATATCATCGTTGAACGACCCTGAAGTTCAACTTCAGACAAATGAGGCTACGGAAGAGGACCCTTCCGCCAGAACCCCTGAGCTAGAGCCAGCACCAGATGCAACCGAAGATATCAAAACACCCACAACCGAAGACGCAGAACACTCAACACAACACGAAAAACCGGACCCAACCTCGAACGACGAATTAAAACAAGATACTCCTATCACATCCTAAACATCCTTCACTAATCCCGCTCCCTACCCCCTATCACATCGTCCTACCATACCCTCGATTTCGTATATATATATCCCATCATTGCGCCCCACGTTATTATAAAACATCATGTATTATTCCATGTCCCCCTTTTCTCTTTTCTGTGTATTACCTCTTCTTCTTTATACCCCCAACACAACGCATTGAGCATTGAATTTGGATTCAGCCTGTTTGTTGCCTCTTTCCTTTTCATTTTTTAACTTTTTTTATTTTCATAATTTGTGTGTATGTTGTGTTAGTTGGATGTATAGAATATATTTGGCATTTTTTAATTCTTTCATGAAATAGTGGACTTGAGAAGCTTGGAAATGGGAGAGGAATGGAAAAAATCGAGAGCGTAGAGGTTTTCCCATGGCATATGGGAGTTGTTAGAAGGTAGGACTGGACTTCGACTGCAGGAGGCCTCTCCCAAGGTCGGGAACCAAGTCAATATCTCCAGAGGACAGTTCGAGTAGAAAGGCATGAAGGCGCGTTGAAAGAGATCAGGATCCAACACTTTCACATCCTCCATTACCTCACTATCTTTCTGCATATCTTCCTTGATTTGTGTGATCTCCTCAAGTAAGTCGGCTTTTCCATCAATGCGGGTTTGCTTCAGATGGCGACTGAGTGATGATACCCTTATACAATTGGCGCGGTAAAAGATGTTTCTTCGCGGCCTGTTATTTCAATGTCAGCAAACTTCAATGGCTTTGTAGTCTAGAGAAGAATTGTGCTCTACATCTGGTAGTACTTGATACTTGTTTTACGATTTTTTCTACCTAAAAACCGAGAATGGAAGGATGTCTACCCTAGGAGTTCTTTCGCAAAACAGGCAGATGGAACAAAGATGCGGATATCACTCATTCTGGGGGTACGTCTTCCATTTTGTTAGCAGAAAATAGTGCCCAGAAGTTGGTAGCCAAGAAGGCCTGGTTATAGAAGTTACAGTATAGCTAGGATGCCTGCCTGAGGTGAATATAGTTACCCGCACCCCAATATCTTTCCTCATCCTCAATAACATGCCCCGTATGCGCGCTCTTCTCAAACATCTCCATCTCTACAATTCCAAGTCCCTTTTCTCTCGCCTCCGCAGCATGTTGCTCAACAAACCCACTAAGCACAATCCCATCCCGCTTCGAATAGAAATAGCATCTTCTCGAATCCTTGCCCACAATGCCTGCATCGTTAAAACTCTCCGCGGCAAACTGTAACGGATCCGGCCACGCAAGTGTCTTATTTAACCCTAGATATAAGGCTAGTACCACCGCCAGAATCGTATATAGCGGCCATTTGATTAACGGTTGGTTGCGCGGAAGAGCTGAGTTGACGGCACGCATTGTTTCCTTGAAGGTGAGTCTTCCGGGAGCGCTATCAATGACTATGCGGCTACATAGACGTCTTTTCGGGGATGCTGTACTGCCGTACGAGCGGGCGAGGTTCGCGAAGACGCGGACACCGCCATTAGAGAAGATGTGAAAGAGAATGCTCGAGGGTTCATATGCCGCCAGAGTAGTGATGGCCGGCTGAAGTCTTCGATCGTTTCCCTGCGTTGGGGACAAGAAGTCTGTTATTCCGCTGTAGATGACTAGGAAGTTTGGTTGAGATGGGGAAAAGAGTTTGATGTGACCTCGGATGTATGTTTCTGTTTGGCGTTTGGTTGCCCCCATCCAGGGGAGGAGGGCGATTAGAGAGGGTGGGTTTGGGGATTGGTCTTTGGTGCCTGTGTCTTCGGAGGTGGTTTTGTTTGCTGTGTAGAGTGAGACGCTAGGGTTTGCTTGAACGTATGTATAGTTTTCCATGGTGAAGGTATATCCACGGAGGGCATGAGATCTTTAGAAAGAGAAAAGCTACGGCAATGCCAGGAATTATTTCCTTATGATTCAAAGCTATATAGACTATTACACGTCAAACTTCGCTAAAGCAACACTCAAACCCTAGAAGGATTATGATGATTTACGTTTAAGCTAATCTAGGCACGCTATTCTGTCTTAACGAAACCTAAGAATATTTGGATGCGTAATCTTTAAATTAGAGGTAGGATGTATTATTAATAACCAGTTAGAGTTTTCTCGAGTCATGTTCAGCTGTGCACTGGTCTCCATATTCTTCAGAGGATACTCTGCTGAGATGAATAATCACGTAAAATCGCAATGCACTAGGCACAGACAGTTTAGGGCTCTCCATGGATAAGATCCATGAAAATTTAGCATATCCATATCCATATCCGTTAAATTTTAAGAGCACGGATATATCCGCGGATATTATCCATGGATATGTGTATAGTTTTATTTACAAAGAGAATCTTTCAGTATAAGAAGCTTCCTCATGGCTCCACTGCTCAAAGACCACCTCCTAATCCAAGAAGATCCCGTTCAGTGTTGAATAGTCTCTCAACATCAACCTCTGCTGCTGGAACAGCTAAGTAATCCCGTGCAGCCGCTGCCATGCGTGGATATTCATCTATATGACCTCTCTACCATGTGTAAATCCAATCTCTCTTCTTCTCGTCAAATTCCACAACATCAGAGTTAAGATATCGTGTAATGTCGGAGGGCTTTTCTGCAGATTTTTATGACTTTGCCTTGATCTTACTCATCATCTCTGATACTATGGTCTTATGCGGATTTTGCAACGTGGCTAATGGTCCTGGTTCTTCTGAAGCTGTAAAAAGTTCGGGCTTATGAGTTATAGGATACTGGGTCTCAAGCTGCTCTTGCATAGCAGTAATAATATCCTGAGCTCTATCCTATAACTCATGCTCAAGAACAAGTTTCTTAAACCGAGGATCCAAGAGCATTGTAATATAGAGAATATCGCATGAATCATCCATAAGAGTATAGTACTTGTTGTATTTCCTCATGGAGCTCTTAGCTGCATTAGCGATATCTGTGTCAAAGTCCTTGAACTTTCCCTCCCTATCCTGAACTTCTTGAAGAAGATTGAAGAGTTGATAGTAGATAGCCAAAGATTGACTGATTTGTGGAATATCAGTAGAGAGCTCCAGTGTATATCTATCAAACTCTGCAAGGACTATCCGGATTTGTCCAAGCTGATTCCAGTCTTGGTTAGTAAAAGGAGGTAAGATATGATTCATCTTAAGATATTCCTGAATCTGAGGAGCGGCCTATTCAACGTTAGATGTATTCTTTTGTTCAAGGATTATTAAGACTTATACATTCCAAGTATCATTAAGCATGCGATAAGAGGAATTCCAGTGAGTAGTAACATCATACTAAATAAGTTTTAAATCCATCCCTTTTATCCGGCATAGATTCTGCCACTCTTTCTTTCGCTCTATGCTTGAAGTAATATATGAACTCAGAATGTGTATGCGAGAGAAAGCACTTTGTGATTGTGCAAGAGATAGATTATTCTTCAAATCTTCAATAATCTGAAAGTCTCCTGCAATATCACTAGCTTTCAAAACAGTAAGAAATTCCTTAACAATCAGATTTAGAATATGTGCAAGACAATGAATAAAGCTATCTTCTCCTTGATATCTCATTGTTTGCTGAGTATTGCCTTGTTCATAATTGGCTTTGAGCAAATCATGTAGAATTTCAGCCATTACTAAATTATTGCTTGCGTTATCACCAGTAATGGAAATAAGCTTAGCTTTAATGTCTAGTTCGCATAGAACCTTATAGATAATAGACGCTAGATTCTCACTAGTATCAGGGCCTTCTATCTCTTGGAAGTCAAGAATTCTATGCTGAGGCTGAAAGTCTGCTATAATCCAATGACTAATAATTGGAAAGATCTTGTAGCCATTTGCACTCTTCCATCCATCAAGAGAGAGTGCAATAGTACTGCAATTCTCTATTTTTCCAAGCTCATTCTTTAGTTGTATCTAAGCCTTAGCAAGTTCTTCGTTAACATGACGGGAAAATGAATTCGAAGATCCATATTTGCAAGAAAATCCTGGGAGATTACTCCAAATTTGCCTGAAAAGAGGGTCATCAAATGTTGAAAATGGCTGCATTGTTCCGATAGCCCAGTTGAAAATATTTTGATCGAGAAGTTCTTGAGGAGATTGTAAAGGTCGAGCTCTAATATAGGAAAGCATTGAACTTTGAGACGATGTGATGGCTATATATCTTAGCACATATATATATAATAAATACCAGTAAAAATAGTCACCTAAAGAAGTGTCACTATCTTTATAGATACCATGCTTCTGCCCTAAATGCTTCTGCAAGTTGCTAGTTGAACCATTAGTAACTGATTTAACAGTAGTCCATTCCTCTAGAGCTGTACAATGTAGACAAGAATACTGTATGTCTGCTTTTATCTTTCCAGTCTGTTTATCAAAGAAAGTCTTTCCTTGTAGTAATGTTTGTTGAAAATGGGTACCATGAAGTTTCTTTTCGCTGTCTCTTTGGCTTTGGAGGCTCGAGAAAAGGATTAATTAGAGTGGATGACTGAATTTGTGAAGCTGAATCATTCGGAGTAAGTGAACTACTTTGTGATGTAGCATATTCAAGAGTACCAAGGCTTTCGACAGACTGACTTTCAATCTGATCTTCAAGACCAGCTTTGTCATCGCTACCACCATTTGCAAGCTTCCAAAAGCCTGACTGGCGCGCGTATTCTCTCGATGGGGGCGAATAAATCTGTCCATTATGCCGGTAGGTTTTGAAGCTGAAGAAGCAGCCTAGAAGTTTTTTCATGAAATCATGTCTCGGAGCGGAATAATAATAATTTTCCTGTTACACGTGACTCTATCCATGAATATCATGTTTTAGCTAAGAAGTAAAAGGGAACTTGGATATATTCCTTCGTTAAGGCCCAACTCCGTGTTGGTCTTTACGTAAGACACAACGTCTGCAAAGCATAGACTGTATGATACGATGTCTTGGAAGATGTTATAAAGAACTTCCCTGGTCAAGAACGATATTTCAATATGCACAGCTCTGAAATGAAGACTGGGCCTTTTAATGATAGAGATTCGCGTGGCTTCAGTGCTTGCAGCTGCTACCATATGGGGTGACACCACGAGAGGGCACATCGAACACTGATCATGGATGCCTTTCGACGTATAATGTATTTCAATCAGGCTACTCCCCTAGAATAATTGCAGGACTTTCACGAAGATCATTAGCTAAACCAAGTGAACCGAAGAACTCTATATTTATAATCTTAAGCTTAGTAGTGGGACCTCCATATGATAGAGGGTATATACGACATCTCTACGGACTACTAGCAAATTGTTACTGTCCTCAAGCTAGCCAGAATTCTCCATGCGCCATCGCAGGGGCTCTGTCTCAACGAATCTGTATTGTAAATGGGCTTGCCCTGGTCTTCGTTCCGATGATACTCAGACCGGAAATCAGAAGCTGATTAAAGGCTATCTCGAGCGCATAAGGGGATAATGAAAAAGTAAAATACTGATAAAGTTTAAAACAAATACTTCAGAAGCAGCCACAGGAGACCGACTCAGGCGCATCGACCCTGTGCATCGCAGAATATCTTCCCATGCCTCGGGATTAGGGCTGACATGAGGGCATATTCGTCCTCCATATAACGATCTATATGATATGCAAAATCCGCAAGCGTATCTGCGGAGCGAAAAGATGAGTAATCCTCAGCATATTATTACTGAAATTTATCCAATCAAATTCCATTGATATAGATCTTGCTACAAATCAGATGCCTCATGCTCCCTAGGTATGTGTGCAGAAGTAGAAATGGATTTCTATAAACACGTGGAAACAAGGATTACTTGAGGACACTCAAGGCACTATATCTCTCTTTCAGCACACCCATTGTTCCAGAATATCTCTCTTTATATCTATAAGAGACAACAAGAAGAAATGGGGGTTCTTGGTACAACTCCCATACCACTACGTGGTTCCAGCTCGACGGAGGGCTTTTTTCAGCGTCCACCCAAACTGGTCAATCAATTTATTGAAGACGTCGCCTTCCGAAGGGCATTTGAAGGTGTGTTATACCACTTTTAAGTCATAGAATATTGTTTATATCAATAGCTTTCCTCCCGGTCGATATACGAACCTCCGTCGAAGACGAATTCGAGAAGTTTGCTGATGAGGTCTTGACTCCAAAGGTTTTTGGCAATATTGCGGACGCAGAGAGAAATCTCTCTTATGTGAAGACTTGGGATATGTGGGGGAATAGGGTAGATGAGGTTGTTTTGAGTAATGGTTGGAATAATCTTGTTGCTCTGGTATATAGAGCAGGGCTCGCTTTCCTCTTACCAACCACTTCTGAGAAAGTACTGACGCTCTTAGGTTCGTTTCGATTGCGCATGAAAAGCCTTATGGCAGGTTTAGTCGTCCTGTGCAATTTTTGAAGTAAATACCCCCTAGTCCATCTATGGATGATGCTGATTTATACTATTACAACCAAAAGAATGAACCTGTGGAGCGGTTCATGTGCACCAACAGGATATAATATCACCTTCGCGGATGGAGCATGTGTCCTCTTGTCCAAGTATATCAACAAGTCCGAGGAACCCCTTTCCTCTATCCTAAAAGCATCATATGAGCATCTCGTGTCGACCGATCCAGAGACAGCTTGGACTTCGGCTTATTCATGACAGAACGCACTGGTGGCAGCGACGTATCCGGAACTGAAACAGTAGCCTATCTAAGCCCTGAGAATGAACGGCAAGAAGGCAAAGACGCTAGTGGTTTCGAACTTGGGCTCTGGGAGATAGACGGATTTAAATGGTTCTCCTCTGGTACGGAGTCGATGATGACAATGCTTCTTGCCAGGACAACAAAAGGCATCAGTCTCTTCTATGCGCCGATGCGTCGAAAGACTATGGACCAGTTCGGGAATACTACCACTCAATTGAACTGCATTCGTATCCAGCGACTGAAGAATAAACTCGGAACAAGGGCCAATACCACTGCAGAGCTGGAATTGAAAGGAATGAGAGCTTGGCTCATTGAGGAAGAAGGAAATGGAATCAAACAGGTCACTCAAGTCTTGAGTGTTACACGTTTGCATATAGCTATCAATTGCCTGGGGAACTGGGCTAGGGGTCTAGCGGCTAGTCGTGCTTACTCCAAAGTTCGAAGTGTTGCCAGGAGTACTCTGCTCAAGGATGTTCCATTGCACATGGCAGTCCGTCCTTGCTAAGGAGCATGTAAAGTATAGAGGGATCTGGATGTTGTTGAACTTTGCATCACCATTTCTCGGAGCCTCGGAGAACTTGCCTTCTGAAAAGGAGACTTCCAAGGAGCCGTTTGAGCTCCTGCCGGAACGTCCAGAGGATGTTCTACTTCTTCTCCGGGTTTTGACGTCCCCGATTAAAGGAGTATCTGCGAGAGCATCTATTCACGGTCTTCTAGAGTGTATCGAGTTCCTGGGAGGAGTCGGTTATCTCGAGAATGAGAGATGGATTTCAACATTGCGCGAATGTACCGTGATGTTAGTATGGGAAGTATCATCGACGGCACAACGAATATGCAGTCTTCCGATCTTATCAACGTGGTTTCTGGGCAGCTAGGGAGCGCAGTAATGGATTGTCTCAATAGATGGATCCACCGGATCCTCCAAGACACTTTCGATGCTTTGCAGTCAGTGATTGAAAATCTGGAAACCCAATGGTCCAGCCTTCAACAAACTATCAAAGAATCCGACAAGGTCACACTAATGGTTAACGCAAATGAGATTATGGAGGATCTTACTGCTATTGTGTCTGGGGTCATACTTGTGGCAGACGCAGCTCGTGACCATGACGAGACAGCCATCGCTGTTGCAAGAAGCTGGATGGATATTTCTTTTACTGCAAAGGCTCAGCGAAGGGAGCCTGGTAGTTTAGAGCAGCTCAAAATCAACCAGGAGATTGTATTTGGGAAAATCTAGCAATATTTTCGATCTCTAGTGACTGTGATGTGTTTATGAGATTGAGGGAGAGCTACATTTACTACCGAGAAGTTAATGGCAGAAGATATGATGCCGTGACGGTCTCAAGCTGTCCATCTTAAACATTTAAGGGGAACTTCCAATGCAGATTACATGGACAAGATCCATCAGCGTCAAAGCAGATGTTAATCCCATTCATCTTCAAATCAACGCTTTCGAAAAGCAAATAAGAACGTAACTGCTACAGCCATCATAGCCCCCGCTAGCCCAGCATACAATAGGTATAAAGTAACTCAGGACCCTTAGGACTCAAAGCAAGACTAATCCCATACCAAAGCGCAGCATTCAAAACATAAACACCCTGGACGACACTCTTCAAATTCTGCGGCGAAGTATTAATTGCATGATCATATACCATAGGAACGGCAAATGATTCGCCTATCACTTCAAGAACATAAAGGGGGATTTGAAAAGCGACGTTCACGGTATTCGGGGGAGTGCCGTTGTTGGATGACAAAAGAAAACTTACATATTGTGCAAAGCTTCCTATCCGGCCTAGTTGCATTAGGACATTGCTAGATTTACATACTGTATGAGTTAGTGCCCTAAATCTAAGACTATTCATAGCATTGGATCAAGGCATCTTGATGTATCCCATTATTAATGGCAAATGTTGTGGAATAGTTAACGCCGTTATGGGGTGCATAATAGGAATAAAAACATACAGAACAGTGAAGACTGAAGACATTAAAGATACCCAATCAATTTTCTCTTATCAAATTCCTACTTATTTGTCTTTTACAGAGCATTATATAACCCTAATTACTCATCACTCAACAAATTACAGTACATAGTTACAGCTCGCCCGGAAACCCTCCAACAACCCCTGAAAGAACGCAAGACCCCGAAGGATCGACTCTTGAGTTACCACACCAACAAGTGACTGCATTGCTTATATACTTCCTCTACCAAAGGTCGTCAAGTTTCCCCGGGTGCTGGCATCGAGATAACGGGCAGTAACTCAAGAATACGAACAGTACCTACCTAGTAAGAAATTGCTAATGAAAAAAGAACCACCTGGACATGACTGTAGCGTATTGTATATATGTATATAGTACCTAGCTATCAGCACAAATGTCTATAATCTATATCATTTTCTTGCCGGAACGGTACAAGGAAGTCGTAACAAAAACGTAAGCTCTGATTCGTCTTCATAATCGTCATCTTTTATCTCTTGTTGTTTCTTCTTTCTATATCTCAGATAAGCAAGAACAGTACATTCTTGTTTTCCGCTATTTGTCTATCGAGTGTAGAATAATATAGCGGTCGTCCAGATCAAACAAATCAAGCGGCTTTGATTTTTTCATTCTGCTTAACGTCAGAGGGATGCTCGACGCGTTGGTCGTAGAGGCGTCTTTCGAAGTATTTGAGGACTTCGTCGATGATACTATTGCCATATGATCAGGATTATGCCGTAGACAGTGCGGAAAAAGGGAGGTGACTCACATAACAGGCAAACTAATCCCCAACACAGCCTTCCACTCATTCCAATCCAAGGGCAAAATAGCAAACAACCCTTGCAAAAACGGAATGTACAAAATCGCGAAATGGAGCGACATTGACAAGACAATGGCGTACACGAGCATGGGATTGTGCCACAAGGGGAAAGTGAGCAGTGATTCACTGGACGAAAGAGCGTTCATTGCGTTCAACATTTCGATTACGACCAGAATGGAGAGGGACACTGTTGAGGCGGATTTGGACATGTCGTTGTGGAAAATGGAGCAGCCGATTTCGGGGAAATCACTGGTGCATTTGTGGAAGTGGGACTGTATTACAGGTCAGTACTATTTTAATAATAAGCGAGTAAGAACATACCAATTGCCAGTAAGAGATCTGGGGTCCGGCAGGGTTAAACATGAACCACCATACATAGCCAAACACAGTGGCTGCGCCAACGTATGTTCCAATAACCATGTAGCGGAAAAAGAGCCATCCGCCAACAAGTGCCTCATCACGCTTGCGAGGAGGTCGGCGCATGACATCATGATCAGGGGGATTGAATGAGAGTGCAGTAGCCGGTAGACCGTCAGTAACAAGGTTCACCCATAACAATTGCACGGGAATAAGAGCTTCCGGTAGTCCCAAAGCAGCAGTCAAGAAGATGGATACCACTTCACCAATGTTTGAGGAGATCAAGTAGCGAATAAACTGTTGGGTGTTGCTATAGATAGAACGACCTTCTTCTACTGCAACTTCAATAGTAGCAAAGTTGTCATCGGCGAGGACCATATCGGCGGCAAGCTTGGCGACGTCTGTACCCGTACCCATGGCAACACCAATATCTGCTTTTTTCAAGGCCGGTGCATCGTTGACACCGTCACCAGTCATGGCGACAACGTGGCCAATTGATTGAAGTAGATCGACGAGCTTGGACTTGTGAGCAGGTTCCGTACGAGAAAATAGAGATGCGTTCTTGACAGCTTCCAACTTCTGACTGTCCGTCAAGTCGTCAAACTCTCTACCGGTAAAACTCTTGCCCTCGAGATTTTCGTCTGCGCCAAAAACACCGATTTGGCGGCAAATGGATTCGGCAGTGTTGCGGTTATCTCCAGTAATGACAATAATTCGGATACCCGCTTCACGGCATTTTTGGATTGAATTGGCAACCTCTGGACGAGGGGGATCAAGCATGCCAACAAGCCCGATCAGGGTCATGTTGCGTTCCAACTGGGCATACTCTTCTGAAGTCTTTGCTGTGTGCAAGAGGGGATTGGTCGAGACGTCGCTCACGGTAGCTAGTGCGATGACACGAAGACCCCGGTTACCGCATTCAACTACCTGCTCAGAGATCAAACTGATGTGGCTCTGGGTCAAGGGTACGCGGGGACCATCGGACCCAAGAAGGACATGAGAGCATCGCTCGAGAATAGATTCAGGAGCACCTTTGACCAGAAGCTTCTGTTCTTTACCCTCCCCAACCAATACAGACATACTCTTGCGGTCTCGAGAAAACTCATATGTCGCCTTTAGCGGTAGCTTAGTTTCGTAGTATTTACTAGTGGCGTGCAAAGCAGCAGATGGAGGCAAAGATCGTATGCTCTCGTTGAAGCCAGCGTTGTCCGTTCCGATCTTCTCGGCTAGAACGCGCAGGGCTCCCTCTGTAGGCTCACCAATGCAAGTAAATCCGGTTTTCGGGTCATAGGCCAAGGTAGCTTCGTTGTTCAGGGAAAGAACTTCGGTCATTTGACGGATTGTCGAGGACGAAACAGCCAAATCTGTCAAGGGTTTTCCGTGTTTCTTCAATGCGCCGACAGGAGCAAAGGTGGTACCCTCGACGTCAATTTCCTCAAATCCTTGTCCGGTAGGATCTAGATAAAGAACCCGCTCTACACTCATCTGGTTGGTGGTCAAGGTTCCGGTCTTATCGGAGCAGATAACGCTGCAGCTTCCCAATGTCTCAACAGAAGGTAATGATCGTACCACCGCATTTTTGGCTGCCATCTTACGAGTCCCCAACGCCAAACATGTGGTGATAACGACGGCAAGACCTTCCGGAATAGCGGCAACACCCAGAGACACGGCAATCTTGAGATAGTAGATGGCACCCTTTGCCCAGCCACCATGAGAAGGATCATTGAAGTGTTCAATATTAATCAACCAGACGACAACACAGATCACTGTGATCACTTTTGCAAGCATATCGCCGAAATCGTTCAGTTTCTGCTTCAAGGGCGTGGGTTCGGAAATCTGAGAAGTGATACTCTCATGGATGCCCCCGATAGCGGTCGATGCTCCAGTGAGAACGACAATAGCAGTTGCATGGCCAGCCACGACGGTAGTTCCAGAAAACAGCATATTTGTTTGGTCCTGCTTGACAGCCTGCTTATCCGAGACGACCTTGGTATCCTTGCTGACACTTTCACTTTCACCGGTCAAGATTGCTTGATCAACTCGGAAGCTGTTGCTTTGGATCGACAGTAGCCGGCAGTCGGCGGGAACGCGGTCACCCACTGCAATATGGATGATGTCTCCGGGGACCAGCTCCTCAGCTTTGAGCTTTTGTAAGGTACCATTTCGAACAACCTTGGTGACGTTGGCGGAATATTCTTGCAAAGCTGCAATCGCTTTCTCCGCGCTGCTTTCTTGGGAAACGCCGACGATAGCATTGAGGATAAGGATGGTCAGAATCTGTTATTAACGAGCGCTTTAGTGTATGTTGGTTTATAATCGCGGCGACACAGCGAGGCAGCTTACCACAGCCGGGTCAACGAAAGCAGTCCAGTCATCGCCTTCTTCAAAAAGAGCCAAAACGAACGAGATCGCGGCAGAGCCAAGGAGGATGAGGACAAGTTGGTCTTGGAACTGTTCCAGAACTAGTTTCCAGAGAGGGGTAGCTTCCTCTTCCTCGAGCGCTATAGTGAATATCAATGATTAGCAAACGTACTGAATATTGCGCCTGTCTATCCAACGTAACTGATCCTCAATCAAGAAAGATAACTTACCATTGGAGCCATACTTCTCCCGCAAGCGCAATACCTGTTCTTGCGTCAACCCTGCCTCCTCCGTAACACCAAAGTCACGAAGTAACTCTGCAGGCGAGCGAGTAAAAGAGTGATCCATCACTTGCAGACAAACCCAATGTCGTGATCGAAGACGACGACCAAAACGAAAGTATCGAGTTTGTATTGAGGAAGGAAGGGAGGAAAGAAGGTTTACGAAAAGGACAGCAAGCAGTATAATTTATTACCAATAAATGGTACTGGCATTACAGGATACGTGTAATTAACGACGTCAGTATCGTAGATTAACTGGTTGGTTATCAACCTGAGTCAGGTTTAGGGTTGAGATAGCCCTGCGGACTTGCAGGCCGCTAACTTGTTAGGGTCACATAGAGGCCTGTCATAGGCGCCGCTTAAAACCGCCTATCGCGACTCGATATCAACACAACAACCGCGTATCAACACATTTCCTAGTTCTGCGTCTATTCGAGATTTGTAAGTTGGCTCATTAATGTTATTCAGTTTATACGAAGACAAGCTCTTGATTGATATAAACTAGTATAATAATAGGACAAATGAGTAGGTATTAATGTTGTGTAATGTATACTGTATCATACCGTACAAATACAGGGCATCCACATAGGCCGGGCCATACAAGCATTGGACGTCATGTGACCTAATCTCGAGAATTCTTTTTGTTTCTAGCCAAGTCTCAAGCAATGACTGGTCATATGCCTCAGTTTACTCGACCATCTCGGACTATTATTGTGAGACTCTAGAGAGGCGTCATTTGAGCCCTATTCTTCTGGTTTGCCCTAGGTACTATATTCAGCCAGGCAGAGTAGTCCCTGCTCTGTACCAGTAATCGTCGACACCACTTACCAATATTTATGTAGTGATCTGTAAGCACCGAGACTTGGAGAGATACTTGGCAACCCAGTCGTTCAGCTGATATAGTAACAAAAGCAATGAGATCAAGATAAGCCTCACAGTACGAAATTTGACCCTCACATGATCTGCAGAGATATCGACTCGCAGACTGTCCACCAGACTCGAGTTCACCATAGGAGAAGTGTTCCCTCTGAATAGAGTATGAAGGAGATATAGATATAAAATCAAATGATAATTAATAGATTGTAGAAGTAAGGCAGAAATGCTGCTAGATCACGAGCAAAATTGACTCGCTGGCTCGCTAAGCCTAATCGGGCCCTCCACGACTGTGCCCATTTCTCAACCGTCTCTGCCAACAACATCTATCAGTATATTTTTTTTTCTTCTTCTCTATCTACCAATTTCTACTTTCTCTGCCTCTTATCGCTAGAAACCCTCCTCTAACCAATTTAACAAATCCATCTCTCGACCTTCCAGTCTTTAGCCTTATCCAATTTCTCGTCCCTATTGCTGTTGACACCCATCCACCATGACTGCTGACGTTTCTGAGGTTGGTACACATCATAACCCCTCATTTATCCACAACATCGGGCTATACAGCCACCAACACATTTGGATGCTGTTTTTTACTGTGTTCTGATGTGCAATTTTCTCTAAATTTGATCATGATTTGACTAACTTGTTTTTGGCTATAGCGTGAAAGGTAAAGCATCTACAATCATACTTCCAAGTTGTTGAATCGTCGAGTCGCTGATATCCTCAAAAGCAAGACTTTCCTTGCCCGCCTCTGCGAGCAGGCTGAGCGTTACGATGGTGAGTCCAAGACTGCTCTAGAACTATGCAATTTGCGCACTAACGATTGTCTGTAATTAGAGATGGTCACATACATGAAGGTAAACAACTCATCTATCAAACCCTATCAAACCATGATCAAAGAACAATCATCTAATTGCATCTTATAATCTGATACAGGAAGTTGCCAATGTACGATGCCCCTACTTCGAACTAATTCCTCTATTTCAAATCGGAGATACGATTCAGTCAATTAACACATAACAGCTGAACGGTGAACTCTCCGTCGACGAGCGCAATCTCCTCTCCGTAGCCTACAAGAACGTTGTCGGTACACGCCGTGCTTCTTGGCGCATCATCTCCTCTATTGAGCAAAAGGAAGAATCCAAGGGATCCTCCGAGCACGTCTCCATTATCCGTGACTACCGCCAGAAGATTGAGACTGAGCTCGAGAAAGTGTGCCAAGATGTCTTGAACGTCCTTGACGAGTCTCTCATCCCCAAGGCCGAGTCTGGCGAGTCAAAGGTTTTTTATCACAAGATGTATGCAATCGATCTTCTTTCTCTGCGGGGAATAGAGCGTGGGTATTGATTCAATCGCAGGAAGGGTGATTACCACCGTTATCTCGCCGAGTTTGCATCCGGCAACAAGCGCAAGGTCGCAGCCACTGCCGCTCACGAGGCTTACAAGGTGGGTTCAATATTGCATTCTGTTGATAATTGTCTTGCTGACAGATTCAGAACGCCACCGATGTCGCACAGACAGAGCTCACTCCTACCCACCCCATCCGTCTTGGTCTCGCCCTCAACTTTTCAGTCTTCTACTACGAAATCTTGAACTCGCCCGACCGTGCTTGCCACTTGGCTAAGCAGGCCTTTGATGACGCTATTGCCGAACTTGACTCCCTCTCCGAGGAGTCCTACCGCGACAGCACTCTCATTATGCAGTTGCTCCGTGACAACCTCACTCTCTGGACTTCATCCGATGGCGGTGAGCCCGAAGCTGTCGAGGCCAAGGAAGACAAGCCTGTTGAGGGTGAAGCCGCTGCTCCTGCCGAGGAAAAGCCTGCTGAGGAGGAGGCTCCTGCTGCCGCCCCGGCTCCAGCAGAGTAAGAAATCTGTTGCTTATTACGAAAACGCAGTAAGAGAGTGGCATTTTAATGTCTCCAATGACTTTCTAAAACTTTGCTACTATATCTGAATGCGTGTTTCGAATTGGAGTCTTGAGCGCCTTTGCTTTTTTTTATTTCCCTGTTACCCCCAAAGTCCAAAGTCGATGCGGCACATTTCACCCTTTTTACCCCTTCCCCCCCCTTCCCCCGCCGTACGTCAGTCCAAGAATTGACGCTAGTCGCTCCTATGTTGTTTGTTCCCTGATCAGGCCTGTAGTTGGATGCGGAGTTTGATATTTGGAGAATTGCCAGGTTGGAGCTGGATATCTGTTTGCGAAATGTCGTGCTATTTCATCTCTCCAATAATCTTTTCTTCCTTGTCTTATCTGCCCTGTTGGTTGTCTGTTAAACATTCCTGGACTCTTCCAACTGGAACAGTCTGGAGTGGACGTGCTAGAGGTTTCATTCTGGGATGCTTTCTCCTGATTAACTCTGGCTACTCATCCCTTGAGACTCACCAGACACCAGCAATCTTATCTCGTGTTCTTATTCTCTTTCCGAACTTGGTTGTTTAAACAAGTCCTCACAGGCAAACTACAATGAATGCAAACCAAACCAATCATTACAACTATTACATCTCTTCCAGGCTTGACTACAGAATGCAAGTAGTATTCCTGTCATATGGCGTGGAATCGGGTGTTCTTGACAAGCAGTTATATTAATCTATTCTTACGCACTTGATAAGTACATATCATCAAGATGTAAAAGACATGTAATGTATAAACAAAGCTGAACACATACACTTTTGTCTGGAAAGAAGGCTTCATCTCACAAGAAAAGAAGGGTGAAAGACAAGAAACGAAGAAATCAAGATTGAGACACCGAGCAATAGCTATGCATATAGAAGGTATACTTTTCTGTAACAGAAGACGACCCGACAAAAATTACATGAAATCGTCATCACCCAAGTCATCATCATCATAAGCATTAGTATCAACCTTGGCAAAATCCCTCGCAGTATTGAGTGAAGTCTTCGTCTTCGCCGCTTTTGACTTCTTACTCCCCTTATCCGCCGCTCGCTCCTCGCGCATCTTCTCATTGCTTAGGGTTGTCAACGCACTAGCCACTTTCTTCACTTGATCACTCGGCAAATCCTTAACAAGCTGCTTCGCAAACTCGGGTGCCCAGAGCGCGTATTGCGGCTTTTTCGAATTTGCCGTCAACAGCGGAATAAGTACGTTTGTCAAGTTCGCGAATTGATCCTTTGTGGTGGGTTTGAATAACGGCATGGCTGAAAGATCAATCGCTTTCGTAGGATCAGACGCATCCCCAACCACAATAGCCTTTGATTTCCCCCGGTTACGATTCAAATCGATATCACCGAATAAATCCTCGGCGTGTTTTAGGTCGGAATCCTTTTCGGTTTTGCGTAAACGGGCTCTGCGCTCGGCTTCATCTTCGCTGCTGTCATCGTCTGAGTCTTCTTCTTCTTCTTCGAGTTTTTTCCGTTCTTGTTGGTGTTCTTGTATGCGTTGGGCTTTGCTTTTCTTTTTTGCGGCCGCTTCGGCTTCGGCTTTGGCTTTTGCGGCCGCGGCCGCGGCGGCTTTTTCGCGTTCGACTTCGGAGTCTTCTGCTGCGTCCCACGAGTCTAGGACCTGTGTTTGTCAGTTCTATCTTCGAGACGATACAAGTGTATGTCCAATGGATCTTACTTCGTCATCTTCCTCGTCGTCGAATTTGCGACGACCGGCGACTGGAGGCGGGGATGAGGGAGGGGTGCTTTCCTCTTCGTCGTCTGTTGGATCACTATCAGTCAATACTCTTCTTGAAATCCAATATTGTACCGCTTCGTAGACTGATAGTCAGGGAATCCATCAATCTGACTCACCCCACTTCGAAGGCGCCATGGCGAAAATTCTTTGCTCAAATCTCTGTTGAGAAGAAATTTGTAACAAGTCGTAGAAAGATTCTTTTTTCTTATCCTCTCCCAAAACAAGAGACAGTCAAGAAAGAGTCGAGCACGTCGCCCAAATTGTGTGACGGAAAACTGGCAGGGAAACTTGGAAAAAAAAGGCCCTATCACAAAGCAAAGAGAGGGGTCGATCACGTGAATATATTGGGCTGCAAGGCGGGACAATCGGAATGGACCGACTTTCTTCGAACAGCTCTCAGATTTGTCTTTTCAAATAGTATTCAGAATTCAGGATGGACAAATATATATTGACAGCTGTAGATTCTATATTCTCGATAGACAGAACAACTACAAGGATAGTGACTGCATGCTTAAGGCCTTAAGTGAACTGCATATGCTACGTCATCCTGGCTTGATACTTAGGAATCGATACTAAAACGATATATCTATCATTTATATCAAATCAAGTCCTATAATCAGGTCAATAAGTAACTACTTTTTCCTAGGTGAGTCATAAAATAGGCATCAATCGGAATAAATAACCCTAACCCTATTACTAACACCCTCCAACATTCTTAAGTTACCATGAGCTAGGATGATTAACATCTGAAAGTCCTCCAATATCCTTAAAGATATCCTCTAGTTAATTATCACTCGAAGGCCTCCCGAAGAGCACTTGATACATATTAGGGTTATAAAACTCTCAGTCTTGGCACTGTCACATGATAACCCCCACAGATAAGGCTTAGCGCGCTTTTTTTTTCTTTTTATCAAAGTGCTTCGGCGCGTCTCAAAATTCCCTTTACGCACCATAGCTATTATAGCTGTGGTCGATCAACGTCAAAATGAAGTACGTTCTTGTATCAGGAGGTTAGTTTTATTGTCTCAAAATGAAATACGAAAGATTTTCTTTGTGCAAGAAAGCTGACTTATGCCTATATAGGTGTCATATCCGGCGTTGGAAAGGGCATTATTGCCTCCAGCACTGGTTTGCTTCTGAAGACGATTGGTCTTACGGTTACGAGTATAGTATGTTCTCTGACTGATTCTCGTATTATAAGAGCTTGTATTTGTGCTCTTATTTAGTCTTGAGTATTGGAGACAGTCGTATCAAGCATTGCTGACTTAGAATAGAAAATTGATCCATACATTAACATTGATGTGAGTAGACCTAGTTTTCGATTTGCACTGTGACGTATAAGAAATGGCTAATGTATAAATAGGCCGGCACAATGTCACCTATAGAGTTCGTATGCGATCTGCTGCTCACCAACTCGTATACTAATTTTGCTGTAGGCATGGTGAGGTCTACGTGACAGATGGTATGCCCCGGATAAATCTGTCCCTAGCAATGATACGGCTAATTCTTAAATAGATGGAGGTGTATGTCTTTTCTAATTAATCTTTTATTCCATGGTTCTTATGTGCATCAGGAAATGGACCTCGATCTCGGTAATTACGAACGATATCTTCTCACCACGCTTACCCGAGACCACAATATCACCACCGGCAAGATCTATCAACAAGTCATTGAGAGAGAACGTGTTGGACAGTATCTCGGTAAAACCGTTCAAGTGTACGTCCCACAAGCCCGTATGAGATCGAAACCGCTCTGACAGCATGCAGCGTGCCACATATTACCAATGCTATTCAGGATTGGATCGAACGGGTCGCCAAGGTGCCCGTTGATGAGTCTGGGGCCGAGCCTGATGTTTGCATCATCGAGTTAGGTATGTCGATTTGTCGAAATGATGGATGCGTGGTGGCTGATGCGGAACAGGTGGTACTGTCGGAGATATTGAGAGTGCTCCTTTCATTCATGCTGTCAGTCAGCTGCAGAGACGCGCTGGCAAGGGGAATTATGCACAGATTCACGTGTCATATGTTCCAGTTATACCGTAAGTGTTTATATATCTATCTATATAGATATCAGACTAATAAGCCTAGACCCGGACCTGGTGGTGAGCAAAAGACAAAGCCAACACAGCGAGCCGTCAGCGATGTGCGAAGTGCCGGTCTAAACCCAGACTTGGTAATCATCATCTCTCCTATCTGGAGTGACTCAACTAACAATATCAGATCGCCTGTCGTTGCGAACAGCCACTAGAAGACACAACCATCGACAAGATCGCAAACATGTGCCAAATGGAGCGAAAACAAGTCGTTGCCGTCCACAACGTATCCACCACGTACCACGTCCCGTTACTTCTCGAAAAGCAAAAACTACTAAAAACGCTCAGTGAACTCCTCAACCTCTCCTCCATCCAACAACCACCTGCACGGATTGAGCAAGGTAAGCGTATGTGGAGAGACTGGGTTGACTTGGCCCACAGCCAGGACAATCCTCACGATACAGTCTCGATTGCCCTAGTGGGTAAGTATACTACACTTCACGACGCATATATCAGTCTCAGCAAGTCATTTGAGCATGCTGCGATGTACTGCCGCAAGAAACTCAAGGTTATCTGGGTCGATGCTTCGCACCTCGAAGACGAGACCATGGAAGTATCTCCAGCCGAGTTCCATAAAGCGTGGCACAATGTGTGCACGGCTGATGGATTGTGTGTTCCGGGCGGATTTGGAACTCGCGCGACCCTCGGAATGATGAAGGCGATTACTTGGGCGCGTACCAAGAACGTGCCGTTTTTGGGTATTTGTCTCGGTATGCAGCTTGCTGTTATCGAGTATGCGCGCAACGTTGTCGGGATTGAGGATGCGGGTAGTGAAGAGTTGCATCCTGATGCCAAGAATCATGTCATTGTCTACATGCCCGAAGTTCGTTCCCTTGTACACATTTTCTAAACATCACTAACGGAAAAATAGGTCGACAAATCCAAGCTCGGCGGCACAATGCGACTAGGCAAACATCCCTGCATCTTCCAATCGGGCAGCGAATGGTCCCGTCTCCGCGCTCTATACGGTTCCGCGCCTCAAATCCAAGAACGACACCGTCACCGCTACGAAGTCAATCCCGAGATGGTTGACAGGCTCGAAAAGGCCGGACTCACTTTCGTGGGGAAGGATGTTAAAGGTGAACGGATGGAGATTATTGAGTTGCGGGATCATCCTTGGTTTGTGGGTGTACAGTTTCATCCGGAGTATCTTTCAAGGGTTTTGTCGCCTAGTTTTGTATGTCCTCCTTCCCCAATCTCATGCTCGTGCTTTTTTTACTGATTGAGATATCTCTAGACTGTTCTTGGCTTCTTTGCAGCTGCAGCTGGGTGTCTGGACGAGATTACGGCGAAACTTAATAGTGATGGTGACAATTCTGTTAGGTTGCCATTCCATGAAAGATCTGGCGCTCATTAAGAAAAATAGAGGGTCGGTGTAAAACAAATAAAAGAATCAGATAGACTAGTTGCATTTGTTCGATATGATGTTGATCTCTTGAGTTTCGTATTGTCAAGATTAATTATAGCACCAACAACATTCTCAGGTACTTGTCGCGTCGCCTCCCCCCACCCTAGACCGGGTGGTGGTCGGCCCGGACTCAAGGGCCAAAATCTTCAAAATCTCAACTTGGCATTTACAAACGTCAAAACCAGAGCCAAAATGACCCCTAAATTATATAAAGAAGAGGAGGAATTGATTGCGAAGGCCCTCAGTGCGTGCCAACACGAAAAAAAAACCGAATTTTAGCAAATTATCGCGTGAATATGGGGTGTCTCGCAAAAAACTGTCCCGTCGGTGGCGTGGCTTACCCTCTCGCTCAACACGCCCACCTACGAGGCGCCTATTATCTCTAGATCAAGAAAAGGCACTTATTCTATGGATTGAGTATCTAGATAATATAGGTGCGCCTCCTACGAATCAGCAAATTGAGGAAAGTGCGAATTATTTGCTCGGCAAAGATTTCAGTGGTCCAGGAGAGCCCCCTCGTGCCAGAAAAAATTAAGTACACGATTTTATCAAGCGCCTGCCAAAACAATATGTACGAATCGTTCAAAAACCTCAAGAAAAGGAACGTACCGTTGCAGAGCATTATGGTGAGGTTGAGCGCTGGTTTATTGACCTCGAGCTCGCTATACAACAATACAAAATTCGCCCTCAAAATCTGTGGAACTTCGACGAGACCGGATTCATTGTTGGACAAGGAAAAGATGAAGCGGTGGTAACAGCATATCCAAAAACATCAAAAAGGGTATCTAGCCTGTCCTCTCGAGAATCAATTACTGTCATTGAGGGTATAAATGCCGAAGGAAAGATTATACCACCTTTATTGATTCCAAAAGGCAAGGTCCATTTGGAGGAATGGTACCGGCATATAAAAGATGACGACTGGCTAGTTGCACCTGCTTCGAATGGATTTATCACAGATAAGATCGCATTCGAATGGCTTCAACACTTTGACCACTTCTCTAGGCCCGGGGCCTTCCCGGATTGGCGGTCTAGGGTGGGGGAAGGCGACGCGACAAGTATCTATCAGATAACCCGGATATCCGGCGAGGCCGAAGATGGGCTGTTCGCTCTCGAAGGTCAACCGGTCACCTCAGGGCATGTATTTGGCAACCTACATTTCAGCAAAATCAGAAGCCACCTTCTTATCAGGGCTCAATATAGCCCCTCAAGCTCACAAATCACCACGCCAAAAAATGTCTATGAAGACCCGGCTTTGGAACCCTGATGTATTTGAACACATGGAGAGAACTAAATACATACCGTCTTGCTAGTCACTTCTTCTTTTTCCATCCTATTAAACTACTATTCAGGACTGGCCTAGAGTAAACCCACCAATCCGACAGTATCTGTATAAGCGCTTCGTGATTGCACAGCCCTTGTCTATGCAGATGTCCGCTAGCTCAGCAGGCATTAGCCTCCATCATCATCCTTAATTTAGAAGTCTTTTCAGATAAGTCTTTCTTTGTTTGACAGGCTTCCCCCGCTCCAATGTAACCTTCATCTCGTCGTATGTTAGCTGCCCGACTGAGATATCAGACAGTCTCCCGTCAGTGCGAATGTATTTTCTCTTGTTCTCCAAATGTCATACGAAGTTGGCCTTTATAGGGTGGTAAGTTATGATCAATTTCTATCATATTGTGAATAGCTGGTCTAGATGGGTTCTCTCGAGGGCATTTATTCACGATCTAGGTACCTACATAACTTCTTGCCGAAACGACTGACCACGAAGCGCTCAACAGGTTATGAAAGAAACAGACATAGAGACATGAAGCACACCTCATACACAGTGCTCCCTGCACTATTGATCACTACTCTCCTTCTAAACCCAGCCCAAGCCATCCAGTGTTCATCTTGCGAGGGCCCGCCAACCTTCCAAGAAGAATATCGAACCAACTACATGCCCAAAGTCATCAAAACATGGTACGGCCTCCAAGTCCTAGCACCAGATACTCCCTACGTCGCTGTCGCAGGCTCAGATAAGCTCTACTTCATCGACACCCGCCTCGACACCGAAACCGCAAAACACGTAAAGCAGAACATTGAGATGGCCACTATCCCAAGGGAAGATGGGTACATTTCCATAGACGAGATTGAGGTTACGGCAGAAGTTAAGAATACTGCTGGCGAAACGATGTTTGTGTTTGATCCGGAATATGCTAGGGTATTTTTTGCGGAGCCGATGAATAGGCGGAATCCAGACCTCAAGTTGCCTGAGCCTGAGCCTGCAGGGGACTGGTTGGTGACTTATGATCTTGAGAGCATAGTGGAAACGGAATCTTGATATAGCACTATGTGTCGACACGGCTGTATCCGTTGCATATGCCAGATCCAAGGTTCTATCCTGACAACGAGTATGGGGCATTGACTAATGTCCTCATCATATGCCTATATTCCATGAATGAATCTTTAGCATATGTCAAGTGACCCTACATTTCAATATCATCTAACAAATCAACATAACACTCTTCGCCCCGTTCCCAAGATAAAACTGCCCATCCTGCTTATTCGCCGTCGCAATACACCTATAATCCCCCTTAAAATCCCCCTTTACATATAACTCACTCATAAAAGTCGGCCAAGTAGTCGCATGTCCATGACAGTTATCCCCCTCCCAGAACTTCAAAATACACTCCTTCCATTTCTTCTTGTTATGTCCTAGTCTTGCGCCGTAGGTGTTTTGTTCGAGGGTCTTACATTGACCGGACCATACCCAGCCCGAGGTTGGTTGTTGTTCCCAGCCGCTGTCACAGGAGCCGGAGTGGTAGACGTCGAGCCACACGCCGTCTGAGGAGCGGGTCGAGAGGAACTCGGTGTCTGTTGAGGTGGTGATGTTGGTTTCTGGGGATGAAGACTCGGTTATGGGGGATGATTGGCCTAGGTAGGCTAGGCAGGTGAAGAGGAGGAGGTTTTTGAAGATCATTTTGGATCTAAAGTTGTGTTAGTGATGGTTTAGAGTGGAAGGATTCACGACATACATAGATCTTTCTCGACGGATGTACAACTAGCAGGCAGAAAAACTCTTGATACTATGATTTCTAGACCGATAGAAGATTATACACGTATTTGTACCTGGAGGGATCTCGAAATGTTTATGATACTCAAAACATCAATTGATCAGTCAAGCCCTAGAGCTCGGACATATCACCGCCTCCTCAGTATACAAACATATACGTAAATAGTTTATCCTGATTACTGATCCGTTTTATCCTTAAGAGAAAAAAGCTCCACAGAAACTCCAGATAAAACATTTCATCAAATAGACAGTACCAAGAAGTTCAATTTGACCTCAGCTGGACACTGATTTGCAGTCTTTCTTGTGTTTTCTTAGTGCTAGTTGATCATAAAGGTTTTATGAAGCGCTATACGTACGTACGTCTATCAATTCCAAATCAAGGAAATGATAATGGCACATTCTACTTGTACGTACAAGCAAAGGTCAATTCTGGACGATCGTCTTGACATGGTGAGTGATTAGTACCTAACAGGGAGTTGATATGATTCGGGCTGAGCACCCCCCTGTCACTAGGATCAATAACATCTCAATAATAATAAGACTATGCAAGATCTGCTCGGCTGTTTTCAGCTTGTACGTAAACAGCGTTTTAATCATGCTAGAGAGGTAATCTATCAACTTCTGGGGAAATTGAAGGTATCGGCGGCTTGGTATCGAGTGGATTAGGGCTTTGGCTCTTATTAACATAGGTTAGAGCCAATTGTAGACTCCACTAGATATGTAGTTCAGTAATCAGGACATGATATTCGAGCTGAGCATTGATATTCCTTTCAGCTCTCAGCACGGAGTAATCTGGATGCATTAATAGGGGGCGTCTGCGGCGGCCATGACTTATCTACCATTCCAGCTTTCTGGTTACCTAAGTATAGAGTCAAAGACTCCATTTACCTCTCGTGATAGACACCATCCATCTCTAAGCCAGCCAAAACCTCAATGTATGCTACCAAATCATCCACATGTACCCCCTTATACTAACTTGATAATCCAGACCTCAAAATGATCCTCAAAAACTTCCTCCTCCTCACCTCCCTAGCCTACCTAGGCCACTCCACCCCTCTATCCAACGCCAGCCCAGAACCTAATGAAGAAGCGTCATCATCCCTCGAAGCCCGCTCAAGCGGCGTCTGGCTCGACATCTTCCACTCCGGCTCCTGCGACGGCGGCGCTGAATCCCAACCAACATCCGGCTGGGTCTGGGCCGGCCAATGCAAAAATATCGAACCAAACTCTTACGGCGCAAAACTGGGGTATAACGTAAATGAATGGCCGTACTGGTGTATATTGAAGTTTTGGGAAGGGGAGAATTGTCATGGGCATGCGACAACGACAAAGATTGGGGATACGGAGAAAAAAGAGCATGTTACGAAGGATTTTGAGGGGAATTATAATTGTATTGCGACTGCGAATAAGGGTGGGCAGTTTTATTTGGGCGGGGGTGCTTCGAGTGTTATGTTGATTTGTTGATGGTAGACTTGTCAGCAGGTGGTACAGGCTGAAAAGTCATTTATAACATGTATTTTACCAGTATCCACAGACTAGCTGGATAGGTATATAATTTTGAAGAATTCTATTAGCTATGGCAACATCCTATCATTACTCAAGAGAGATTACTTTTCTTCCCATCTCGAAAAATGTCGCCCAAGATCGTAGCTTCGTAGCATTTATTTTCACCATCATCATCAATGTCTCTAGGACAAATTAAAGGTTGACAGCATCGCGGAACTTCTCGCCAGCGTAGATGGCATTCTCGCCCAATTCCTCCTCAATACGAAGGATTTGGTTGAGCTTAGCAAGACGCTCAGATCGGGCGGGAGCACCAGTCTTGATCTGACCAGAGCGAAGACCAACGACGATATCGGCAATGGTGACGTCCTCGGTCTCGCCGGAACGGTGAGAGACCATGACACCCCATCCACCGGCATAGGAGTCCTTGGCGGCCTGGATGGACTCGGTAAGAGTACCGATCTGGTTGACCTTGAGCAAAAGGGCGTTGCAGGACTTGAGCTCAATGGCCTTCTTAATACGGAGAGGGTTGGTGACGGTCAAGTCATCACTAGCATCGATTAGCTCCTGTATATACAAGTCTCTTGGAAAAGTTACTTACCCAACAATCTGGAAGTCAGAGGTCTTGAAGAAGTAGCTCCAAGCCTCCCAGTCGTCCTCAGCGAAAGGATCCTCAATGCTGACAATGGGGTACTTCTTGGCAAGGTTCTTGTACAGGTCGGCGAGCTGTTCATAGGTGAGCCACTTGGAGGGGTCACTGTCGGGGTTCTTGAAGTCAAGGTCGTATTTCTTGACATCAGCCTTGTAAAACTCGCTAGAGGCGACGTCCATGGCAATCTTGATCTTGCCGGTGTATCCGGCTTGCTCAATGGCCTCTGTGATGAGGTCGAGAGCCTCCTCGGCAGTCTGAATATCGGGAGCGACACCACCCTCGTCACCGACGTTACCGGCAGATTGGCCGTACTTCTTCTTGGCCAAAGCCTTGAGCTTCTGGTAAACTTCGGCACCTTGGCGGAGACCTTCGCTGAATGTGGGAGCAGTGCTATAGAATGTCAGCTAGATCCTGACACCATCAGCCAGAGCAGCCTACCTTGGGACAATCATGAATTCCTGGAAGGCGAGACGTCCACCAGCGTGGGAACCACCGTTCAAGACGTTCTGGAAAGGAACAGGGAGAACATATGGCTTCTTGGTTCCGGCAAGGTCGGAAATATGAGCATAGAGAGGGACGCCCTTCTCAGCAGCACCAGCCTTGGCAATGGCCAGGGAGACACCGAGGATAGCGTTGGCACCGAGGTTGGTCTTGTTGGCTGTGCCGTCGAGCTTGATGAGGAACTCGTCAACCTTGCTCTGGTCCTTGACGTCGATGTTCTCCTTGATGATGGCGGGTCCGATAGTCTCGTTGACGTTGGCGACGGCCTTTAGGACACCTATGAGATTAAACATTAGTACAATACTCTTCCTGCCAACATGTATCTCACTCACCCTTGCCACCCCACTTGGTCTTGTCACCATCACGGAGTTCGCAAGCCTCGTGTTGACCTAGGAATCATCAAGTCAGCCCAGCTATCCCGGATACTCAGAGCATGTAGACAAACCGGTGGAAGCTCCAGAAGGAACAATGGCACGGTGCAAGCCGGTCTCGGTGACGACATCGACCTCAACGGTAGGGTTACCGCGAGAGTCGTAGACGGAACGAGCGTGGATCTTGGAGATAGGCATGTTTTAGTCTGGATAGTGTTTGGTTAGAGACTGGTGATATGCTAGAAGAGAGAGAGAAGAAGAAGAAGAAGAAGAAGGAATGAGGAGGGAGACAGATGGGTTTTCTAAGGGCCACCTCGTGAGCTGCTAAGGTAACAAAATGTTTCACCGAGGACCCCAATCGAGAGATGATGAATCTCTGCTCTGCTCACTCACAACGTGACGCGATGGATAGCGTCAATTGATTCAAACTCACCGAGAATGAGTCACGTTATTCGAATGCCAGTGTCAATTAATGTGCAAATATTTGAGGTGGGATGTTGTAGAGGATCACAGGCTGAGTGAGAGCAGTTGATGTGTTTTGGTGGGATGGTGGGGTAGAGCTCCAAGCAATCATATGTTTCCAAGACAGAGACTTACCAGGTAGAGAAGATGTAGACAGAGTAAAAAGTAAATAGAACCAGGATTCAATGGCCTGATAGTGGTGTGTTCAACGTAGTATCAAAACTCGCAGTGTTGGTCTATGGGTCAGTCGAGATCTCCTTTCTGCCACTTTTTGGAGGGGCAACCCGCCACTATATACTGTCTCGTACATATCGGATAGAATGAGAATAGCTGCACCTTGATCCGAGGATAGAGACCCTTGTGGGGCATAGAACATGCTTTTCGGGATCTATCACGATCAATTGTTTACCTTTATTTACAAAAGAATGTCTGCTCCAGGCGATTTCTCCCGTTTTCTCAGTCGGAGAGATGCGGAGGGCATCGTCATCGCTGCCTTTATTCTCAGGCATCAAGGCATCAACAAGGCACATGTTTGCACTGTTTGTACGTGGTCCATGCGTGCTGTTGGATGCGGTCACGTGAGGCTACGTATCGGAAGGAGCAGCTGGAGCTTGTGGAAGGAAGCTCACCAAACCATCAGAACACTACATCGTCCCTCTTCTCGGCAACTTTTATTTCGATTTCCTGTGCTTCTGCAGTAGACAGCTAGTTATTTGATAATATTCTAGGTCTTTTACCAAGCGTTACAGAACCACTGGTTCTCCGTCACGATGAGCGGCGCTGGCGACCCCGAGAGGAACCAGGCCATCGAAGATTACAAAAAGACACTTTTGGATCTCCGAGAATGGGAGGCGAAGCTCAAGTCCTTGCGCATGGAGATCAAGGACTCCCAGAAAGAGTACGATATAACAGAAGAAAACATCAAGGCACTGCAAAGTGTTGGTCAGATCATCGGCGAAGTTCTCAAACAGCTAGATGAAGAACGATGTAAACATCTCCCCTGTTTCTTTTTTAGGTGTTGAATAACGCAGGCTTACTTGAATAGTCATCGTCAAAGCATCGTCTGGTCCGAGGTACGTCGTTGGGTGTCGTTCTAAAGTCGACAAGTCGAAGCTCAAACAAGGCACGCGTGTTGCTCTTGATATGACAACGCTTACGATCATGCGAATGTTACCCCGTGAAGTCGATCCTTTGGTTTACAACATGTCACTGGAAGACCCAGGACAGGTCAATTTTGCTGGAATCGGTGGTTTGAACGACCAGATTCGAGAACTGCGAGAAGTCATTGAGCTACCCTTGAAGAACCCAGAACTTTTTATGCGAGTCGGTATCAAGCCGCCAAAGGGTGTCTTATTGTATGGCCCTCCAGGCACAGGAAAGACGCTGCTTGCAAGGGCTGTGGCAAGTTCTTTGGAAACTAACTTTTTGAAAGGTGTGTCTATGCTAACGCTGCTTTTGATGTTATGCTAATGAGTTCAGTGGTGTCATCTGCCATCGTCGACAAATACATCGGTGAATCGGCACGATTAATTCGAGAAATGTTCGGATACGCAAAGGAGCACGAACCCTGTATTATTTTCATGGACGAAATCGATGCTATCGGCGGTCGGCGTTTCTCCGAAGGAACTTCAGCGGATCGTGAAATTCAACGAACCTTAATGGAACTACTCAATCAACTCGATGGTTTCGACTATCTTGGAAAGACAAAGATTATCATGGCTACGAATCGACCTGATACCCTTGACCCCGCTCTTCTGCGTGCTGGTCGTCTGGACCGGAAGATCGAAATTCCTCTTCCTAACGAGGTTGGCCGCTTGGAGATTCTCAAGATTCATGCCAGTACAGTGGTGACAGAGGGCGAAATTGATTTTGAGAGTATAGTGAAGATGAGTGATGGCCTCAACGGAGCCGACTTGCGTAACGTTGTGACTGAAGCGTATGTATTTCTTCCGTTGAACTTCAGAATTACTGTTAACAGTTATTACAGTGGTTTCTTTGCAATCAAAGATGAACGTGACTCTATCAACCAAGACGATTTCAACAAGGCGGTTCGCAAGGTGGCCGAGGCAAAGAAACTCGAGGGCAAATTGGAGTACCAGAAACTATAAGAGACGGAGCCAATCCCTACGTATATGTTTCTTCTTCGTGTATAATGGCGATGCATGTAAATTAGATAGATGCTATTGCAATTTACCTACTGCATTCCATGACAAGATCCTGTATCAAAGTAGTGACCCCGAAATGGTCTAGCTAGGCTCGGCACCTTTACCGGGCTCCTGCCCTCAATGCGGAGTATGAAATCTATCCAAAAGCCACTCTTCATTCTTTCTATGGATATTTTCATTAACTGCAGACTGTACGTTCAGTATATACGCCAAGCATTGATTATTTGCAGATATTTTTTTGCGCATTCATATCTACCCCTAAATGAGGTGAGTATATCGTTCATCTAATCATAGAGCTCCGTTGCGGCCACGGTGGAGCTTTAAATATCCAGTTCATCGACCACTTGTTTAGGATTATTCCACGTTACATTCCCAAACACGTCTCAGAATTCTGTCTTGTGAGTTTATTGAATACTAATGATCAATGATCGCTCGCACGTCTAGTATCTCTGCCGCTCTTTCTCCACGTGTGTCTGCGTGGGCTCGTCTTCAAAGTCGATAATCGAGAATCCGTACCCATTCGGAGATAACCCTTCGTTTTCGCGAGCCTATGGTTCGCTATCTAGGACGGATATTCTTTGCGAAGGGTCTATCGAGAAGCTAGGGACAACCTGGCGTTGGGCAAAATGGTGACCTTCGTTCACTCATCTCAAAACGACCGTTCCCAACAGGGCCTCGACTGGAGAGCATCATCGGCACGAAGCAGCAGTAATCTAGGCGGATACGGCTTCTCCTCGAAAGATACCAGCGGAAACAGCAACGACAGCAGTGCGGGGCTAAGCAAAATGAATAGCTTCTTTGGTGGGAAGAAAAATCGTGATCTACCAGTGTACAAGGACAAGCCGTACTTCAAACCACGTCGCACAGGATCGAATCGAACCGCGTCTCGCGTCGTATATACGGTGGTGTCCTTTTTTATGATGGTGCTGTTGTATGTGTTTTGGGGTAGTTGGGGGAGTCCTGTTGCGGTTGGTCCTGCGGGTGAAGCTGGAGAGAATTTATGGAAATGGGTTCAGACTTTTGATACGGAAGATGATGGCGTTTTAGCGAAAAAGATCACCTGGGAGGAGAGGAGGCAGAAAGTGAAGGATGTGTTTACTATAAGCTGGGACTCATATGAGAAGTATGGTTGGGGTGAGTTCGGCAGATTTTCATATTCTGGTGTGGCATACTAACCGCTTCGTCAATAGGATACGACGAGTACAAACCTGTATCCAAGAAAGGCAGAAATATGGTTGAAGGTGGCATGGGATGGACTATCGTTGATGCTCTTGACACTATGATTCTTATGAATCTTACTTCCAGAGTGCAGCATGCTCGGCATTGGATCCATAACTCGTTACGGTACGATCAGAATCATGACGTGAATACGTTTGAGACGACGATTCGTATGCTTGGTGGCCTGTTATCGGCGCATTATCTATCGACAACCTATCCCAACCTGGCACCAATAACTGACGATGACGTTGGAGCCCCCGGTGAAGATCTTTATATCGAGAAAGCTACAGACTTGGCAGATCGATTGTTAGGCGCCTTTGAATCTCCTTCCGGTGTTCCTTATGCCAGTATAAATCTAAACACGTCTCACGGAATCCCGTCACATGCCGACGGTGGTGCATCTTCTACGGCAGAAGCGACAACCGTGCAGCTGGAATTCAAGTATCTGGCTAAACTGACTGGCGAGGCAGAGTACTGGCAAACAGTGGAGCATGTTATGCAGGTTGTTGATAACCAACAAGCAGAGGACGGACTCTTACCAATCTTCATCTATGCGGATAGCGGACAGTTCCGTGGTAAGAACATTCGGCTGGGAAGCAGGGGTGACTCTTATTACGGTAAGCGGTCTTATTCTTGGTCTGGGAAGTTTCTGCGCTGACTATATTCAGAATATCTCATTAAACAATACCTGCAGACATCCGAAGGAGAGCCCATCTACAAGGAAATGTGGGATGAAGCCCTTACTGGGATCAGTAAACATTTGATTACATATACCAAAAACGGGAAGTTTGCAGTTCTGGCTGAGAGACCAGACGGTCTTGATCGAGCTCTGACACCAAAGATGGATCACCTCGTGTGCTTCATGCCTGGCACGATAGCTCTCGGAGCGACGCACGGTCAGTCGTTATCCAGTGCAAGGCAATCCTCAACATGGAGTCAACGACAAGATGAGGAAATACTTCTTGCAAGGGAACTGATGAAGACATGTTGGGCTACATATCTGGCAACAGCAACTGGACTTGCGCCTGAAATCACATATTTCAAAACCGATACTCCGCCTCTGATGTTGCCAGACGTATACCCCGATTCAGCTTTGCTGTCTACCCCCGGGAGCAACAAAGACAGTTCATACACACCCAAAGAACTTGATATCAAATCTGCTCCTTTGGAAGATAGAGATGCATGGATATCCGATATTAATATCCATGCCCAGGACACGCATAACCTCCAACGACCAGAAACAGTCGAATCTCTGCTATACATGTACCGCATCACGGGTGACGAACAATATCGTGAATGGGGCTGGCAAATGTTCAAATCCTTCGTCAAGCATACAGCAGTTGTCGAAAAGGTGTTCCCGAGTGATCACGAAGGAGAAAATAGCCACCAACACGCCCTTAATGAAAACAATGACGATGATAACCACGCCTCCTACCGAATAGTGGGATTCACATCCCTCTCCAATGCCAACATTGATCCGCCCCTGAAACGAGATAATATGGAAAGCTTCTGGATGGCCGAGACATTGAAGTATTTCTATCTCTTGTTCTCGGATCGAGATTTTATCCCTTTGGAAGATGTGGTGTTTAACACAGAGGCTCATATATTCCCTCGATTCAAGGTCGGCGGTGATTTGAAGACTGGATGGTCGAGGAACACTCGTGTGCAGTCATCTACCTAGCTGACTTTTCATCTGGAATTTTGTAAATAGCATTGTACAATGGTTCATCTGTGTTTTGTTTGCAATATACCATCTATTCGTCCTATCATTTGATGGCATGGTTCCAACCTCCTATTTCACGTGTGAAATATCTTTGTAAGATCTCTATGAAAGATCTTTGTGTTGGGTGGTTACATTTGCATGTACTGCAGCAGGATCCCAAGCATGAATAGCTAGCATTTCCTCCATCTTCACCATTTCCATCTTCTACATTATTGACATGGGCTCATTTCGGTAATATCAGCACGGAATGCTCTATATATGACTTGCTGATGTGCCTGAATAGTCACGTTTTCATCTCACTTCTGTGTTATATTACTTCGTTCTTTATCCCTTGACACATCCCAGTCATACCCCTTCTATCAGTTCATTTCTCACCCTTGGTTATAATCGTACATCTTTCCTCTGTCATCTTCTACAATGTCGGCATACTGTTGCATACCCATCAACATCAAACACAGAGGCAAGAAAAACTCCAAATCTACCAAAGATACTACTTCCGAAAAGCCAAAGATGGCCATCTGGAACTTTTTCTTGGGCTCCACCCCTAATCGCCAACAGAGAAAACAACCTCCTCGTCGATCTCAAGCACAGCAACGTGCAGCAGCACGTGAGAGGGAGGGTTCTCCACCAAGTTATGGCTCTGCACGCCATGAAGTCAGGTCTGGAGACATCCAGACCAAAAATTCAACCACTCCGGGTCCTCCTCGAAATGGTGGGGCTGTATCTACGCCGATTGTTACTGAGGGAGAAGATGCCCGCATTAATAGCCGTTACCAGCCGTATGTTGAATCGGCGCCTGGGTCGTCTGTTTCTATGGAGTTCCAATATGATACCCCGAGTACGCCATCCTCCGAGAGCAAGGGAACTCTCGCTGATGCTTTCGCGTCCGAGGAGGAAGAGCAAGAAAAAAATATGCAGAACAAGGAAGCGTTTGCAGCTCCTTTGACAATCCATCGATCCATCATCAATGGACGCAAGGTGGCCGATTACACCGGCACTGAAGATAGCTTCATCAATGTTTCATCTGCGGGTCGTGTCTATATGCATGGCAGGGACGGTGATATTATCGTTGATGATTCTGGTGTTCGCCTCAATTCTTATGGAAACAAGGCCAAGGGCAAGCAGAGCAAAGACAAGGAACTAGGATCTAATGAATCTAATGGTCCTTACGGTGCAACTCGCAACATCAACATGGGCACCATCATAGACAACGTCGAAGAGAGCGGTTTACTCTTTAGAGGGAGAACCTTCCAAGCACATCCCGACGGCACAAGGGAAGAAATTGAGGACAATCTCCACAACTGCGGCACAACAAATTTCAACAGTGGAACCATCTACCATAACGTCGCAAGGGATGCTGTGGTGCTTACAGGAAGTACTATCTATGGCGACATGGATTTTAGTCGTGGTGGTGGGACTTTCAGTGCTGGATTCTAGGCGCAGAACCAATGACTCTGAATCTAGCTACGGCGGCTCTAGAACATCCAACTTTGGAAGCAGTAATTTTGTCACAAACAGCGACGCGCATATGTGTGGAAGTATCTTCAATGGCAATGGGCGCTTTGGCTAAGTCTTGACTTTTGAAATAGCATCAATACAGGAACTAGGGATGTAGTTAACGACGCTGTGTTCCATGGGCATGTCAGATTTCGATGATGTGAAGCGATCGAGCTCCTGGGTGAGGGGTTTTTGAATGCGACATTGTTTGTAAGTATATCTCAATCCTTCTTCGATGTCATTCCTGGGCTGTATTTATCCTGATTGTGATGTTATACACAGTTCATGAGTTCAAGAATGTTGTTTTCCTCAATTCAAATCACGCCTCGAACGATTCATGGCTGATTCCGTGGCTGCGGAGGTAAGTGTGCCATGATACCATGTTTTTATAGACTACCTACTTATGTGGTTTAGTTGCGAGGAAACAAGTGCTGTCTGAGGAATTAGGGGGCCGGCGCTATTGGATTGATTTTGTGCTTTTCAGATGGAGTTCGGAGTAGGCAATACATTACTTTTTCGATACATAGTTAGGCAAAAGCGTGAATATCAGAATCTTTGATGACTGCAAGTATCACTTTCCATGGACTAGGTACAAACCCTAATATCTGCAAGATTGATCATGTGAACTCTATATACCAACTCCATATACAGATATATGTTCTGACTCACTATTGATTCCTCTCAAAAGCAGCATCAATCAGCCTCTTATAACCCTCCACAGCAGCCTCCAAATCCCCAACGGTAATCGCCTCATCTGCTCCATGGGCCACAAATATACTTCCAGGTCCATACAAATACCTATGCACGTGTCCCTCAGGACTACCTCCAGCACCTTCATGAATCTTCAAGTACCACGCATCAGTCGCATAATTAACGGTCGTAACATTAAACCCATCAATATCTGCATCAAAATCAATCGGTGCATGACCTTTACCATTATTACCCCATTCAATGGTAACATTCTCATCTCCATTGGTAGCTTCATCAACGGCTCTTGTGACAATTTCCTTCACTTTCTCAACATCATGATACGCTAGACGAATATTGACAGATGCCTCTGCTGCTTCGGGGACGACATTACTCGCAATCCCAGCCTCGATACGACCAATATTAATAGTCGATTTCCCCAACTTCTCACTCCCCGGAATCCCACCGTCTTCCGCAGGGACATCAGCGAGGGTATCAAGTTTAACCAGCGCAGGTAACAAAGATGACACAGCACTGCGGCCCAACCACGGATACCCCGAATGCGCCGCTTTCCCCTTTGCACTTATTTTGAAAAACAGTGAACCCTTGTGACCGGAGACAAGGTTTAATTCGGTCGGTTCACCGAATATGACGGTATGGAAAGTCGGTGGTGAGGTGTTGAGGTCTGATTGCGAGAAGTATTGCATACCGATACCGTCGACTTCTTCGCCGACGACGAAGAGGAGGCCCAAAGGTGCGAAGGGGTGGAGTTGGAGGTATTCTAGTACGGCGAGGATTTGGGATGCGACGCTTGCTTTTGCGTCGACAGAGCCGCGGCCGGAAATCAGGATGTTGTCGCGCCAGTTGAGTGTGGAAATGTCTGATCCATTGGATGAGGAAGGTAGATCGAGACTGTAAGGGATATATGGAGGTACAGTGTCGATATGACTCGACAAAAGCACTTTAGGTGCTGTGGGGCTTGAGTTCGGATATGCGTATATATTGAATCGCTCATGTTGATCTTTGCTCAACGACTTCCTTGGGACAACAATTTGTTTCTCAACTTTGAAATCGCGAGATTGGAGATATTGAATCACAAAGTCGCCCACATCGGCCTCATTTCCAGAGATCGACTCAAATTTGACCAGGTCGCGGTGTAATGATAGTAGCGGAGATATGTCAATTACATGCTCAAGGTCATGCTTATTGGGTTGTGTGTTTGCTTCTGCAATGATGTTGCTCAATGGCTGCTGTTGTTGTTGCGGAGATGGTGCGGGGTGCGGAGATGCTCGAGTTGCTCCGACAAGGAGTAAAACTGAGCTGAAGAGGGATGAGGTTTTCATTTTTCCCTTCTCTTATATATGAAAAGGTCCTGAATGGAATTGACAAGAGAGGAAGGTCAATTGGGTCTTGTCGTGGTTCAAGGACCTACCCTGATATGTGAGAGTCGCGGGAAGAAAACAATTGGGACGTTTATCTTCGCACGTCATCGTCGGCTGTCACATGACCTGCACATATCGATATTTGCGATTGATGAATAGTCCATAGAAGTCTCGATTACATACTATGTAGTAGTAACATATCTATCGTCACTGCTACTAGCGCAGTTCTTAAATGAAGGTGTCTGCCAATATCATACATATATGAGGTGAAGTCATAACAAAACATCCATCAATTCATAGTTGAGAAAAGCAGCAATCCACAATCAAGCGTTCCAGATCAGCCAATTTGTACGGCTTGGTCATATAACCCTGAATACCAACCTGCGAAGCTCGGTTCAATGCTTCATCCGTCACATCTGCGCTCACAGCCAGAACTTTTGGCGAAATGTCAAATATAGACGGGCATTCCGATCCACTTCTTTGGTCCCAATTCTCCACAGGACTACTCTGCGGATTGTGCATAGGTGCCAGACGGTTGCAATGCTCATCTACCATCTCGAAAATCTTCGATGTAGCTTCATAACCATCCATTTCCGGCATCCACAGATCCATCAGAACTACATCAATCGGTTTTGCCTTCTTTCGGTTGCCTGGATTCGCCATATCGGGAGAAAGTGAATTCTCGATACCACTATCGCTTCCTTGAATAGACGGTGATGACATCGGCGAAGGTAGCGGATAGGAAGACAACAATGTCTCTTGCATAATACGGACTGCCTCTCGTCCGTCGTAGGCTTCATAAACATCACGATACCCGAGTTTGCGTAGCATGTTTACTAATATTTTTCGATTGATTTGGTTATCCTCTGCCACTAGGAAAGTCAGAGGATGCGCTTTTCCAAGACCAGCGCCATGTAAAGCGCCAGTTGGTGGAACTTTGGGAGTTGAAGAAGGGACAGGCTGGTCGAGAGGAACAAATGTCTCCGGAGGAGGTAACATTTCTAAGCTCTCAGGATGGCTAGTCGTGGTGATTGTTGCGGCATCAGTAGGAAAGGTTGTAGGTGTACCGACTTCGACAGGTAGTGGAGGGGTAGCCAACGGTGCGGAGACGTTGTGTGAAGTAGTTGGTCGGCTGAGCATACCACCAGGGTTAAGAGGAATACGAATCTCAAACTCGGATCCTCGCTCAGGACCAGAAGTAGAAGAATGAACACAAAGTAAATCACCACCCATTTTCCTTGCTAGTCCTTTAGCCACTAAAAGGCCCAACCCAAGTCCATCTCTCGTTCGGGTCGTCGAGTCATCCTCTCGCGCAAAGGGTTTGAAAAGGCTGGGAAAGAATTCCTCTGGAATTCCCGTACCGGTATCGCGGATGTTGATTCGAATATACTGAGGAGACTTGTTGCTCGATGTGGCCAATACCTTGATTTCGCCACTTTCCGTGAATTTGACGGCATTCAGAAACACGCATGATATCAATTTTGCGAGGTCACGTTCATCAACATAGAGGTTGTCCGGAACTGTTGGTTCAACGGACCATTCTATACTTTTGATGCAGGTGTTTCCATTTGATGCCAGGGCATGAACATTGATACGCTCACCCAGCAACGTTCTTTGACTCAATGTTGACTCTGGCCGCTTACCGACATGTAATGATTCATTGATGACAAGATGTAGAAGCTCACGGATCTTAGTCTGGCGTACAGCAGTAGGGGGTACGCCTTCAACAACCATCTGCGGCGCCATTCGCCTTGCAGTTAGCGACGGTCTCTGAGCGACTGCATTACCAACCACTTCTTCAATGTGACCTTTTGCAGACGAATACACAATCTTGTCGCTCTCCTGAACGGCATTTTTAACTTCGCTTCGTGGTGACAAATCACCATGGGAGGTGTTCCTCGTTGAAGAGCGTTTCGGTGGCCGTCCATGTCCAGTCCAGTCAATGGAGATACTGCGACGGCGTTTGTATGAATTAGATGGAAGTTTATTGTCTTTGAAGGAAAACCGGTCACCAGACGCGGTTACCCGAGGTAGTACGTCTCCCATAATATCGGCGTAGATTTCTTTCTGTGGGGTTTCCGGAACCTCCATATTAAGATCATACGCATGAACGACGTTATCTGCTGCTTCGACTGCGCGTCGAGCGCTATCTTGAACCAATTCGATATTTTCTTTCAAATCTTGCAAGAGGCGGAATGATTTTGTAGCAACTCTGGCATCGATTGCCTCCTCCACATTTGCATGCATGACATCTAGCATGCCAACGACTCCTTGCATGGGAGTTCGTAATTCGTGCGATAAGCTAGGGGCGAAAGGTTTCAGGGGATGTGCAAAGATGGGTGACGGGGGAGCTGATGCGGGTTGAGGACGAGTGTCAGCATCATGTGATAGAGACTCTGAAGGAAGTGAGAATGCTGGTGCGCTAAGTTGACGAGGAGAGGATGCATCGTCCACGACACGTTGAGTAACCAAATCCTCCAAAGAATGTAAAAGCATTTCTATATATGACCATGATAATGATTGTTTTTGGAGGCCTTGAACAGTCCACATTATTCCGAAATGACCGATGTTACGCTCCCCAGACCACAGAGGTGCGGCAATCAATGCCTCAGCTGCGAATGGAACATCGTCAGGCAGGGCTGAAGAACGCAATCCGTCCGGAATAAGAAACACCTTTCCATGTTTCATATGTTGACGAGATGCATTTATAGCAGGGTGATTGCGATCACTAAGCAAACCCTGACTTCCAGACCCATTGGTGTAATAGCATTTTGCCATGGATTCCCGTCTTCCTTCGCTGTTTGTGTTGTCCAGTTCGTAGCTAATGAATGCACATTGAGCTTGCGTGAGCGTTGCCAATTCTTCGAGAACCCTGTCCCAAGGTAATTTTGTGTTGGACGACTTCAAAGCCTTTTTGAGGGTGACCAAACGTTCTGCAGCATCGCTCTCGCGGTTGTCGAAATGTTTGTTCAAGAGTGTAGTGAAGCCCGCGTCGCCGTGATGCAGTGAATCGCTGAATCCTTCGCTAGCCAGACACAGAGACGTTCGGGGGAGCGGCGTGTCAAGTGCCATGCCGCTTTTGCGACTCTCCGAGGCAGCATCCATATTGTTTTGCTCGGTAACGGGGTTATAAGGGAAAAGGTACGAAAGAAAACGGATCAACCATTACAATGGGACGGATCTAGCCCGACAGAGTCGAGACAATCTACTCAACTAGAGTATATTAGTATTGCTCCTTCCAGTCCAGACACGAGAACTTACGATACCACAGATAGATATATATGATTTAAGAAATCTGCAGGGAGAGAGATGTGTTCCCCCAGGGATCCAACCGTTACTGTTCAAATGCTGGCTGGGGTAGTAGTTGTTCAGACTGTCGAGATCACCATCTCACCAGGGTTGAGTGTCCGACCGTATACGCTGCCGGATTGTCGATTCGAGTCGAGTACTGTAGTTGTTCAAATCAAGCGCCAGGGTTTAAGAAGAAGAAGAAGAAGCAACGTCAGAGCGAAAGGCTCTCAGGCCTCTTTTGGCTTCAATTAGCAATTCAGCGGGCGGGAAGAACCCAGATTCCAGCCAGGGCCCAGACCGATCCACAAAACGCGGTATGCGTACGGTAAGACCAGCGCCACTTGCGAATCGTTGTAGATCAATCATCTGAATAATTCGTTTATAACTTGATATAACTGAATGTTCTTCACTATGCAGGAATTACGTAGTATTTATATTCCAGTATATAATTAACGGGATTATCTACGAAATAGAGACTGAACGATAAATACATGTTTCGTATGATACGGTACGGTACATATCGTGTCATCCCAAGCAGGCCTAGTGATCGCCCGCTGGCGAAGGCCAGTGCGGTGGATCTCGAATCACGATCCGCCGTCAGCCAAGGATGGAGCCAATCTAGACCAGATTGACCATACTTTCTTCCAATAAGACTGTGCGAATATCTTTCAATATGATGTATCGTATTGGTATTCGGATATATGCCTTGCATGACACAACGGATGTGACTGAAGATCGATGTACTATGTACACCCTTCTAGGGTTAAGTACCCATGAGACCTGCCGATTTTACCGCGCAAGCCCTAATTAAATCCCTTGTCTTGCAATTCCAGGTACACAACATCCATTTTGTCGCGTCTCCATCGTTCCCTGGGAGCTGTCCACGATTTCTCCACAATATTCCTTGACATCGATCGGGCAGGCCTGGTTCAAAGGGCAATACTCCACCGGTCGAAGTTTGAATCGATTCAACAGCGTGCTACTTGACTACGTACTATGTCCATTAAAGCCGCATGCATACTGATCACCAGATAGCCAAGGACTGGACGGGAATGGACCTCAAATACTTGCTCAGTCAAGTACGAATCGAGAGGTACAGTTGAAATAAAAACTGGGGTGAGATCCCCAGTTTGGACCCACGGCCTTTGACCCTGAATGTGACATTTGCTCAGACCTGAACTCTAGGGTAGCTCATCTTCAAGAAACTAAGCATACAGAAAAAGAAGGAGAAAGGAAGAATCTGTGTGTGAGCTCGCTACAGCCCTTTGTAAGCGCGTATGGCCTCGTCGGTGCCTAAATAGGAAGTCATAACAACAAAGGGATATCCCGTTGTACGGCCAGCTAGGGCTTAGGGCTCAACGAGACCACGGAGCGGCACTACAAAGGACCGAGCTTACACGACAGCGATTCTTGCAGCCGTCACACTGAACCTTGGGACTGGCGATGTGGCTGAGACGAGATAAGATTACTTCTCCTGACGTTATTAATTCAGATGAGTCTCTGGATATGTGGACAGACGTCTTGTCAAGATGTTTGACAAGGCAGTTTTCATTGGTGAATGTTGTATGTTCTCTTCCATTCGCTTTTATCCTTTCCATCTCTCTAACTGCTTCGGTCCTCTAAAGACCCGAACCGCAAGTTCATGTGGACGACACAATCAATCAACAAAATCCGACTTATCAACCCCTTACAACAAGCCATCTCTCCCAGGATACGAAACGTAATCCCACCGTGATCCACCATAGAGCAATGCCCTCTTCCATCAAATCGGTGTGATTTTTATCGAAGAATGACGGTATCAAGTCTTAATCTCGGCGCCAGTCCGGTGGATATCCAGTACCCCAGTCAGGATTAACATCGTTCGTATTGGCTTTGGCGTCACGCAGATAGACTGCAGGTGCGGCGGCAGCAATACCAGCCAGGAAGAGGAGAAAAAGACGCATTTCTTGAGGAAGCTTCGAGAGTCTAGGCAATATGATTCTTTGAGAGGTATGATACAGCCAGACTTGAATCCCGGGCAAGTACCAGTATTTATATGTCCGTACCTATCATGAGGTTGCATCAACGAGCGGTTTTATTACTACCTATCTGAGCAATCACTCTTCATACAGGCTAAGGAAGGTTTGGAGGCGCGAATATACGTAAGTATAATTGGATATGGATGTAACAGTAAGTGGAAATGATCAGTAATCACAGATTCTTCTACATAGAAGTCAAGGAACGTGCGTGAATTTCTGAGCTCAAACAAGCTATCTACCCATGCCATGATTAGGTTGAGAATGGAAAGGATCCATTTCTTTACAAATTTATATTTTAACGCACGTGCCGAGGAAGCTTCTAGTACGGACAGATTAGACCCAGATAATCTCATAACCAATATCAGGATTGATGCACCGTAATAGAGGGTACTCACCGGTTATCTTGAATGGAAAGAAGCAGATTTGTTGGAGGAGGTCGAATGGAATCATAGGATTGATCCAGGAGGTTTCGCTCCGCTATATCGTAAACCAGGATCCAAGATCACCAAAGACAATAGGACTAGCGCCCCAGATGGAGAAAAGGATGAAGACAACAGTGACATGACCGGCAATGACAGTCATCACGGTCATGTGATTGGCTTAACCCTCAAACTCTTTACAGAAAGACAGCCAGACTTGCTGAGATGTCGGTGGAAATGTCGCCCTAATTTTGATGGCAGTCGTTCTCAGTGAAGGTTTCATGGTTCCTCATGTTCTTGTACTTTGATGTATGTCGCTATCCATTTGGAGTGCCTACATGAGGAGGTCTGATCAATTTCACGAGGGTCATCAGGTACCTTGGTAATTGCGGGCAAACAGTCATCATTCCTATACTTCCACGCAGCTAGTTACGACGATTTGACTTAACAAAATATTGACATAGTTACTGCTGTTATAAATTTGAACACCTAGGTAATATCTAGACAACAACTCTGGCAAAAGACTTGACGTATCCACGTCACTATCCTCTCAATGGAAGCACCAACAAACACCCCATCAAATCTATCCAACCCCCGCATCAGACCCTTCAAAATCTCCATCCCAGATTCTCAAATCACTGCTCTCCATCAAAAACTCGAGCTGGCATCCTTTCCTGATGAACTCGAACTGGACAAATTTCAAGAATGGGATATGGGCGCCCCCCTGGAGGATATCAAACGGCTCACAGCACATTGGAAGGGTCCCTTTGATTGGCGCAAAGCGGAGCAAGATTTAAATGATATTTTGCCGCAGTATATGACTACTGTATCTGTTGAAGGCGGGTTTGGGATGTTGATGTACATTTTGTGTATCAGCGGAGTCGGATTCGAGAAGGGAGAAAGGCTGTTCCGTTATTGTTTCTGCATGGGTGTATGGTATATCTCTTTCATTTCGTCTCCATGCTTAAAGTGAATTTACGATAGATGCTGATATACTTGCATAGGGCCCGGTAGCTTCATCGAACTGAAAAAAGTGCTTCCTCTCTTAACCCAAGGAGACGATGATCAACCAACGTTCGATGTCGTTGCACCTTCACTACCGAATTTTGGTTTTTCCCCAGGTATATCAAAGGTGTGATTCTCATCCTACTCTGTTTGCATTTAACTAATATCAAGGATCAGAAAGGATTTGGAATGGCCCAATACGCCGAATCAATGCATGCACTGATGCGCATACTAGGATACTCAGAATACGGTCCGTATATCCCTACTTCCTACCTGAGAACACTAACACAATACAGTCATCCAAGGCGGCGATTGGGGCTCCTTCCATCGCCCGTACAATGGCAATTCGATATCCCAAAACCATTAAAGCCTTACACCTCAACTTCATCCCTTCACCACCACCATACCCTTGGCGAAACCCGCTTTTATTTCTACAAGGCCTGTTAGGATTCATAATACCACCTTTCTCAGCTTCCAATCGACAAAAGATAGCCATAACTCAAACCTATCTGGAGCGGGAGAATGCCTACGCAAGACAACAGGATACATACCCGCAAACACTGGGATATGCATTAAACGACAGTCCCGTGGGACTGTTGGCATGGATATACGACAAATTACATCGATGGACGGAAGGGTATCCCTGGACAGATGAGGAAGTACTCCAGTGGGTTTCCATATATGCCTTTTCAAAAGCAGGACCTGCGGCTTCGTTACGTATATATCACGAATCGGTTACGAAGCCGGATTTGACTGCTTATGAGGAAGGGGTTACGTGGTTATCGCGTGACCAAGTTGTGTCGACTCGTATACCGAGTTGTGTCAAGATAGCTGTTGCTAGTTTCCCTGGGGAGATAATGTAGATTCCGAGTACGTGGTTGAGAGCAATTGGGAATATCGTGCAGGAGACTGAGATTGAGAAAGGGGGGCATTTTGCTGCGTGGGAGACACCAGAGATATTGGTGCAGGATTTGAGGGATTTTATGGGGAAGTCTTGAAAAGGTTATGGTGTTGTTCGGAGCTCCAAGTAAGGATGGGTTCTAGTCCACATATCAGGGAGTTGCTGTATGTTTAAACAGAGTGCCAATGTATGAAAAGTGGTGAGAAACGGTTAAATTGGATAAACGACCTGTCTAATCTTGTCGTCCTTTCAGTAATCTCTTTGTGACCTTGTCCTTCTCTATAATATAGACATTAGCACCCCAGCCGGAGAGTGCGTCTCTGTCGACAGCATTCAAAAGTGCCTGAGAAATAGTCTCGAAAAGATCCTCGGGGCCCTAATCACTAATTAGTATGTGCCGGTAACAAGGGATACAAGATAACACACCAAATCAGGCTCCCACAGTCCCTCACAAGTACCAAATAACTGATCACTAGCTGTGCCACTGACAATAAAGTCCTTGGCAAAGTCGATACATCCGATACTATCAAACCCGCAAATGAATGGCTTCCCAGTTGTATGATTGATTCCCGCAATGACAGGAGACACGAAATAAGGACCGAATCGTCGCTCGTACAGACTTGAGCTGACGAGATTTGCAAGCGTCTGTGGGGAAATGTGTCGTTCTTCACGAAGTCGGTACATGTTGACCTTGTAGCGGAACAGATCGGAGACGGTGGTTACGTCAGTTGCGAGGCCCGTTAGACCGAGATAAGTGGACGGGGCGTAGTTGAAGATTTTGGGGAAGTTGTTGGATACCGTCAGGGCTTGCATACCCAGTCGAAGATCACAGGCGATTGCGACACAGTCTTTTCCCACCATGGCCACGCAGGCACCACCATCTTTCAATGAGTTAGTATTTGTGAAATAAACAACGAAGAGTCGGGATCATACTGATGTCGAAGGGTGAGCTCTAGATGAAGAAGTCAGTTAGCTATTCATTAGGAGAGGACTGGGAGCTCCAGAGCATACCATGATGAACTATTTTATCAACCAAAGACCGATATATCGTGCAAATACAGCTGATACTAAAGACGACAATCGTAGAGCAGGAATACAGGCGACAACAGCAGAAGAAAGGTGGTGATGGGAAGTGTGTTTGCTTAAGATGAAGCTGTAGGCGGCCAACAACGCGAGTCTGAAAGGGAGCTCGGGCCAGGCGGTAACCCGATTGGGATGTCCGTCCAGAATGACGCTCAGCGGGCGCCTGTCTTTGCCAGAATCTCATCGAACTTCAGCTTAGCAAGCTTACTTCTGCATCGGATTATTTGTCTTTGCTTATTCTGATACTATATGCTCATCTCTGAAGTCCTTCTCGGATTAGTTTCATCATCACGCCGTTATCATCGGCGTTGGATAGCATCAAAGTAAAGCTGCCCCGCTTTACAATCCGGGGTCGCTTCGTCATTCAGAGAATCTCTACACAAATACTTCGTGCCACCAATAACCATGAGCTCCCATGTTGTGGTGATCGATTCTACAGCTAGACGAGCCACTATCAAGACAGCCCCATCGAAACCCTTGGCAGATGTACTGCAAGAAGCTTGCACTAAGCTAGGACTGAATGCCAGTCAATATGGCCTCAAGTGAGTAGTCTCTATCAGTCTGGCAACTCAGATACTAATTTCTACAGACACCAAAGTAAACAACTTGATTTGTCACTTCTCTTCCGACTGTCCGGTCTAAGCTCCGGCGCAAAACTCGAACTCGTACAACTTTCAAAATCACCGTCCGTTGTGACAGTTGCCCTTCAACTTCCAGAGTCCGAATCACAGGGTGTCCCGAACGGGCGACTTCTTGACAAATTTCCTAGTACAACAACGCTATGGCTGGTACTGAGGAAATTCGAAGCTGGTGTTGCCGGGAATGGATCTACAAGAAATTTGACTGCCCGAGCTGCGCCTGCTACAGATAGTGGAAATAACGGGACTGGGAGGTTATATTATCAGACACCGGTATTACAAGTAATGGGTCGAGAGTTGGCAGAATTTTCGGATTTGCAAAAGTCATTGGCACAGTTGGGTTTTAATAGTGGCAATGTGCTTTTTCGATTATCGTTCCGGACGACACAACAACCGTTCGAAGAAGCAGTGGCGATGATTGATAAATATTTTGAGGCACATGGTGAGAAAGCTAAGGTCAGCTCTACAGCCGAGACGATAACAGCTGCCACAGGATTAAATGAGCCAGCGCAATTATTAGAACCTGCCGCAACGACTGGCCTGACTGAAGCAGAACCTATGGATACACAAGAGGATATAACACAACCAGCTGCCGGGGTCCCTGTATCAGATCCGCAACGAACAGAAGCAGTCGCTCCTCCGCTTGTGTCTGATCGACCAGTCACTGTCTATAAACCACCCACAAATACAACTCCTCATTCAGCTTTAACATCCTACAACGAAGAAGATTATGTCCCTAGCATTGAACATGCCAAATCACATCAAGGACGACTCAACCAGCTATCCCGGAATGTTCGCCTTCCAAGTGATAAAGAAATTGCCGAAAAGGAAGCCGCCGAGCAGGAAAAGTTAGCAGCAATCACAGAAATAGACGTCAAAATTCGATTCCCGGAGCAGAGTCAGGTTGTTGCCAAATTCAAGCAGACGGACACTGGATCACATCTCTATTCGTTTGTACGAGGATGCTTGAACCCAACATTCGCCAACGAGAAGTTCCAACTAGTAGTATTCGGGGCAGCAGTAAAGCAGTCACGGACCGGTCCCGGTGGTTCGAGTCAGGCAATCCCAGATTCAGATCAACAGTATCTGATCAAAGACCAGGGTCTACGAGGAAGGGTCCTTGTAAATTTCACATGGATTGATAATAAGCAAGCATCTGCCATGACGGCAGCGACGCGGATGACGAGTCTCTTAAAACCGGAACTCAGCAGACAGGCGCAAGACATCCAGATCCCTAGTGTGCCTGGAGTTGTCGAAGGAGATAATAAGGATAAACCATCACTCATAAATAGACTTGGGACGAAAGGTGAAGGAGAAGGTGGAAGTCAGTCTCATGGACCCAAAAAGGGAGGAGTGCCGAAATGGCTGAAACTTCCTGGGAAGAAATGAGTGTATCATGATGGGTAAATTTTGTATATTTTATGACTAGCAGAATGCGTTGTCTATTTTTCTGAAATCTGTTACGAAACGAAAGACAGTACGTGGTTGATTGTACAATATATACAAACTACGTTATGTAAACAGTCAGGTTGTCCGACATCTCATCTTCATATTTCATCTAATTGTGTTATTGTGTGTAATGAGAACGTGATCGGTCAGGAAAAATCTGGATATCACAACCATCAAATCATCGACACACCCGCCTCATCCATCCATCTGTTCAATCATCCCCTTCCGTTATTCCAACCTGCCACATCATCTGAGAGACCCATGAGTTCGGTAATAAAGAAAAAAAACATGAAAATCACCCTCATATCGTAATCGATTATCTCATGAGGGGTTTTCGGAGAAGAAAGGGTCGGACTCGGCCAAACAGTTTGACATGATCAATGTGAGAAGAATAAAAATGCGATCGATCATTGCATTTGCGCCATGTTTTTTATATTCCGGAAGCACATTAAACGAAACTGAACACATGAAGAAAAGGAAAAAAGAAATAAAATTTTTGATTTCCTTTAGTGACCAGCTCGTCGGGCTTCAGCGATGACCTTCTGCATTTCGTCGACCTTGGCCTTGGCGCGGCCCATTGTACCGAGCTGTAGAAGATAAATATGTTAGCAAGACTTCCCTTTATGAAGCCGATTTCTCGTGAAGAAAGGATGTTACGAACTCTCTTCTTCGCAAGCTTCCTGGCACGCTTGTCCTGGGAGTTCCTCAACAATTCGACAACGCGGCGCTCATAAGGGGCAAGACCGGCGACTTCCTTGACGATTTCGCGGACAAAGGCGGTGCGGTTGGAAATGCGGCCTTTGCTGCGGCTGATGCGGGCCTTGGTCTCGATAGGGGTGGTTTTCTGTTTAAAGTAGTGGGTTAGTTTATGCTTGATGTTATTGTCATGTCTGGTCCATTGTCAAGTGTTTGTCGTTGTGATTGGGGCTCAGTCTCAGTTTGATTCTGGGCATCGGTTATGTGTCGTATCGCGTCGTCCAAGTCGCTTCGTTCGATAAATATCGTACTGACTTCCATCTCTGCCAGTGTCGCGCTATATACGCATAAGACCGAAATTCCATGTTTGCACCATCCGAGTGAACGATCATAAAACTGTCGTATAGGCTGATTGAATCCTTTTAAGCGAGTATATTTCCTCTTTCCCAATGTACACACTATCCCATCCGTATCCTCTCGACTCGCCTAATCCCTTCAACGCGCAATATCGCCAAATAACCAGGAACACCCAACCGCAATCAAAGCATCGAACCGTCGAAAAACCGCCGAACTGAGAATGAGAATCTCCCAAACACCAACAACATCCACCATCCAAAATCACCAAGAAAAAAAGAAAGATAACATACGTGACCCTTATTCAAACCAACAATGAGACCAGAACGTTCCTTCGCCATTTTTAACTGGATTTTATCGAGTATGTTTGGCGAGAAAAAAGAATGTCGATTGTCGAATTGTCGAGAGGTTTCTCGTCGTTCGCTTCGAGGAAGAAACAAATCTTGGTCGGATTTTGCGCTGGGTCTTTTGGCCGAAAGTAGTTTGGCTTGGGAGTTGGATTTGTTAGCGTTAGTTGAGGGTGGTGTCCGTAGGCGAGTGGGTAGGGTTTAGGGCTTAGGGCTGGCGGAGGGGGCATTTTTGTTGCGGGTCACGTGGATCTGCTTCGTAAGAAGACTTGGACTACACTAGAGCTAAAATATCTGTGAGTAGTAGATAGAGTATGTATTTTGTATGTATATTTTTCAAAAAATATATCTACTACCACTACACCATGTCACCATCCTTCATTTGATTGATAATACCCCTCCAAGTGCCTCTTCCCAGCTTTCTAGGAGCTCTCCGCAAAAGACCTCCACAGCACTCGCATCCAGCGTTTGTTCTAGTTCATTTGCAAGCTCATTGTTGGTATCGTTCGACTCTTCGACTTGGCTCTGCTGAAATATCAGGTCGGTCAAAGCACCGAGCACCCCTGATCCTATGACACTGGACCTCAAAGTTCGCGTGTTGGATTTGATTTGCTCCTGAAGTTTATTTGCTGCTTCTTTGAGACCTTGCACTGCTTCCTTGGAGGGTTTGGTACCGGATTTCGGTAATTTCTTCGACGATGTCTCTAACAACGATATTGTGGATGACAATACCTTGAGAGTCTCTAGAAGCAAGATGCTAGTGTGAAGGTATTGCCAAAAAGGCAGCGGCCTCTTGCCGTTTCCTTCTGATGACACAGAGATCGTAGTGTTTGCAAATAGATCAGCCTCATCTGACACACTTTGAAGTGTCTTCGAAACCCATTCTTCCATCTGATTGAAAATCTTGTTAATATCTTGTCCAACGACTGATTTGGAATCGGACAGTAACAAGGTCGCTTTCAGTAGTAGACGATGGAATTCGGCATTGCTCCTCTCAGCTAATGTCATATCATCAACAACGTCAGACATGTCCAAAATCTCAATGTCAGGAAGCGCCGTGTCTGGTTTGATTGGCTTTTGTGACAAGAGTTGGTGATTCAAACCCCAGATTTTGTCGATTATGCCCGTCGCACTGATCCAGCGTTTCTATGAAGTCAAAGTATTAGCAAAGGCCATATATCTTTACTTATGGTTCCTACCTTTGGCAATGGCCCGAGCCGCAACCTTTCCTCGAGCGATGGCGCGCCCAATGGTTCACAGTTCATGAAAGCATCAAACGTCCGCTTGTCCACCACCTCGGACTCGTCTAAAACTATTAAGCAGCCAGTCAATAACTGATTTATTTTGAGACCTAAAAGTCTAAGCGGAACTTACTGATATCATCGAATCTAGAAAATCGATCTTTTCCTTGTAATCTATCAAGTCGGCGTGCTTCGAGAGCCCACATGCGTCTGCAGATACTATTCCTCAAGCTCTGTTGAAGCTCAATCGTACCTTCAACATTGGCATAGCTTCCAAGATTCAATCCCATTGTTCGCTGCCTCGTTGCCGTTCGGTCAGCATGGTCGTAAAAGTTGATTGCGTGAGAAAGAGCGACTTCAGGGATGAAATCTTTGAATTCGGCTTCGATAGGTGGCGCTCCGAGTGGATGAATTGTGGCAATGCGAGTATATAGATTGTGTGCCACGGTTTCGTTTTGAATCTGTTTCACAGAGAGCTTGCTAAAGGTTTTCATGGCAATTGAGCCTGCACCGAGAAGGAGGTATACTCTCACGAGAAGAAGCAGGATTTGATAATTGTGTGGCGAGTTTTGACAGAGATATTCTAATATCGCTGCGGAACGAATCAGTTCCGCAGTAGGAGGCTTTTCCTGACTAGGCTGCCCTTGACTGTCATTTAATCGGATAAGGGCCGTGACCGCAAGTAGTCCAAGATCGTCTCTTGGCTGATTTTCGATTGTCTTGTCTGTGGCTTCTTCTTTCTTCATAGCACGGTACATTGTGAGACAACGTGATACGAAGGCCTCAACTCTTTTCCTGGACGACAAGGGGCCAGAGAAAACTTTGAAGCAGTAATCGAGCTTATAGGCGTTAATGATTGTGATCTGTTGAGCAGTGACAGACACCTAAAGAGTATTAGCTAGTAGATAGCGAAAGTTATTAGTGCATATACGTACATCTTTCTGACCAGCAGCTTTCTCCAAGGCATAATCGACTAACTCCAAGATTTGAGTCGGGTCTAAGCGTGAGGCGTATTTCCGGATATCATCAAAGCAGTACATCTTGGTACTATTTGAATCATAAAAGTTGCGGAGATCAGCAAGGTAGTCAGATTGTGCAAGTTCACCGCTTTTCAATCTCCATGTTGAAACCTCCAAACGGGCAAGGTGAGCATTCCTTGATTTCGGAAAACGTTGGGCGAATTTCTGAACGAACGATACTGTATCTTCGCAAGTCCTGACCATTTCCAGGTTAATGATGAGACATAATATCCAAGGTACAAAAGCAACCTACTTTTTGTCATCCATCTTCTTGGTTGAGTCTAACAGAAGGCTCCAAACTCCCCAGTCATCTCTTTCTTGTAGAAGCTTCTTTGCCGATTCGTCTTCGTCTGGCATAGTCAAAAGCTCTTTGGCATAGCCAAGGCCATCCATCCACTTCTCTGCTCTTTCTAGAGCGAGTAACTTCTCTCGAATGAAGGACCAGTCGTTCTGAACCAATCGTGAGTTCAGCCCCAGGTTATCGCTATTAAGGATTTTTAAAGCCTCATCATCTCGACCTTGCGACTGGAAGATCTTGATCAGGAGAATCAACTCCTCGGCGGTCTGGATAGCTCTTGGGGGACTCAACAATTCTTTCTATAAACGTTAAGTTGTAAGTCATCGAGGCCTCGGTATAGAGGATAGTCTCCGTCGTTGTAGGCACATACAGGATCAGCTGGCACATTTTCCGCAGCCTTGGATATCATGCGATATGCTAGAGTCCCAAAGAGTTTGCGTTCAGACTCGGAAGAATTCGAATTCACAGCCAAGAGATGGCACAGAAAGATTGCCCAAAGATAGTACTTTCGTTGCTTGGGGAAGTTTGCATTCAGACTCATAGCAGCCTACAATCGTCATTCAGTAACTCGGCCTAGTTATCCTTCGAGAGTATCCACAAACCTTCTGCGCAGACTTCCAGTCTTCCCCTTCGAACGACCTGATAAACCATTGAGACTGAATTTCATGATCCTGAGGCTTTGTTTTGGCTGCTTTCTCCCAGAGACCTCTTGCTGTATCCTCATGACCTTTTATCGAGTTCAGAGTTGAGTTCAATAAGTCTATGGTGTCCAAGTCTGTGGTAGGAGGGTCAAGTTTGCATATCTCGAGCGTTGCGGCGATTCCTTGCCGTGAATGTGTTTGATCGGGGTGTAGGAAGAGAATGTGCGCTTTCCAAGCCTATGGCCACGGACAGATTAGCTGACCATCCAACCCTCGTCGTATATATGGATACATCACAAATAGATAGAAGATAAGTGTAGGTCAATTGTTCAGAGTGAAATAAAAGAAATACCCTGACCAACGAAGTCATATGGTTTAATGCTCTAACTCACTCACTCTTAGAAACCTCGTATCCTCGCCCTTTTTGATCCTCTTATCAATAAGCTGTAAAGCCTGCTTCAGGTTATGAGAGTCAATGGCCTCTTGTATCTGTTTGTTGCGTCGCTGGAACACTGGATCTGCTGTTGCAGACATGGTTGTTGTCTTCCCCGCACCGCGTTGACAGGATTTCTTGTTCTCTTGCTCTCTGTTCTCGTTGCTGTTTGTTTCGACCAATGCACTCAACCGTATCAAATTTCAAATTGCCTCTCCGAAGTTTTGTGAGGCCGTATGTACTCGGGAAGTGCAAGAAGCTATGATCTAGCAAGCAGCGTTGTCACAGTCCAGCTCCAGCCGGCACAACAATCTTTTTTTGCAAATGCGGGGAACCACCGCCTTCCTCCTGTGACAACTTTCAACTATGTATTTGTTTACATTTATTCCTTTTTGACAATTTCCTAACATTCTTGCTCGCTACTCTGCAGGTTCGAATTGTCATCACAAAGCTTCCTATTGAGTTGTTTGAACTCGCCATTATCAAAATATATCAACTCCGGGAGATAACTTGTACAGAGAGAACAAATGGTAACTAATCTTGACGAAAAGTGAGACCAGTACACTATTCCCTAGGTAGAGTATATGTTGAACCTGTAATGTCTTACATATATCATGCCTAGATAGGAATTAAGACGCTTGTGTCGGAACTAAAACGTAATACCATTTCACCAAAAAGGACGCCCTTGAAGGGAATTTGGTATTTTTGAGGTATTTGCGAACCGTTCCGTAGTTCGACTTCTGTATCCTGCTAGTCACGTGATTTTATTTCCAACAGCTTGGTCCGTCACCTGACCGGATATAGGCAAGCGGATCTCCATCCAAAAGGCCTACAAAACAGTGATCGGGAGGTCTGATTTCGCACCTCCATCCTTGAGATCGGAGCTTGTCCGCAAATACGTCCAATAGCAAGATCTAAACTTGGAAGGTGCAGTACTATCACTACGTAGTCTTTCAAGTCTGTAGTATCACCTGCCTAGTCGATAAACCGAGAAGACGGACATACAGCATATTCACACAAAGATCCTATTCCTATATTGTAAAAGTACATAATTCCTATAAACTCGAAACAAAACGCCTATTTTACCAAACATGCAAGTGTTGATAGAAAATTTGAGATATTCATGATAGCACATGATTGCTGAATCGGGAATGGGAATCCCCCAGGCGATCGTCCTGTCCCGGGCATGCCGGGAGATGGGGATAGAGATAAGGGATGAGAAAAACGAAGAAACCCGGTCTGGGAGTCGATGATGGAGATGGAATTGGTACATGATCAAGTCTGGCCATTGATCGGATCCGAGATACTTGCATTATCAGGGTGAATGCGTATCCTCGAAGATCGATAGAGATATTATGCTTGTTGTTGCTGTGGTTGTTGCGCTTGTTGTGCTTGTTGTTCTGAAAATGCTTTGACTCTGGTGAGTTTTCGCGAATTCAACTGGATACATCAATCAGTATAAAACCATAGAGTAGGTGAAGAAGAAATCGTCACATACCCACTCCTTCTTACAATCTCGATATGCCCTATACTCCGAGATTCAGCATGAGAATTGAACATGAAAAACAAACAGTACAATTCACGACACATCGAGAGCTATGACTTCGATACATAGCAACTCGAACAAAAACATATACACAAGAGGAAAGGAAAAAACTCAGACGAAGCTATTACTCACTGAAAATAGTCACCACACATCTCTCGGTCACCTGCATTTCGGCGCATGCACCTGATACTCCGGTCCGCAAACGCTTGACACGGGTCGTAATATTCACTTGCGCTTTTACTATACGTAGTAGAAAGTTTACTGTTAGTATTGTCAAAAGAAAAGGAGAGGGAAGAAGAGGGTCTGTATGGATTTGAACATGTGATCAGAGGGAATGAGTCAAGAGGTGCATTCAAACCCAAGAAAGAGGAAAAAAAGAGAACCAAGAAAAAAAAAAGCCGAAAATGCCAATATAACTGCATAGTAGCATGCCGTGTCCATTAAGGATTGGACGCCTCTTTCGGGACTATGTGGTTCCTTGCTGGGCGGCAAAGATCCTTCACCGGCCAAAATGGAAGTATACTCAAAGACGAACAGGATGGGGCAGACATCGAACTTTCACAGAATATGAAGGTAGTGTATACCAACATGGGAGTAGCTGGTGTAGCTGGTGTAGTTGCATCTCGCTAACTCAAGTGGTAGCGCAAACTCACTTTTCGAATTTCTTCTCGGCTTTCGACCATGAGGATGTTTCCTCTTCTTTTGTTGTTGACGCCATATTGTCTTCCTTTCTCTTTGATCCCCTTTTTTATGCACAGATCAGGTTTATGGACAAATCGCAGACAAATTAAGGATGCTCTGTCGTTGAGAATCTCCAAGTGGGTCTCTCCATCAGCCGAGCTAGAGACAACACGTGATAATAAGCGCCTGCGCTAAACCTAATATGAAATTAAGGTATTTTAGCTGTTTTGATTGGTTGATTGTAGTATTCGTATTCTGTGGATGTGATTGGTTGGTTATAGTACGTCTCTATACATTGACGAAGAACATACTGATTCAGCAGCATTCAATTGGTTTAAATACAATTTATTCTTATTGCTTTGGGATGCATCCAGTCTATTTAGTAGTACGTACTGCATTCCAGTATTAGCGCTAGTGTGCGTTTCGGCTTTGTCCATATGATTTTAGGTTCTAGACTCTGTATTCCCACGTAGTACTGCCCCAGCGTCCATTCAAATAGCCATAGTACTCAAGAATAATCACAGCCTGTTAACATTAATATCCTTCCTATTTCGGAATGCTTTCAGAAAACATGTCAATTTCAAGTGTCTGATATATGCGCATGGGTCGACGGGATTCACTTTCCGCAAACTAGAACCACTCAACCCCGCTCAAGCCCAGATTCTCGTTGTTAAACTGCTAGCTTATGGGAGTTGGGTTTTATCTTATACTTTATATGTATAAACGATGGAATGGTCACATCGTCGTAGTGCAGCTTCAATCTGGACCCTGCACGGGCGAGTTCCCACCACTCTGTATGGGAGATAACGTAACTAATATCCCGGATTCTCCGAGTATGTAAGTCTTCACGCTGTATCTGGATAGTCAGTTCTCAGAACAATCTAGTAGGAGTGTTACCATCCTCATCGTCATAATGATGATCGTTAAAATCCTTTATCATGATCATAAATCCAAATCCAGAGTGTTGACCACAGAAAATGCCGATAACGGATATAGTTAGGGTAACGACTAACTACGGATAATCAGATATCGCCCGCTTTGACGATCCAGATCCCATATCCCAAAACGAGTCAAAAAGTCCATTCAAAACCCACTAAGCCGAAACGTTGTCGCAAACTGCCCCTCCACACCTCGCGTGGGCCCTGATCCGGCTCGTTTCTGCTTTCTTTTTTCTTTTTCTTGTCTGTACGTCGATCAGACCTTCATGATTTATCGTTTGCATTCCGGACAAGTTTTCTTTCCTTCTTCCAAGGCCAAAGTTTTTGTTCGGTCCAGTTCCAGATGACTAGATGGATAGTCGTAAAATCGTAATTCGCTTATCATCGAGTCTGTCTCCACCGATACAAGTCGAAAAACCAATCTTTGGTGTCCAAGGTGGTGGTCGGTGCCAAACCAAACATAGGCACAATTTCCATACACGAACAAGGAGTAGGCCGGAAAGTGGATTCATCACTAATCGCGCTAGGGTTTGTGATGTGTCATAGTCTTGTCGAATAACGATTGACCCGGGTCACGATGTGACTATCATGGTTGCTATTTGCGCGAAAGAAAACCGAACTGCCAGTACACAAGTCACCGGAGCATGTTTTGTTTGATGTGGAATATTGCTTCTGGACGCCACACAGGTGTCTGCCGGGTCATCGTAACCAACTCGGTTTAGTCGGATGGCGGGTCGACAGTAAGTTTGATGGTCCAGAATCGTAGTCCTGCTGGAGCTTGCACCGACAACGGGCGAGGAACGGTCAAAGGCCGCTTCAGTCCAATCTTCTAGAGACGTAGAGTAAGGGATGACGATGGTATAAGTAAGGCCATCGTCTTCTGGTCCAACCCTAGATATCAACTGAGTAAACTTTGTATCAAGCATATCATTATCTTGATATCTGTCATTGTCTGTTATCAGTGATCTTCTCGGTGAGTGGTGCTCAAACCATTCCCTCTTTCTATTGCACCGCGCTGCTTATGACCATTCTAACATCCATTAGAACATGGCTGCCACGAATGTCATGACTGCTCCTGCCCTTCCTGACCCCCCCATCATGAACGAGACGCCCGAAACGTACCACTATGTTCCTCAAGATCTTTCATCCAAGATTCCTCAAACAGCCTCATTAGAAGTTTCACAAGAAATCCCTCAAGAGGAACAGTCACAAGAATCTTCTCATGTGGTAGAACCAGAAATTCCTGAGACTATCCAAGAGTTGCCCAAAGAAGTTGCTCAAGAACTTTCTACTGAAGAAGTCAAAGTGACTCGACAGAAACCTTCAACCAGAGAAGGAAAACCTATCATTCCCGTCAAAGATGACCTGCCACCCTCCGAGCGCGTCACTTTTGATCCAGCTAAACATATCAAGTTCACACCTCCTTCAAAAGTATGGACGATGCAAGAGCTCGACTACGCCGAAGGCCAAGGTATCTCTCCCGTAGGTGTGTCAGAGCCGTTCCCTCTCTTCAGCGAGGAAGCAGTCAAGCAGATGCGAGCGGAAATTCTTAGCGAAAAGGTTTGGGACAAGTACAAATACTCCAGTAACCTTTCCCAATGCCAGCTGCGTGGATATGCTCCAGAGTATGTTGTCGGCCCCTTCCCAAAGTGTTCCGTACTCATGAATCTGTCAGATGCGCTCCGTTTATTTATGACGCGTGGAAGAGTCCTGAAGTCCTGGAGATCATCTCCAAGATTGCCGGCATTGACCTGGTCCCCGTCATGGACTGGGAAATTGCTCACATTAACATTGCTGTAAAGAGTGAGGAAGAGAAAGCCAAGGAGCTGGAGATCGTACATCGCAATGCTGACGAGGGGGTTGCTGACTGTGCGTTGGAGGAAGATGATCAACCAGTCGTCGACTGGCACACTGACAGTTATCCTTTTGTCTGCGTGACCATGCTCTCTGACTGCACCACTATGGTTGGCGGAGAAACCATGTTGCGGAAGGGTAACGGCGGTACTGTCAAAGTTCGCGGTCCTCAAATGGTGCGCTTACTCCTTGTTAGCTATCAAGAATGCCATGCTAATGTCAATAGGGCTCTGCTGTCATTCTTCAAGGTCGCTATATCGAGCATCAAGCTCTTCGTGCCTTGGGCGCCGCCGAACGTATTACTTCCGTGACCTCCTTCCGTCCCCGATCAGCCGCCGTCAAGGACGACACTGTCCTCACCACAGTGCGCGGCATCTCCGACCTCAAAGAACTCTACCACCAATACGCCGAATACCGTTTTGAGATTTTGCAAGATCGTTTCCAGGCCATGGGTCGCAAATTGAGGGATCGCAAGCGGGCAAGTCGACCATTTGATACAGCTGCAACAAAGAGATTTATTCGGGAGCAGATTGAGTTCCTTGAAGCTATGGACCGGGAGATGGTAAGCGACGAATTGGTGCAAAAGGGATATATTGGTGATGGTCATCTGGTTTCTGAAGAAACTCGACAAACTGCCAAGAGGAGAGGTCTTTACGTTGAGGAGACTGTTGCCGCGTAGGGGATCAATCCGCTTATGAAAATTTGATAAATTTCCTTTGTGGTTCTGGATACAATCGTTTTGCATGAAGTCGTACTTTTCAGATAGCTTGGTTTAATTGGTTGCTTGGGATCTTTTTCATTTCGCTTGGGGTTTCTCTGACATATGATTGTCGCTTGGAGTGATATAAGTCGCTCTCGGCTGATGTTTGTTCGTATCTATTTTGAAGCGTTTTTGTCTATATTTTTCGATTCGGGAGACTTCGATTTCTGCTTCAATAAGACTGCGTTGGTGTTTGTCGCTGATTGAAATCTATCAGAACCGGTAATTTCCCTGACTTCAAATTGTTAAGATTGGACGTAGAAGTTTCCAACAAATTGAGTTGATTTCTCCTTCTATATCTCGAGAATTCACATAAATATAGCCTGGACGTAGTCCATTCAGCTTGCGTTAGGATATGCCTACCCTGGTGTCCAAGGCGAGCTTCCCAAGCTGGAGTTGCCTCAGCCAGTCCATGTGGACGAAATGAGAAGTCGGCATTGTCAAGTGCAACATGGTGAGTCCTTTGGCCAAGCTACTAACATCGGCTTCATCATCTGATTTGGATCCTTCGCACCATATCAATGGAGATGTCAATGGCAAATGGGGTCGAGACAGAAGAAGTAGAAGAGAAGAATGGGTATTGATCGGTATTTAAGTAGGCGTACCCACTTCGTAATGTAATTCTGGTTTTGGGTTGGTTATCCTGAGCACGCCATACATACAGGATACATGTATCAATACCGTATCAATTCATGTAACAATCCCTTTTTGTGACTATACATACTACGTACGTGGTAGAAACTGTGTCAAAGTGTATTGAGAGCGCCAATGAGAATCACTCGAGTACAATCACTCACAAGTATATTTTCTACAAGCTATTGTCTGTTGAAAGTAAGCGCCGACGCACGCTAGTCACGTGATATCGATGAGCCTCGATTTGGCAGCTCCACCAACGCCCCGCCACACACTCCATCGCGATTGGCTGGTCATTGCCGCTTTTCTCACGTGACGCAACGTGCCGCGGCGTTAGGCAATATCAGGCGGTAAGGCTCATATCCTTTTTGGAGGGCGTTTGATGGCGTTGGAGAGAGCACGAATCAAGCCATCCCCCATACTTATCGCATCCTCTCCCCACGACTTTCGCCTGACTCTCGCTGCTGTTGACCTGTCTGTGCGAGCTGTTGTCGCGATCTCTCATCATATCAAGGTGAAGTTGTGAGAGAGTATCGACCATCATGAGCTGAACCAATAACCATCTCCATCGATCGACTTTGGTGGTCTTTGTACCTACAAGGACAGATTTTTTTTCTCTTGTTCGACATCCACGACTTTTTCGGGCCCACGATTTCGCGAAACCACGGTTATTTTACACTCTCGTGTCGGGCTGTTTAAGCCTTCAGATTCCCCTCGACCTCCACTCACATCTCATCTCAGTTTCCAACCTCTTGCAGTGTTATGGCTGTGAAGGAAAAGAAGAAAACAAAAGTCGCTATGGGTTCTACATCGGCTACATCACATAAAACATGCGAGAGTTCTGTCATGGTTGACTCGTCAGGAGTGAGTTTGCCTCCATCCATGCTGTTCTCGCAGGACCCTTGCTAACGTTGAGAAAGCTTTTGCAAACACTTCAAGGGCACGTTGAAGAAGTTCGTGCACTGATACAATGTGGTATCTGTGTTCGGCCCTTGTACGAGCCGTATACATTGGCGTGTGGCCATACTTTCTGCTATGGAGTAAGTTATCCTACTGGCGCGTCAAGACTGAACGATGGACTAACTATAACAGTGCCTCACATCATGGTTCAGTAGCGGGAGATCTCACAAAACTTGTCCAGACTGTAGAGCTCAAGTCAAGATTCAACCGGCTCCTGCATACTTGGTAAGTTATTCCAATCAACCTTCCAAAAATTAAAATTCATGCAGAAACCACAGGTCCGAGCCATCGTCCAAATGTTTACCAGTAACGCGGAACTCTTAGAAAAAGGCGAAACGACGGCAGAACATTCAAAGAATCAACGCGAGGAAGCGGAAAAACTCGAAAAGGACAAAACAAACGACAACCCCACTACCGGTGGTCTATTTCAAGGTTGCTTCAAGCCTAAACCCCATCCCATGGGTCCCATTTTCGATGCCGAAGACGGCGTAGCGAGGTGTCCGAATTGTGCTTGGGAGCTCGAAGATGACGGCTGTCTAAATTGTGGATATCATGTTGAGGACGGTACGATCGACTCCGACGATTACTCCGAAATGACGGACGAAGATGACGAGGACGAAGACGAAGACGAGGATGAAGATGAAGACGATGATGATGTAGATGATGATCATTCTACCGACTATGAAGGTGGATGGGGGGACTACGCGCCTGATATACCATTTGATGTTGCCCGGCAGGTATACGATGTAGTCGATATGGGTGAGCACCCTATTTTTGGGCATCACCATTACCAAGTTCACAATCATCAATTCATGCCACCTCTCTGGTTAGGAGAAGGTAGTTACAGCAATATGGATCAAACAGACGTTTCTTCAATGACCCATACGAGTGATGGTGAATCTGATGATTCCGACAACTCGGAAGAAGACGACGAGGATGAGGAGATGGACTCATTCATCGACGACGGTTCTATGCACTATGAGAACAGTGAAGACGGATACAACACAGATCGGTCTACGGTAGTAGGTGATCGAAGCGATGAAATCGATCCGGGAACAGATCCCGAGAGCCCAGAAAGCTATGGAGGTCGCTGTCCTGATTTCCATCATAGATCGGATCCCGAGGACGAGGGCGACGAAGATGAGGAGGACGAACCAATTCGACCAGCACCCATTCGAAGAGCGGGCCAGAATCCATCGTACCGAAGTAATCCCATCTCTAGAATGGGCTTGAGCAGAAATTACAGGGGGCCTGCACCAACCTCCCCGGTTCAAAACCGCCCAGCTAGCGGGACATTATTCGGTAGAGGAGTAGGAGGAGGAGCTTTCAGAATGCCTCGGAGAATCTCAATAAACAGTTCACCTCGCGCTTCTGGCGCCGGGACATCAGCCACTAATGCGATCAACGTCGAAGATGACTCTGAAGACGAAATGCCAGTCCCCGCAACAAGGAGATCGAGAAACAATAGACGATGAAAGAGCCGCATACACCAAAAATAAATTGGGATAAGCAGCCTCAACACGAGCGCAGTGGCTAATCGGATAGGGATAATGCCATTCTGTTTGGAAGGGAGAATATCATTAATCATCATCAGTAACAGAACACCCATGAATATCCACAACATATTGCCATATGACCGTCATGATCAACACAATAGCATTAGAGCAGGAGTAATAGCCAATTGATGAAATTACTTTCGTGCCAGGAGAGGGACAATATATTATTTTATTTGATTTTTCCAGCGTCGACTAATGAAGTCCTCCTCTTACTTCCTTCTATTCTCAAGCCTCGCCGTTTTGTTTCAACCAATACATCCACTTCTTCTTTCTCTTTCAGTTTTACTTATAGTATGTCTTAATTGTTATTTGTCTTGCTACATCATACTATTTTCGGTTCCCCTTCATCTACGAATCCATTTCAGCCAGCCGTTTTCATTGTGGTGGTGTTAGCCTGAATATCATAGCTTTTTTTCTAATGATGGATTTATTATAACAAACAAAAAAGGATTCCTCTTTAATTTATGAACTTGCCCTTTCTCTCCTTATGTAGATTGCATCCATAGGTAGAAAGGTCGATGATTCTATACTTCCAGAATGCTCATAGCGGGAGAAGTGAAGAGTGAAAGCAGAAAACTTTTTGTATTTGACCCCAATCATCCATGCCGCTTGATGATATAATAAAAGTATGTACAATGTATGAAGAGAAAAAGAAAAATGATGCACAGCCAGTCAATGCTACATGTTGTATAATTTCTCTATAGACACAAAATCACTTAGCCCTGCGACTAAACTATTCAGCAGTCTCAGCAGCCTCCAATTCAATCTGCTCATGATCCACATTATCGAAAAACGGAACCTCAAAGACCACAGCTCCATTCCGGCCTTCGGTACTGGGGCCCTTGTAATGATTATTTGCGAAACAGTTAAAGCGACTGAAGCGGTGCTCTTTGCCTAGGGCAGCTACAACACATAGTCCGCGAATCGGCGCCTTTTCTGATTGTGCTGCTGCTGCTAACTTGGAAGAAGATTTCTTCTTTTTGGACTTTGTTGTTATTGTGCCGGATTTGTTGGCTTCGGGTCGTCGTTCAAAGACTGCTATGCTGTTTACCACGCCTTTTAGGAGTGGTAGTGATTCCATTTCTTCTTCTGGTTTTTGATCGATTTCCATGTTACTTGTGGGTTGTTGTTGTTGTTGTTGTTGTTGTTGTTGTTCAACGTCGCCGTTTTTGAAGAATGTGTGTTTTGGTTGCGGGGTTCGAGTAGACCCTAACGGTCCAAGAGAGATAAGTGTCTTCTTGTCGTCTGAGACTTTCCAGGCCCGGATCCAACCGTCCCAACTCCCGCTGAGAACGACGTCTGTACCGGGTACTGTGGTCAATGCTGTAATCCATCGTGGCATGGGACGCAAGAAGCGGGTATTGTGAGCTGCAGTTTCAGGATTCGTCTCTGATGATACTTTTTCGGGGGGAGGTATTGGATCGACGCCATGTGCAAGTTGGATGGTATGTAAAGGCTTTTTCTTATGGATGGACCAGAGCGATAAGGAGCCCGAATCGGATCCCGTAACGAAGTGTGTAGGTGGTATGACAGCCACACAGTCAATAGTGTTGTTCTGGTATTGTTCCTTTTTGGAGGATTCCCCGCGAAACACGAGCTGGGTTTCGTCAATCACTTTCCAGAGACGTGCTGTTCGGTCACGGGCTCCAACGCTTACGCATTGGTCTGTCATCATTGATGCCACTGAGGAGACATGATCTTGGTGTCCGAATAGTGTTTCCACGTACGCGTGACCTCCAGAGCTGAGTGACCATGTCTTGATTGTGCGATCAAAAGAGCCGGAAAACAATTGTTCTCCTGAGCTGTGTGAAGAAATATGTCGTGTAAACGAGAGACTGCTGACAGTGTCCCGATGTTGTGTAAATGTCTTCATGGGAGTGAGCGTTTCAGCGTCCCAGATTATTAATTTCTTATCTTCACCTCCTGTGGCAAGATATTTACCAGACGGTGATACCGCAAGAGCCAATATATTCCCAGTATGTCCCTGAGGATCCTTACTACCGCGAATTTTCTTTAGACCCTTGACGAATTTTAATTTGATGGGTTTCTTCTTTCCGGGATGATCGGGCCTTTTTCTCTCGCTATTGTTCTTTGTATTTTGCGAACCTTTGGGTGTTATCAACTCCCATTTAATCAAAGTTCGGTCTTTCGAGACGGTGTATGCGAACGGAGGGTGGATAGCAACGCTAGTAGTTGTCTGCGTATCGGCTCGGAAGAAGGAATGTGAAGCGCCAGAGAAATTGAGTTGAGAAGCAATCTTTCGAAATATGCGACCTTTTGCTTCGTCCTATGAGTAAACTAATTAGGCCGCTGAATCAATAAGCATTACTTCCAACATCAACATACCACATCCTCTTTTAATCGTTCAGCGATCAGATCACGGTCAATCTCAGCTGCATCAAACCCAGCCTCATCGACCTCCTCACGGATGTTCTCCAGATATCTTTCTGCAAGCTTCAGTCTTCGTTCTGCTGCTGTTTCGCCCTCGTCCGAGTCCTCTGAAGTCGCATCGTCCGAAAGACCAGATTGAGATACATCTTCGGCGTCGGCGTCCTCAAGATCGCTCCCTGATATAGACTCGTCGTCATCACGCTCTTGTCTCCTTCGTGAGACATCTTCTCGGGCATTTCCTTTTGCTGCAATTCCCCGCTTCTTCGACCCAGGTGCGGCCACACGATCGTCTCTCTTCCGCTTGCGCTGAGACGCTGGCAGTGTGAAAAAAGATGACATAATGTCTTTGCCTAGAAGCAAGCACTAAAGTCTGATCCTATGTAAGAACAGCCTTTAGTATCCTTCTAGACCTAGGTTGACCGACAATGTCGTTTCGTGACTTGGCTTTTGGTAGCTATAACTTTTTTCTTCCGCATACAAATCTTTTTTTTTTTGGCACCATTGGTCCGTGCTGCGAAATCTTGGCGGGCCGACCACCGGACAAATAATAACGCCTAAATCAAGGTCTATGTTTGCTCTGTTTGTCTGCTTGTCCCCAGCTCTCTCCGACGTAGCTCTGCTAGGCGTCAAGCTCACGCGGTAACTCTCATTCCATCAGCTTCTCATTCAACCCATTTCACAGATTCTATCTTGCCAATTTCTGCGGATAATTTGATCTCGGTTACTCCGCTTATTCAGGAATAAAGCGATCCGGCCCTGTTTGTATCTCGACCAAGCTGTTAGAACGTCAAGAACCGAATTACAATCCCAATGTAAGGAGCTTCATCATTCGTTACAAATCGTTATCATGGTAGCTTACATTATTTCGTTCAATAGGGAGGTCTTACTCGGAATCACGGGAAAAGACTTTGTCATCATCGCAGCTTCCAAAGCTGCCATGAGAGGCCCAACTGTCCTCAAGGCTACAGATGACAAAACCCGAAACCTGAGCCAGCACACCCTAATGGCGTTTTCCGGCGAGCCCGGTGATGGAGGTAATAACCAGCCTCAAGGAGTTATTGCTGGCAGAGAAAAGCTGATGAGAATGCCTTTTAGTGCAATTTGCCGAATACATTCAGGCCAACGTACAGCTATATTCGATGCGCAACGACTCGGAACTCAGCCCAGCTGCCGTCGGAAACTTTGTGCGAGGGGAGCTTGCACGGGCTTTGCGCTCCCGAAACCCATATACTGTCAACTTGCTGCTCGGTGGTGTTGATGCTATTACCAACACTCCCAGTCTTTACTGGGTAGACTACCTGGCATCCCTCGCCCAGGTTCCATATGCCGCACATGGATATGCCCAGTACGTCTGCACACCAAACCGGAGGACTGCTTTCCTGTTTGTATACATGATGTGGATGATACTGACTATCGAACTCAGATATTACTGCCTATCAATTCTTGATAAACACCATCACCCAGATATCGAGTTAGAGCAAGGCTTGAAACTCTTGAACCTTTGCACGGACGAATTGAAGCGAAGATTACCCATTGATTTCAAAGGAGTACGTGCTTTTCATTAGCTCTCTGAACTTATCGTCGCGATAAGCTAACTTTTCACCAGGTTCTAGTCAAGGTTGTCACGAAGGATGGAATTCAGGAAATCGATTACGATAATGAAAGGAAAGTGGCGATTGCATAATGATTATCAATCCTGCCTGGTGCAGCGTTGTATCATAGCATTACACTGTTCTTAGGATACAAAGTTAGAGATAATCTTTTCCTTGTTATGACGAACTACTTGAAGTTTCTATATCACTCCAGACATTCTTATACATACGAATCTGCCCGGCGTAAGGCGCTTTATCTCTTGAAAAAAGTCTTAACTATCTCCATGAATGTAGTTTTGATGCGCGTTGACCATATACCAGGTTCATATGGTGGCTCAGTGGATAAAGTTGTAGTTTTGGAGAGTTGTAAATCAGATTTGTATTGCTTTCAAGCCCAGATAATTCTCCAAATAATCTCCAATAATGAATAATATGTGCCATTTAGTATGTCCTTTTATTTTGAAGATGAAGCAAAGACGACGAGGTCAGATCCGAAATGTGTTTGAATTGTTTGCACTGACGGGAGCTTTTTTTTGTTTCACCCAATCCCAGTCGCATTGGGTTCTCGCCCTTCGAATATCAACAACATCCAAGATATTCCAAAACAAAACAAACTAATATGGCTAAACGTCAAGCCGATACCGAACTTGAACGAGAGCTTAGCGTGAACTCACCCGCCTCCAAAAAGCCGCGATTTGCTGAAACTGATTCCCAAAATGGCCATCTGAATGGTCGCGAATGGGAGCAAGATGAACGCAATGGACAAGACATCCTCGCTGCGGCCGATCTAGAAGCAGCCGAACTGCAAGAAGCTGAACAATCTCGACCGGAATCTCCAGAAGCTGATGATGACGACGAAACGCTACTCGCAGCTCCTCAACGTCAGTCGCAACCCGTTGAAGGATACGGTGACTTGTATCTGGACACAATCAATCGCGCCGTTCTAGATTTCGATTTCGAAAAACTTTGCTCGGTGTCGTTATCCAATATTAATGTTTATGCTTGTTTGGTGTGCGGTAAATATTTCCAAGGGCGAGGCAATAAGTCTTATGCGTATTTCCATGCGCTCGAAATCGGACATCATGTGTTTGTGAACATGGAGACGAAGAAAGTCTACGTTCTACCCGAGGGCTACGAAGTGAAGAGCAAAAGTCTGGATGATATCAAATACGTGGTGGACCCGACGTTCACAAAGAATGATGTCTTGAAGCTCGATAAGGAGGTTCGTGATGCATGGGATCTACAGGGCAAGAAATACCGGCCCGGTAAGTCAACTACTCTGCCGCAAGCCATCTTGGTTGGTTACTAAATCAATTTTGATGCATAGGATACGTTGGAATGAATAACATCAAAGCGAATGATTATTTGAATGTCGTTGTCCAAGTACTCGCCCACGTCACGCCGATCCGCAATTTTTTCCTCCTTCAAAACTTCCCGGTCCCAGGATCCCCTCAACTATCGGTCAGATTCAGTACTTTGGTGCGGAAATTATGGAATCCAAAGGCATTCAAATCACATGTGTCTCCCCACGAACTGCTTCAAGAGATTGCGTTACGTTCTTCGAAGCGGTTTACCCTAACTCATCAGTCAGACCCTGTCGAGTTTCTTTCGTGGTTTCTGAATAACCTCCATCTCAGCCTTGGAGGGTCAAAAAAACCATCGAAAACACCCACAAGTGTCATTCAACAAGCGTTTCAGGGCCATTTACGTATCGAAAGTCAAGCTATCACAGCGCATTCTGATACCACAAATTCTCGACTAGTATTCACTGAATCAAGTCAGACAAACACACAAACATCTCCCTTTTTAATTCTCACTCTTGACCTCCCACCTACGCCTCTCTTTCAATCCGCGAACCGAGAATCCATCATCCCCCAAGTACCATTGACGACCCTCCTCAATAAGTACAACGGTATAACAGCATCCGAAAAACTATCCCACCGTGTCCGCCATCGCCTTCTGCACCCTTTACCCCCCTATCTCCTCTTCCACATCAAACGCTTCAGCAAAAATAAATTCGTCTCTGAACGAAACCCAACCATTGTCACTTTCCCCTCCCCTCGATCCCTGGATATGTCACCGTATGTCGAACCAAATCCCGAACTCTGGCCTCCTGGTGAGCCCATCATATACGACCTCGTCTCAAATATCATCCTAGACGCAAACGCGCCAACCCCGGGCGCAGGAGAAGATACCGCCGCAGTAGATAAAGGCCTAGCAGCTGCCGGCGACAAATCTACTACCACAGCAACAGCAACAGCCACCGGTGCTGGTGCTGGTGCTGGTAGTGAGAAGGTCTCGTGGCTAGTACAGTTACATGATAAGGCCATGACTGCTGAGAATGCGAAACTTCAGCAGCAGCAGCAGCAGCAGCAGCAGCAGCAGGCTCAACAACGGGGCCCGGAGTGGTTGGAGATTCAGGATCTTTATGTTCAGCGGACGGAGAGTGAGACGTTGTTTACTAGGGAGTCATATTTGATGGTTTGGGAGAGGAGGAAAACGCCGGGGATGCAGAAAGGGAAAGGGAAATGATCTTTATAGTTTGGAAGGTGGGTATACGTCGGCTACTTAGCATTGTACGTACTTACGTATTTGTAAAATAAACCATGGTCGGTTATCATGAAGAAATATATCCAAATGGATTAAGTTAATACAATCCCAAATAAGCTCGTGTCTTCATGGAGAAATCGCCTCTAGCAGACCATGTTCAACGCCAGGTAAAACTGACCAATTATAAATACATTTTTAGTGTTACAAATTTCCCCAATCAAACACTCTCTTTCCAATCCCAACCGCAGTAGCCGAACATACCCCGAGAATAGCACCACTCACACCAGCCTGAATGCCCTGTATCAGGGTGAGTTTGCATATGTATGCAATCATATCTCGTCTACTACCCCCACCAGCGAGTGCATTAAGCGGACGAATGTCGGAAACTGGGATGAGACTGTTGCTACCATAGACAGAGGGAAGCCGTGACGATAAGTAGGATCTAGCCAAGGATCGGTAGAAGAACGACTCAAACGGAATGAATATAAAACCGCTGATAAATGAGGCTAGATGGTGCGCCAAAGCATCGGCAGGGTATGACGAGAGGACGGTGACACGCTGCTTGTTCAAATCGGAGCGGTCTTGACTTAGGGACCTCCACGGAGGTAGATAGGAGGGTACTCGTGAGGCTGATGCTTCAGTGCCAGGATCGGACAATGCATCCATATCAGGTTGGTGAGTAGGACTGTGCATGGGTTCCTCGATCATATGCGGTAAGACTGGCGGTATGTCCATTGTTGCTAGCTCTCTATTCAGCAACTCCAGCAGGCCGTCGTTTTCTGTCGGATTCGACATGATACTCGCAGGTCCCGCATCAGCCGCCGTGTTAAGTTGCTCTAATACTGCATCGTTCGCGTTTGGGTTCATTTGATCCAGGACTAACTCGGTGGCTTCAAGCGGAGGCTGATCAAGAGTAACCGGCCAGTTACCTAGTGCAGTGTCGCCGCGCTCAATTTCAACAACGGGCTCAAGCTCATCTTGTCTATTCGTAATTCGGCTGCTTTGAAGCGAGAGTTCCATTGTCGTCGTAAACGAATTCTGGTGAGTTAATGATGCGCGAATGCGAGGAGAAGTTAGTGGTGATTCAGGGGTTTGAGGCCGCGAGAACAATGTGTCGGATCGCGAGTCTTGATCATAGTTCTGAAATGGAACCCAAGAGCTCTCTGGTGATTGGTCTTGGACGATTTCGCCTCTTTCAGCAGGGCGTACTTCAATGGCATTCGGAGTAATTTCGCCAGGTGAATGAGTCAATTGCCCTTCTGTTAATCTCTGATCACGGTCAAGAGAAACTGGTCTAGTAGCGAATGCAGCTTCGCCTAACTGATTCGGTATTTGATGGGAACTATTCTGGTTAGAAGGCTCCGCTTGGATATTCTCACGAACGGTGTCAATATCGTTGTGGCTGAGACAGATGCTGATCTTCTCGTCAGAAAAATCATCGTGATTATAGCCGAAACGGCTAAATAACCATTTTTGTAATCTGCGCAACTCTTCTCTCATATCTTCAAGTAGACTCATATTGCTCCGACGAGTCTCCTCCTCCGTTCGCCGACCGGCTGTCGGCAACGTCCATTCTAGAAGATCATTCTCCATAGCAACCTGAATGGAAATTTCATCAGGGCGATCTTGCTTAGGCAAATGCCTTCTGATCAATCGATATATCTTATCTTCAACAATAGGCCTAATAAGAACATAAACGAAAGCAAAGGCGAAGGGACTCATCGCTAATTTCGAGGCAAAGCATCCGAGAGAAACAAGTGAGAAGTCAGATGGGAGGGATGGACTCTGAACTAAAGAAAATTTCGTAAACGGGATTAAAAATGCGGGCCGTGGGAAGACATTATGAGGGATGAGGTGAAGAGTCTGCAGAATGCAGAACATATGGACCTGCTCGAAGAATACGAATGAAGCAAGTCGCGCCCTGTGAGCCATCGTTAGTTTCGATAGGTTTTACTCAAAACAGGTGGTGCTTACGAGGATCGAATCATAGAGAAGCATCCATCAACAAGTCGAGTACAGGACTGGTTAAGGTATGGAGTGAGCTTGTTTTGAACGTAGCTCAAAAGCGGCTCAAATAACTGTGTCCTGCATAGAGGTAAAATGATTCTGGCAGCCCAGAGAGGTATACCTGCGAAACATTCGGCTGCCCATCCGAATCTTTGACGTTCAGACTTGAACAAGCGGATCAGTGGAATATTGGTATAGCTTCTGAAGGTCTAGTATTGTGATCAGAGATCAAGTCGACGGCAAACGGCATTTTCCAAACCCGGTAAGGGTGGAATATTGTCCTTACCTGAACGCGCCTGCTCAATGAGCTTACCCACCACGATCCAAAGAAGTGCATAGCATGGTCGAAGGCCACTATGACGAGGCCATAATCATTTTCGGCCGTGATAGCATTGACGGCCTTCTTGTCTTTCAAGATGCTTGAGCGACCAGCTTCGCCACTGACAACAACCCCCATGGTTGACAAAACATCATTTTTGGCTCGTCGAAGTTCACGAGCCAGAGCTTTTGACTCGGGGAAGATAGGATGCCCACGTTCATCATACTGTTGGACATATCCATCTGCATTGTGATTACGACTGCGATATGCCTGGTATTGTGCACTTGCATTCCTAGGTGGCTCATATGGAGAGCGGCCCTACACTCTTGTTAGAGATGTCTGGGCCATACGTAAACTTAATGCTGGAATGATGGTTTGAGCTTTGAATTTTGTAGCGCGAATTGTTTGATTGCAATTATGGAGAGCAGGTTGAATGAAGATAGGGTGCTGGAAACGATGGATAGACAGGACTTACCAGAGCCAGCCGAGTTATGTATGGTTGGCGTCCCATGCCTACCCGATCACTGGCTGATATATGTGAAGATACTGGGTGGGCATATCATATATGTTGGTAAAGACTCTTCTCAGATCTCCAAGTTGTTAACAGACACATGAAGGAGGTGCATGTATTGGTCGATGAGGTAAAGTTCGGATGTCGAGCAGATTGACTAAGCGAGACGGCGCATTCCCAGACCGAGAAGGGGCTGTGCACGGACCACACCTTATTTTGTCCCCCCGCGAGGTGCAAACAGTGCAAACAAAGCAAAGCCTTTAAAATGTTCTCAAAAAAAAAAAGTCGGCCGCGATAGAAGAAATCGCATCTCAGCAAAACAGCCCAGGAGGCCATATTTCAGCAAGAGACGAGTATTAACTTTTTTCAAAATTTGACTGCATTTCTGGTTATCCTGTCTATTTTCATTTGGTTCGAAAGTGGGTAATGCGAACATAATTGAGTTGGGATCGACTTGTCAGGCGCCTGACCCAGTCCAATATGTCGAGAATCAGTGCGAAAACCACATTCGAGGCGTCGCGAACGCTGCATCCTATTTACACAGGAGGAAGCACATCGCTAGATGCCAGTGGTCGCATACTTGCATCATGTGTCGGAGAAGATGCACTTATTGTCGATCTCACTACAGGCGACCAGTTGGCCAGCTTGGAAGGTGTAAGTTGACAACCTATTGGATCTTCACTACAATTAGACTTACCGATAGTTGTGTAGGATGGAGAACTCATTACTAGCCTAGCAAGTAAGTCAATAGCTTCTCTACGGGTTTGCTGTAACTAACATCTTGCTCTCTCTACTTTAGTTACACCATCGGCGTCTCACGTTGTCGTTTGTTCAAGATCGATGTCCATGCGCTTTTACTCCCTGACACCTTTCAATATTGACGAAAAAGGACCCATAGAAACAACTCTACTAAGAACCGTCAAAGCACATACCTCTCCCGTGGTCACCACGGCTATCGATCCCACCGGAACTCTTTTAGCCACCGGAGGTGCCGACGGATCTATCAAAGTATGGGATATCAGGGGTGGGTTCATTACGCATACATTTCATGGACACGGGGGAGTGGTAACCGCACTCAATTTCTTCGAGGCTATTACAAACGTGGGCGAGCGCAATGGATCGAAGCGAACCAACAAGAAGCAAAATGATGACGACGGAGAGGCAGAAAGGTCAAGGACAATCCGGCTAGCGTCTGGTGATGAAGAGGGAAAAATGCGAGTCTGGGACTTGCACAAGAAAAAACCGATTGCTTCTTTGGAGTCGCATGTCTCCGTGGTGCGCAGTTTGTCCTACTCTCCAGTCGAAAATACTCTGCTTTCGGCTTCCCGCGACAAAACGGTTATAATTTGGGATGCGAAGACATGGAAAAGTCGTCGCATAATTCCTGTGTTAGAAAGTATAGAGTCCGCTGGATTTATTTCTGATACTAGTCTATGCTTCACTGGTGGCGAGAGAGGTGTTTTACGCATCTGGGATACCAATAGGGGAGGAGAAATAATCCAACAACAAGAAGAAGGCTCTGAAACCGACGCTATTATCACGACCCAGTACTCTTCCGAGTTGTCGTTTGTGGTTACTGTCCACGCAGATCAGACACTTCGACTCCACTCTATCGAGTCTTTGACCGATTATAAACCAGGCTCGTCATTAGAACCTTTGCCAGTTATCAGAAGGATTTCCGGAAACGATGATGAGGTCATCGACTTGGCTTATGTTGGTCCAGAGAGGTCTCTTCTAGCAATGGCGACGAATACTGAAAGCATTCGTGTTGTATCTATCACAGTTCCTGATAAAGACACGCAAAGTAACGGCAAAGGTGATAGCTACTTTGGAGCAGATGTCACATACTTGGAGGGTCACGACGATATCATTGTCTGCCTGGACGTCGACCCCCCCCGGTTATTGGCTGGCTACCGGCGCCAAAGATAACACAGCTCGTCTTTGGCGTCTTGATCCTGAAACTTCATCCTATACATGTGCAGCAATTCTTACAGGCCACGCTGAATCGCTGGGAGCAATTGCACTTCCCAGAACTCCACCTCCAGCTGGGTCAAAAGCTTATCTTGATCCATTGAACCATCCTCCAGCATTTCTCTTCACAGGCTCTCAAGATCGGACAATCAAGAAATGGGACACTAGCAAGTTGGGTATCTCCCAATCAACTCCCAAAGCAGCATATACCAGAAAAGCACACGAGAAAGATATCAACTCCTTGGACGTAAATTACACGGCAACCCTATTTGCTTCAGCTTCTCAGGATCGAACTGTGAAGATCTGGTCCGCAGAAGACGGATCAGTGGTTGGTATTCTTCGTGGTCACAAGCGAGGAGTATGGTCTGTCCGATTTTCACCCCGTGACATGCCAATCATTAGCTCAAATGCAGGCACCAGCACCAGCCGCGGATTGGTTGCAACAGGTTCAGGTGACAAAACCGTGAAAATCTGGAATTTGGCCGATTTTAGTTGCCTTCTCACATTTGAGGGTCACACAAACAGCGTCTTAAAGGTGATATGGCTGCCGCCTTCGCAGTTATCAACGGAAAATGATGCAGAAGATGGAGTTGACCCCAAGACACAGGACCGCACAGCAACTCGTCCACTCCTCGCCTCTTCTGCCGCAGATGGTTTGGTGAAGATCTGGTCCCCTTATAGTGGTGAGTCAGAGGCTAGTCTTGACAATCACACGGACAGAGTCTGGGCTCTCGCTTCTCCAACCCCTTCAGGATCGAGATCCGATGTCAAGTCACCATCAAGTTGTCCATACTCGCTGATTTCAGGAGCTGCTGATTCCACTGTCACGTTCTGGACGGACACGACATCCGCCACACTGACTGCTGCGGTCTCAGCTAATTCTGCTCGCATTGAGCAAGACCAGCAATTACAAAACTATATCCGTACTGGCGCATACAGAGAGGCCATCACACTCGCCCTTCAACTCAACCATCCTGCTCGACTACTTTCATTATTTACCGCTGCTATTGACGAAGTCGATGGAAAGAAGAGCGAAAATGATGGAAATGACAAGGACGCGGACTCTGCTGCATTAACAGGCAACAGCGCTGTGGACACAGTCCTACAGTCTCTCGATCAAGATAATCTATACCTTTTACTTCTCCGTCTCCGTGCCTGGAACACGAACGTGCGTACCGCCAAAGTCGCGCAACGCATCCTCTACACTCTAGTCCGGTCATACCCAGCATCAACATTCATTGAACTAGCCAACCGTCCGCCTCCAGCTGCGGTGACTCAAGGCCAAAGAAGTCGAAAGGATGTTAGTGGTCTGTCCTTGAAAGAGGTATTTAACGCCCTGTCGTCGTACACTGATCGACATTACCGACGGGTTGAAGAACTTGTCGATGAGAGCTATCTTGTGGAATGGATTCTTGATGAGATGGAGGGTGGTATGGGCTTAGTGTCTGGTCTATCTGCAGATAAGAATGGTGATAGTAGGTCTGGGCGTGAAGAGGATGTTATTATGCTCGAAGCATGAACAGCCAAAAAGTTCTTCCGGCGTTGCTTGATATGTTAAAAGGAGTTTTATGTGTATAGATACAGCTCATGGGCAATTGTATTGGATAATCAGTTACTAGTTAGGTATATATCGCGTTTGTATTATGCTTTTAGCATATTCATTGACATCCTCGCATGTTCTTTCACCTCACGGTCCGACAGGAACCTCACTACTTGATTTATTAAGTGTCTACTAGTCTTCCTGTAATGTTTCTTCCTGTGAGATACATGTAATCGAAATTCCAGGTTGTCATTAGTGGCTAGTTGTAGATGTCTTACTACTACCTTGTCACCGCTATACCTGTTCTAGATTATGTCGGGTGAGGTTACAACGATTAGGGAGTGGCGCAAAGACAGAAATATATTGTGCTCGAAAGTACGTAATATGGATAGTAGTGCTCCTGGTCTAAACTGCCACTTTTCAGAGTCTTATTTAGTAGCTCAGTAAAGGATACCTAGGTAGGAACTGACGATTGAAAGCTCTCCTGACTCTACCCCATGGATATCCACTAGATAGTGATGGATGAGATATCCGCGAAAGAGATACAGCTCCGGCATGATATTAATACTAGTTAGTACTATTACTTGGATTAGTCAACACAGGTATTGTATGTTATATTGGGGTTTTTTTGCTGCATTGTGAGCCCACGTGGTTTAATGTTATGGCTAAATGATTCATTTCGTACGGATTCATCGGATGAGATTTCCCTCTGCAATAATGTTCAGGTGGTGGGTAAGTAAAAGGATTTGTTGGAAATTGGGACTTCATAATAGATAGGTCCTTCGATCAGGCTACAGTATAAATACCCTTCGATTGACTGTCACAAGCATTGCAAGTTGTTCAGGATATGAGTTGTACATCAACAGATATTCAGCCATCATGAAAGCTGCCACAGCTTTCCTCACCTCCTTGGCCGCTCTTGCGAGTGCCCAACTGATTGATCTGGAAACAGGCAAGAAAGTATCAATGTAGGGAATCGAACTCTATCCTATTCTAAACCCATCAGGGTGAGTCCGTCGAGGACAGAAAGCTTACATTACTCTCGACAATGAATAGTGCAGATTATTCCTTGCTTATGCCCGTGGCCGTTCGCGAACCTGAGGACAATTCCACCGGTTTAGAACCTCGAGACTGGTACGGCGTCAAAGGCTACTTTTACTCCCCCAACTGTGGCAAGGATGGAAGTTGGGATGGGTATACCTGGACAAACATTGGAAGCGGATGCTACGGCTCTTGGGAGAACAATCAAGTCAAGGACCTATGGTCTGTTGAATGGGGAGTATTAGATGATCTGAAGAAAAAGGTCTATTGCACGGATCCTTATTTCAAGCTCTATCTACAACTGTTCCACGGCTGTACTAATTGCAATTGTGGTTTTGAACCAAACAATAATGAGATGGATGGCAACTATGGCTGCGCAAAGTTGGGGGAGAGCATCAAATCCTGGAGGCTGGCTTGTGCGCCGCCATAGAGGAGATAAAGCAAAGAATTTGGATGGATATTGAGATCATGTAAACTATTCAAGTGATACCTATAGAGGTTACGAGTAAAGCGAGCAGAGACGATGGCCAGGGATGTGGAAAACTACAGGTATCCTCAGCATTCACCTTACTGTATGAACTTTGGGAATTTGCCTATTCTACAGGAACCTATTCCACATATGTTTAAGTCAAGTCTGAATCGATTCCTTTATTTTATATTTCAAGTTATATCAAAACATCCAGGGATATAACCATAACCGGAACTCAACAACATCACGTCAAAACCCCGTAGGTTTTACCCTGCTCTTCAAGTTCCTCATCCTTGTCAATATAGTCCTCAAGCTTCTGTTCGTCTTTCTTCAAATCGCCTTCAAGCTTGTGTATTTCGCTCTCTTTCTTTGCTTGTGGCGGTGCTGGCTTTCCATCCTGCTCACTATGATGTCTATGATGAAAGACCTTATCGAAAGCGCTGGTATGATGTGGTTCTGAGAGATATTAGAATAGCTTAGAGATTGAGATATGTAATTGAAGTGCATCAGAATGTGTTTTTACCTGCAGACATGATTATGAATTGTCCAAAGCTCAAATATATGTGATCAGATATTTTCAGTCTTGGGAGCAGTTTGAAATGATACTTTATCTGGAGCAATTTGATTCTACCTTTGATTATTTATATGGAAAATAACAGATGTAGAGCGCAGTATTACTATTACCATATAGGGCTGTGGCCTACAATGAGAAGTGGCCATCTCACGGAACCTAAAACAGATTCTTCTCAGCCGCAGAAACTTTCTCGTCTTCCTGGACATTGCATTGCTGCGTTTCAATCTCTGCTAGAATGCCGCTTCATTGCGATCTATAACTGCTAAAAGTGTATAACCATCTCTGAGTGTGAGTTTAGGAATTGGGAGTACCCCACGAGGCTGTTGTATATGCCATGCCATTCATGTATATAGCACTGTGACTAATCTTTTTTGTGGTATCCTGCCTATCTTGATTCTAACAACGAAAAAAGCTCTGTCGCAGCATCATGTTCTGCGAAACAATGTCAAATGCAATTTTTACAATCATCTGTGGCGATCCGTATCCCTATCTCTACGGTCAGAATCACGATCTCGGTCTCTAGTGCGATGATAATCTTGACCCCGTCTCGAGTGACCGGAATCACGATGACTTCGTTCTCTCGATCGAGGTCTGCTCTTATAATCACTATCAGCTCTATCGCGGTACCGTCGATGATCTCGGGAAGACCTCTTATCATCGTCATCATCATCATAGCGACGGCTTCGACGGTCATGAGCTCCAGAGGATAGACTTCGATCTTGTCGTGAGGTAGACGACTTTCCGTGCCGCCTGCTTCGATCGCGGTCTGAATCACTCTCGTCGTCATAACGGCGTGTCCGGCCTTTATCCCGGCCGTTAATAGTAGATGGACGAGATGAGTGACCATCCGATCTCCCATTTGCTTTTCTTTCACTAGCCTCCTTTTGACGGAGTTTGAACTCTTCCTCAGTTAAATGTTCACCTGTCATCTTACTTTTCATGACGACCGGCATGTAGACCCCTTCCGTATTTCCACTACCATCGCCACCCTTCCTAGAACCTTTGCGCATTGCGGCTTTTCCCCATGCACCAATTTCAACTTCGGCACCTTTGGCACCTCCAATATCTTTAGCGCCAATTCCTAGAAACCCGGGCCGCCGCTGAGGAACACGAGCCTCGTTCGCAGCGCTGGTATTTCCATAATTTCCTCGTCCAATAGCCTGACCTTCCTTCCAGCCCATACCTCTTAATAAGGCTGCGCCAAACTCTTCAACCGGGACCGCATCGTAGGCATCCAGGCTCGCCTGATCAGGACGTGTAGCAACATCTGCCCGAAAAGAGCTCGTTTCGTCGTAGCGGCTTCCTGCTGTGGTTGATGCGATGACTATATCGGACCGCCTTACCTTATCGCCGCCTTCACTCTCACGAATGAGTGCCTGCAGCGCAATCTCATCTTGAGTAAGAGGTGCACGAGGATCGTTTTCAGACGTAGGTACAGCGTCTTCCATAGGCACGTCCGCTTCCTTCTCATCAGTGACATTCCCGGCAGTCGCAGTTTTTGCCGGGGCAAGACTAAGACCGTAGGACATACTGGGCGTCTCGGTTTCTACAACAGCCACATTTCCAGCAGCCTGCACCTCCTGTGGGAGTAGATTTTTACCCCTGCGATTGGTTCCCGGTCGATCGCGCCAATTATTCTTGCTTTCTACTTTGATGACAAGAGGTTCTTTCTTTGATGCCGTATTCTTGCTGATTGCCCCACCCATGGCGAAACCCGTTACCTCCTCGGCAACAGGTACTTCTTCTTCCTCTTCGGAATCGTCATGACTTATATGTTGGCGATGTCTCAGCGATGAGCTAACACGTGGTCTTGCATTTTGCGGGATGTTGGGCGGCTTTCTAGACGCGTTTGAGAACGATACGGAGAAAGGCTTCCCTGGCGTACCAAAGCTACCTTGTTTCGACGGAAGCATGTTGTCGGATGCGCTCAATGCAAAACGATATGATTTATTTAGTGAGATGTTATGCCGATATTCGCGTCAGCTGTTATAGCTCCAGGTCCCGTCCACAGGAAGAGTGAAGGCGTATCTAATGATCGTAATCCAGAGCTTTTCCGCAACAGTGGCGATCCCGGCCAAGTTCTAACCACATACCGTGAATTGATAGTAACTTAGTTTGCCATATGCCGCATGTAGATTCGCATCAACGGATTTTGTACACAAAATGTGAAAATCAAAACCAGATCGTGGTCTTGGATGTCTGTATGGCAAAAGTGTTCAAAATGAATCCGCAAACTTATTGGGCTTCAGTTTATCTTATCGCAGGTCACGGGACTCTGCCCGATAACTAGTGGTTAATGATGTCAGGTCTGCTTACGTAATATGGATATAGTAAGTTAACATAGTTAATTAACAAGCGAGTTGGCCACTTTTCCCGAAATCGCCGCGCTCTATTGATTTCAAACCTCAATTTCTAACCCACATACAAATTATATACAAAAAATTAACTACTAGTACGATTAGGACATCTAGTTATTTTATGTCCTTCAATACCGCAACCACTGCAGCAAAATTGACGTCGTACAGGTGGACGAGAGACTGGAAGCTCAGGCTCGGCCGGACCGGTAGTAACAGCTTGAGATACTTCAATCTGACCTTGTACAAGCGCCTGGGCTTCCTCTCTAGTAATTCCTTGCTCATGAGATATTTGCTTCGCCTTCTCATGTGCAGCCCGCAGATCATGGAGTTCCTTCTGTGCAATTGTAAGCTTATTAATACTCATCTCATAAGCATTTGACGCCCGTGTAAACACTTCATCAATAACCTCAGATGAACTTCTTGTATGCCGGCTTATTCGCTTCTTAATTGTAGTCATTTGGCGCTTGAATTGATGTGGATTTTGAGGGGTTTGTAAGCAGGATGATTGTGTATCACTTGATCGACTTGGAGGGGGTGTTGGAGTCTTCAATTGGATAGTAAGCTGTTGATAAACTCGATCTGTATTGAATGGTACTAATCCAGTTGCTGCAAAGCTATTCCGAACACTTTGAGCTTTATATGCCATCGTACGAGCTGCTGGAAATGTAGTGAGAAAGTCGATTTTGTCAATGTGATTGAATCCAAGCCTCATTCGCTGCTCAACAAGCTGTCCATAATGTCGCTTTAAAACAGCAAAACAGCCAACATCAAGAGGCTGTAAAAGATGTGAAGAATGAGGAGGCATACAGACTGGAATAATATTATTCTCAGTGCATGTACGGTCAAATTCAGCAGTTAAATGGCTTCCGTGACCATCAAGAATCAACATTCGATATTTTCCCAATGTACGGTCATTAGTAAGAGGAATAAAATGAGTTTTAAGCCATTCTAATCCAATCTTATCCGTTGTCCATCCATTATCACTGATATTGATTCTCCAGTCATCTGGAAGATCCTCAAACCAGCCTAATCGAGCATATTTCTTTGCCTTAAAAATAATATATGAAGGCAAGGCCCATCCAATTGAATTAACTGCCTCAATTGCAGTTACCCATTCTCGATTACCAGGCTGTAATAGCTTTGGCCGAGCATATCGATCACTTCCTGTTATAACCTTTGCAGTAGCGCAGAGTCCCATTGCAAAGCCAGTCTCATCAAAGTTATAGATATCTTCTTGTAAGATTCCATACTCTAATATAACCTCTCGTACGCGATCAAAATATTCTTGGATTATCTTTGGATCTTCACATTTGGCGCGCTCATAGTTATAGTTCCGTGAGAATTTTGATTCAATCTCTGGGCGACGTTTGACAAGATTGTATACCCAATTTTCTCCAACATATTGGTTTCCGCGTTGTGAAAGAAGATAATCAGCCATCTCTCGTACAAGAGAGGGTCGAGTAGGTAATCCACGTTTATCTAGATCCAAGATCCATCTAACAAGCGATTCCTCCTCAGATTGAGTTAATTTATGGCCATTGGCGCGTATTTCAGCTCGATATGTCATGCCATTTAGTCTGTTTTGAAGTGTTGACCGTGAGACATTATAGATCTCTGCTGCTTTTCGTATAGAGTGTATTTTTTCATTTTTCAAATCGGAAATAGCTAACAAGATTCGTCCCTCTTGTTCAGCTGAATTTTTTGAATTTTTATTGCGAATTGGTGGCATATTGACGTGTTGAATTATGTAGAATCAATATAGAGTGCGTTTTCGGGAAAAGTGGCCAACTCGCTTGTTGATTACGTTAACGTAATCGGACACTGAGTGGATCGCTGCTCCAGGCCACATCAAAATATTCCAAACATTTCTATACACCAATCTTCAACGCGTCAATATGCCACCAATTCGTACAGGAAGTACACAAAGTTCGAGCAATCAATAGGGCAGGATACTACTTGCTATATCCGATTCAAAAAATGGAAGAATTCGATCTATTCGTCAAACTGTACAGATATATGATGTTCAATTTACAACTCTTCAACGTTGACTTACCGACACTCAATATAGAGGTGAAAAACGCGCTAATGGACATATATTGACTCAATATGAAGAGGAATTTCTTCTAAAATGGATCCTTGATCTTGATAAACGTGGATTACCTCCCCGACCATCTCTTGGACAAGATGTTGCTGATCTTCTTCTTTCCCAACATGGAAATAAACACGTTAGTGAGAGATGGGTTTATCGATTTGTTGACCGGCATCCGGAAGTCAAACTACGATTTTCACGAAGATATAACTACGAGCGGGCAAAATTTGAGAGTTTTAAGATAATCCGAGAGCATTTTTAACCGCATACGAGAGGTCATACAGGAATAAGGGATCTTATCAGAAGATATATACAATTTTGATGAGACTGGCTTTGCTATGGGCCTCTGTGCTTCTGCGAAGGTCATTACAATCGATATAGAGGGCCTAATCTATTAAAGCAACCGGATTAGTGTCATTTAATCCGGATCATGTTTATCAAAAGCTTACAGTTCAGCTTCGGACCCCAACACCGCCTAGTCGATCAAGCAATTCACAATCTTCCTACCTACAGACACTTCAAAATCCACGTCAATTTAAGCACCAAATAACAACAATGAAGAAGCTAATCAAGAGGCGTACGGCAAGCCCATTAGAGACAATTAATCCGGCGATAAACCGGATATCCAAAACGTACGAAATGAGTATCAATAAGCTTCTAATTGTACGGAAAGACGTGCATGATTTACAGACTACAAATGAGAAATAGAAGAAAAACATAAAAGACTCAGAGCTCAGTTATCTCACAAAGGATCTCTTACAGCGCAGGAAGCCCAGGAACTAATAACTAGTCAAGATGAGGCATCTCAACCTATTCCGGCTACACCAGTCGAATCCAAACCTCAGGCCTCTCAATCACGCGTACGAGTGCCACCAAAGTGCAGTAGATGTGGGATTATCTGGCATAAAATCAATAGATACCCAAATTGTACTACTAGTTAAAACAATTATATTTATTTTATATGTGGGTTAGAAATTTAGGCTTGAAAATTCGTATAACGCGGTTTTTCCGGAGAAAGTGATCGGGTGGGTGTCCGATTACGTTAACCCTAAACATAACCTCAAAAGTTTCCCCTTAATCTTGCACTTATCCAAAATGCTCATTTGGTTATCCTAAAGTCAACACTTTCTACCCGAGGGCTGTTGCTTCGCATACTTAATTCCAGTCATCATCTGCCGACACGAAAAAGCATTCCTTTATCAACTGTTGGAATCCTCGTCGACAGGACTTTCTTGAGGTAAAAAAGAGAGCACAGCAGGAAGGAAAGCGGTTTCAAGGCTGGATGCAGCGATATGCCGGGTGCTTTCGTTGTTATAATCCGCAAGTCATTTACACCTCTCCTATTTAGTCTACATATTTGCTATCGGCAGATCGCCTTCAGGATGACCAGTCCATCTCATAGCCCTCGAACGCAAGGAGGTAGTTAACGCCATAGCTCACTTTGAGATTTTTGGGAGCAAACTTCATTATGGACTATATGACTGACTGAGCTACATGATAAACCTCTAACGCACATAATCACCGATCAAGGGTCTCTACCCCATTGTCCGAGGAACGACATGCTTCAAAAAGTAATCCTCCTTAGCCATCTTGACCGCGACAGCTGTCCACTCATCGAGATTTTCCTCTGGCAAACCCAAAGCGGCATTGTCGACACGCGGGTGTTGACCTGCCTCATCTGGGTAGAAAACTCGTGAATACAACAGCAGGCCAAAGCCTGTTCGATCACCGGCTTCAAGCATTACCTTTCCCTTCTCATAGCGCTCCTTGGCTGATTCCGTGGTGACTTTCCAATCATCACGACTGGTTCCAGTGACTCTTAGAAGAGACTCAAATATCTGTTGCTGACTGACCTTGAAAGACGAGATGCAGACAAAATCATTCTTGAACTGCGACAAATGCGGACTCTTATCGTTCTCATCATCCGGTAGAACCTTGAGTCCCAACAGATTGGCTACTCCACGACCAACTTGTGGCCAAGTAGTGGTATTGATCTGCTTAGCGCCGTCATCAAAGAAAGTGACAGCACGATTCTTAATATCAAACCCATAACTCCACGGACCGACAGACAAGCTATACTCATACCAAAAGCCAGTCGCCACACCAATCCACGAGCTCACTCCCAACTCCTCAATGAGTTTTCGATCTTTTGCCTTCACGACTCCAATCATAATGTCCCGATCGATTTGCTCATTGTTTTTGGAATTGCCAAACTCATTAGGCAGTATCCATTTCACGCCAGCTTCAGCAGCGGCTCTGCTGAGTTTTTCTGCTTCATCGGTTGCCCGGATGGACAAGGTGCAAATCAATGCATCTTGACCCTTGAGGGCTTCGACGATGGTACTAGGTTGGGAGTAATCAATCTTTTGAATAGAGTGTACGCCTGCTGGAACGGTATTGGTGCTCCCCTCACGGGTGAGGGCAGTGATTTTGTGTTTTCCATTTGCAACGAGAGCCTGGACGATGAATTTGCCGACTTGGCCTCCGGCCTATATACGATTGTGAGCGATTTAACATGGAACACACTGATAAGCGGTCGAAATAAGAGAAGTAGCAGGACTTACACCAACAATAGCGATATTTTCAAGATAGTTCTTGAAACCTGTTGGTTGGTCTTTGGCGTATCCGATGGCCATTGTTCTTAGACACAACCTCTATATCCGAGAAAGAAGTATCAAGTATTATAATCTCATTGTTCGGTAGCTGCTTTGCTATTTCATACAGAGGGAAACATCAGACCTTTATATACATTTGTCAACTCACTACAAAGACTAATATTGTTCTATCTAGCTATACTAGACTCTGATTATCAGCGGAACCTCTCCAGCGAAATCCGTAGGAATCTTGCAAGAAATCCGTTCGAAAACGCCCAAAAGCCACATGGGCCTCTCAGCTCCGATTTCATTCTCAAGCCCTAACTACACTAAGTACGACATCGAGCACGTATATTTAGCAAATTCTGCTACCTACTGAATCGGGTTTCGGAGATAAATGCCACTGTTGAGATGGTTAACGACGCTATTTCCGCGAAAAAGGGAATGGATGGTCGGGATTCGGTGATGTATATAAGTGGGAAATTCATTTTCGAAATCCTTTTCTCTGGCTCAGGAAAGTTTCTTCACAGCTCGGACATGTAACTAGCTATGGAAAGCAATCTTGGAATACTTAGGTAGGACTGAATATAATAATTGCGGCCTCCTTTCAACTGACTCAATTGTATCATGTTCTAGTACCCGCCATAGCCAGACTATATAAGTTATTTCAACACGACTAATCATACAGATAAAATAAACGGACTTTTCCCCTTGTGGAGGGAAAAAGAGAATGATACTGGGACCAAGGCCAACCCAAGAAATACCACCCACACATTAAAACGCCAGAAACCAATTGGTCGACAGAGACCAATATACATCTAGTCCGTAACAGGTGAAGAAAGGGCAGGGTTATTGTAAACGCATAAAGGGAGGTATAAAAAAGGGGATGAAAGAAGAATGATTAAACTCGTGGTTCGGGGGAAGAAATCAGGAGGAATTTGCTAAGAGGAGTCCGGGTGTTAAGCATGAGGAATCGTAGGTGACATAAATCGTATAGGGAAGTAAAAGGAACTGATACCGGGGAACGACATGCGAGGATACATGGTTTGTTCCCGGGCGTTGATGAAAGACAGCTTAGTTGGTGGCCATCTGTGCTGCAGGAGGATGAGGGCTTTGATTTGCCCCTGGAATGGGTGTCTGAAGGCTTCCACTGCGTTGAGTCTGAGGCGTAGCGCTTCGGCTTTGCTGTGGGAGAACACTCCCATTCATAGACGGCGAGCTTGTAACTGGTACCCGGTTCTGCTGATTGGGTTGGGCCACTCTCATCATCGGCGAAAACTGGGCTTGAGAATTTTGCATCCCAACGTTACCATTTGCTTGCGGAGAGCCTTGGAAATTGGGATCCGGGGTCATATGGAAGTTAGCTGGAATGGAGCCCACGTTTCCCACGGCAGCATTCATTGCAGCTTGCGTCATGCGCTGTTGCTGTTGCTGGTATACATGAAGCCTCTCGGTTGCGAGCTTGGCGACCTGCTCGGGGGACAAATTAGGATGAGACCTTTGTATTTGGTTTTGAATGTTTGTTATTGTAGGAACAACGCCACTCGAGAGATGATTTGGCTGGCCCATACGCGGTGATGCTGTGGGTACGCCTTGTGCATTGTTGTACGGCGAAGAGCTGCCCATCCCTCCAGCTGCTTGCATAGCTGCAAGCATGGCCGCATTATTAGGATTTCCATTGATTCCTTGGACGCTAATATTTGGCGAACCTTGTTGGCCGAACTGCTGTGGGTTATGGAATTGTTGTTGGCCAGCCTGCGGCACCTGTTGGTTCTGCTGCTGTCGAGATTGTAGAAGACGTTGTTGTTCCTGAAGCCGACTAGCCTCACGAATTACCCTTGCATTATCGGGAGAACCTTGTATGGGTATTCCCGACCGAGCTACCATTTGCTGAGGCATGCCTTGCTGTGGAACTATCTTCACACTCATTGCATTTGGCGGCATAGGGCTACTCATAGGTCTTCCATTCGGCAAACTTTGCATTGGCATGGCATTACCGTGATTTATGTTTGCATTTGGAGGCATGCCATTGACCACAGCATTCTGTGCAGCTCCAGGTACGGGTTGGGAACCAGCAGGCTGTACGCCATTCGGTGTTCGAGCAACAACGCCAGCCATCGTAGCTGCTTGTTGATTCGGCAGTTGTCCAGCACGTTGTGCGGCCAGATTAGCCTGAAGGAGAGGATTAACGAATGACACCGGAATATAGAGGAATATAAGTTCTTACCCTCTGTTGTGCAATCATCTGTTGGCGGTACTGTTCCTGTCTCTCCTGGAGCTTTTGCTCACGCTCATATTTCAGCTTGCTAAAATCGGCTGGGTTAGTGATCGGAGGCTTCGGTTGATTTGCCTCATTCACTTTCCGTAAAGAGGCAAGGTGAGAAGCTTGTATCATGTTAGTCTCCTTCTGTATCCATATAACAACACTTGATCTTACCTTGTTGCTGCTTCTGAAGCATCGTCTCTCTCTTCTTCGCCAACTTCCGCATGGCATCCAGAAGAGCAAGATGGCGGGAAGCTCGACGGCGGTCAACACGTACGGGTTGGGTTGTTCTTCGGCGAACCAAAGGCTGGGCTGGGCCGGGAATACCTTGCTGCGCTTGTTGCTGTTGCTGCTGCTGTTGAGCGGCTTGCTGTTGAGCGATTATCGTACGTTGGGCGGCTTCCAACCGTTGGTGATATGCTCGGAAATATTGAGTCTTCGACATATCAGCAGGCAAGCCTTCAAGACCGACCCATCGCTCGAAGCATTCCCACGGTGTCCTACGCTCGGCACCAGAAGAGAACAGAGACGGAGATGATAAACAACTTGCTATGAGAGACCAATTGTAAGAGTAATCTTTAACAAGACGGCGGAGTTCATCATCCTCATTCAGCGTCCACTGAGATGACTGTCTCGACTCAAAGAATCCAACGGATGGCATCGGATACTCAGTGGGAGGTCGGAATGAATGGCCAGGGTGAATGCGATCGCGAATATGCTTATTCTCCGGACGGAAAAGAGCGACATCCGTTTGCTCCGGGGTGATATCTACAGTAGGAGTCTCCATGTGATCATCTTCGAGTGCGTAGTCGTATCTCGACTTTTTCCTTGCAGGCCCAACATCCCGAAAAGTGATTCGACCAGTCGAGAATTTTGAAACTGGCAAAACCTCGGTTTTCCAATCCGTATCAGCCTGAAACCTGAAGATTGGTAGTTGATTATCTGGCGAGATGCCAATAGGAGCATAAATTGGTAGTTCACCTAGTAATTTCTCTGATACAGGAGTGAAGTCGATGGAGAAGTTGAACTCTTCAGACCCAAGGGAAAATATAGCTGCTGGTGCAACGGTATCTCTAAAATCGGGCCGTGGTTCATCAAGGAAGCCCTCACTAGAAGATTCTTCCTCTGTAGAATGAATGAGATCAGGAGTAGGCTGAGAAACAGGACAAGAAATGTCCACAGGATTATCAACCATCATAGGATCACTATTCGTGTTGGTTGCATCGGAACGCCCAACCGATTTTGGTGACGGAGTCTTCGTGCGCACTCGGAGCTGAGCTCTGTGCTCTGGTTCACTCTGCACATATTCAGCACACCATTCGGCACAACTCTTCGCAGCTGCAATCTTCCACTTGCGCTCTTCCCTGAAATCTGTGCGCATCCATTTCATATGGTCGAGCAAGACATCCCAATGAGTGCCCTGTCGCAAAGGCTCCGCAGAGCGCTGCATTTGACGTAGTGGCCATCGATTAGAGTTCTGTAGAGCGTATATTCGACGAAGGGTGCGACAATCCATCTGCTCTTGGTATTCAAGAAGATGGTTAGCTGTACTCAGTGTCTTGTGGGCCGTGGCTAGGAGCGTTGAGATGTTCGAAGTACGAGGCGGTGAATAGGCCTTATTCTGGAATAACGTAAACAAATAATCTTGCTGCTCATTCAGTCCAGCTATCAAATCACCGGCCTGCTGGCGGATCAAAACAAGAGAATCATTCTTCTCGATTTGTTTCTTCGGAAAGACTACAGTAGAAAGTTTTGTTCGTTCCTTCTCTTGGTCTTTCTTCTGTTTGACTCTTGCTACAGAGGCAGGGCTTCCTTGAGATATGGGGGATCTGGGAGCGGAGGAATCGCGGGCGGCACCAGATAGCTGCCTTTCCAGTTGCCCAGATTTCGGAATTTCTCCCAGAATTTCGGAAACGGACTTGTGTCGAATGGCACCAGACGATACTCGAGTTGTCATTCTCTCCGGAATTGGTTGGACAACGACGTTTGTTGTGGAGGTAGAGGATAATCGCTTAGTAGCGGCTGCAGTCTCTTGTTCCATCTTTAGTTCTGTAGGAGCTGGTCCTGAAGGCATTCCGCGAGCTGCTTGACTCTCTGGAACAGCGGAAGATGTTGGTGAAAGCTTCTCCTCCTGTCCGGTCCTAGAAGGTTGAGCATCTTGTGTTTTGGGCTGATCGGTAGGGGGTGGAACCAATTGAGAAGGCGTGACATCTTCTTTGACAATCTGATTTGAGACGGGGTTGGGGCCCGGCTCCCCATGATCCCCAATCGCTTTACTCGCAGCTAATAACTGTGCGTTTCGCCTCAGTGACTGTGCTTCTTCAAACCGTAGCTGTTCATCAGGGGTCAAAGATGTCGTCACATCTAGAGCTTTGTCGGACGGCGTTGCATGCGCATTAACAACCGGCTTGGCTGATAGGGTTGCATGATCCTCAATCTCTCCAGACTCATCCGGACTCGTATCCGGAGATGCGGCGGGAGGTGCGGGGGTATTGGTGGAGTACGGCTCAATAGAAGAAGCAGGAGAAAGTGGTTGGTCTAAGTGAGCAGTGGTGCCTACTGCCAAAGATAATCTGCGACCTTGTTTGCTCTGAAGACTTGCTTCTGTGTGTTGTGGCGGTGCTGAAATGACTGTTTCTGAAGAAGGCTCGATAGCTTTGTCCTTGGGGCTCGGCCGAGTATGAGATGGGGAGGTGAAGGTGCTTGACACAGCATTTTCGTGCGTGCTTACTGGAGTTCCAGGTGTCGAAAAATGTGGTTTCGTGCTAATGGATGATGTCGAGGGCGCAGGAATATTGCTTCTTTGAGTGATGAGCGGCTTCGAGGTTGTTGACTCAACAATAGGCTGCTCGATCTCTGCGCGCGCATCCGGTTTTTGTACCTCGATCGATTTATCTTGCACATGTCCTTTTTCCTTGACAACACCCGGAATGGAGGATTCTGGTATCCGCTCTTGTTCCTCACTAGACACATCTAAAGTAGCAACCTCGCCGGCTCCAGGTGGAGCATGCGCTTGTACTCTTGTGACAATGTCGGCATAGTTTGGGAAAGGAGGGAGTGTAGCTTCATTGTAAAATCGACCCCTACCATTGCGGGTCAGTACGCAACCATGAAAAATAATTAAAATAAAGTCACGATAGACATCTATCATGTACGAGTAAAAAAAGGAAAGATAACGGAACATACTTGGAGAGATCGTTGGCGTCGAGGAACGCTTGCTTCTTTTGCTCGTAGAGGGTATCCGTGATAGCCCCGTCAATCGCGCCTAAGCATCCGACGGTCGCAAAATAGAGCTCACTCAGTTTTCGCTTTCGTGACTGCAAACATCGCCTGAAATTCACAGTTAGCGATATATGAACGTCGCATGCTGTATATTTTCAAGAAAATCGCTCGGAAAAATTTTTAACTTACGCTATCTCGTCGTTCTTGGAGCGAAGGAGCTCGTCGCGGAGCATCGAGTCTATCTCGACCACGCGTCATCCGATTAACGCGTGGTAAAAAATTAAGATCAGTAGAGCGATGTCATTCAGACCGAAAAAATCGCTCGGAAATGATAAAATCGACGTATTTTGAGGTGGTTTGATGGGTGACTTTTTACAGACGCGAGAAATTGCCCTGGCGGTGTTGCTCGATTTTGCTTGGGGGGTGTTACGGCGGTATGCGGATGACTGGACAAATCGTCCTGCTTTAGGGGGTTCAGCCAAGACTAGGAAAAGTGTGAGAGTTCGTTCCAAGGAACGTGAGTGAAGTTGGTGCCTTAGACTTTGGTGGCTGAATGCAGCGATATCATGACTGCTGCCTCAAAAATGTGGCATCAGAACGGATACTGGAATATTATTCTTCCATAACCGGCGGTATGGGCCGGCAGTATCACAAGGCCCGAAAAAAAGTTATTGTTTATCACAGCAGAAGTGATAAGCAGCACTCCTCGTCAGTCATACAATTAGACATCATGGCCAAGAGAAAGAGAGTAGAAGCTGCTGCCAACGGCCAATCTGGCCAGGATCAGCCTCGCAAGGCTGTCAAGTCTGCAGCAGTGCCCGCCGAATTTCCGGAGAATGATCCAGGTGCTGTAACCATCCAAATCGTTACAGGATCTTACCAGAGCGTTTTGCATGGATTTACTGTTACTCTACCTGCCAATCCTCCCAACGACAAGGAAGCACAGAAAGAAGACGGGACATCCAAGCTGCACTTTGCGGACACTTTTCTATTCCAAGCGCATACATCTGCAATTCGAACACTTGCCCTGTCGCCGCCGACCAGTACAGATGCTTCTCAGCCTCAAACAGCAATTCTGGCCAGTGGTGGTTCAGATGAGCGGATAAATTTATACTCTCTTTCCATGGCACCGCCAATTGTCAGCGAACGATTTCCTTCAGTTGCGACTCTAGCAGGAAACAAAATTCTAGAAAATCCGAAAAACCGAGAACTCGGGACTCTTCTTCACCATTCTTCCAGTATTACGACGCTCTACTTTCCATCCAAGTCCAAATTGATATCAGCAGCTGAAGACAATACGATATCTGTAACCAGAATTCGCGACTGGAACGTCGTCTCTACAGTGAAAGCACCCCAACCCAAAGCACAAGGCAGACCCAGTGGGGATACAGCTCCTCCGGGAAGCGTGCCATGCGGTATCAATGACTTTGCGGTACATCCGAGTATGAAGTTGATGATAAGTGTTGGTCGAGGCGAAAGATGCATGAGACTTTGGAATTTAATGACGGGTAAAAAGGCTGGCGTGCTAAATTTCGACAAAGAATTGCTACAGAGTGTCAAGGAGAATAAAAGATCTACCGGAGAAGGACGCGGGATCGTCTGGGATACTGCTGGGGAAGAATTCGCTATTGCTTTCGAGTGGGGGGTAGCGATATTTGGAATAGTAGGTCTCGCATCGTCGCATAGGTCAGTACTGATCAATAGCTAACTCTTCGCCCAGGACTCAACGCCCAAATGCAAAGCAGTACCATCTCCGTCAACCAAGGTGCAGAAAGTGAAATATATCGATTTTAGCGAAGACAAAGACGGCTCAAAAGAACTACTTACGGTATCCACGGACGACGGCAGTGTGCTCTTCTACTCTACCAAAGAAGCTTCCACCTCATCTGATTCATCCTCAATACCTGATGCCCAACTTTTCGGCCAATTGGGTGGCAGGACAGGCGGTCTTTCAGGGCGTATCAAAGGGTTTGAAATCCTTAATTTGTCTAGTTTTGACAAATGGAAAGGAAATTATTTGCTAGTGACGTCCGGCAGCGACGGAGTGATTCGCATATGGACTCTCAAGATTAAAGAAGCCGCTAGTGGTGGACTGTCGTCTACGCTGCTCGATTCATACGAGACTGGTAATAGAATCACCTGTATGGTCGCATTTGCCATGCAGAAGCCCCAACACCCGGAAGCCATTAACGAGTCTGACCTGGACTCGGACGAAGAGAAAGAGGCAACAGAGGAATCCAGCAGCGATAGCGATCAGAATTGATCATAAATGTATAATATATATCATAAAAGTCCTTTGCATGAATATACAGTGATGTGTCAATGAAAACAAAGCAAAAAATCAGTGTAACAGAAACTCATAACCTGACTGACTCACTGTAAACGCCCAAGGATCGACGCCACTCGCATCCCGCTAGATGGGTCGATGAAGAAAGAGATTGCCTACAATGACTCGGAAATGCAAATTGAAGCAGATGGGCAATCCCAATGATATCGAACAAGGTGTAAGTCCTAGGCAATGTAGGGCTAATATGGTTGCTCAACGAGGTTGAGTCACACTTGAAATGGGCAGCGCTAGTATAAATTAGGCTTAGCCCCCCGCCATCGATAAATTATCCCATTCCCCACTACACAATTTTATCATAGTGAGCCCGTCAGTATCCAGCACTTACAACAAGCAAAACCGACCTCATACCAGCCAGTTCTCGCTGTTAATATCGCGCAAGAAGCAGATTCGAAACTCACTACTGACGGACGGCTTTCGCCATTTGCAATCATGGCTACCAACGGCGATTTCTCCGACGAGGACTCGCAGCCCGGCTCGCCCCTCATGGGCCACGAGCATGAAGACGATATTGAGGAGCAGGAACCTCTTGACCATGAAGATGATGTCCAAGAGAAGCCCTTGAAGTCTGCCCTCAAGAACAAGGATGCCGAACCCCTAGTATACGAGCACAAGCGCCCAGAGCTGCCTGAGCAACCCGACCCGAATACCGTGGACTTCTCGACATTCACTCCCCTTACACCTGAGATTATCGCCCGTCAGGCTACGATCAATATTGGAACCATCGGCCACGTCGCTCACGGTAAATCGACTGTGGTCAAGGCTATTTCGGAAGTTCACACAATTCGTTTCAAGAACGAGCAGGAGCGAAATATTACCATCAAGTTGGGTTACGCCAACGCAAAGATTTACAAGTGTGACAACCCCGAGTGTCCCAGACCGACCTGCTACAAGAGTTACAAGAGTGAAAAGGAAATCGATCCTCCATGTGAGCGTGAAGGGTGCAGTGGCACATACCGCTTGTTGCGTCATGTCTCGTAAGTTTTCTGTTTCATGCTTGGAATTTTCATGTTGGCTAATAGATACCCGAAAGCTTCGTTGACTGCCCCGGTCACGACATTCTCATGAGCACTATGTTATCTGGTGCCGCTGTCATGGACGCAGCTCTCCTTCTCATTGCTGGAAATGAAACATGCCCACAACCTCAGACTTCAGAGCACTTGGCTGCTATTGAAATTATGAAATTGAATCACATTATCATTTTGCAAAATAAGGTCGACTTGATGCGTGAGGAAGGTGCTCTATCGCACTACCAATCAATCCTGAAGTTCATTCGAGGAACTGTAGCGGACGGCTCGCCAATTATCCCGATTTCGGCTCAGTTGAAATACAACATTGATGCTGTGAACGAGCATCTTGTGTCTCACATCCCTGTTCCTGTTCGTGACTTTACTGCCGCTCCACACATGATTATCATCCGTTCTTTTGACGTCAATAAACCCGGTGCTGGAATCGAAGAACTCAAGGGTGGTGTTGCTGGTGGTTCTATCTTGACCGGTGTTCTAAAATTGGACGATGAGATTGAGATCAGGCCTGGTATCGTCACCAGGGATGAGAATGGCAAGGTCCAGTGCCGCCCTATTTTCTCAAAGGTTGTTTCACTTTTCGCCGAGCACAACGATCTCAAGTTTGCTGTTCCTGGTGGTTTGATCGGCGTCGGTACTCGTGTTGACCCTACTCTTTGCCGTGCCGATCGTTTGCTTGGTTTCGTCCTCGGCCTGCGTGGCAGACTGCCTGCTATTTACACTGAGCTCGAAGTCAACTACTTCTTGCTCCGTCGTCTGCTTGGTGTCAAGTCCGCCGACGGCAAGCAAGCCAAGGTCGCTAAGCTCTCCAAGAACGAAGTTCTCATGGTTAACATTGGTTCTACTGCCACCGGTGCCAAGGTCGTGGGTGTCAAGGCCGATGCTGCTAAGCTTGTCCTTACAAACCCCGCTTGTACCGAAATTGGTGAGAAAATTGCCATCAGTCGTCGTATTGAAAAGCACTGGCGATTGATCGGTTGGGCCAACATTGTTGCGTAAGTTACCATCCTACTCTGCAGTTATTCTCTCCAGTATATAACTAACTTTCTATTAGCGGAAACACCCTCGAGCCAGTCCAAGACTAAGTATATCATTTCATATCGATATGAGTATAATTCTAAAATTCTAGCATGTATTTAGTCGAACATGGGACAAGGCGTCCACCAAAATACGAACAAAACACGAGCGACGGCGATCAAATCGATAGATCAATACTTGCTCATATTTTCCATCACTTTTATGAAGAGATATAAAAGCATGGTCAGGAAAGCCATGACCGTGTTTCAGTCTTTTCTTGATATCCTCTTGCATTTCTCATTCTTATTTCTTTAATCTCTGGTGGAAGAGTCGCTCCTTCGGGACTCTTGTAACCTAGAGATTCCGGTTTTTTGTTCTCCCTACTGGTTTGCATTGGGATAGAAGCATGATTCGAGATTGTTCTGGGGTTTGTTTCTCATGTGTTTAGATGTTTCGTGGATGCAAGAGATGATGACAATGAAATAGTATTCAAAAGTTGCTAATGTGCCTTTAAATGTGACAGCATACAATCACATCTGATTCGATACACTTAGAAGGACTATCAATTCAATATCGACAGAGTTATAGTTGACAGTTGAACAATCATTCTAATCCCTGAGTATTAGGTATAATGCCCTACCTTCATACCCTAAAACCTCATCCTGTTATCAAACTACCAGATAGGCCCATTGATGTTCCCCCAGAGCAATCTTCATAAACAATAAGCGAACAAAATTCCTTATATAAGACAAAACAACACCATGAACATTTTATAAATCTGTATAATACACTCGAATAGAAAAAAAGAGCAGCATGCTCTTACAAATGGCTATCCCCTCGTCTCCTAGACAGAATCTACCAACTCAAATCCTTCCTCCCCTTCAACCGTCTCCTCATCAAAATCTTCCGTCCAGTACGCGTCCTCAATCTAGCTAGAAATCCATGTCGACGTTTCTGAACCAATCTCGAGGGGCGGTATGTAGCTCGCTTACCGGCGAGAGACGCAGATGCCGAAAAGGTTCGGATCTGGTTAAGTAGCGACTGCATCATGGGGTTTGCCGGTGTGTTTATAGCAGTAGTAAAATTATTTGATGATAGGACTGGTCGTGTTGTTGAGATTGAGGAGAAGAGGGAGCTGCGAGATGAGGAGTATGTTCGAGAAGAGGATGTTGAGGGGAGGATCCATGATGTTGGACGTATTTGTGGTCTGGTTGGTGGTGGATATGTTAGTGGATTTCTATTCGTAGCGGATTTAATCATTAATGAAGAGGCATCGTACCGGATATTGTGTGTCATTCGTGAAGTCAATGTCGGCATGGCCGTCTTCCAGGATTGAAGGGCTTGCATGATTGCAAGCAGGTTGTGATGACTCGGGGATTGGGATGGCTAGGCCGTGAGATTAGCAAATTCAGCTCATTGCTCTTTTCGTTTGCCGGAAGAAGCTACCGGATAAAAAACATACAGAACAGAGTATCCCAGTCGGATCTTGATAAATGAAGTCGTGATGTTCTGCTCGCCGCGGGAATGAAATGATTGGTTTCTGGTGATAGAACATTTCAAAGTTCCTCCGCTCGCCGCCCGGCAGAAAAAGTTTCGAGATACGACGGTTTTTAGGGTTTGATTTGGATAATTTCAATCTCATAATTCAAATTTCAGTGCAAATTGTAAGGCAATTGCGACAGGGGTTCGGAGGCCTTCGCATGGTTTCTACTTAATCTAGTCAACATTTTGCGCATACTCAACTTGACATCTACGTACAATTTCACTCAAACCAGTCCTCATTTGTATAACCGCAGACCAAGAAAGACAATAGCCATAGAGGACCAGAAAAGATGTCTCACGCAAATCCCACACCCGTCCCACCAACACAGATCCTTTCGTCACGTCCCATCTCTCAATCCGCCGCCCTCGACTTCCTAAAAGCCTACCTCGACCGTGCCGCCAATGACCCTTCTCTTCAACCAAGTGCCATGATCACCGAACATGGCCCAGCCTCACGCACAACAGCCGCCGCTCCAAATCTGACGCTACACAACCTCAAACGAATCCAGGCAGGTCTTGCGGGCGAAATCTTGGGCCGCGATTTATCATTGAGTACCACAGCCGCCGAGACAACGCAATCACGAACACCAAAGAAATCAAAGGGCGATAAAACTGGTGCTGGCGATGAGAGAAAACAAGAAGAGCAATGGGAAGATAGAGAGAAATGGGAGTTGGAACAAGGGCAGGGTCTTGGTGGTGAGGAGGATGGCACGGAGTTGCTTAATACTACGACTGGGGAGGAGATTGAAGTTGATGAGGATGGGATGCCGGTTACAGGTGTGATTGATAAAGAGGAGCGAAAGCGTAGGAAGAAAGAGAGGAGACAGGCTGAGAAGAAGGCTAGAAAGCAGCAGGCAAGGGAAGCTGGTGAGGAAGAGATGGAGATGAGTGAATAGATCAATAGAGAAAGAAAAAGTTTGGGTGGTGTTTGGCTACTTTTTGGAAATGCATGGGTTGGATTTGGCGTTGAAATGTATCTGCATATGATTATTAGGGCATATATGTTGGACAGCAAATTTCTTGATTTCAAATTCATTCACGTATGTTCCAGGTTCAGAATACAGATAAATCCATTATAATGGAACAATCATATGGCTAAGACATAAATTGAAGAAACAAAAGCATTGCCAGTCTCTAGAGTTACAATTCCCTATCCGCCGCCTTGACAGGCTTCTCGCTGTCCTCTGACTTCTCCGATCCCTTACCCTTCCATCCCAGAGCAGCCAACCGCTCCGTAAGAATGGGGTGCGAGTAGTGGTAGCTAGCATACATCCAATCGGCATCCATGGTGCTGAGATTCTGTATTTGGAGCTTAAGGAGCGATTGTGCAAGAAGCTTCGACTGTCCGAGATTGGCTGCAAAGGCATCTAAATAGAAACAATTAGTATAAAATTTCAAACAGCCATTAAACGAGCGCTTGAGGCGACGAACCTGCTTCGAACTCAAACTTGCGGCTGAGAATGTTCATCAAGAACTTCACAACAGCGTCCATAGGTGCCAAAGCATCCGAGAAGAGCAAAAAGCCAATCATGATAGGCTGTTCATTGTGGAAACCGAATGATTGGAATAAGGACTTATTGTTGACAAATGCGGTAAACAACGCAAAGATGTAGAACATGTGGGCCTATTGACCTGTTAGTATTTCATATAACCTTTAGCAAATTAAAGTCTTACCTGAGCGATTGTGAACAATTTAGTGGTATGACCAAGCTTCCAGTGGCCCAATTCGTGGCTAAGGACAGCTACAACCTCTTCAGGCTCACTCTTCTCCATGAGAGTATCGTATATCACAATGTGCTTCTTCCAGGGGAATCCAAAGAAATAGGCATTGCTATGGGCACTTCGCTTACTGCCATCAATGGAGTAGATGTCATGCAAGGGAAACTTGAGCTTTTGAGCCAGCTCTTCAACGCCAGTTTTGATGGGGCCAGCTTCCAAAGGTGAGAGCTTGTTGAACATGGGCAAGATGACAATAGGGTAAATCGTGATGGCGAAGACCTGAACAAGTATGCTGAAGATCCACAGGTAGTAAAAGAATTCGTTACCAGTCTTTTGGATGATCTTGAGCACGGCAGCCATGATAGGACCACCCAAAACAATACCGAGAGCCTGACCCTTCAACATATCGGTGATCCAGAGCCCCACCGTTTGCTTGTTGAAACCGAACTTTTCCTCAAGGACAAAAGTGCTGTAGTACGAGATTGGAAGCGATAGAATAGTGGTCAGAATGTTGAAAGCAAAGAAAAAGAGTAGCGTATGTCCAATTTCACCCTGTGACCAGGCCGGAAAGTAACGAACAAGGCACACGCCAGTCAAAGCCCATATTTTCGGCAAGAAGTCGTAGTAGATGAAAACCAAGTTCTGAAGCTGACCATAGATACCGGAGAAGAAACCGAATTTTGCTTTTGCGCGACCATATGTCTAGATGGGTAGATGTTAGCTGTTTGAACTAGTCCCAAGTAGATGACGTATGGCCTGGAAGGTATTACCTGACTATCCTCAAAGACCTTGTTTGTGATTTCACCTTCTAGGACTTTGGGAGGCTTGGTGCGTTGGAGAACCCGATATTGTCTTAATGAGAGGAAGCTCTCAAAGACATATTGGCCTAAGGAGAAGCCAACCAGCACCGTCTTCCATGGGAAAAGTGGGCGATCCAGAAACCGGGCGAGCGCCTGAATTTGTTCATCAGCCAAACCATCTCCTTGCTCTGAAGAATCCTGAATGTAGTACCTGTAATAGATTGTTGATCATGATTCCCACAGATACCAAAATGCACTATATGTTACCTGTGTTTTGAAAAGGACTTCGTGTCAAGTTGAGCAGGAACATACCAGTATGCGGGCTGACCGATACTGCCACGGATTTCCGCCTTTATTTGTCTCAACATATGCAAACTATACAAACAATACAAAATCTTTGGAAATCCAAAAGTCAGCCCTAACCCTAGTTCATTGCCAGTGATATACGCCGTTTCGGAGAACTTCAGCATTGATATGAATATAGGGCTTGTTTTCCTGCTGATCCTAACCATGTATTCTTGTCTATTGATTATTGTAGGTCGTAAGTACACGTCTACCAACGTATCGTGGATTCTTCAATCATTTTTCTTTTTCATCATCATCATCATCATCATCGTCGTCGTCGTCTTCAGAGTCTTCAGAGTCTTCATCTTCGTCCTCTTCTTCTTCGTCATCATTGTCATTGTCATCATCTCCATCAACCTTGAGGCCATAGTCGTCCTCGAAATCCTTCAAAGGTTTCACTGTGGGATTGAAGCCTGCGGACTCGAATCCGGTTTTAATTGTCTGCAAGAGGAAAAAAGTCAGTATTTGCTGATAAAAAGCTGAATCAATTTGCTACAACTTACGTCTTCCAGCACTGGAGCACATGTGACAACAAGGTTCGAGGTTTCCGGCTTGAAAAGGGGTAGGATGTGATCTTTGAGAGCCAGTTTGATATCATCGACGGAAATCTCTCTGACTTTCTTCAAGATTTTCTCCTTGTAGTCGCTGGGCAGAAGGCGAACCACCTGGCGGATAAAACTTCCTGAAGCAGCGCTGATCATAGTTGCCTGCTCATTTGCAAAACTAACCACGATACTACTGATTGCGCCTTCCAACATCAGGGGGTCAAACTCGACGATGTCGTTGAGATATTCTTCAACGATCTTCTTGCTGGAATCAAACGCCTTGTAGGCATTCGGAGACCGATAGACATCAAAGTTGACTGTCCCAAGATCGATATTATAACCAAAGTTGGTGCCGTAGGCAAGCCCTGTTCCACGAACAGCTACCCAAAGTGGACCTTCGACAGAATTCATATATGCAATAGCTACCAGTAATGCTGGCAGTTTTGGATGATCGTACGAGTCAAGTCCTTTAGCAGTAGCGTAAGCAAATGAAGAATCGATCGTAGACATAGGAACCACATAGGATAGGTTGCCTAGATTTTTCCCGGCTTCACTAAGTAGAGCTCTCCGGTTTGTGATCGGTCGGAGATCCTTCTTGGTATCGAGGCCCTCAACGAAATGTTTCCATGAAGAAACGGGTGCATGCAATCTCTTTAGGTCGGCAATGACAAGGACTCTAAAATTGGAAAATTGGAACATGCGATTTCGAAGCTCCTCCATCTGTGAAATGACAACCTCGGGTTGAGTTTCTAACAGTCTCTTGATGCGCTTCAAGTAGCGAGCTTTCACCAGCGTACTGCGTGCTCGAACAATAGATTCCGGTGCAAAATGAGTCATGAAAAACACGGCAGCTAGCATATCATCACCGCTGCGCTTCGCGTCTGGGACGTCGGCGAGTAGTCTCGTCGTAATAGCTTTCAGTCTTTCCACATCAAATATGGAGTTCCACGTCAGTTCCTTTAACCACGCAATTGCAGTGGCATATTTTTCCACCTCAACTTGGAAGATAACTCGAAGCATTTCCGAATTGCCCAAATCTCGTGCACCTTCCATGGAATATCCAACCGTATCTCTTTCAAGCTCAACGATGACTTGCTCAAAGGAGATCGTCTCTCCATTTCGCTTGATGGGGCTGTTGAAGTACGCATCTGTATATACTACCAACAACGGACGAAGTTGGACAGGTACCGTCTCAGCAGAAATGAGAAGGGATAATTGAACGAAGTTGCTTTCAATATGTTCGAAGTGGATGAAAAGAGGAGAATCCAGTTTATCAGCGTCGACGAGCGATTGTAGCTCATTATCTGGCCGGCCAGATTTAAGTGCAGATCCAGACTTCGCTGTAGTTGTCGTGACAAAGTGAATCGAATCCGTTGCTGGGACTTTGAAACGATTCAGCAACTCCTTTGGAATCGGTTTATCGTTTTCGGCCATCGCAGACTCTAGTTTTTCTTGGAGTGTCTTGAGCCCCTTTTCACCAAGCTCTTTTCGTCGTGCTGCCAGTCTTGCTTTTTCATCGGCCTTTAGCTTTTTGGCAAGCTTCGCTGACGGGATACCCAAGATGGACACATGGTTGGCGTCAGCTATCCATTTTCTGATAAACGCCTTCCACTGCTCTTCAGTCCATTTTTCCAACGCGTCGTACTCTTTCAGACTAGCAATGTCTAACAATGTTGACCCATCCTTCTTACCGTACAAGAAGTCCGATATAACGTATTCGGCAAATGATATCGCAGATCCTTCCGTAGCGAACTTCCAGCTACGTTTCTGACGTTGGATACATTCAGACATGTACTTCATATCTAAAGGTCGCTCCATCGCTTCATGTAAGATCTCGAAAAATCTTCTTTCAACTTGTTTGAGTTTCGCAGTTGCTACGCTGGTTAGAGTGAATTTGATCTCAATATCAGGCCGGTCTTCCGTTGAAAAGTAGACTGCACTTGCAACCTGTTCCTTCTCGACCAGCGTGTTTTCGAGAATCGTAGCTGACGAGCCAGCCAGATACAAAAGCACCACGTTCAGCGCGCCACCTGCGAAGAGTAAGTCCTGTGCTCATGAGCTGAATGTGTATACTGCTTACCTTGAATTGAGTCTGTGCAATCTGGTCCCAAAAATCTGATTTCAATCTCTCCAGATGATTCGTCCTCCTCTGGAAACTCTACTTCTTTCACAATTGATTCTTTTATGGGCGGCGTCCTTTTTGACTCGACCCAAGGACGCTTGAATGGGGCATCCGGTCGGGGAATGATATCCAGAATTGTGTCCTCAAACGCATCCAGCTTCTTCAACAAATCATCGTGGTCAACCTCTCCTGTGATTATTAAACAAAGATTTTTAGGTTGATACATCTCGCGATGAAACTCCCGTATCCTATCAGCTGTGAGTGATCTTAGCTGTTCCATCATACCACCAGTTTCATAGCGAAAGCCAACGCCGTCAGGATAGATCAAGCGTCGAGCTTGAAGGTCGATTAACTCCCCTTGATTATTTTGTATGGCTTGCATTTCCGAATACACGACACCTGCATCATTTCCTGCCCCATCAATATGATGCACTTCTGTGTAGCATCCAGCATCGGTCAGTGTCGGAGCAATGACATGTTCAAGGTAAATGGGAAGGATATCGGAAAACCCAGCCCATCCGGCCGTGTCAAGTGTATAAGCAGTGTGATCTGTAGCAGTCCAAGCATTGGTATTGGAATATAATCTTGTAGCCAGTTTATCAAGGAAGCCTTTGTAGCGGTAGTTTCGAGAGCCCATAAAACACAGATGCTCTAACGTATGCGGAGAGCCCGAATCATCATGAATCTCGGTTGCGAGAACGAAATATCCAGCTACCTTAGGACCTTTGTGGTCAATGGTCACCACCCTCATTCCCGTTTTTTGGGATTCATATTGTGTGAACTCGTTGACCGAGTAGTCGGGTTTGAATTTTTGAAGCTGCCGGAAATGGCTTTTTTGTCCTAGTGCCGCCATATCGAGGGGAGTCTGCCAAGGTAAAGCTTGGAAGTAGCTCCAGAAAAGCGCGAACTTGAAAAATGATCTTCTGTTGATTTAAAAACAATGTCAGTCTTTTGGTTATACTCCTGAAGAGATTGAGAGAACGTGTAACGAGAGCACATACCTGTAAAGCACCGCCAGAATTGCTGGCAGACAGCATCAAAAAGTATATTCCTCCAAGGGCTAGAAAAGGGATGTATTCTAGTTTTCTAGTGTATCAATAGGTATAGTTGGAAAGCTAAGAGGAGTTTGATCAGCTCAGATCGATCAACATAGCCAGGTACCTCGTATGGACTAACATCAAAAAATATATCTTTCCGAAGGTCACCCCGCACCGATCGAATGAATGACCTGCAATTCAAAGTCCAGGAACTGTATCAATAAATATAATCTTCCAAGCTTCTTGTCCTTCTTGGGTAATGTCCGGTGTAAGAGTTAAGCTTTTGTCTGCTGTTGAGGAGAGAATGACTTTTAAATTGTGGGGGAAAGTGATGCCAAGTCACATGGCAACATCGCGGGCAGATCATAGCTGTTCAAGTTGTCCTCTCCACCAACAATCTGAATGGCTTCTCATCAATTGCGATACTTGCAAGATATATCAGTCTTAAAATGCCCATCATAAACACTTGATTGAATCCATGTCTCTGGGCTCGTCATTGGCCGAATACTACGAACTTCCTCAATGTTGCTTTCGCCTTACTTCTGGAGCTCTCTATCAATTCGGTGACACTGTAAACAATGTCTTCCACCGTGGATCAAGATGGCCTCAGCGAATCTTTGCTTGCATTTGTCGCGAGCGGCAAGTACCCCGAGTCCGAAAATGTTGTATCTGCCAATATTGCCCTTGATTTCCTACCAAAGGGATTACAGGGTATTTCGGTGGCCCGGGCACAGGTAGAGGTACGTCGCGACAGCGCTAAGCATTTACCTACAACTAACAGCTAGTTTTTGTAGGATGAAATCAATTCCCTCAGCCGAGCTACAGCTTCAGACGTTGATGGATGGATGTCTCAAGCTCGCCAGCTGCGTGCAGATATTGAGCGATCTCGAGAAACTGCACGTAATATTGTCGCCGAACACGAGCGAACCCTACCTCTGCGAGCCCGAGTTACAGACGCTGCCGCGAAAGTTCTGCTTATGAATACCGAACTTGCTTTTAATGAAGGGGTTACACATGTTTTGGAAGAAATACAGAAGTTTTCTGCCCATATCTCCAATGGTCGGAAAGCTGTCAAAGAGGAACAGATCAATGAATCTATCACATCTCTTGAAGCAGCGGAGAATTCCTTTAAAATCTCCAATTTGTCGAGATATAGCAACGTTGAAGGTTTGTTGAAAGGAAGGTTATCATCTCTGCGGGATTCCATTTCAAATTTGCTCCTCTCATGCTGGGATCGTCAGGTGCGCCTAAGCAAGAATGCGCTGGAAATCCGTCCACACTATGAGAAAGGTAAGTTTATGGAGTACAATATTCATACATACCAAATAACGATTCTAACAAACATACCAGGGCAAGCAAACCTATCAACTCTAATAACGTCGTTATCACGTCTTGGCATGCTTAACTCTGTAACTACTTCGTTTCAGCATGGGCTTCTGGAAAACATAATCCAGCCAATCCTCATGCCGCATAGTCATGGACAGAGCAGTGGTGTTTCCGTGGAAAGCAATGGCGTCCGTGTAGGAGAGACTTCATCATCCTCATCAATATCCGAAGTGATCGACAGGCTCCTTTCCGTCTTTCGATATCTGCAAGAAAAGTTACCAGAATCAATGTCAGCATCGGTGGCCGAGACGATTATGCCAAAAACATCAACCATGCTGAGTGAGTATTGGCTCACCCCTAATATACCCCTGAACCTGGAGGGTATAGCAGATTTCGAGAACACTTTGATTCACGTGAGTGGATTTTCTAAGGCAATTGAGAGCCTTGGGTGGCATGGTCATGAAGAGCTCACTTCGTGGGTCAATCAATTTCCTCGACTATGGCTCACCCGCCGGAGAGTGGATTCCTTGGACCAAGTCCGTAGGATTCTTGTTCAAAGTAAGGGTACTACAAAGGAGGCCGAGAGAGTCGAGAAAGAGGTTGTCACAAACAAAGATGATGTCTTATTAGACACCGGTGTGACGGATGACTGGGACGCTAATTGGAGCAATGAAAGTGAAGAAGAAGCTGAGCAGCCCGCTCAAGCTGCAGTCGCAAGCGAAGTTAAAGCGGAAGATGATGATGATGATGTAGATGCTTGGGGACTAGGAGACAAGGAGGATGTTATAAAGGCAAATGAGGATGAACACGACGAGGATGCTTGGGGTTGGGGTGACGAAGGCGAGGAAGAGAATGGCACTGAACTCCTGAAACCTATCAGCGAACAAAAGCACCACCAAAAGCAAGATGAGGCTCCAGCAATGGAAAAGCGCCCGGGGGCTAAGGAGATCATATTGACGGAGCATTATACGATTACTGACATCCCGGACTCGGTAATTGCTCTGGTCCAACAACAAGTTACAGATTCTTCATTACTAACAACTCCAGAGTAAGTCATTGCAGAATAGAGTATAGAATGAGTACAGAGCTAACAATCGATTCCAGGTTCTCCTCCAGCCGAGTTTCAGCTTCAGGAAATGGCCTATTAGCGTTACCAACCTTGATAATAGCCATGTTCAAAGCTATTGCCTCATCATTCTACTCACTAAAACTGAATGCGGGCAACATCTACCTATACAACGACAGCTTATATCTTGCCGAACAAGTCCACAACCTGGTCGAGAAGCATCAGCTCACCAGACTTACAGCAGATGTAGAAGGACTGGAACGATTTGGGAAACTTTCTTATAGCAGGGAAATGCAGACACAGCGGACTATTGTCACCGACTTGCTAGATGGAAGCCAAGGCTTCGTCCATTGTTCAGAGCAGCCCTTTTTACGAGAATGCGAAAATGCCATCGAGGGAACAGTCGATCGAATACGCAGCGTTTTCAAGGAGTGGCATCCAATCTTGTCTCATTCAGCACTTCTCCAAGCGATGGGGTCTCTGCTGTCATCAGTTATCAACAAAGTGATTATAGACGTCGAGGACCTTTCCGATATTTCCGAAACAGAATCTCAAGCTTTAGTCACTTTTTGCAACAAACTCTCGACGTTGGAAGACATATTCATTCCCGAGTCGGGTGTTGGCGCAACTTCTATGGCAGCGGTATATGTTCGAAACTGGTTGAAATTTCAGTATCTGATAAATATACTGGAGAGTTCGTTAGCCGACATCAAGTTTCTATGGACTGAAGGAGAGCTCCATTTGGAATTTTCTGCCGAGGAGGTTGTTGAGTTGATAACGGCGCTGTTTGCAGAATCTGATCATCGACGAAGGACTATTTCCGAGATTAGGCGGACACACCGATGACACGGATTTACTTGAAGCCAAATGAGCCTCGTCACTGGATGATAATGAATGATAATATAGAAACAAGATTTCCACATGCATTCGGGCTCCAGGAAGTAGATAATCAAGCAATCAACTCAACAGGCTTTAAGAACCTGTCACCGCCAAGAAGCGTCACACCTCGCCTCATATCATGCGGTCATCTTTGAGCAACAGAGTCGCAAATTGAGTAATTCTCCATGCTTAAATTGAAGTCTTACTGGTGCAGAAGTCTATATCGCTGCACATTTACTCACTGTTTAATCTGACAGGAGCCAGCCCTTTACATGCCTCGAAAGATTCACTTTAGGAGATAATTTCAATCTTCGGTGATAAGAGCCTCAACATCCCTAGGAGATAATCCGGTGATAAGAGAATATAACGTCAACGATTCATAAAAAAAAGGGAGTAGACCGAGTATAGTTAGGTATGCCCAGAAAGCCCCCACCATCGAATAGATACATAAGTTAGGCTTGCCCCTCTTTCCTTTGATTGTACTCCATTGTGGAATACATTATCGATACGCATTGTAAACAAATGGCGACAGAGTCCCCAGTGTGGTGTATCACTGGTGCCAGCTCTGGCTTCGGGCGAGAGATTGCACTTCAAGCCGTTCAGCGCGGCCATCGAGTCATCGCGACTGCTCGCGATGTATCGAAAATATCAGATATAAGGCAAAAAGGAGCCCTCACGCTCGCTCTCGACGTCTCGGATGCCTTTGATAAACTTGCCGAAATCGCCAAGTCTGCAATCCAGGAGTATCAGCGAGTTGACTACCTAATCAACGCAGCCGGATATATCCTCGAAGGAGCAGTGGAGGAAGCCGGCTCCGAGGAAGTGCAACGACAATTTGCCGTGAGCCGTGAATGTCTTCGGCACGACTAATGTGATTCGGGCTTTCCTTCCTCATTTACGTGCTCAACCAGTGCTGCAAAATGGTGATCATCGCGCCACGATTGCTGTCTTCGGTAGTCTTGGGTCCTGGATTGGAGGAGCGAGTTATGCGTTCTATGCCATGACCAAAGCGTCCATGTCATCCCTTGCGGAGTCGTTGAAGGAGGAGCTTGCTCCATTTGATATTCGAGCAACTGTGATTGAGCCGGGGTATTTCAGAACAGGGTTCCTCAATCCTGGTGCTAAGGCTTCTACGGCCGAGAGGATTCCAGCGTATGAGGATGAGTCGACACCTTCGGGGCAGGTGCGGAAAGGATTGGAAGCTCATGATGGAAAGCAGCTAGGTGATGTGAAGAAGGGGGTATCGGTATGCGTGGATATTCTTACTTCTTCGGGTATTGCGGAGGGAAGAGAGCTACCTCTCCGAGTCATCATTGGGAGTGACTGTGTGGATGTTATCAGGAAAAAGTGCCAGAGCACCCTTGAACTCTTGGATTCTTGGGAGGAGGTCTCTGTCACGACGGATCACGCTTGAGATGGGCAAGGAATCTCAATCTTATTTAGATTAAAATAATGCATGCCTTACGAACATATTACACAAATGATGCCCTACTGGCGGTGTAGCATCAGTACCGAAGTCATTGAATATGATGATCTTGATAAGATCGATGCAATCATTCGCGCGATGAATTAGGCTTGCTTCGCTGGCTCCCTTCCAAGATACTCCACTCATGTCTGGGGCCATAAGGCTGTCAACTGCGAGCGGATGTCATCAATGTAAATAGGATGCGAAAACCAGCCCTGGCACAGCCCTGGCACTCCGCCAGGGATCTGTTCTGGCAACTGAGGACTAGAAACGGGGTGTTGGAAGATCCACAGGACTGGTTGGCTCGCTGATAGATGTTGACTAGCATTGATTTCTCGACTTCAGGCTACCTTGATGCCACCATGAATGAGGCAGTAGAGGTATCCCAAGGAACTTTTGGTTGGTACAGCAGTATTTGAGAAGTTCAATTAAATCTTTAATCGGCTGCTGGATCAGTTTGATATGCCGCTAACTAAGTTAGGGCACAAATAGTGGGGCTTAGCGCAAGGTACCGTTCGGGCTGCCGTAATTTTTTTGATTCTTACTTCAAGCTTTTGTATGCGCCGTCTCGCTAGGATTTTTCGTCTAGCACAATTTAAACATACCAAAAATGGATGTGGAGGCCTCTTCTTTATCGCAGGCTAATCAAAGACAGGTGCGCTTGCACCTTACGACCAGAGATGGCGATATCGCTCTGCCAGAGAGTACTGGGCCAATTCTCGTCCCAACTGGTAAGTATTTCGAGCATTGATTTTCTATTTCGAGGAACAAGATATGGGTTTCTGACGTTTCCTCTTTCTCTTTTATAATACAGGCCTACGAAGATATGCGCTGTCGACTTTGGTAAATAATCTTCTCGGAAATGACAAACCAATTCCACTCGAATTTCTTGTGAATGGCACATATCTACGAACATCCATTGATGAGTACCTAACGGCAAATGGCATATCTGCAGAAACAACACTTGAAGTGGAGTATGTGCGAGCTCTTATACCGCCACTTCATATCGCATCTTTCCTGCATGACGATTGGGTTAGTTCGGTCGATGTTTTGTCGGCTACATCTGTTACTGGCGAGAGTGTGGCGGCAGGACAAGAAAGGATTCTGTCAGGTAGTTATGACGGCCTTTTACGGATGTGGAATATGTCTTCACAGACTATTGCTGTTTCACCGGATGCTTCTGAAGGGGGACATACGGCGTCAATCAAAGCGGCAAAATTCATATCCCCTACACAGCTTGCTTCGGCAGGCCTTGATCGAACTGTTCGAGTATGGAAATACGCCGAAGAGGAAGACGGATCGATGACTCGTATCACACCACAACTTGAACTCTATGGACACAAGTCCGGCATAAACTCTCTCTCCGTACATGCGCCTTCGAACAGAATGCTTTCTGCTTCATCAGATCACAGTGTCGGTTTCTGGTCAACTCGCAAATCAGATGCTCCCACTGCTTTAGCAGAGTTACTTCCTTCAAACACTGCAAGAAGCTCCAAACGGAGGAAATTGAACTCGTCGGTGAGCACTCCACAACGGGGTCCGCTCGTACTTTTGTCGTCACATACCAGCCCAGTCTCCGCTGCCATCTTTGACGCAAAGGATTCGACAGTCGGCTACTCCGCATCCTGGGATCACTCAGTTCGTACCTGGGATCTCGTCACATCGGCTCTTGTTGATACTCGCTCTACTTCCCATCCATTGTTATCTCTCGAACACCTCCCTGAACTCCATCTTTTGGCAGCTGGGACATCTGCTCGACATATCACACTTATAGATCCGCGAGCCTCTGCCACTTCTGTTTCGGTAATGACTTTACGTGGTCATACTAATGCTGTTGTGACACTTGCCCGTGATCCGAATAGCACTTATGGGCTTATCAGTGGAAGTCACGACGGCACATGTCGCATCTGGGACGTCAGGTCTACCAAGACCGATAAAGAGGGTGTTGTTGGAAAGGATATCTACTCCATAAGTCGCAAAAGTTTGGAAGAATCGGGACGGGAAGGCTCGAAACGAATAGGCGGAGATGGTATTAAGGTGTTTGGTGTATGCTGGGATCGTTCCGTTGGCATTGTGAGTGCTGGTGAAGACAAGAGATTACAAATCAATCGTGGAGAGGGTGTTTTACAGAAAGACTCCTCGAAACGAGGAATGTAGGATTTCTTTGTTATTTGGCATAGCGGAAGATGAGGGTGTTTAGAAAAGTTTTATGTTGATAATATCTGCCATCTGCTTTCTACGGTTCGATGTCGGATATGAGAAGTATGATAGGTATTTCCCTTCTAGTAGGTACTTATATGAACTAATGTACAAATGTCGATTAAAGTAATAAACGCCTTTCCCGTGCTGTACATACATGAAATAATGTCCCGAAAACTGGGATCATATTCATAGCCTTCTCTCAGCGGAATTGAGCTTGTACGCCGTTTTGATCTAGTCACACACGTCAATCCAAAGCCCAACACCCATCTTCAAGGAAGTCATTTTAAAATAAAAGGGAGACGTACCTGACTGCGAGTATTCTGTCCTCTAACCGGCAAACCCAGCGCATGCCTTCTACCACGATATGTACCCGTATCCCTCAACCGTTTGATATCGTCCAGAATCTGTCGTCGCAAATCATTCTCAATCTTCATTTCGGACAATGCAGCTGTGATATCGAGGACCTGTTGGTTCTGTAAATCGCCAATTTTGGCGGTTGGGTGGATGTGGAAGCGGGCGAGGAGGCGGGAGGAGACATTGTTGCCGATGCCGAAGAACGTTTCGAGGGATTTCTGCGAAGGAAATGTTAGGATCGAGACTATTGATCTCGTTCGGGCTAAATATGCGAAGTTGTGAATGAAGGGTGATGTGTTTGGCTTGCCTTGACGAGGTTCCGCTCAGGGAAGTTTACACCCAGAATGAAGACCTAATGCATTGATATCCCGTTAGTAAAATTGTTTACCAGTATCTTATTTCCCATAGGGGCAAGAGAGGCTCACCATGTTGTTTGTTCACGCAAAATGAATCCGATTATTCGCATTGAACCATTCCTCCAGTTTTTGATATCTTTGATCCGCGATGATTTGCGATGCTGGAACAACTTATTTCCGTTAATGTAGCATGGTTGGACAGTATTGTCCAATGAGATATCCAAATTGACACTTGAGTGGGTCAGACCTTCCCTATTCGGAACTACTCTGTATGTAAGCTGGCCTTTTGAAACAGACAAAGTCACCCTTCAACTTCATCCTTTTTGTCTCCTACGAAATCACGAATTGAGTACAACTTAGTATATCAATTCGTATATATTCGGATTCAAAATGCAGCTCAAAAGCTTTCTATTCTCTTTCCTCTTGGTCTTGACCTTTGGGTTTACCTTGTTCACCCAGGCCCAAGCTGCGGACACTCCCCGCGGGCCCAAGATCACCAACAAGGTAAGAGGCATTGACTGATGCTGATGGTTTACTGTCTCTCCTAAGATACAGTCTTGCTGAAACATCCAAAAGGTTTACTTCGATATTGAGCAGGATGGTAAACCTCTCGGCAGAATCGTGTTTGGTCTGTACGGAAAGACTGTCCCCAAGGTAAGTCGGAACGTTCTACTGGCCACGACTTGGATATGTGCTAATGGATTCTGTCATAGACCGCCGAGAACTTCCGGTATGCTCCGCTTATAGACTTGTGAATCAATATATCCTGACAAAGACCATTTAGTGCCCTTGCTACTGGCGAGAAGGGCTTCGGATATGAGGGCTCGGGCTTCCACCGTGTTATCAAGAACTTCATGATCCAGGGTGGTGACTTTACCAATCACGATGGTATGGTGTCTCAATATCGATGTTCTTCTGGATGAATTACTCAAACCTCCTAGGCACTGGTGGCAAGTCCATTTATGGTCAAAAGTTCCCCGATGAGAACTTCAAGCTCCGTCACACCAAGAAGGGCCTTCTCAGTAAGCTATCACTTCTCCGTTTTCCTTGTGCTGTTAATACTAATCTATGTAGGTATGGCCAACGCTGGAAAGGATACCAACGGATCCCAGTTCTTCATCACTACTGTCGTCACAAGGTTTGACTAAATCTTCTGTCATATACGAAAATTGAAACTAACTATAATGTCTTAATAGCTGGCTTGATGGTCGTCACGTTGTCTTCGGTGAAGTCTTGGAGGGCTACGAGGTCGTGGAGAAAATCGAGAACACTCCTACCAAGCAGGGCGTTGACCGACCTCTTTCACCGGTCACTATCGCTAAAAGCGGCGAGCTTCCTATGGATGAAGGTAGCAATGACGCCCATTCGGAGCTTTAATCCCTGTGATTTCAAAGCTTCTTTCTCTTTTTCCCTGTGTTTAATGCGGTTACTGCGTAGGAGTCGCTGATTACTTGCCCTTCGATGACGATCGCGAAACTGCTGAACTCGCCCCAGAATCGACGCCATCACCCATGTCCCCACAGCAGCTTCTTCAAGGAATAAGCCAGAATGGATCGGTTACAGGCTTCTCCGGTATGGCAGTTATCGCTGTGATTGTGCTTGTTGTCTTGTATATGGCGAAGAGAAAGCGAATCTCTGCCCAATTAGATGAGAAACATTTGCCATAGAATAGACTAGGCATTTTTCTCATATACCTATATGTGCACTATTTACGTCTTGTAACGTTGGACCTGGTGACTGGTTCGACTTCCCGCTTTCTAGACTGTGTATCCATAGGCAATGATCTATGTAGATCGATCACATGTGGAGAAGAACAGTATCGTGTGACGACTCTGAGCCTCTTTTGAGCATCACTCAGGACTATCAAATTCTTCATATGTACATAGTATGTAAAGTCGAGATCGATTGTCGATACGCCTGAGATAAGCTAAGCTTATTAAGCTTATGTGAGTGGACACTGGAGGAAAGAGTGGGCACAAATGGCAGCAGCGATTGGCTGTCGCGTCGTTTGCCATCCAGTCCCCCGCCCTTTCCCTTTTTGAAATTTTTTTTTGCCCGCGCTGTTTGGGTCAGTGCCTTCCTTCCCTGCACCAAACGAGTTTAGCCTGCCCTGTCTCTTGCCACACTCCTTTTCTGCCCTTCCTTATTTCATCCTTCCTCCCCCTTCACAGTATCTCTGGAGCCAAAAAATAAAAATTATCTGACATCTCTCCTCTCAAAACATTTTCTCTCTTGTTTTGACATACCAATAATTCCTTTTTTTCTTTCTAATTTCTTTGTTTTCAATAGCATAGACTTTTTAGACCTCCCGTTTTTTCCAGAGAGATTTTCGTCTTGCATTTTCTCTCTCAGGGTCTTTTCGTGTCTTGTGTTATCCGATCGCCAGACCTGACTTACAAGCAACAAGACGTTTAGACTGATTGTCGCTCCCTTCTTCGATTTACACGACTATTTCAGATTTTCGATTCTTTATTCCATTCGTTGTAGTTTCACTGAGACTATTGACGAATTCGCTCCAAGCGCACGAATAGGAACGAGAAAACAGCGCAACAGATTCTTCATCGAACTCGTCTTTCTGACTGTACGACTATCCATCCGTGATACTCGCGTCTATTCCGAGATTCAGACTAATTAATTTTGTGTTCTTGTTTAGCTCGAAAGTTATCATCCAACATGGCCGACAGCTTGAAGATTCAGAACCTTTCCCTCAATGACTCCCAGCACGCTCCCAATGGACCTCCTGCGGCAAACGGACGTTCTGCTTACATCCCGCCACACCTTCGTGGACGTAACGTGAGTGCTGGACCCAGCCCCAGCCCTATGGATGGTGCTGGTGCTGGTGCTGGCGCTGGCCCTGGTGGTCCCCCAGGCCCTACCCCTGCCGGTGCTTGGGGAAACGGGTATGATCAATCTTTTGTTACAAAATTTCGTCCAATCTAGCTAACACGTGTCAGACCTCGTGCCCCCCCTCGCAATTATCGTGAGAACAATGCAAATGGTACCCAAGAACCCAAACGACCTGTGTTCGACCCAAATGCTTACGGTAACCCAGGACATGGACCCTCAGGAAGCTACAGCGGTGGCGGCGGTGCCAGTGGCGGTCATGCTCGCGGCTCCGGCGATGGACAGTGGCGCGATGGAAAACACATTCCTGGACCTGCTAATCCTCGCTTGGAGCGTGAACTGTTCGGCGTCCCTAACGACCCTTCAAAGCAACAGACTGGTATTAACTTCGCCAACTACGATGATATTCCCGTCGAGGCCTCTGGTCAGAATGTTCCCGAACCCGTCAACACATTCACCAACCCACCTTTGGACGACCACTTGATCGCCAACATCGCTTTGGCTCGCTACACCACTCCCACTCCCGTCCAGAAATACTCCATTCCCATTGTCATGAACGGCCGTGATTTGATGGCTTGTGCCCAGACTGGTTCTGGAAAGACTGGTGGTTTCCTCTTCCCCATCCTTTCTCAGGCATTTCAGACCGGCCCTTCTGCTGCTCCTGCTCCCGCAGCTGGCGGAAACTTCTACGGCCGTCAGCGCAAGGCTTACCCTACCTCCCTCATCTTGGCTCCTACTCGTGAGTTGGTCTCTCAGATCTACGATGAGGCTCGCAAATTCGCCTACCGCTCCTGGGTTCGCCCTTGCGTGGTCTATGGTGGTGCGGATATCGGCTCTCAGCTTCGTCAGATCGAGCGTGGCTGTGATTTGCTCGTTGCCACTCCTGGCCGTCTTGTCGACTTGATCGAACGCGGCCGCATTTCCCTCGTCAATATCAAGTACCTTGTTCTTGATGAAGCCGATCGCATGTTGGACATGGGTTTCGAGCCTCAAATCCGTCGTATCGTTGAAGGTGAAGATATGCCTCAAGTTAACGACCGCCAAACACTCATGTTTTCTGCCACTTTCCCTCGTGACATCCAGATGCTTGCTCGCGACTTCTTAAAAGATTACGTTTTCCTTTCCGTCGGTCGTGTCGGTTCCACCTCCGAGAACATCACTCAACGTATTGAGTACGTTGAAGACCATGACAAGCGCTCCGTGCTTTTGGACATTCTTCACACCCACGGTACCACTGGTCTGACCCTTATCTTCGTCGAGACCAAGCGTATGGCCGACTCTCTGTGCGACTTCCTCATCAACCAGAACTTCCCCGCCACTGCCATTCACGGTGATCGTACTCAACGTGAGCGTGAGAGGGCTTTGGAAATGTTCCGTAACGGACGTTGCCCCATCTTGGTTGCCACTGCTGTCGCAGCTCGTGGTCTTGATATTCCAAATGTCACCCACGTTGTCAATTACGACCTTCCCACTGACATTGACGACTATGTCCACCGTATCGGTCGTACCGGTCGTGCTGGTAACACCGGTATTGCAACCGCTTTCTTCAATCGTGGTAACCGTGGTGTTGTCCGTGATCTCATTGACCTTCTCAAGGAAGCTCACCAGGATGTGCCTTCTTTCTTGGAAAACATCGCACGGGAAGGTAGTGGATACGGTGGCCGTGGCGGTCGTGGTGGTCGCGGCCGTGGTAGCAACGCTACTCGTGATGTGCGTCGCATGGGTGGTAGCATGGGTGGACCTCCATCTTACGGTGGCAGTGGTGGATTTGGCGGCAACGCTAGTTATGGCGGTGGTGGTGCTGCTGCTAACTGGGGTGCAAGCAGCGGTAAGTACACTCATATCTCGATTGATCGATGTTCAAATGCTTATACTCTATGTTTATAGGAGGCTATGGCGGCAGTGCTCCCTACAGCGGTGGTTACGGTGGTGGTGGTTATGGAAACCCCTCTGGTGGCCCAACCGGTCCATCTTCCTGGTGGTAAATTTACTGTGGTCTCTCGACGAGGCTATTACGGTCTACGAGTCTTTCCCGTGTCCTTCTCATCGGCGGATATCGTCAGATCATCATTTCCCTTGAGCTTTTCTTTCCTCTTGGGACCGGCTTTGTCATGACTGCAACGAATTTTGCCAACTTTTTTTTTTCACGTTAAAACACCTTTACCACGTTTGATCCGATTCTATTTGCGATTTCGTTTTTTTTTTTTTTTGTTTTTCAATATCGCTTCACTACAAGTGCGCATGCGATGCGTCTCGATGCTATTCATGAGCTCACTCAAAGTGCTCGTCAGCATCAATCAGCATTGCATGGTCATTATAGATAGCGTTGTTTTTGTTTTATTTTCCCGCTTTATATCAGATACCCAGGATTGCTCGGCTTTTTTAGGCAGGAGGCAAACAGTGTGCGATGCGTTGAAAAAGAGTCCTCTTTTCATTATTCGACAGATCGTGCATTACAAGATAGATCTCTTGTGTTCGGTATCTAAGGGCGGGATTCACTGGATTTGTGTCCCATTTCATGAACGCTCTTTCTCGAAGCTCTGCAGCCCATTTATTGTTTTCTCCATACTATCGAGGACCTTTTTTTTTTCTGGATCTCATCTGGTATCGCTGTCTGATATACGTGATTCTGGAAATGAAAGGTTTAATGTGCCATGTTCGGTCAATCAAAGATCATTCTGCTCTGTGCAGATGGAGTTGCTATTAGACGGGCTTTTCCTTGCATTGAATATGGCGTTGGCTGAGCTTCTGCTTTTAGGAGATAGGTTCTCTACAGCGAGCCCAAGAGGAGGTTAATAACGTCTGGACTTTTCCCTATGTTAGCATTTTCTCTTACTCTCTTCTACGGCTTTGTGGGGAATGGGGCTTCGGGCAGGTTTGGCTGGCGCTTTCTGTTTTCACGCTGTGGAAGCATGGATGTCATTATCATCATTCTGTTCCTCTTGCAAGCTCCGTTTTACTTGCAGGGTATGACCAGAGACAGCGCTGCTCCAGTCTTGTATTAGCAGGGCTTGGAATGAGCTCTTCAAATAGTTCAAAAAAGTTATTCGCGTTCAATTTCATTGTGCTTTAATTTCTGTAGTTGTAGGTGATTCCAATACTAGGGCTGTCAGGCTTGGTCGTGGCCTTGTCGAAAAACTTGGTCCATTGTTCCAAGTCTTTTTGAAGCTGATAGCCAAATATCTGTTCTTTGTAGCAGGGTGCTTCCAGGGGTAATAAGACCACCGAGGTAGTAGCTACACGCATAATTCATATTACAATTGGATGGTTCATCATGCAGGCGAATGAGTGAGTGAGATGCTTAAAAAAATAACGGTTATTTTCGTACAGTTTGTAGTAAAATAAAAGAGTGGACTGTATCCAGGGAAATTTATGTGAATATTAGCTGATTATCAAAAGCTTAAGAAAGTCAAAGCGGCAGGTCGATAATCGGATAAGCTGGGTTGGAACTCCAAGCCCTTGGACTGGAACAAGAACTTGTTTCCACCTTTCATCCTCGACTCTCAACAATCCTTTTTCCTCCGCCGTTCTATCGATCTTATTTTCAGTTTATCTCGACTTTATCCCGCTATGGACAAGATGCGTACCACTTAACTCGTGTCTATAAGGATTTGATGCTTCAGACAGAATAACCACAGCTGGTCGCCCCTGTCGGACAGAGTGTTGTGTCTCCAAGTTCATTTCCTGAGACATACCACACTGCGATCGTGACTTTCTCCATCCCAGCAAAATTATTTCATACCCCTTTGGTCCCCTGCGCTATCATAGAGGGATCACGACAAAATGGCGGACGTCGACACAACGACCGTGGACAATTCCTTCGCTGCCTCTGAAGCCGGAGACGACCAGACATCACACAACAACACAGCCAGCGCGACCGTCGGCACTCGACGCCAGGCCAATGGTACCATCGGATCTGTATACTCAGGCAATAAAATCAAGCATCTGAAGAAAGACGATGGTATACCACTCTGGCGCAAAGATATCCAGTATCAGTTTCTGAAGCTGGTCTTTGAAGACCAGACTCGAGTATTTACTCGATACTCGGACGGAGCTAAGAATCTCGATTTTGCCGATGTGTATATCGACTGTATGGCTAGGAGCAGCAAGACGAGTAAGATTCTCAAGGATAAGCTGCAGAGTGATAAGAAAGCTGCTATTAGTATGGCGATGGTTTGTCTCTTGGTTAATTTTGGTCGGATGAATACTACTCTTAATTGTATAAATTATCCTCTATCTGTCCCAGGATACTACTGACTTTATCTACCTGACAGTCTTCCCCGAAATGCGCGCGCAGCTGAGAACCTACCATTCCATTCCATCTCTCCAAGCCGACCAAGATCCCAATGCATACAAGCAACTACAAGATGCTCCGCGTCTCAAATCAATCTTGAAAGGTGCCTCTGAAGACGTGGAACAACCACCAACAATAGAGAGAGTCAGAGAGTCGCGTAAACCTCGCACCAACCCGGTCCACCTCATTTTCCTTCTTGCGCAGTATGCCCCCAAGATTTCTGAGATCCATTTCTTCCAGCCTCGTGACTTTTTCGATCTGGTTATGCGAAGTACGCTTAGCAGTAGAAGCAGAGCACGAGCTTTTCTATGGCTGATGTGGTGGTATCTCGAAAGCGACTTTACTCGAGAAGATGCTCTGAACAACCCATTTGGGCCGGGCTTAGACGGTGAAGGCACAGGTGGCCTACCTATCAAGGTCCCCGCATTTGAGATTTTGACTGAGGAGCAAGCGGAAGAAGAGAACAGAGATACTCCAGAGGAAATCCGCTTCGGAGAGGAGAAACAACGGGAGCGAAAGCGTATCTTAGAGGAAGACGAACCTCTTCCTAGGATCCCAAAGCGTGTGAAGAAGCACGATTCTGGGCTTGACGATGAATTGCTATCAGCCAATTCAACTCCTCTACATCCATCAGCTCGTCGCATTGCGCTGAATGAAGAAGAGGAGGACTGGTCCACACCGGGATCCTCTGCTCATCTGAAGAGCAAAAAGCCGAATTATGATTCTTCCGTCAACCGGTCAACCGGTCAACGCCTTGTGCTGAAAACGAGGATGGATCCTACTTCTGACGCGGCGTCTCCTGCGCCACCGGGGTCCGGTCATCCTATCCTCAATCAATACGCTACCGATTCCATGACTCCAAACCACAACCATTCCAGTCGACGGCCACGTCCTCTGACACAACATCAGTTAGCTGTGGAACAGAACCGTCGCCACCGTATAGAGTATTTGTTAGCTCAACGCAAGACTCAGGCCTACAAGGTTCTTAGGGCGCGTCGCGAGAACGAACCCACTTTTAATGGCTGGATGCGTCTTTTACCCCATTTACCAGAGCCTAGAGCTTCCTTGGACGGCGATGATATCCCACCTGAAATTTCACAGTTGATGGATGCTTCTACTGATTATGAAGACTTCGGCGAAACGGCACATTACTACTTATCTGTAACTCGCAAAGCGATCAGGAGATTGGACCGCTGGGATTGGGAGAAAATCAATGGACCCAGCAAAGACCGCAAGAAGGCTAGAGAAGAGCGTCAAAAGGCATTTCAGAATGGTACTGCACTTATGGGTGGTGGAGGTCGAGGTGGTCAATCATCGCGCTCGGCACGTTCTCGACCCCGGCCTCCACGACGCAAACCTGCTCCGACCACATCGACTCCTTCAAGTGCACAGAAGCCTATCGCTCCCAAGGATGAAGCTCAAGATAGCAAGTTCCTGTCTGACGCAGTTGACAAGAGTGGTTCTGCGGTTATCTCATCTTCCCGGGATAATGAGCCTTTTGACGATGCTGAGAAGGACGTACTCGGAGAAGGAAGTGGTCATGATGAGGACGATTCAGAGTTGTCGTATCCTGAAGACGATGAGCATGACGATGACGATGACTTGGAGGACGTGGAAGGAGAGCATGATTATTCTATTATGGAGAGCCGTAATGACTATGACACGGACTCGGAGGATGAAGTCAACGGGGATGGTGAGCAGGGGGGAGACGAGGACGAGGTTATGGAGGATCAGTAATTCGATCCACTTTCTTTCTTTCTTTCCTTATAATGCTTTAGTTTGATCGACTATATTCCCTGGTACAATATGTTCATGTTGTTCGCGTTATCGAGGTTGCCTGGTGTATGACCATTTTCTTATTCTGGTGTTCTATGCTCCTGTTGTACAACACACGGTGATAAAAGCTGCTTTTCTGATCTCTTTCTACTATGTCATTATACACACTCTCGGCGATGTCCGCTAGATTTTTCCTATTTCCTTTTTTCCTCATATCGAGCCCTTAAGAAGTGTCACATGTTAAGCAGAAGACTTCTACACCACGCCACCACGTATCCCACATATGATGGGTTGTATGCATCCTGCGTATTCAAAGATGAGATATACATTGTAGCCTGCAGTACTCCGTATCTCCTCATCTTTCTTGCTGAAGGTCATACAAGATCGACTAATATCTCGCCTGTGATTGGCCGATTGACTGATTACCGGGGTAGTTACTAGTTAGACCTTAAAGCTAAGGCAGCCACCCAAGTCAGCGAAACATTCAACAAAAACTGAAGAAAGTCCTCCATGCACCGACTCGCCTGTTTTTCTTTTCGCATGTGAATCGACGCTGAGACATTCCCAATCCTCCCCCACTGTCTCTTTTCATTTATTTATCGTTGCTTCAGGTTAAAGACTCTTTATGTCTATTTTACACATTTCGGACTGGTCGGGCCAAACCTATATTTTTGATTGATTGATTGATTGATCGATTAGAGTCCGTTCCGTAACCGTCCAACTAGTTACTCGGTACTCGCTCATCCCTACCTCCGAATTGTTTACGTTTATCCATACGACGAGCTGCTCAAGATTTGCCCAAGTCTTTTACGTACGCAGTACTTTGAATCCGAATTCACCGAATTGTGGAACCGGGTCTTTCTCTTCTTCAGGCAGCTCAGTTAGCTAGCTAGCTCTGTAACGGATTTTCAGGCCTACCTGTCATTCCACCAAAGGGATAACGACCGGGTTGAATTTTCACTCATTTCAAAACATCCTCTACGGTTATTGTTTATATGTATAGCAAATCACAATGAGCGACTCTCCGCATATTCTCCGGCCAACGCCTAGACGACCCTTTGAACTTCCCTCCGCCGACTCCTCTACACCTTCAACTCCCTCCGGCGAGACACAAGTCACCGAGGGTATTGATCTATTAGATCCTAAAAACAGCGACCTTGCATCGAAACGATCCGGTTCACTGCTCAACCTCACCTCGTCAACTCTACTAGGCATCTTTCAACCGACCGCATTCGAGGATTCGCGCGAAGAGGACAGTCCCTGGGATACTCAGGCGCATACACCAATTGAGACTCGCAGCAATTCAGTCTTTGCGACTCAGCAACAGAATGGTAGACGCTTCTCGACGGATGCACAGGGACAAGTGAGGAGACATGTTCCCCGGACGGGCAGTGTGTATTATATCCCGCTGGTGTTGAAGACATCGCTACTATTTGCCTGCGGTGTTGCCTACGGTACCATCATAGCTCATCTACATGAGAATAATTGGATTACGCCGGTGAAACTTGAGTATATCGATCGAAACTCGTATGTTTATTTGCTTTCTTGGGGGGTTGCGGGTGTGGCATTTGCGTTTGTGTTACCTTGGCTAGATAATCTTTGGGATAATGGCACTACGGATCGAAGCAAGGATGTTGGGAAGAAGCAGAGTAATAGAACTCTTGCAATTCGCAGTATTGGTGCTTTTGTCGGTATTGCTTTTGCTATGGTTGGTTTTCTTTTTCACGTTACCAAAGGAGATCTTGTTTGCTAACATCATCGAAAGCGTCGAGTTCCATGGGAGTCTACCACGCAGGAATCCCTTACCCTCGCCCTCGTGAACCCTCTGTTATGGTACCTCATCGACCGCACACAGACCGGATTCTGGCTATCAACCGTCGTGGCCTTGACCGGCATGGGAATCACACTCCGTATGCACCCGGAATTGATACCCTCTTCCTCGGCAGTCGGCGTGGGACTCCGTAACTGGCGTCTCGAATATGACGTTGAAGGGGGGATATCCAAGGATGCGACCGCCGTGGCCGTTTGGCTTGCGAGCGTATTTTATAGCGCCTGCGTCTGTTTTGGGAATATAGGACGTCAGCTCGCTCTAGACGGCAGTGAAGTTCAACACGTGCAATTCTCGGAGAAGAGATGATGGGAAAACACCACAGCTTGGAACCGAGATGGAAATACTAAAAACGCTTTCGCTGCAGCGGTTTTGACTTTCGGCAATTCTTTTTGCATTCTTTATTTTTATGCCATTTTAATGACGATCAAGTTGGAGAGAAACTTTTGGCAACTGGATCGAAACAAACGAGATGTTTATTCTTAATTACTACAATGAAGGATAGAAGGGAAAACAAAATTCGTCAATAATAGGTATGTTGCAATATAATCAGCACTATTTATTCAGAGCCAAGCAAACAAATTATATTAGCAAGGGAGAAAAGATCTGTAGAATCGATCATTGCAATCCCTCCCATAATAAAAAACTGGAAGACACTGCACCCAAGACCAACACTTTCTTCTCAAGGAAAAATTCTTCTCCATTCCCATAGACGATTTCTATACTTCATGGTATACACACTCCCCCTCATAAGAAGGGAAGGAGATACTCGCAAGAATGCTTTTAGAGAGAATGTTAGTTTTTTGCGTTGTTCATATGGAGAAGAAGAGAAGAAAAGAAAAGGAAAAGAAAACAGAAATTCGAAGATTTTTATTTGCTCCGCGGGAATTAGCTGCATCACGTGAGGGATAGCCAGGCTAGGCTGTTTTGGGATTGGGGCGGGGAAATGGACGAGATCGGAGCCTAAGGCGTGCTAAATCGAAGTGGGATGAAGTAAAAAAAAAGTTAGCAGTTACAGATTGTCGACTTCTTTCAATCAATTGATTCTTCAAGGTATTGGAGAGAGATTGGAATCATGGCGCCTCAAAAGTCAGGTATGTGTATTTTCTCGTTGATTGATTCGTGGTTGCAATAGAGTGCTTGAATTTATTTCGATTGTTGCGTCGTCATCAAGTATAGCAAGTCAACTGTTACTATTCGTGTTACCAATTGGCGTTTGGCTGTTAAGGGCTGTACTGACCAAATGAAGCTATTTTGTCTGTCTATGACAAGACCGGTCTTCTCGACCTGGCAAAAGGTCTTTCTCAACACAATGTCCGTATACTTGCGTCCGGTGGCACGGCCAAGATGATTCGGGAAGCTGGCTTCCCTGTCGAGTGAGTCTGACTCATATACTGTGGATGAACGTAAACTAATGGAGAACGCAGAGATGTCTCAGCCATCACCAACGCCCCCGAAATGCTCGGCGGCCGTGTCAAGACCCTCCACCCTGCTGTTCACGGTGGTATTCTCGCCCGCAACATCGAATCCGACGAGAAGGATCTCGCCGCTCAGAAAATCAACAAGGTCGACTTTGTCGTCTGCAACCTTTACCCTTTCAAGGATACCATCGCAAAGCCCAATGTGACTATCGCCGAGGCTGTGGAGGAAGTTGATATTGGTGGCGTGACTCTTCTTCGTGCTGCGGCCAAGAACCACGCTCGAGTCACTATTCTATCTGACCCGAAGGACTATCCCGAATTCCTCAAGGAACTCGAGACTGGCGAAATCTCAGAACAGACTCGCAAGATTTATGCTCTCAAGGCTTTTGAGCATACTGCAGACTACGACACTGCTATCTCGGGATACTTCCGTAAGCAATATGCCGGTGACGGTGTGCAGCACTTGTCTCTTCGTTACGGTACAAACCCACACCAGAAGCCCGCAGCTGCCTACGTCACTCAGGGCAAGCTTCCATTCAAAGTGCTCGGTGGCTCTCCCGGATACGTCAACCTTCTTGACTCGTTGAATGCCTGGCCACTTGTCAAGGAATTGAAGCAAGCTCTTGGTCTACCTGCTGCAGCCAGCTTCAAGCACGTTTCCCCCGCTGGTGCGGCCATTGGAGTCCCTCTTAATGAGAAGGAACGGAAGGTGTACTTTGTCGATGACATTGCTGGCATTGAGTCTTCTGGTCTTGCTCAAGCATATGCTCGTGCCCGTGGAGCCGACCGCATGTCAAGCTTCGGAGATATCATCGCACTCAGTGACAAGGTTGATGTTCCCACTGCAAAGATCATTTCACGTGAAGTTTCCGACGGTGTCATTGCTCCCGACTACGAGCCCGAAGCTCTTGAAATTCTGAAGAAGAAAAAGGGTGGAAAGTACCTTGTTCTCCAGATCGACGAGACCTACACCCCTCCCTCAACTGAAACTCGTACCTTGTACGGCGTCCAGCTTGAACAAGGCCGCAACGATTTCACCGTCACATCCAAGACTTTCAGCAGCATCATCACACCCAAGGATACCAAGACGCTTCCCGAAGCCGCCCTCCGCGACTTGACCGTAGCCACCATCGCACTCAAATACACGCAATCCAACTCCGTCTGCTACGCTCTCAACGGACAAGTCATTGGTCTCGGCGCCGGTCAACAAAGCCGTATCCACTGCACCCGTCTCGCCGGTGACAAGGCCGATAACTGGTGGATGCGCTTCCACGAACGCACACTCAACATTAAATGGAAAGCAGGCGTCAAGCGCGCCGATAAGAGCAATGCCATCGACATGCTCACATCAGGCCAAGTCCCGCCCCGCAATGAGGTTGAAAAGGCCGAATACGAGCGCGTCTTTGAGGAAGTCCCCGCTCCATTTACGGCGGAGGAAAGAGAGGCCTGGTTAAAACAGTTGACCAACGTTGCTGTTTCGTCGGATGCTTTCTTCCCGTTCATTGATAATGTGTTCCGTGCTGCGAGATCGGGAGCCAAGTATATTGCTGCTCCTAGTGGAAGTCAGAATGATGGACCGGTGTTTGAGACGGCGGAGAAGTTGGGGATTACTTTTATTGAGCAGAGTACTCGTTTGTTCCATCATTAGTTCTTCCTTATGATGAGCTTTTTAATCTCGGGAGAGGAAGAGATGTTCTAATGCTAGATCCATGTTATATGAAAAGTTAATGTAAATTCAGCTGCTTAACGATCACCCTGCTTCGATATCTCACCGAGTATATGGCGGACACTTACATATGTAAGCGACTAGGTCATATCAAAACTGTACATTCACCCAATAACTTCTCAGCTAATCATCAAAAGGCTAATCTAATATACAAGAAATCAAATACTATAATATCATAACCCATAAACATCCCCAAAACACTCCGGATACGCCTCAAAGAACTCATTCCCCATCGTATACCTCTGAATCTCATCAGTAGCATCCCTAAACGTCATGGTTAATCGATACTTCCCAGTGTCGGGCTCTATATCTATCGTATCTGCAGGAGAAAGATTCCATTCGAATTGTACGTTCCGGGTGAAGTAGAGCCAGAATCGGTTTGTGAGGGATGGGTTGTTGGATGTTATTAGTCGTTCGCGGAAACGGGGCCTGTATGTATGATTAGATGGGGGTGGGTTGGGTGTTCCATTATGGAATGAGGAGGATGTACCAGGCAAAGTAGTCGTTAACTACGTTTTCGGAACTTGGAGAATCGAATTTGCTGTGGTATACCTATTAGAAGCATGAATTGTCGAAAGATATGGGAGAGGATACCTTGGTCTAAACCAGGATGGAAGAGGAGGTGGTCTATCACAGAGCCTCCGTCCCTGCTGCAGTTAATACTACCTAAATAGTAGACAGCATACAAGACAACTTGGATAATATACATACCAAAAGCATCGAATTCAACCCACGCAATAGTGCCAATCTAGTAGGAACCGCAGCATGCATCATAAGAAGCGCATCAAGACGCCTCAAAATACTCCATATGGGACAAATAAGACTCTCTCGCTGCAGGACATGCCATCCCAAGATAACCCCACGAATCACAGCATCCTGATTGAATTGATCATTTGTGCAGACCTGACGAGGGTTGATGTGATATATACTACCAAGTATATCATTTAAAAGATCTCGAAGACTGGTCCCTTCGTTTCCCGTGGCACTTATGCAATCGTTGAATGTATACTCCACCCCAGCAGCAGGATTAGATAAGAATGTTAGACATCGTTGCTCAATCTGGAATAGACGCGTTTCCATGGACTTTAATGTGGTTTTTAGATTCTTGCGTCGTCTGGATTGAGAGGCTCGGTTCATTTGACGTTTGCGCTCTCTTTGGGCTCGGCTGAGGACTCGGCCGGTGGACCATGGTTTTATGGGGTGGGTGAACTCGGACTGGTCCTCTGCACTGCTGGATGGTGGCATTGTGACATGGTCTTCTGCTATGTATGTGTATTGGGCTTGATAGAGGATGTTGCAGGCCTACATCGAACCGTTCGAGACTTTGAGACGGGGTTATGCCTTTTTGGGAAGTGGATACTTCCTCTATTTTGCGCTAGCTTAGAAGTGATATAGCTTATATTTTCTAGGCCAATCGGAGCCGTTTTAGTCGCACAACGTGGAGTAGTCTTTAGAGTCAAATTTGACCAATCGGAGGAGCCATAATCGCACCTTAGCCCTAAGGCTCCCGAGTCATCGCTCACTGTCTGACAGCGCGCTTCCTTTATGAACTGTTGTATATAGAGCCAATCTGTCCTCTAGATATATATTGAGTGTCGGTTAGCTATTTTGAAACGCTCAAGACACTCGAAACTCAAGACTGCCATAGGCAGCCATGTCTACCACAAAGCTACGGCTAGCCAGTAAGTATCTTCTGCATCCCTTATCAACTAGAGAGCTTCCAACTAACTTATATCAGGCAAAGTCGAAAAACGCTTCGTTGTCCGTCATGCACTGGACTGGTACCGAGCCTTAATAATAACAGGCTTATATACCGTGAACCAGAACAATGCTTTCGACACTCGTAACATTACATCTTATATACCTGCTCTAAAAGCATGCATAGAGGCCCACCCATTCCTCAGCGCGACTATACAGGAACTGCAGACAGAAAATCCTGTTTTTACTCGACCAGCTACACTGGATCTTCGAAATCATATTCAGACTATCGATACGGAATCAAGTCGGTATAAATCTGTGGATGATGAACTTGAGTTATTGAGAAAAGTTACTCTGGAAACACATGATAGGCCATGGGAAAATGCAGAGACCATTCCACCTTGGAAAATTGTGGTGTTACCGCTACCTGATCGAGCGGACAGCACACAGAAACGAGTATATATCATTTTCGCGTACTCACATGCCCATGGTGATGGGAAATCTGGACTGGCGTTTCACAGATCGTTTCTTCAGGGACTCCGGCGTCAGACTTCAGATCACAATGAGAGCCGAGGATTTATCTATAAACCTCCTTCCTCACCACTGCCATTACCACTAGAAGAAGTCTGCAATCTAAAGATATCATGGTCCTTTCTGCTCTCTCCCCTTCTCGCACAATATTTACCACATTTTGTATGTCGTTTACTACGACTACATGCTGGTGGAACTCAACTATCAACAGACCAAGTATACACAGGCGACATCATACGCTACGACCGCGAAAATTTCCACACCACTTCTCAAATCCTGGTCGTGAAAGCAGATGTACTCGCAGATGTATTAAAAGTCTGCAGATCACATGGCTCAAAGCTAACCGGCCTACTCAATCAACTAATCGTTCATGCGTTGAGTGAAAACCTCGCTCCCGGAACTGCGAATGAGTTTATTTGCCAGTTTGCGCTTGATCTTCGGTCACTGATACCCGCATACTCTGACGGTATGACGATGGGGAACTACGTCTCTGGCGCGTACGAGACGTCACCCGCGTCAACGAATCCAGAATACGACGACGCATTCTGGGGCGCCGTGCGGAAGACGACAGGACTACTAGCAGCAGCAGCAAACACGCTCGATGACCAACCCATTGGACTACTGAAATATCTTGGTAATTTCCGGTCATGGTTCCTCGGTCATCTAGGAAAGAAACGTGACGGGTCCTTTGAAATCAGTAACATTGGCGTCTTTGATCCTTCGCTGCCTAACGGATCTACTTCATCGCAAGGGTGGAGTATTGAGAGAATGGTATTTTCTCAACCTGCGAATGTTACTGCTTCGCCTTTGAATTTTCAAGTCGTTACGATGAAGGGGTCGGATATGGTTATTACGTTAAATTGGCAGGTTGGTGCTCTGGGGGTGGTGGATGAGGACGCTTTTGCTAAGGCAGTTTTGAGGCATATCAATAATGGGTTCGGTAAGGTTGCCTTGGGATCATAAAATTTCATTGGCCCTGTTGGAAAGAAGTATAATATGAAATTCAGGGGTCCAGCATGAGTATCCTACCTTAGGGTTCGCAACGCATCAGAAAACTTGATTCAATTTTCAATACATAGTCTTCAATGAATAGTGCATCGAAAACAAATCAATTCATCTGTAGTCTGACGCTGATTTACTCCATGAGCGTATCATATCTTGTATCGCACTCCATTTCTTTTCAAACCTTGTATTTCTATGTTGATATCCGTCAATGTCATGATAGGTTCTCCTTGGAAGATCGCCCTTTTGCATCAACAACTTTATATTCACCTTGTATACAGTTAAGTCAAGAGCTATTTTCCGATCTTTGGTTTCTGCCTCAATAATAGCACCTTTTTCCAAAATCAATTGCACAAGTTCTGGCCTTTCCATCGCTGCAAGATGTAGAGGTCTTTCTCCTTTAGCATCCTCTGCCTCGATATTGGCATTTCGACATCTGCACCTTTTTCCAGAAGTAGGGCCACAACCTCCTCGTTGCCTTTGGAGACAGCCAAATGTAGCAGAGGCCCATAGACAACTCCCCAGATTGATGAGTCTGTAACACTCCAGAGATCATTCTCATCATCGCCTAACAACATCCTTGCTAGCAGTTGATCATCTAGCTCAATGGCTCGGGCAATCCTTGCCACTTTCAACCACGGTTTATACTCCTCACTGCTGTTCTGTCTATCCCCTAGTATACGCACTATTTCATCATGTCCACGAACCGCAGCGAGAACAATGGCTGTTTCCCCACGAATGTTCTTTGATTCCATGCATGCCCCATACTCCATAAGCAAGCGCACTTGTTCAATATGACCATGTCGAGCAGCCATGTGTAGTGCTGTGTCTCCTTTTTCAATTTTCGCATCGATTTCTATCTCGTATTGAAGTATTAAACCGGTTGTTTCTTTATCCCCATAGTTGACGACAAGGTGTAACGCGTTGGATCCCGCAAAAGCGTGATCATAGAATCCAGAAATATCAGTTTCTCGCATCCTCTCTATCGTCTTTATGCAACTTGCATCATTGTCCAGCAAAAGCCGCACTATATCAGTTTGGTGGTACTGTATTGATATACGTAACGCCGTACAGCAATCCGTGCTAGTCGCATCGACATTCGCACCATTTTCAATAAGGAACTTGGCAATATCTAGATGACCGTATCTGCTTGCAAGCATATACCTGTATATCCATGAGCATTTCGTTGCTCTATGTTCAATGTAGTTTTCCATGACGCTCTTAAGACCTCAGGGAAGCCCCATATACTCGCAAGACCCTGGTGTACTTGAGTGATATCATTATGCAGCACATATGCCAAACAAATTCTCGCAGCTTGCGCATGCGCTTCAGAATCGGAGTAATCTTGCCGACTTGTGAGATACTCTCGCACCGAAAGATGAGCAAATTGAATGGCACCTGCAGTACCCGTAACAAGAAAGTTGTTACATATTAGCAGGAGATACGCCTTGTCGACTTCGGTATCAAGGATTATGTCTGTCTATAGAGACAGCCTCAACAAGTTCGGCTATGGTCAACGGCCTTTGAGAGCACATAGCCCAATTCAATGCCATGGGTGCATATATTCGGTCTTGCGGATGTTGAGCATTCATTTCGTATATTTCGTCATACGTCGGCATTCATCTGACTAGAGAAGAAGAACTTGATACCTGATTTGGCAGAAATAGAAATGTCGTTCAAACTGGACAGAAGCTCCAGTGGATCTGAGTACTCATCTAACGCGTCAATTATGATTGTAGTGCTTTAACGAGTTGACACGAGCTTTGTGGGCAGCGAGACGCAAGCTGTGACTGGAAGTCTGCTTTCTTCGCATTCATGAGATAGCTGGCTTTCGTCATATATATCCTTGACAGGCTTTGATATTGATTGATTGTCTGCCGACCAAGCTAGTTGTCGCACCAAGCTTCGCAAAATCGTCTTCGGGTCGCTCCCATGCACTTCCCCTTGCTTTTTAGTGCAGTAAAAGTATGCTATTTGCTCTTTATCGGCGTCGATAGACTGTTTATACTTCAGACTGTGTTCAATCACGAGAACGCCTTTGCGAGAAATGCCTATGGTCAGAACGATCTCAACTTGAGACAAGTGGGAGGTGTACTTTACTTACACGAAAGGACTTTTGCCTGGGCCAACTTCATGCATATAGACAGCACTTAGTAATGCATAAATTGCTATTATGAGTCTCTACTTACCAGGACCACAAAGCCACAATGTTGCCGTGTCTTTATTTTCGTGTGCAGACCAGCTTTCAAATTCCGGATCATGAAACAGCCATTGGCCAGCGTTCGCATATTTCCTTTCCAGCTTGCCATCCTCCAACAATCTTATATGCTCCTGGCGGGGAACAACGGTGGATATCCAGTTGAGAATGTCTAGATTGAATGTGCGCAAATATCGTCCGTAAGGCATAATCCTCTCCGCTCAGCAATTTGTTGATTGGAGGTCTTTATTACCTTTCAGCTCGTTCAGGTTGGTTAGCCTCCGATGGTGCTCGTGTAATTCATTCGTCTGGCGAGTAATTGCGTCCATTCGAGTATTCAGTTGACCAAACATTTCTTGAATGCCTCGGTGAACTAGGTATTCTTTCTGGGCTTAATATATAGCCCTTCGATCTCTGTATACCGAGCTATCACCGGAGAAATCTGAGCGAACCCTTCAAGGGCAGCTGTATTCTGCTCGGCTCCATTCAGCACTACCTAGTCGTCAAAATCATTCGTGAGTGAATCTTTCTATTTCGTCTAGTCTTCACTTGCTCTCAAAATTATACCAACGCCAATCCAAGCTACGCCTACATGTAGAGGGTCGATGTTAGCTGCCAGATTACCCACGGACTTTCTGGTCTGTACAGCTTTTTAGATAATGTCCAATGCCGCAGCCCTTTGAATCCTAGCTTTGGTGTCGTCATTGCGAACGCTCGACGGCAGTGGTAATTCGGGATTCTTGATTGCGCTTATCTTAGCATCAATAACTGCAAGCAACTCGTCCGCTAGGCCATCATGGCTCGCGGGTTGGTGAGATTGCTTTGAGCGGATTTGCTCGAGGCGTTTGTATAACTTTGGGTGCTCAGACTTGAATTTAACGAGGGCCTCCGCCCAACATGACATATCAGCTGGGATGTCAGCAGACATTGTTGCTCTTGTATCGATGATAGAGACGGGCTTCCTGGATGCTGCGAGGATTAAGCGGAGATACATATAAATGTTCTGGTGGGAAAGAGGACAGAAAGTTCGTGAAAGTGCTATCTGACAGTCAGGTAAATGCCGTCGACAGACCAGATGAAGCAACAACGACAGATAAGAGAGAAAGGGCCACGATCGCATCAATTGATGCGAGTATGCCTGGTATTAGAGCGTACCAGAAGACTCGATGCGGAATTCGTTTCAAGCTAGATTTCCAAGTTAGTAGTTATATTCCAAAAGCGCATCTCACCTTCATATCACAATGATTGCCAGAACTGGAATATTGTTAGGGTTCGAGGAAGCCCTCGGTTGGTAATAAGTATGTCCTACTGAATATCGAAAAGCCTCACATTATGTATCTCAAAATACACCGCAGAAAGAGAAAGAGAAATAGAAAAATAGAATTGATCAAACATGAGAAAGAAAAAGACAGGACCCAACCCCCGACCTCCTGCGACACAAGGCTTTTCCCTTTTTAAGAACAGTCATGTGACACAACATCCCTAAAACCATTTTTGAATATTGTTTTCACTCATGAAGAAAAGGAAAGAAAAAAGAAACCTGAGCGGCATTATTCCATAGCTAGCTAGATTACAATGTCATTGAATGTCTGATTGATTACACATGAAGAATTAGGGAGAAAAATGCTCAACAATTGCCAGTTTCCGGTTGGCCACCACTTCCTTAGAATGCGCGATATCCTGTGACTTGAGGTGTAATACCGTTGGCCTGGAAAGGAACAGGTCCAGGTCCGGAGGCGGGACCCTGGGTGAGCATCAGGCGGGATCCAAGGATTGGGCCTGTATCTTCGTCCTTCTGGTGGGTGGTTTCCTTGGCTTTGCGTTCCTCGTTATCCTTCTTTAGTTGCTCGATGGTAATCGTTTGCTGAGCCATCATGTTGATGAGGTATGGCATCGTGAAGTCGTTCAAGCCGTGGCGCCACGAGATCTCCAAGATGACATCTGGGCGAATAATATCGTAACATGCGTACAGCATGCCGACGTAGCATTCACGGCTACCGATATCAACAAACTGTATGAAGTATTAGTAAATGTGATCACATGTAAAGTAGTAGCAATATCAAAACTTACATAGCGAAGTAATTCCTCAACAACATCTGGTTTTCCTGACATTGCCGCAGTCTCAATAGCATCCTTGAAGAGCTTATCTTGCTTCGACAGAGCAATCGATTTCTCCCAACGCTTGTTCTTGCGGTAGATGCTGGAGGCAATTTGGCGGAAGAAGACCAGGTCATGCTTCTCCAAACGCTGAGCCAACTCTACAGGATCGTAGTTGTCGTAGTTTTCTACTGAATCGCGCAGGGTCTTGTAATCCTCTTCCTCAATGAGCAAGTCATTGATAGCATCGTTAACAGCACGCTTGTTCTGGCCCTGGACACTGAGCAAGAACGGCTTGATGAGGGGAATGTTGTCTGATGACTGGAAAATGCGGACAACACGGCTGACGTCAATACGTGGAGTCAAAACTTGTAGGAGATCAGTGAGCAACAAAGGCTGTTCCTGAAGATAGAAGTTGAGGGAGCGGTAGTAGATCTCAAGATTGGCAACCTTGACAATAATATCCTTGAAAGAGTGGTGCTCCCAGGCTTCCGCAGCGCGTTCCATCATGGCAAGTGCAGCGTTATCCCATTCATCGTAGTGGCAGTAAAGGAACACGAGTTCAGGCCACAAGTTGGCCTCCTCAGTAGCACGGATCATCTTAGGGATGTTGATACGAGACCAGAACAGCTTGAGATGCTCCATGACCCGGTCGGGGTGGTACTTGGAGAGAGCAATACCCAACTCGGTGAACATGCCCATGTGAGCACGCTCCAATCCCAAGCCGGCTTCAAGGAGGGAAATGAGCTCGTCGAAATATCCGTGGCGCTCGTATTGTTTGACGAGGTCACTGAGCTCTTCAGCGTGGACGATAAGGTTCAAACCGCAAATTTGAGCGAGACGAAATTCCTTCTTGTTGACACATGCTTCATTGACTTGCTTCCAGACCTTAACACTGTTGGCCTTGCGAGCACATTCAACTGCAGCCTGGTAGTCTTCAAGATGCACAAGAGTAGTTGCCAGCTTAGCCCAGTTAGAGATGCTTGTGTAGAAGATCTTAGCAGCTTCATGGAAGCCTTCCTCATATGCTTTGTCACCAGATGCCTCAATATCAGCAACGTTGGAAGCACGCAAGAAATCTTCAAGCTCGGACAGCTGGTCCAGACGAGCAAAACAAAATGCGAGAGCGGTATCAATAGCAGGCTCGCGCAGTGTCTTGCGGGCCATTCTAAGATATTTGACAAGGTCTTCGTCCTTTCCGGCATGAGTGGCGGTCTCAATAACTTCGTTGTAGTTTGAAGGGTCATTGGCTCGGATGTATGACTCGATAGAATCGGTAACTCGCAAACCATCCAATTGTGCCTTTGCAACCTTGCTCCAAACTTCAGGAAGCTCGACACGTTCGGCATACTCCTGGGCACGGTCAATGCTGACAATATTCTCAACCAAGACATCGGTGGCGGCAGTGTGATTGTTAACTTTCTTGTAGATCTCGAAAGCTTCCTCGTATAGACCGACAGAAATACACATTTGAGCAATCTCATCAGCATTGAACTCATTGAGCTTGTGAATGTAGTCAATCAAGCGGCCCTTATCGGCCTTGGCGGCAGTAAGCATAAGCAAGTTCTGCAGACTGCTGTTGTCACTGAAAGGTGAGGGCTCCAAAATGATCTTTTCAAGCAACTCAATAAGTTCAGCAGGCATATCAGCGTCAAGGAACGACTTGACTGCAACAGACACTTTGTCAGGTTCTGTAGATTCAGGCACAGCTGTAGCTGTAACCTGGTCAACGACAGAACGGCGATGAATGTTGTTCTCATTGAGAACGAAAGACCAGATCTCGGGATCTGCGCGGTCCAAGAGGTAGCGAGCCTGAGCACGGTACATTGCGTTCTCGTTCGTGATGTTGATAAGCTCCAAGTCATTTTGTCCTTTACTGTATGCGATATATGCCAGATTGGGATCGCGCTTCTCGCAGTATTTACCGACAATCAAGGTGTCATACATATCGTTCTCCTTCAGGAACTTCTCGGGGTTGTTGTTGCTATCAATGTAGATCTTGGCAAGCGCATTGTACACTGCCTGCTGCTGGTTTCCAGTTGCCAGAGTGCTCTCCAAGAATGGTAGCAAGAGCTTGAGACGGTTTCGGGACTCCACTTCTTGAACAAGCTCATCGATTGGGATCTGAGAAGGATCAACTGTAGCAAGCAAGTTCTTGATAATAGCTTCATCACAGTCGACATCCAAAAGACCTCCAATCACAGCAGGAGAACGTGAAGGATTCACCCGTTGGACATAAACTTCAATCGACTTGTACTGCTGGTTGCGGTAGAGATACAAGACCAGGTCATGAATGAAATTGAATCGATCGCAGACAATGATCAATGGGAGCTGCTCCGTAAGGTTTGCCTCCTTTAAGAAGTTCTTCACTTTCTCGGGGTTGTAGTAGTTGCTCTCACGGCAAATGCGCTCGACTTCGGTCAGTTGACCCATTGCAGTTGCTGCTTCAATGTACTTGAAGTGCACTTCCGGGTCTTCACTGAGGTTGACAATGCTTCCCAAGTAATAGTAAAGACCTTCGGCTGTACGGTACTTTTCGAAGAGGTCAATGAGACGGTTGTTGCCCAAAAGATCGGAGAACTTAGTTGCAATCTGGACAACAGCCTGCAAGTTTTGACGAATGTTTGAATGAAGCATTTCATCTAGACCCTCAAGAGCCTGCTCTTGGGAGAGACGGCCAAAGTACTTGATCAGCCACTCAGGGTTCAACTTGTCAGTTCGGACCAAGTTGCGCTTAATAGCGACTGGATCATCTGTGTTCTCGAGTGCTCGCTGAATGAGACCCGCGTTCTCGCATAGTTGCGCAATTCTAGCCTTGTCATAATGGGTAAACATTTCATTTCCAAGAATCGCATCTGCGACCTGAGGAGCATTTATGAGGTTCATCTCAAGCAAGCGAGTCTGAAGATGTCCCTGCTCAGGCTTGTTGTCTTTCAATGCATCCAACAAGAATGATGTTGCCTGCTGAATCATGTTCTGAGAAAGAAAAACATCTACAACACGATCAAGGTCAACGAGAGCACCAGTCTCCTCATTGGCGAGTTGTGCCGCAAATTCGGCTCCCTTCTCAGGGTTCAAACGCACAATATGTTGGAGCAATTGGGTGAAGTCAGGCTGATAGCCAGATTGCTTTGCGTATGGCAGGATCTTATCAAACTGGCCTGTTTCAGCGAATCCGGCCACGACCTTGGGGGGAACATTTGCTTGCAAGTAGATTTGCAGAGCCAAGCCCATGTCATGTGGTCGGACAAGGTCACCGAGCTCCTCTGAAGCCTCTAGCTTATTCTCACGCATCCACTTCTCCAACAAGTGTTTCCGGTTCTGCTGGAGAACAGGTCGCACGAGCTCCAAACTTTCGTAACGGTTGAGACTGCCCTTGTCGAGGAGCATACCGAAATACTGCAGAATAACGGACATTTGTTGGCCACCTTGGGGAGCATTCTTGAAGCGGTTGATTGTTTCCGGGGTACGCAGGAAGCCACGTGGTGAGTTGGCTGCAATCTTGGCTGCTTCGGAATAGTTGCCTTGAGCCAGTAAATTGTCGAACTGCTGCTGGTAAAGGTGGTCGGCACCGGGTAAGCCGGCCTTAGAAGCCAGCTTAACAGCAAGGCCAGACATGGCCGGGTTCTCCATCAAATATGGGATGACTGTGCTCTCATCCAGGCTCACGGATAATACCTGACCCTTGCGGTTAACACCAACAAGGCCCGTCGAATCGGAGTCGGGAGCTGTTGTGAAGATCGTCTCGCTGGAGATTCGGTTCATGAAAATGCAAGTGCCGGTCTCCAGATCGTACAAGTGAATGAAACCGTACTTAGTGACAAGGTAGACAATGTCGTACTTCTTGGAGACTTGCATGGCAACCGGGAAATCGTTCGTGGCTTCGGGAGGGAAGAACACTTCTACTGCCTTCTTCTGGAAGCGCGGGTTTGGTTCCTGGTGGTCAATCTCCGCAATTTGCAGCTTGGCGCCCGTTTGTGTGCGAACAGCGAAGGTGAAGAGCTTATGTTCTAAAGGAGAACCCTCAACTCTTATCGAGGCGAAAGCTGCGGCATGACCCTCAATGGACTGGGAGATACCCCGTTCGCGGGAGTATAGTTGCATTGATCCAACAACGCGTCCTTGTTGCTGGCTAATGCCAACCACTACACTCCACTTCTCCTCATCGTTCACTCGGTAGTTGATAATTTGACATCCCTATTACAAGCGCGTTAGAAGAACCACGAAAGGAACAAGACGTAGATAGCGACTTACGCTGAGATTGGGAAGTCGGTCAAACTGCTTCACTGGATTGGGCTGGTTAGGGTCGAAGACGTCCCAATGCCAGACAGAGGTGTCCGTGACTAAACCCAAGCTGGTCTCGCTGAACCATTTCCAGTATACGACATCCTCGTTCATCAAAGCGGATTTGAGCTTCTGCTTTGCCGACAGGTCGAAGATCTGAATTGTTCTCGACTGTGCCTTCAACGCAATAACATTTCGAGACCAGTGCATGATGGCACTGTCTGCATTAATCGGACGCTTGATAATCTCATTGTTGTTTTTGAGGTTGATGATGATAACCTGAGGTTTGTCGGTCTCGCTGACCTTCTGTCGCACGCAAATGTAGTGGTCGGACTCTAAGGTCTAAATAGGCGGACGAATATCAGTGCATGTCATTTTCAACCTCAAATGCGATTGGTACTTACACATGAGTTGAAACCGATTGACGATGGCTGTATGAGCGGAAGCAAGTTAGTATCAAGTTATAGATCGATGATAATAGGATGAAGATGTTTTTGCGACAAGGCGACTATTACTCGCACAGTAACACGGAAAGGACGGAAGTTGGCAGAGCGCCTCCATACCTCAATCTCTGCGTTCGTCAACTAGTCAAAGTGAAGCCAAGGTCAGTTTCATCTATAGTCACCATAAGATTCGCATCGTGGAAGGCAAGTACCTGTAGCAGCTCCGTAAACTTGATGGGGAGAGGAGCCATGTTTATGTTATTAGGCCGCAGTACGACCACATCCAAACGCCGAAAGATCAATCAAGGAGCGAATCTGAAATACAAGAAAAACAGAATCAGGAATCAAATTGGCCTCCTGTGGGAGAATTGTAAGGAAGAAATAAGGGGAATAAATGAGAGGATCGAAGGGGAGGTGAGGAGGATTTGTTGTTGCGGAAGGAGCTTCAGGGGACCTGCCAGTTGCTTAGGTGGTCGCTTACTCAAAGTCACGTGCTGTCCGCCCAGCTGGGGAGACAATGAGGGCTGGAACACGTGTGGGTAAATATAGCATCAATTTCTATGTCGTCATTGTTTGGCAGAACATGGAAACATTTGTAACAAAATAAATACCAAACAAATAAAGGCGTCACATTATAATAGTCTGAACTGATAATAGATGAACTAAAACTACCAAGCCTATTTACACCCAATGATTCACACTGACTTGGTTTAGTTGGCTATACTTTTATAGTCTGAACCTACCTTTGTGCATGGCCTAGTAGATACCCATAGTAACAAACCTTTATAAGATAATATCTCATGCATATAGAGACCATCCCAATCTTGACAACCTGAGTAGTGGTCCCTTATAAGGTCTCAACGATGGAAGTAGTGAGCAGGGTTACGGCAGGTCATGTCGAAGTCGTTCATATCTAATCATCGATATCGATTGTCGAACAACTGGCAGGTATTGCTTGAGCTCTCGCAGGCCGTGTACCCATAGATGCTAAGCAAGTCCCTTGCGTATGTGACAGCATCTGTCTTTCGTTGTGCGGCTCATCGATCGGCGTGGAATCGGGCTGGTGGCTTTCGTGACCAAGGGAGTCCTCTAGTCTCCCAGTTCATCTTCAAGGGAAGAGTCGCGAACTCATACATGCGTCTTGCTGGGGCGGTAGCTGACCTATCGTCATTCCGACCTTGTGCATGAGTCAATGACGCGGACGCAACTGCCATATATAGTCTCTTGTATAAAGATGTAAGTCAACTTTTGCGCTGTTGTTAGTGTGTAACTGCGTGAGTCACTAATGGCCTGGTCAGCAGCCTTCATGGTCATGCAGGTTATGGTTGCGTGATTTGCAGGGAAGCCGGTTAAGGGACTAATTCCGTATAGCACATGTATTTTGAGCGGCCCTCCTTGTCGGCAAGACTGAGGCATTGTTGCAGCCGTCCATTTCTTGCTCCCTGGCCCTTTCAGCTCTCGTGCTAATATGCCAGTCGAACACGGCAGAGAGTCAACTAATGTACTGATAAGCCTCGGCCATACATGGTCTTAAGCCGGAAGACATCGGGATGGCATGTACAGATTCAGGGATTCTCGAGACATGCTAGGGTCGACAGAGTCGGTCAGATGTGTTTCACGCGGAAAAGTATAGAGTAATGATATTTGTAAAGCGAGCTTGCAGCGAAGTCGACCGGAAACCCGAGGTTAAGGTGTGAGGTTGATCGCGTTGTTGATGGATGTTTAGGAGTGTCGTGACGGAGTAATGGAAAGCGGCTCGGATATTTGTGGAGCCAGGGAGGCAGTGGATGCCTCGGGCAACAAACCGCTGTGTTAGCAATTCGATTACCCAAGGGCTATCTGGATGCTCCGCTATCTTTTTATCAACCCTAACTCTATGACACCATGCTCAGCAACTACGGCTATGCGGATTCTGGACCGTCTCGGTGGTTGATCTCCATCCCAGAGGATACATGTGATTGGACATCTTGATGCTTCCTATCAGGTCGCTTCCAGACTTCTAGTCAGTCCGCGGGCTATCAGAACGCCAATGGGACAGTCCCCATCTCGCCAAACCGTACGTAGGTGGAAGATCTACTACCTACATCATCACTCGTGTCCCGCCTACCCACATACCCACTGGATATGTTACGTATTGGCATTATTGGTGCAGCTGGTCAGCATCGTCAGGATCGAGGAGATTTGATCACGTTCTCCGGAGTCTGTACTACTACTCCATACTCTCAGTCACTAGGAAATCTTAAAATAATTGGCTAGACATATCCCTCTGCCGAAATTCGCGCCTACGTTGTCCGCTGGTCGGAGCACGAGAATACATAGGCTCTCTGATTCCAAGCTCGGAGTTGATTGAGCATATAAGGAGACGACCAAGCCGTGCTTGGCCTGCCGAGCATCTTCAAGGGTCAATTGATTTTCCTGGGCATTTCCCCGTCTTCTCCAAAGGGAATTCTGCAGTTGTGGCAGTGAGCTCTTCTGTCCTCTACCACACCAAGCTCCCTTGATACGACGACATAAAATTCGCTATCTCGGGCAGTTCTTTCCTCGAGCGCACTGCTATCTTCTGTAAGTAAGTATCTCTGTACTACTGCACTTCGTAGTCGTACTACGCAGTGGTAGTATTTGGATGAAAGCCTTTTTGCTTTGGCTGTCTGTTATTTTTTTTTTTTGGTTTATGTTAAAAACACCATTACACCATCGCGTACCCATATTTATCCGCAGCGACCCACGAATCGAGTCACCGGCTCACCGTGATACATGGCCCCAAACTTCCAGTCATGCGGCATGGCAGAAAAATCAAAAAATTGCAAAAGATGATCATCTTCATGGTTGCAGGATGCATCTTTACTGAATTAACCGTGCGGTGAGCTTGGGGAGTCTCGGCGGGTGGTGGCTATTGGCAAAGCTATTTGATAAGATCGGTTGATTATCGATAAAGCCTCCTTTTCCAAGCTTCGCGATTGGCTTTTAGGGGCCGATACGGTGTATTGCATAATACAATTACACGGGAAAATTACAGCGAGCAGCACCTTCCCTGTCTGCCTGCACTCCTTCCCCCTCCCCCGCATGAATAGCTTCCTTCTGTCCTTGACTGAGACTCATCAATAAATCTTAAAGCGCAAACTTCCCAAGCAGTTCTTTTCTTCAACATCCTCCCTCTTCACTCTTTCACACACTCCTGTTCTGTCTGCATCCTCTCCGAACGCTCAATTGATTCAATTGATTCAATTGATAGTCTTACCAGCGGTACTGTCTCCGCCCCGCTGTCGTGCCCTCCGAGATCTCCGCCGTCATCTATCTCCCTGTGCAACCCGCCGCGCCCATTTTGTTTATTTGACATTTCTTATTTGCAAAAGAAACCTATACGAGACTAACGATCGACTACTCACAGACCCTTCTACATATAGTCCACACGCTACGATTCCCAAGTTCCTTAAATCGGGGACCTCGGTTCTGTCTCCGGTCACGGCGTCCGCCCCGCTGAAGCACCTTGGTTGAGTCAACCCAGCCAGAGTCAGAATCGCCAAGATTCTCGACTAACCTCACATCCATCCCCAGCCATTACCAAACTTCTTTTAAAAAATCCTGGACAGACCCTTTTTTTTTCCCTCCCTTTCCTGCTTTCTTCCTCTTCAAGTCCTTTAAGTCTTCTGCACTCCGCAATTCCCGTTAGGAAGGGGTTCATCTAGTTAAACCCTTCCGGCTCGTGTTCTTGTGAACAGAGCACAGCTACCTTCACATTTCGTCATGGCGAGCGATACCAAATACCTCCGTGAGGAGGCTATTGATGACTCGGACGTCGTCGATGATAACCCTCACGCCGATTCCGTCCATCACCGTCTACGGGCCAATTCTACCATCATGCACTTTGACAAGATCTTGGTGGCTAACCGAGGCGAAATCCCTATTCGTATTTTCCGTACCGCACACGAACTTTCTCTCCAGACTGTCGCTGTCTACTCGTGGGAGGACCGTCTGTCAATGCACCGTCAGAAGGCTGACGAGGCCTACATCATCGGTAAGCGAGGTCAGTACACCCCCGTGGGTGCCTACCTAGCTGGCGACGAGATTATCAAGATTGCTCTTGAGCACGGTGTTCAGTTGATCCACCCTGGTTACGGTTTCCTGTCCGAGAACGCCGAGTTCGCGCGCAATGTTGAGAAAGCTGGTCTCGTCTTCGTTGGGCCTACCCCCGATACCATTGATGCTCTCGGTGACAAGGTCTCTGCTCGTAAACTTGCCGTCAAGTGCAACGTTCCCGTTGTCCCCGGTACCGAAGGCCCCGTCGAGAAGTTCGAAGATGCCAAAGCCTTTACTGATCAATACGGCTTCCCCATCATTATTAAGGCTGCCTTTGGAGGCGGTGGTCGTGGTATGCGTGTCGTTCGTGAGCAGGAATCACTGAAGGATGCATTTGAACGTGCCACGTCCGAGGCCCGCTCTGCCTTCGGTAACGGTACCGTCTTCATTGAGCGTTTCCTCGACAAGCCTAAGCATATTGAAGTGCAGTTGCTTGGAGACAACCTAGGAAACGTCGTTCACTTGTATGAGCGTGACTGCTCTGTTCAACGTCGTCACCAAAAGGTCGTCGAGTTGGCACCTGCCAAAGATTTGCCTGTTGATGTGCGCGATAAGATTCTCAGTGATGCTGTCAAGCTCGCCCAGTCTGTGAACTATCGCAATGCCGGCACAGCTGAGTTCTTGGTTGACCAACAGAACCGTTACTACTTCATTGAAATCAACCCTCGTATCCAAGTCGAACACACCATCACAGAGGAAATTACCGGTATCGATATCGTCGCTGCTCAAATCCAGATTGCCGCCGGCGCCACACTTGAACAGCTTGGTCTGACTCAGGACCGCATTTCTCCTCGCGGGTTCGCCATTCAATGCCGTATCACCACTGAAGACCCCGCCAAGGGTTTCTCTCCCGACACGGGCAAGATCGAGGTTTACCGGTCGGCCGGTGGTAATGGTGTCCGTCTTGACGGCGGTAACGGTTTCGCTGGAGCCCTTATCACACCCCACTATGACTCCATGTTGGTCAAGTGTACTTGCTTGGGATCGACTTATGAGATTGCTCGTCGTAAGATGATTCGAGCTCTCATTGAGTTCCGTATTCGCGGTGTCAAGACCAACATTCCTTTCTTGACCTCGCTTCTTTCCCACCCTACCTTTATCGATGGCAATTGCTGGACAACGTTCATCGATGATACCCCTGAACTTTTCTCTCTTATTGGTGGACAGAACCGTGCCCAGAAGTTGTTGGCATACCTCGGTGATGTTGCTGTTAACGGAAGCAGCATCAAGGGACAGATTGGCGAGCCCAAGCTCAAGGGCGACATCATTAAGCCGGTCTTGCTTGACGAAGCCGGCAAGCCTCTTGATATTTCCAAGCCCGCCAGTCAGGGGTGGAAGCAGATCTTGGATTCACAGGGTCCAGAGGCTTTTGCCAAGGCTATCCGCGCCAACCAGGGCTGTCTCATTATGGACACTACTTGGCGAGATGCTCACCAGTCATTGCTTGCCACTCGAGTGCGTACTATTGATTTCTTGAACATTGCTCGCGAGACCAGCTACGCCCTCAGTAATGCCTATAGTTTGGAGTGCTGGGGTGGCGCAACTTTCGACGTCGCCATGCGCTTCCTTTACGAAGACCCCTGGGACCGTCTGCGCAAATTGCGCAAGGCTGTTCCTAACATTCCTTTCCAGATGCTCTTGCGTGGCGCCAACGGTGTCGCCTATTCTTCGTAAGTGAACACGTCCTCTGTATTTTTTATTTTTATTTTTTTTACCAGCATCTAACCATTGATAGCCTCCCTGATAATGCCATCTATCACTTCTGTAAACAGGCCAAGAGGAACGGTGTCGACATTTTCCGTGTCTTTGATGCTCTGAATGACATTGACCAACTCGAGGTTGGCATCAAGGCCGTCCAGGCTGCTGGTGGTGTTGTTGAGGCCACTGTCTGTTACTCTGGAGATATGCTCAACCCCCACAAGAAATACAACCTCGAGTACTACCTTAGCTTGGTCGACAAGATTGTGGCTTTGGGAACTCATGTCTTGGGTATCAAGGATATGGCCGGTGTTCTCAAGCCTCAGGCTGCTACCCTTCTCATTGGTTCCATCCGCAAGAAATACCCCGATCTTCCCATCCATGTCCACACCCACGACTCTGCAGGAACTGGTGTCGCATCTATGGTTGCCTGCGCCCAGGCTGGTGCTGACGCCGTTGACGCAGCTACTGACAGCATGTCTGGCATGACTTCTCAGCCCAGCATTGGTGCTCTTTTGGCCTCGTTGGAAGGAACTGAATGGGACCCTAAGCTCAACATCCGCCATGTCCGCGCACTCGATGGATACTGGCAACAGTTGCGTCTTCTTTACTCTCCTTTCGAGGCCGGTTTGACTGGTCCCGATCCAGAGGTCTATGAGCACGAAATCCCTGGTGGTCAGCTCACCAACCTTCTCTTCCAGGCCACCCAGCTGGGTCTCGGAACACAATGGGCAGAAACCAAGAAGGCCTACGAGGCCGCCAATGACCTTCTTGGAGACATTGTCAAGGTCACTCCTACCTCCAAGGTTGTCGGTGACTTGGCTCAATTCATGGTGTCTAATAAGCTTTCTGCCCAGGACGTCATTGACCGGGCTGATCAGCTCGACTTCCCTGGATCCGTCTTGGAATTCCTTGAGGGTCTTATGGGTCAACCTTATGGTGGATTCCCTGAGCCTTTGCGTTCGAAGGCTTTGCGCAACCGCCGCAAGCTTGACAAGCGTCCTGGTCTGTACCTTGAGCCTCTTGATCTTGCTAAGATCAAGAACGAAATCAAGGAGAAGTTCGGTACTGCCACTGAAACCGACGTTGCCAGTTACGCCATGTATCCTAAGGTTTTCGAGGACTACCGCAAGTTTGTTTCCAAGTATGGGGACTTGTCTGTCCTTCCCACACGATACTTCCTTGCCCGCCCTGAAATCGGTGAAGAGTTCCACGTTGAGCTTGAGCAGGGTAAGGTGCTCATCTTGAAGCTGCTCGCCATCGGTCCTCTGTCCGAGCAGAAGGGTCAGCGCGAGGTCTTTTATGAGATGAACGGTGAAGTCCGTCAAGTCACAGTCGACGACAACAAGGCGGCCGTTGACAACACGGCGCGTGTCAAGGCCGATCCTCTCGACAGCAGCCAAGTCGGAGCTCCCATGAGCGGTGTCGTTGTCGAAGTCCGTGTTCACGAAGGTTCTGAAGTCAAGAAGGGTGATCCAATTGCTGTTCTTAGCGCCATGAAAATGGTAAGTCTCTTTTCCTAGACCCAAATGCCACAGCAGATACTAACAAGTCGCAGGAAATGGTTATCTCCGCCCCTCACCATGGAAAGGTCTCAGGCCTTGCAGTCAAGGAGGGCGATTCTGTTGATGGTCAGGATCTTGTGTGCAAGATTGCCAAGTAATGATTGAGCGGATATTGTGTTTATTAAGTTTCCTCTGTTCATGATGACTTATAGTACCTTGTAAAGGTTCCCTAAATCACGGTGATGAGTAATGGTTAGAAATGATATTTTTATTTATTCCAGCTATTCATAGTGGTTGATTAATCTATTTAGTAATCTATGTAATCTAATTTTGAGTAAGACATTTGAAAAATGTTTTATTTAAGACAGAAGTCGGTAAGTTACATTGAAGTTATTTTGTGCCTTATGCCTGATATGTAAGGCATAACATAAAATTGTGGAACTCATAACTTCCAACCAATCATCTTCCGCCAAACTTGTCATCAATTTGAAGACTTGCATCAGATCCATTAGATCAATCTAATGTGAAGCAGGACATATAACGATATAAAAACCTTCTGAAGGGACGTGTCAGTCGCGATGCCTAAACTAACAACTGTATCATAACCTTGACTTATCCGCGCCGGTATTAAGAGAGACATGGAAGACTCCCGCTGTCTGAAGTATTGGTTGTTACTATTTGCAGTTTCTGTACAAATCTTTGGCATCGTTTCGATCCTGCTTGTTTGGAATATAAACAGACAGAAGAAGAGAAGAACCAGTCCGGCGTGGACGACAGATGAGAAACCCTCATTCCGAGAAGCAGCGGACGCAATGAGCCAAGAAGCAAACGAGGCAATCCTGCTCAATCTAGGAGAGCACGGGTACATTCAAGGCAGGACAATCGGCGACGACGATGTTGTCTTAGTGCATTATTTCGGCGGCGTTCGCTATGCGTTTCCGCCGTCAAAGCGATGGGGAATGGCAGAGAGATTACCGATTGATTATTCGTATGGTAGTAAGACCAACCCTGGGATGTGTGACGGAAGAGCGGTGCATTGTCCGCAGCCGTTTATGGGGGACCAGGGGAGCGAGGATTGTTTTGAGTGTAATGTTTGGATGCCTGTGGGAGAGAGGCCGGACGGAGGTACGTTTTCATTAACGATCGGATTGGGAATGTATACTGATAGAGGTGCAGGATGGCCGGTTATATTCTACATTCGTAAGTATTCCTACACCTGATCGATTCTTGCTTGCTCCTAACAGTAATGATCAGACGGCGGATTCCTACAGACAGGTAGCCCCAACGACATAAACCCATCCCGTCTCATAGGCGAAACAGACCTAAAATGCGTCATTATCGCTCCAGTCTACCGTCTAGCCGTCCTCGGGTTCCTGAGCTCTAACGAACTTGCGCAGGAAGCTGCCTTACGGCACGAACCATCCGGTAACCAGGGATTCTGGGATCAACGGATAGCGCTTGAATGGGCTTATGAGTATGCTCGTTATTTCGGTGGAAATGGAGGAAATATTACTGTAGCTGGGTATTCTGCTGGTTTGTTACTCTTATATTCGTCTAGGAAAAGGGAGCTGTAGTTGACAGTTGACAGGATCATACTCGGTTTTTCACCAACTCGCGCACGATCTATACCTCCCGCAAGAAAAGAGTCTTATCCGACGAGTCATCATGCTCTCCAATGGACCGGGAGTACAACCAAAACCAGCACCAGAAGTCCAGAAACAATTCAATCACCTCCTCATCGCACTAAACATACCGCTAACCCTCTCATCAGCCAAAAAACTTGCGCGATTACGCAACGTGCCAACAACACAACTCATCACTACAAGCATCAAGACACAATACCACCAATATAGACCATGGCATGACGGCAAGTTTGTGCCTAGCTCATTGTTTCCGGATATTGATAATGGAGAGTTTGCGCGGAGGATGGTTGAGCGGAATATTCGGTTGATGAATGGGGAATGTCGTGATGAGCATTTCCTGTACGGGACGTGGTATACGCCTAACAATTCACTCGGATCGTTACGACGACGGCTGGAAGCTGATTATCCATCAGCCGTTTGTGACGCGTTAACTAATCTCTACTATCCCGACAGCAACCTACCTCCCGGGGTCGAGAATTGGCAAGATGCCTTTGGCAGAATATACGCCGATGTACAAGTGCACATGCTCGAACGCGGCTTCATGAACGCACTCGCCCAAACCGGTGCAGCGCATCTTCTCTATCGATATCGAATCGAGTATCGCGCGAAATGCGTCACGCTTCCACCTGAGTGGGGGGTCACGCATTCGAGTGATATGGCGATGTGGTTCTGGGGCAACGGGGCAAGATTGGAGATGGATGAGGAGAGGGTTGTGGGTGAAGCGTTGATTGAGCCGTTGGTTGAGTTTGTGAATGGGAGGGAAGTTGAGGGGTGGGTTGACGATGGGCCATCAAGAGTGCAGAGGGTGAGGAGGTTAAGGGCGGATGGGGGAGTGGATGTTTGGGTTGATGAGGGCGAGATGTGGAGGAAGGGATTGAGGATTTGGGGTGCGTTGGCACCGGCGAGGAGAGATGTTGCGAAGTTGTAGATTATTAATAGTTTACTATTGTATAGAGAGGAATGTCAATCGATCCTCAACAGAGTGATGGCGTATGTCTATTCGATGAGTTGAACATATATAGAGAATATTCTGTTCAATATATCTCCCCTCTCGGTCCGTGAGAAACTAACGTCCCCGCATGTCAGCTTCCAAGCACCCCGCAAACCTGATACTTAACAGCCATCAAGTATTGGATAACCCTTTGCTACAAAACCCCAATCAGAAACTCATCCCATCCACCCTGCTACCTCATCCAGTCTAGCTCATAGGATCTATGACCACATTGACCAGCAATGATGATGTTGAGACTCAATATCATAGGTAGACCAGATCCGTAACCCAATGGGAAGCCCTAGATGAACAGTTTGATCCATGGAGAAGTATATCCCGTCGTGTGTCGTATGACAATTAGTGGTACAGATTAATAATTAAATATTAATAATTCAGTGTCTGATTGATTTACTCCTCTCGAAGACTTATATCGAGGCACCCATTACACATAATCTGAATAGCCATCAACCACAAAATCCATAATAAAACATAACATGTCGGACAATACCAGCACATCCCCCCGTCGTCACTGGAACGGTCAACCCGGTGCCCGCCACGAACATCAAAACGTCTGGCTGAACGGCGGTATCCGATCAACCGCTCCCTCAGCACCATGGGCTGGCTGGGATGCTCACAAGAAGCGTCGTGTACGCCCCCTTCTTCCTGTCTCTTCATCTTTATGCTAACTTTGAGGGGGAGGAATCCGAATCATCGTCATCCACAAAATCAACTGAGAGTAGACGCTCCAGCGGCACGGGAAAATCACTGTTTGATACTCTGCACACACAGAAGAGAGGAAGTTACTCCGATCCGAGTCATGAGCAGAGGAGGAAGAGTTATGCAGAGATGATGCCTGAGAAGGGATTTTTTGGGAAGTTGTGGCATGGGTATACGTCTGGGTCGAAGTGATTTGTATTGCAAATCTGCTTGTGCAATGTTTGAATTCAGTTTTGCTTTCTCACCAATGTCTCTGTTGAACGAGTATCGAAATCTAAGTCGAGGTTATGAATTGAGTGAATCGTCCTTCATTGATCATAGACTGACATGGCTATGCTAAAGGTTCCATTTCCATAATGGACTGTGTGATATCGCCCCCTAGACTCTAGTGCAGCCCTCATCGGTAAGCCCGGCAAAGTGTCTACTCATCTATCGATGAACAGACTGCCTTGTATTTGTTAGAGCACATGGTTTTAAAAAAAAAAAGAAAAGATGTTATTTCTCTTTTCTTCCTTCCTTGAGGATAAAAAAAAAACAGCGCCAATTATATCACCATTTTTTGAAACCATTTCGAATAAACACAAGACACATGAACATAAAAAGTACCCCCCGCACCGAGAATTTCTTCAAGTTTTTGCTATGCATTTATCGGACAATTCCCTCGAAGCGGTTCTTGAACCACTTGATGGTCTCGGCTTGGGTGATACGGTGGCTGGAACCGATATGAGCTTTGGCGCGTCTACGCTTGGCGATACGCTCTCCAGGACGGGTCCTATTCTCGTCAGCTGGAAAATTCATTTACAGTTGCATATGGTGTCACTCACATGCAGCAGTAAAAGTCCATTCCGTAGATACCAATACCAGGGTCGTACTTGATACCCAAGTCAATGTGTTCGCTGATACCGAAGCCAAAGTTGCCAGTCTCGGAGAAGTTGCGCTTCCTCAACTCGTATTCCTTGACCTTGAGACCGCGCTCGAGAATCTCCTCAGCCTTGGGGCCGCGGACGGTAACGTGGACGGCAATCTTTTCGTTACGACGGATACCAAAGGTACGGACGGTGTAGCGAGCCTTGCCTATACGAATATCAGCATCTACCTATTCCCTTGTGTGCGTGGTGTTGTCTCGTTGTATCGTCTTCTTCCGATCGAAATCAGGGCCCTTACTGTAAACAGGAGTTTGACCGCTCAACTGCTCAAGCACCTTAGCAGCACGGGTGAGTCTGTCACCAGATTCGCCGACCGAAATGTTGAGCACGAGCTTTTGGATGCGCAGCTCGCGCATGGGGTTGGCGCTCTTGTCCTTTCCTTCCGACTGTAATTGTTAGATCTCATCTCGTATCGTATATATGTTAATGCTTCAATGGAAAACATACCATGGCGACGGTGTTGTACTGGTCGACTGGTTGGATGGAAGAAATCAATCAATCTTTAAAATCAAGACTCCAACTTTCTTCCCGTTGTGCAAAAGATCGTTGTGGGCGAGGAGGAAGCGAGAAGCCCTAGCGTCTTGGCAGCGGTCGGCTACTATAAGCGCCAGCCGCCATAACGCTATACTACATATGGATAGATTAGCCGCCGACCCAAGCTCTTTGACTTTCAACTTTGCGGTCGAGCTTGACAATTCGTCCATAACGTCAGATTCTGACGGCGTCCTGGTTCTGATTTCTTTCTACGTCGAGACGCAGAGTACGACCAAAGGGACAAGTGACCATTTTTTGAGAGATAACTCAAGTCGCATTCGTGCGCATATATTTCCCAATGGCGGCGAACAAGCAGGGTAAAATGGTAAGTCGGGAGAGAGACTGACTATGTGAGGAGTATGGCTGACCATTTATTAGCAAAATCTGGTATGTCTAGGGCATATTTTTGATGTTCTCATCGTCGTTCTAATACCACGTTAGATCAACTATCGCATGCGCGTTACGTTAAATGATGGCCGACAAATGACAGGCCAGATGCTGGCATTCGACAAGGTATATACCCTCGTATCACTGTTACAGAGGTTCTATGTTAACTGTTACCAGCATATGAACCTGGTCCTCGCCGATACAGAAGAATTCCGTCGCGTCAAACGGAAAGCCACCAAACAAGCCCCCGGCGCTGCACCCGCGCCTCTCGTCGAAGCAGAGGAAAAGCGAACCCTCGGTCTCACAATCGTTCGAGGCACAAATGTTGTCTCGTGCTCGGTAGATGGTCCTCCTCCTGCAGATCCCTCAGCTCGTCTGGGTACCAGTGTACCGAACGTTCCTTCAGGAGCTGCTACACTCTCAGCTGGTCCTGGTATTAGTAGACCTGCTGGACGAGGTCTCCCTGTTGGACTTGGAGGTCCGGCTGCTGGTGTTGGTGGTCCTGCTCCTGCTGGATTTGGGGGTTTTCCTCCTGCGCCGGGATTTCCTGGTGCTCCCCCACCAGGATTTGGTGGACGTGGTGGTCCTGGAGGTCCTCGTATGTATTCCTTTTCGAGTGCTATAAGTTTATTCTAATTGGATTTTCACAGCTGGCTTTGCTTCTCCTGGATTCCCTCAAGGCGCTCCTGGTGGTCCTCGTAAGTCTTTTCTTTCATGTTGTGTCTGAAACTATACTAAAATATTGGCTACCACAGCTGGCTTCCAACCACCTCCCGGTTTCCAACCCCCCGGTCAAGGTCGCGGTTACCCACCTCCAGGATTCGGTGGCCGATGAGTTTAGATATATCCCAATTGCAACAAAATACTTTACTCGCAATAGCTATGAGTGTTTCGTTGATATTCAACAACGGTTTTCACGATCACGGTCGATTTCGAATCCCTTTTCATACCCACCGAAGACAACCTATCGAACCAAATCTCGACAAGACATGCTCTCAACTTATAAAGGAGCTATTCTATCTATCTATCAAACAAAATCACTGGCAAGGCGTTGTGGCGTATGTGGATGTAGGTTGGCGGTATCAACAGTCCAGCGATGAAGAACAGAGGTACCAAGACTAGTTCATCACATAAAAGAATATACAAAATACCAAACAAATAATACCACCGACTTCTTTTTCCATAACTACACTCAACTCCTCAACTACGTCCGTAGTTAAGAATTAATATCAGTAATCATCCACGTGACCTACTCTATATCGGGAGAACCATCGGAGGTTACGGCGGTCGCAGCCGACCCCGGTGAAGCCCCCGGAATCTTGAACTACCTCGCGTAGCTCAACGTTTCTCCCTTTCATACACTCCACGAAATCAAAAGAGATATAGAGATAGAGGCGTCTTCTGAGAAATAGAAGTCACCATGGCAGCTGCTATCAAAGCTATCAATGCGAAGATTCGCTCTAACAAGGTGTTGGATTACTTCTTCTCTACACGTATGTATCAGCTTTCTTCTAGCTATCTCGATGAGATTATTTGCGTTCGTGGATTGGATGTTTATCCGATATCATATCGCATGTAGTAATGGAGAAGTCACTGACTGATTCACTTCTATACAGATTTCTGGGGCCCAGCTTCGAATTTCGGTATCCCCATCGCCGCTGTAATGGACATTCAGAAAGATCCTGAAATGTGAGCTCCATGCCCTCTATCACTATCCGCCCTCGTCGAGATATCTAAAAATACACAGCCGACAACAAGCATCCAAAGCCCAGCGCTGATTGATACGTGTGTATAGTATATCCGGACCCATGACAGCCTCCCTAGTCGTCTACTCTGCAACATTCATGCGCTACTCCCTCGCCGTCACGCCCAAGAATTACCTCCTTTTCGCCTGTCATGCGATCAATTTCACCTCTCAGAGTATACAGGGATATAGGTATTTGAATTATTGGAAGTACGTCTCCCAACCAAAATCATCATAGTCATCTCTTTCTGGTAGAAGGGAAAGTGCTAATTATTTGTTGAATAGCTGGGGAGGTCGTGAGAAAGCACTTGCTGAAAAAGGTGTATCAGAAGGGGCGGTTGCTAATGCTCAATAAATAATATAATTTCTTTTTTTTTCGTTTTCGTTTTCGGGTAATTGAGGTTTTGAGGTTTTGATATATACCTAATATTAGACATTCATTCTTAGACAGCCATCTAGGGATAGCATTGTATTAGAGACTATTGGTAGAAGCGTAAGTAATTCTGCAGAACTTTGAGTATTTCCAACTCCGAAAGATTCAATCATCTAAACCGTCCTATACACACAGGGTCGCTCTTCTGTACTTCTATGCAGGTCACCATCTTTCAATCAAACCTCAAACACAATGAGAATAGCAAAAACAACATGCTTTATAAACTTTCAAATAGAGAAACCGAATCAACGAGGAATGAACGACATCAGAACAGTATATGCGAGGGAAAAACAGGGGGTAGATATCCCAGACAAAATGAATGAACCATGTTCATTGCAGAGGTATTATCAACTATACATCACAATACCCCGGAGCTTCTGGAGCCGGTGGGACGCCGACCCAGTTATAGATCGTTAGTGTTGTAGTGTAGATACAACATATCACGCCAATAACGGCCAAACCGATATCAGCGGAGCGCTGGAATCTGGTTGTTGCACATGCCTTGAGATGAAGCAAAGGCTGTAATTTTGTGTTAGTAGTTATACCAGGAAAAGAAAAGAATCAACTTACAGGATAGACATAGACAAGCGGTACGCAGGCAAAACTGCCAACAAGTGAAACAAACTTGTCAAGATCTCCAGCACCACCCCAAGCCACAAACGCGCAAAACATGACAAGCATGAAGCGGAAGAAATTCTTCTTCCATTTGATGCCTGGATTATACTTGCCGCTGCGAGTAAACAGCTCGTTCTCGCAGATACGAATCGCCGGGAAGAGTTGTAGTGGTGTACTCAATAAGATGGCCAATGAGTAAAGGAATTGCACTGCATTCACAAACTTGTCGTCTTGCGGAAGGTTGAGAAGAACAACTGTCTTCGTAGCGGATCCATACGCAGCATAGCTGACAGCACCAGCTGATAAGAAGATAACGGTGATAATAATCATGACTGCTGCCAAAACTCCTGGAAACTTTTTTGGCTGCTTCATGGACTCTTGGATGGGGATAATGAGTCCCACACCTTCGTAGGTGAAAATTGCCGTACCAATGAATAGAGTCCAAGAATTGGGGTTGAAGGCGATAATATCGGAAACACCATTTTGGTCAATAATTGTAGAGATGTCGTAATAATAAAGATAGATCAATCCAAGCATGATGAAAACATCGGCAACGAGCGCGGTAAAGCCCAGCTTGCTGATATCGCGGATCAATGACAGCGGAAGGAAAATGATCAGTTGCATGAGCACCATGAACTTGATATCAATGTACGTCAAACATTTGCTGACAGCTAGAATGAAGGCTTGCAAATTCTGAGACGTAAAGACGATGTATGCAGCAACGAAACCCAGCTGGCTGAGCACGATTGAGCCAAGAATGATTCGTCGCATCCATTTCCCGTACAGGATACCACCGATATCACCAAAGGATCCCTCAATCTTTAGTCGCGAGTTAACCAGCAGTATGAAACAATAGAAACTGACTAGAGAGACCACCAAAAGGACAATGGAGCTAAATAGCATTCCTCCGTTCAAGAAAGCACGAGGTAGGAAAAGAACACCAGTACCGACAAACGATTTGAGAAGAAGCAGCGCAGCACCCATGGACGTATTTGTCCCTTTAGGAGCCCGTTCTTTATGTTTGCGTCTTTTCATTCCAGGAGTGTCTGGGCGCAGCAAAGAAGTACTTTCTCCAGGATGTGCTTCATCGCCCTCCTCCCATACATCAGATGAAAAATATTCGCCAGGCCCTAGAACTTCGTCATCTTCCTCAAGCTCTTCACCAGCAAAATGACCATACAAAGTCAAAAACTCGAGGAAGTTGCTTGTCAAGAATCGTGGTTGGTTTGGCGCTGGATGTTGACCGTCTTCTGATCCATGTGGACCAGGGCTGCCCAAATTCCTCCGTATGTAATCTCGCCGGAATCCACCAGGAACTCGAATCGAGTTTATATTCATCGTTTCGCTCTCCGGTTCTGGTCTCTGGACTGAAAAACTGCGGCTCCTCGTCGGCCTCCTCAGCCCAGAAGCCTGAGCTTCAGCGTCTTCTGTCCAGCGATATACCTGTCTAGTCACATCACCACCTTGTAGTTGTAAACTCGAAAATTCATCATCATAACCGCCCGCGTCGCTCGAGGGCTGAGATACCCAAATGTCGAGGTCCGGCGGTCGCACCAAATGTCTCTTCACAACTTCCGGGTCTTCAGCTCCTCGTACGCTTTCAGAGCCGTCGTCGGTCGACTTGGGATCAAATGACCCATAATTTGAGCGCACAGGTTTGTCCACGGAGGGGTACTCGCGTAGACCTGGCAATGGTGGTTGTCTCGGAGGTGTACCAGACGGTCCAGCACCAGAGATCGAGCCGTTCGAGTCTTGAAGAGCAGACGCTAGAGCCGATGTACCAGGTCCTGGAAGCGAAGCTTTATTGTTTATCGTTGCAAGACTCTCATTTTGTGCGACCGGAGTGGCTATTCTTTTCCCCGATCTTACGGACGATGGCGTTCCTGTGTACGAGTTTGCAGGAAGCGGAGAAGCCAACCTGGCTATTGATGTTTCTCGACTCGAAGCTTCTGCTCTGGGTGAAGAGGAACGAAAGGAGCGAGGGATTGAACTTGGAATCTGTACCGAGCTTGATTTGACAGAGGACGCTACCTCCTCATTGCTGTCCATGACTTCGGCTGTTGTACCACACTTAGCGAGGTGGGGATAAGTCGCTCGAGCTCGAGGTCTTTAATAACGATTCATAGATGCTGAAGGGTTGGTATTCAATATTGGTGGCAATGGCAGATATCAAAGGAGTCAAGGTGATCTTATATTTTATCAGGTGGACAACTGCGACCCGCTGGCTGGCGCTGATTAGGCAGGTGCGCCATTCCGTCATATTGGTAAGTACAAACGGTAAATTACCGGTATTACCGAGCTTATCAGCAGTTTGCTCTGTTTGTCTGTAATGGCGATCATATCAACGGTTTCATGTGCGATCATTACGTATCTTTCAACTTCACAACAAAAGAGAAGAGACGACATATTTCATGCTTCAGACTGTTTACTGACTCATAATGACTTGCGGTCCTTTCAACTAGCAGTGGTAGTGTCTACCCACTTGTCCAAACGATTGGAGATTGTGTTTTTGACCATTGGTCGGGGAAACATATCGTGCAGAGTAGTCTGCGTTATGCATTGAAGAGAGCCGTCGGCTAGAGAATTTCAGGACTGGGTGGAAAAATGGCCTCCGGAAATTCAGGGCCATCTAACAGATCGACCCATTCTCGTCAACGGCCTGTATTCTCAGCACGTTCGGCGGAGGAGGACGCAGGTAGACTAGCTCCTAGTGAGACATCCCCAGAGACTGTTCGACGACTGCCTTCTCCTTCGGAGAATCCGTATCAGCCTATGACGGCAGCTACAAGATTGTCTCCCAGAAACTTCACACGGACTTCAACCTTTTTCGATGGTGTTTCACAGTGGTTCTCCCGTCCAGACACCGCTCCGGTCCAACGGGATCTCCATACGGCCTCTACGCAGTCGACCGACGCAAATGATGCGTTTGTGGAAGTAAACTCCGACCAGAAGAAGGATCGTGCACGGACGCACGACCTTCGTGCAAGCATGGCTGCTCAATCGAGCAAATTAGGCACCTTCTCTGGTGTCTTTGTACCCACCACGTTGAACGTGCTTAGTATTCTTATGTTCCTTCGTTTTGGGTTCGTCCTTGGGCAGAGTGGTGTTCTTGGAATGATGGGTAAGTTATCCATCTGCTGGTTGAGCGCACTTGACGCTGACGACTATAGGAATGCTTGTCGCATCGTATATCATTGACCTGTTGACAACAATGTCCATCTCAGCCATTGCAACCAACGGTACAGTACGTGGAGGAGGTGCTTACTATCTTATATCCCGCTCTCTGGGCCCAGAGTTCGGTGGCTCCATTGGTATAGTGTTCTATATGGGACTCATCTTCAATACCGGAATGAATGCACTCGGTTTAGTTGACTGCATGGTTGAGAATTTCGGAGTGGAATCAGGTTCGTGGTCGAGGTTTCTGCTAGAAGGGTTTTGGTGGAACTATCTCTGGGGGTCAATTGTCCTGCTTGTCTGCACCGCAATCTGCTTTGCTGGTAGTTCCATCTTTGCCCGAGCTAGTAACGGTTTGCTTGCAATTCTCTTGATTTCGACTTTTAGCATACCGCTCTCAGGGCTGATCCAGCAACCATTCAAATCAACCGAGCTGGGAGTTGAATTCACCGGATTCCGCACGAGAACATTTTTAGAGAACTTGAAACCTCATCTTACCAAAGGCGCTGCTGGAAGTCAACTACCGCATCGGGAGAACTTCCAGGATCTGTTTGGTATACTGTTTCCCGCGACTAGTGGAATATTTGCGTATGTTTTGATCCTTGATCTGGATGAGCTTTGCTAATTGCAATCAGTGGAGCCAACATGTCCGGAGATTTAAAGAATCCTAGCAGGTCCATTCCAACAGGCACACTATCTGGATTGCTTCTGACCTTCTTCACGTATACCGCTGTGATCTTATCGATGGCTGCTTCGATTACTAGACAGTCATTTTACAACAATGTCAATGTCATTCAAGTCGTAAGTGTCACTCTCTGCCGGATATGTACCTAAACTAAGTTATACAGACGAATGTGTCTGAGACCATGGTGTTGCTGGGAGAATTTGCCGCATCCTTCTTCTCGTCATTGTCTGGCCTCATTGGTGCAGCTAAACTACTTCAAGCCATCTCGCGAGACAATTTAGTACCGGGGTTGTCATTATTTGGCAAAGCCAGCACAAAAAGCGACGATCCGATATTAGCCATCATCTTCTCGTATGTCGTTGCACAAATCACCATGCTTTTTGACATCAACAAAATTGCTTCCTTCACGGCTATGACATATCTCATGACCTTCTTGGCTATCAACCTTGCTTGTTTTCTTTTGAAGATTGGCTCCGCGCCAAACTTCCGACCATCTTTCCACTATTTCAACTGGGTAACGGCGGCATTGGGTGCTGTGTTCAGTCTTGCCAGCATGTTTTTCGTCGATGGGGTCTACGCCACTGGGTGCATCATCGTACTAGTCTTTTTGTTTGTGCTAATTCATTATACATCTCCTCCAAAATCATGGGGAGACGTGAGTCAAAGTCTGATCTATCACCAGGTGAGGAAATATCTGCTCCGGCTCAAGCAGGAGCACGTCAAGTTCTGGCGGCCTCAGATCCTCCTGTTCGTGAACGACATGGACGCTCAGTATAAAATGGTTCATTTCTGCAACTCTCTAAAGAAAGGAGCGCTTTTTGTACTGGGCCATGTCATTGTGACCGATGATTTCACCAACGCAGTCCCAGAGGCACGCCGTCGGCAAGTGGTATGGACCAAGTTTATTGAGTACTCGAAAGTAAAGGCCTTTACGAATATCACAGTGGCACCGACAGCAGAGTGGGGAGTCCGCAATATTGTTCTGAACTCTGGACTTGGTGGTATGAGGCCAAATATCGTGATCATTGATCAGTACCGGCCCAACCAGAGTATAGGAGATATATTTCAACGCAGACCACGACGAAGGCACTCAAAGTCTGTTGGGGTTACGTTAACTCGGCAGGAATCAGATCCAAGTGCCGACGAAACAGATTTGACACCCTCCAACAGCGCACAAACATACATCACAATCCTTGAAGATCTGTTGTTCAAGCTACGCATCAACGTCGCTGTTGCAAAAGGCTTTGAGAATCTGGAGCTACCTAATCCCCGTGGTAGAAATGAGAAGACTTTCATTGATCTGTGGCCTATTCAGATGTCGGCAGAACTTGCTGCGGATCGACAGAGTAAGCAAAATGTCTTGACAACGAATTTCGATACATACACACTGATTCTACAGCTTGGCTGTATCTTGAACACGGTGCCTTCATGGAAGAAGAGCTACAAACTACGTGTGGCGGTATTTGTGGAGTATGAGAGCGATGTTGAAGAAGAACGCGGTAGGGTGTCGGCTCTTTTGGAGAAGCTCCGAATTGAAGCCAAGGTGCTTGTATACTGCCTGGCTGGGGGTGAATTACAGACCTATCAGATCATTGTCAATGGTGATACATCTTCTGCGAGTGAAGATGTATTGGAGGATGTAAACACTGTCCTCAAGGACGAGAGTTGGTGGCATGACATTCAGGATTTCCGCGACAAGACCAGCGGCAGTGCTCAACGGCCCGGCCAGTCATCTCGCGCGGCTGATCTACTAGGCGGTCTATCTCACTGGCCTGTTGCCTCATTCCAGCAGGGAGCACAGCGACAAGCAACGCCGAGGTTTGGGGGTATCAAGAACTTTGTACGATCCAACCGACAACAACGGAGGAGATCAATCTCTAGTTTCCGAGGATTGAGCGTGAATATGGGTATGCAGACGAGCAGACTGCTTGATGCTATGGTGAATTACCAGTCCGATGATAGTGAGGATTCAAGCACCACCGAAGACGAAGAGCAGGAGCCGTATGTGAGCGATAGCGATGATGGATCTACGACACCGCGTACTGGGGCGGCAACTCCAGTGATCAGGACTGTTACAGATACGCCAGAAAATATGTCACCTAGCCATACATCTGTCATGGAAACACTCTCGGCACAGGACGAAGCTGCAGAGGAAGAGGCAGGCAATCCAACCGACACCTTAGCAGCAAGACCGCAGATATCATCTCTCTCACGACCAATGTTCAGTCGCGCAGCGTCCGGAAACAGATTCTCCTCGTCGCCCATCCCAGAAACAAGAGTTAACCAAACCGAAGACACGGGCCCATCAATCATGTTCTCCGACTCACCACCACCACGACGAACAATCGACCTAGCCTCTGCCGATCCCCCTTCCCAAACCCACGAATCAATCTACACCCACCACCACCGCCAACGACCCGAATCCTCTACTCCAGCATCCTCAACTGCAGCATCAGGATTCCCCAACCAAGCTGCCATGCCCCTCTCATTCAACGACCTTCCCTGCCGCGCCCAACACCTAATTCTCAACGAACTCATAACGCGCCACAGCCACGAAACAGCGGTAATGTTCACAACGCTCCCATCCCCGATTGAGGGGACATGTCTCGATAATGCGGCTAGTGAAGCGTACGTTAGTGATATGGAAATCTTGTGTAGGGGGTTACCGCCTTGTTTGTTGGTGCATAGTAATAGTATGACTGTTACTATGAATTTGTAGTTCTTTTTTTTTCTCCTTCCTTTCGTTGTTCTTATTTACTCTTGTCTTTACGAAGAGCGTGTTTGTTTCAATGTTGTTTGTTTCGAGTTTGACTAGATTGACGCGGCATGGCGATGCGTATACGATTGATTGTTCAGAAATATAGTTGCATATATGATACCAGGAGGAGTTTATCATATCTAAACAAGTTTGAGAATGTCTCCCAACGCATTTACCTAGCTAGGTATAATATACCTAGGTTCCATCGTTCAATTAAAACATGCTATAGTCCAGAAATCAACGAATATAAATATATCCACGTTAAACCCAAATATACCGACGATCGAACAAGACAACCAAACACTCCCGTCTTCTTGCAACGAGAGAATTATTTAGTCCACCCCCCAGCTCTCTTCCAAAACTTCCATCCTTCCCTCCTCTCATTCCCAGATGCATGAACACCAACTAGTCTCTCAATCCCCTCCATACCGACCGCATTCTCAAATTTCTGCTGATCAATTTCCTCCCCACCTTCTTCATCAGTGACTCCATTCCTCAATACAGCGGGATACAAAACTCCCACCCCGTCACCGCCAAGTGTAGTTTCGAATTTCTCGAAATTCTCAGAGGTGAGTTTCTCTTCGAGATCTTGTAAGGTTTGTTGGGATGTGTTGGGTTTGATTAAAGTGATGGCGCAGCCGCCACCACCAGCGCCAGTGAGTTTTGTCCAGCCTATATTTACATAGTCGACTAATTCACGGATGCGTTCGAGACGCGGGTGGGAGACTCCCAGGGATACTAAGAGGCCGTGATTAATTCGGAAAAGGGCGCCGAATTGTTCTAGATCCTCATCGTCGTCGGCTTCGAAATCGTTCTCCTTGATCATTTCGCTGGCTGACATGGTTACTTTATCGATTGCGTCGAGCATTGCCTCTGTGACTTCGGGATGGGTTTCGCGCAGTCTGCCCACTTTGGCGACTTCGACGGCTGTAGAGCGCGATTGGCGCGTGTTAACGAGGAGTAATGGTAATTCGGGGAACTTGTTCAATGGTGTAACGGTGGGTGGTTTGCTGTAATCACTTCGTCGGAAGAGCACTGCTTTACCTCCGGCGGAGACTGTATTGTCGACTCCGCTGGGATTGCCGTGAATACACATTTCGCCGACAAAGGCCCATCGGTTGATACGCTCAATCTGCACTTCGGCCTCTTCGGGGGGTTGATCCGGGTGCGGTCCAGCCAGGGTTCGAATTTGAAGTAATAAAGCCGCGCTGAGACAGACGCTCACGCTTGCGCTACTTCCCAGACCAGCGCTGATAGGGATCGTAGACCGTAGGGTATAAATCGCGGCATGGGATTCGGGTGACCCCAGCGACAGGAACAGGTAAAGGAATTGCGCCGCGGAACCCTGATGGATTTTGCGAATATCATCCGGTTTATCAGTCGATACAGCGGCGGCATGAGGTTGTACAGCTTCCACCAAGTCAGGATCTAGCTCCGTGACGAGGTCGTAGTACATTTTCTTCTTGGAAGGGTGTTTGAACACATTCCACGGCAACGAGTCAATATCCCATGTATGATCCAGCCCAATGTCGCGGAAATTCAACGTCACGGTGCGATGCGATTTAGAGAGTGTCGTGACGAGGAGATATGATCGTAAAGAAATCGCAGCGGCCATGGCTGCTTTTCCGTGAACGACGGCATGTTCACCAAAGACGATGACTTTCCCGGGTGCTGAGACCATAAAGGCCGGCGCCATGGGCGAGGATTGTTTGCGCTTCATTTGTGTTCGAGACATATTCGCGTTTGTCGCAGTCGAAGTAGGAGTAATCTGCGCGTTCGAGACTGAATCTGGGGTGGAAGTGGAGGAAGGTGTAAGAACGGTACCGTCCGCACCACTACTACTACTGCTGCTGCTGTCAGTGCTCTCAATCTCACCGGAGATCGAATTCTGACTCTCGAAGCGACTTTGCAATTCGCTGAGGGTCAATTGTTGTCTTTTGGTATTGGAATGGGATCTTTTCACGCTGCCGTGTTTCTTGCGACCTTTGCCATTGTTCATATCGCGAGGGGGGAGAAAGAAAGAAGAAAAGGAAAAAAAGGAGTGACGGGATCAAGGATTCATTGGTTACGCTAGAGAATGAAAGACCACTCTGGCCCAGATTTCTGTTGCACAACGATCGTATTCTTTAGATGTATTTCCTAAAAAGCAAATGAAAATAAAAGAGCGCTGTTGAGGTCTGCTTAAGGAGTTCGGAGAAGACGGAGCGGGCTGCCTGAAGACTCAGGAACCAATCGCTCTCTCGATCGGAGATTCCAATGCGGGAATGACCGAGGCTTAGCTGAGCAATCCTTAACGGCGCGTTTGCTATAGGCTCGTCGGACATACAAACAGCTCGGAATATGTGCATAACCCAATGGCATTCGAGCTCGTCAGTCACTTGACTCAATATCACTATACAATCCCGGTATCTTTGGAAATATTTACTTTGTACAAAAAGAATAAGAGCCAGTCAACCCATGGTGGTCTCCCATCCGTTGTCTATCATAACGTCCATCCAGTATACGTCTGCCTCACTGGCATCCATTCTTCGCCATACTTCTTGCACCAGATCTACGCAGATATGGATGGGTTTGGGCGGGAGGACATGCAGAAATGAAGTCAAGCGGCCGAGAATGAACTTGCGTGTTCGAGAGACTTCAATAGCATGCGCGGACAGGTTTAGCGAGTAGTCATCGCCACTAGGATCCATGACTGGTAGGTCCGTGGCCGGCAATCGAAGTTCGCTTGATGATGCTACCAGTAAGAAAGGCTGTAGACATCTTGTTCGTGACTCTAGCGGAACGGTCTTGAGGCGAGACATGGCCGTCAGGGCGATGGTAGTCAGCCATTCCGATTTCACCTCCTCTGGCAGGTCGCCCCCATTACTCTCCGCGCCGTTATCTCTTTGTGGATCGTCCAAGTTGCTGAAGATATCAAAAGAAAAAGTAGTACTGTTTGCTGCGTCCTCTGACGGATAAAGTAAGTTTGGATCAAGCGTACTCGGCATATCGCCTCGAGATATGCTCTCAGCCTGTAATCGACCGCGTAGAAGATCCGGGAAAACTCGATATAGTTGAAGAAGTCCCGTATGTCGGTAAACTTCAGCCATGGTAATCAGATGCCATACAGGGGTATCGTCGTCTCCAGGATTCACGACCTCCGTCTCTGCCGGATGTGCCAGACTTAGCAGTCTTTCTTCCAGCTCCTGTGCTTCTCGAATTGCTTGCTGCGCCTGTGCAATATCTCTCTGCGATGTAAAGCGTTTTGCGCGAATACGCTTGCGTTCTCGTCGAACAAGTCGGCCAACTTTGTTCACGATAAATTGTGTATCGCGCGCGATCCCCGTCCATGGATGGGGTACTTTCTGCGTCAAGAGTTGTTGATCACTTCCTGATTGAGGATCCATCCTTGCAGATGAAGTTAATGTGCTGTTGTCTGCTACATACGATAGCAGCATCTCCCAGTATATCAGCGCCTCTTCGAAGAATTGATAGTTGTTGCGATTAGTCAGAAGTGATCCACTGTTAATCCCGCTCGTAAGAGAATTCAGATGGTTGCGCAGAGTGTTGAAATAGGATATACCAAGATCCTTTGGATTATGCCAGCTTGCCGTCTGACCGAGCATCAGCATGGCAAGTAGCGATTTGTCGTCATGAGTCTCTTGACTCTCTAGTAGTGAGATAGCTTCCCTGCGCATCTTGAGTCCTATGGGACCAAACTGCGGGAAATCATCTACCAGCGTTGCGGCTGCCATGCTCTGTAATGTTCGGCACATAGCCGGCGAGGATGCCCACAGACGGGATACCGTCGTTCGAAACGGGTTCATGTGACTGTCATAACTTGAGAATAGTCCGGCGACTTCTTTGAAATAGTACTCGACCAGAGTCGACGACGGGTCTTCCAACGTTTTGCGGGGGAGTGGGAGAATATTGAACTGACCGCCGGCTTGCGACTGCAAGTCGATGGGGAACTGGCGTCTGAAAAATGAAGATGAAGGACGGCCGTAGGGCGATAAATTATCGCTGCGCATTAATTGATTGTATTCAGTCGGTGTACTCGGTCTCCGTCGAGTGATATTGGAGCTTGACGGATGATGAAATTCCTCCAGACCGACAGTCGACCTTGTCGCGACTGACGGCGCGTCTAGATGTTCCAGTTCTGGCAGAGTCGTGCTGAATTGATGGTCCAAATGCTCAATATCCAGCGATTGATCCCACGCATCCAGCGATGTTGCCGCACTTCCTGCGTATGCCGAGGTCGGCGGTGACCCAGCGTTGGTATTCGGCACGCTGGCTGAGATATCTCCAGGACTAGCAGCCAGCGCATCATCTTGGGGACTCGAAGCGCCATCTTTGGATGGTGTTCTGGTATTTGCGGCTTCAAAGACTTCATGTTTCGTGACCCAGCGGAACGGCTGCGTATAGCCGGGACACTTGATTCTTAGCCGGGTACAGCGTCCACAGGCTGGCCGGGACTCGTCGCATTTCAACTACCATAGTCAGTCAGATTGGTATTCTCAAATAAAACGCTTCCGAAGCAGAACAACATGTGTTAGTTACCCTTTTACTCTTGCAGGTTGCACAGCCGTGACGTGATTTCTTGATGCCACGCATTGTTGTTGCTTTATCTTGGGTGGTTCCGGCAGCGCCGCCATGCCATGGAGCAGCGGGTGTAACGGTGTACGGATGAATCCAACGATAATCGCGATTTGCAGGGATGAGATCCACTCGCGCTGGCGATGAAACAGAGAAGAGCGAGTCTCAGATGACTTCAGGGCCCAGGATAAGATGGGGCACATTCTGATCGTCTCGCAGAGTTTGGGCTATCAGTGGTCGGAAGGCGGGGGATGCCTGTATTATGTAATCGCAAATCGAAACGCCCCGCTGATTGGATGCAGCTCAATAAGCCACAGTGGGGCATGTCTTAGAGCCGCTCCCGCCGTGCAACCACTAAGATCGGCCAGATCTGGCTGAGTCAGCGACAAAAGCTTGTCCGACAAACCGCAAAAGAAACGAAAATCTCCCCCTTGATGCCAAGTCACCAGCTTGCCCAACTATGCAATGCTTTTGTCTCTCCACGCCACGACCTCCACTACAGCCGCCACTAAGACCGGATGGAGTACAAAGAAGAATGCTCAATTTACGTAAGTGCGTAGCGCTTGTCAGGCGTGGTAGACGTGGTAGACGTGTAACCATGTAGTAAACTACCCCGTATCGAATCGCATGCGCCGTTTGCAGGTGCGGCGCTGAGGCTGAATAGTGGGCGCACAGGCTAGACGGCCTGGGAAATACTTCACGCTGACACTTTCCTAGATCGGTCGTCTCCTATGCAGGTCGACAAAAATAACCCGTCAAACGGGACGGAATCTACGGAGTCCAAAGAGGCGGCGTCCAAGGCTGGGGGGGTTAATTTTAGCCATCTCCGTACATACTACTATGTATACAGTATGGTACGTATGGAGTACCCACGCTGGATGTGCCCACTTATTCGCGCGCCCTTGAGACCTGAACGTCAAAGCTAAGTTACAGCCTAGCCTGGAAAATGTCTGAGCCTCCTCCTTCCTGTCTCGTGTCTCGTTTCCCCCTACGTCCCTTTTCGTCATATCGCGTGACCCCCGACGCTCCTTCTTCGTCTTTGATCTGACCTAATCTGATCTGATCATATCATTATTGTTACTACGTACATTTTTACTATCATCTTGTTCCACACGCTCCTTGACATCTTGACATCTTGACATCTTGACTTGAGGAGGACAGATGACGTGCCTTCAACAAGTTGTCAAGCTTGTCCTCACATACTGATTTGTATATATGTTCTCATAATGAGACTCTTCCCCTGTCGTTTCCCCGGCCTGAGGCCGTTCCTTCTTTCCGTCATCGTTGTATTCACATTTGCTTCCAAAATTTTGCATCTTTTTCAGCATCGTCGCAATGTTCGAAGTCCATCCTTTTTGCTGTATCTACCCACTTTTTTTCTCACTGATTTCCTTGTTTCAATCTTTGCATGGCTGGCGTTGTCGAAGCTTCCTGGGTCTTGGGGTATTGCTGGTTTGGCCATTGTTGCTTTCGTAGGGTAAGTCTTTTTTTTTCTCCTCTCTTCTCTTCTCTTCTGCAATACCATCTAACCAGCGCAAATGCCAGTGCCGTTGACATTGGTGCTGTCTCGTCACAATTTGGGTTTTTCTATGTCACCGGTGCTGAGGTGCGATGGAATGCTGCATCAACCCTCGCCTCAGATAAAGCAGGATTCAACCTGCTGCTGAGCGGGTTGATGCCCGTCTTTGCTTTTGGCACGCTTCTTTTTACTCTCAGCTGGATATTGGCACCGCTAATCACGTTCATCCTCGATTCATGGCTCAATGCAGTTGGCAATGCTTTCGCCGGGCTCTCCTTCCGCTCTCGCCAATACCTCCCTCTCACCAATGAGCCCAAGGAACCTAGACGGCGGAAATATTTGGCGCTGTCTATTACCCTGATTGCTTTGTTCATCATTTTAGGCATCGACATATACCGACCACAAGTGCCGTACGACCACATCTCCGGGACAGTACCGTTCACACTTGCCGCCGCCTTTCAAAATCAGAACGCGACCTGCCTTTCAGACCAACAACCCTTCCCGTTGTCCGATTTGGTGGCTCCTAACTTGTGGGAACCCGAGAACGGTCGATACAAGGGTTGGAAACCCGGTTCTCAATCGTCTGCAGCCGACTTGGCCACCGTAATGGCACCATCATGGGCTCCCGAAAGCTGGCCTGCCGGTTTTGGAAGGTGGGCGCGAAAAGGTCAGAACTCAACACAGGAGGATGCCTTACTAGCCATGAGCGATGCTGTATGTCCCGGCGGTAACTCTAGGTATAACATATACAACCCGACACTAGATCCCATGCGGATCACCAACCTGGATCTCGATGTGCTGGCCCCGGTCCAAGAAGCGTTGAAAGATCACGCAGTTCCAATCAAACACGTTTTTCTGATCGAGATGGAAAGCGCACGAAAGGATATATTCCCCCTGAAAGCGGGTTCGCACCTGTACCAGCAAATCATAGATGCTCACGAATCGGCGAGCGAGGAGGATCTTTACGAACTCAATTCGAGACTAGCTGCCATGACACCGGTTGCCGAGCAAATCACCGGGGAATCTGGAAACTTCAACCTGAAATCGGACGAACTGCGAAACAATCTTACCGCTGATTCATGGAAGGATCCGTCAGCGCCAGGAATGGGCGGCATAAACGTCATTGGCGCCCTGACTGGAAGCAGTCTCTCTTTCAAGAGCCTTGTCGGTAGTCATTGTGGCGTAGGGCCTATTCCGGTGGATTTCATGTTTGAAACCGAAGCCGAGGTCTATCAGCCATGCATTATGCATATCCTAAAGCTATTCAACCAACTCAAAAACGAAGGCCAGAAGGAGGCGACAGATATGCGCTCACAGAGATGGAAGTCGGTCTTTCTGCAATCGGTCACTGGAGAGTTTGATAATCAGGTTCAGTTGAGCCTGCAGATAGGATTTGAAGAATCCATTTTCAAAGAGAATATCAGCACTGCATCCGCGAAGCACTGGCATAAAGGCATGAAAGAGATCAATTACTTTGGGTAAGTGTTTTTTTTTCCTCGTGTTTTTATCGACACCGGGCTAATATTAGGATCAGGTATGAGGAGCCGGAGATTTATCCTTATCTCAAAGACACCATAGAAGACGCCAAGGCAAATGGAGAAAGACTGTTTCTGACACACTTTACGAGCACTACACACCATCCCTGGGGACTTCCGGCAGGCGTTGAAGTTGAGGATTACTGGCCTCGCAACGGTTTTGCGTCGGAACACCAGCCCATGAATAAATATCTCAATTCCGTGCGTTATGTCGACGAATGGCTGGGTAATGTCCTTGAGCTCATTGAAGAGACTGGAATCGCAAACGAGACGTTGATAGTTTTCGTGGGTGATCAGTAAGTTTAGTTTTCTGGGAGTCTTTTTTTTGTCCTTTCCAAGTTGCTAAGATAAAACAGTGGACAAGCCTTTGAGGAAGATCACCATGTTACCGGTACTTTTGAGAACGGCCATATCAGCAATTTTCGAGTTCCTATTGTGTTCCGTCATCCACAGCTTCCCCGTCTTGACGTGCACGCCAATGCAACGTCGATATCTATCCTACCTACAATCCTGGATCTGCTGATCACCACAAATTCCCTGAACGATATTGATAGGGATGTTGCGTCTGATATAATCCAGGAATACGAAGGTCAATCCTTATTAAGGCCTTACAAGAACAGCCACAACGGTCGACAAGCGTGGAATATGGGTATCATCAATACCGGAGGGACGATGTTAAGCGTGGCGTCAGCAGCTGCGCCCTACCGACTTGTTCTCCCCTTAACCCGAGACTTTACGTTTGTCTTTTCAGATCTGTCGAAAGATCCATACGAGATTGATCTCGTAGAAGACTGGGATTTTTATTCCCTGGTTCATACCGTTAAGAGAAAGCATGGCCATGATGCCGCGCACTGGCTGAAGGATGCTGAGAAAGTGGCGAGATGGTGGGTAAATGAAAGAAAGCGACTTTGGAATTATCATGAGGGATGAGTCGCATATATTATGTACAGTACGAATATAAAAGTTATGATTGAAATTGTCTTATCTTCATTATCATTAGAAAGTACGTACTATCTAGGTAGTAGATTGATGCCTGAGGCTTACCCCACCTGATTCTTTGTTTGGCGGTCTGGGCCAAAAGAACAATCGGACGCAGACTTTGGATGAAAGAGAACAATACTCTCTCTCTCTTCACCTGGGCAATGCGATTGTCGAAGCAGAGTTGTATAAATACTCGACAACTCTTACCTCGCACCCACCAAACTTGTAACCTTACATACAACCTCTAATTGAAAGCACTCAAAATGGAACAAGGCAAATACAACACATCCCCCGACTGGACCGACATCAACCCCATCCCTCTCGACGATGGCTCTCAAGAAGAAGAGGGAATTACTTCTCTAGCAGCAATAGCCTACAAACCGGAGTATTTGGAAGCGACATCTTATCTTCGCGCAGTCATGGCTGCGAATGAGATGTCGGAGAGGGTGTTGCAGTTAACTGAGGATGTGATTATGATGAATCCTGCGCATTATACTGTTTGGTTTGTCTATCCCAAAGAATTCATCAATAAACGGTGGACTGATTAGACAGGCTATACCGAGCAAAGATATTATTTGCGCTGAAGAAGGATCTGACGCAGGAATTGGTTTGGTTGAATAAAGTTTCGTTGAAGTATCTCAAGAATTATCAGATATGGTACTCCCCCTTTCCTTTTTCTATATGGATTATAGCTAATCTGGCCAGGCACCACCGTCAACAACTCCTCTCATCAAAAGAGCACTTCCCAACTCTACCAGAAGGCGAACAAGACTTTCTAATGCAAATGTTTGACGCAGACTCCAAAAACTATCACGTCTGGTCCTACCGCCAATGGCTCGTACGACAATTCAATCTCTGGGATGATCCGCGCGAAATGTCCGATGTTGAATTGCTGATCAGTGAAGACGTGCGTAATAATTCGGCGTGGAATCATCGTTATTTACTACGATTTGCGCCGAGACAAGGGGCTGAAGCCGCCATGTCTGTTGCCTCTGATGCATCGGAAAAGGGGTGTTTGAATGTTGTGGATGAGGATGTTGTGGATGCTGAATTGGAGTATGCGCAGAAAAAGATTTTGAGGGCGCCGGAGAATAGGTCTCCCTGGCTTTATGCGCGGGGGGTGTTGAGGGCGGCGGGGAGGTCATTGGCTGAATGGAAGGGGTTTGCGAGTCGGTTTTTTACTGAGGAGATTTCTGATGCCGCTACTCCAATTGTGCATGTCAAGAGTAGTCTCGCTTTGGAATGGTTGGCGGATGTGTTTTGTCAAGAGGCGAGGGAACAACAACAGAAAGAAAAAGTTGATGAGGCAGTCAAGATGTTGACGTTGTTGAAGGAGAGGTATGATCCTATTCGAAAGAATTATTGGGATTATAAGATTGGGCAACTTTCTGTTTCTGTTTGAATCGTGTACTTGATTGAACCAAAAATGCTTCTATGAACTGAGTTAGTCAAACCCAACCATTAGCAAGTCTCTCTCTCCATTCATTCGCCATGGCTGTCGTGACGTTACTCCCACCACAGACGATAATCACCACACGACTCTGTGGCGTGAGGTCAGGTATCATCCTTTTCAAGTATGATGTCGTCAATTGCTCGGATAGGAGTATATCACTCTCGGTGTCAGACGAAGAAGACGACGCAACTCCACTATCCGAAGCACACAATGACGCTCTCCTCTTAGCCTCAGGCTGATCTTCATACCCTTCATCTTCACCTTCCCTGCCCCTCTTCCTCCCTGTCTCTTGCACATCCCCAACAGCAGCCTCAACACAGACACCACAAGCCAATTCAACAAGTATTCGTTCCTCATCCGCCAACCTCAAACAACCCCTCGCGGCATCTGCATCCGACAACACCGCAGAATGAATCCTGATCCCCTCCGGCGGAGACACGCAACAATACTCGAACGTCCTTTGCGACACGCGTACGCAAGCCAACGAGACAGCCATAGAGGTTACTTTTGGTAATGTGGCGAGTGTCCCGGATGAGATGGCAAGGTTCATGGATTGAGTTCCATCCGTTTCGACTGCTAGAATATGCACGTCTTTTTTGTTGTGTTGGTGGCGTCGATGGCGTTGGATTCCTTGTATCAAGCCATTCATGAGTCCGCCACCACCAACGCTACAAATCAATGCGTCGAGCGGAAGCTCTTCATCGGCAGGCGGTAATTGATCCGCCAATTCATCGACAATAGAACTATTCCCTTCCCAAATCGCCTCGTGGTCAAAGGGATGTAACGCGATCTTCTTCACCCCTTCTTCTTCTTCTTCTTTCTCGCTTTCTTGGTTATTACCGATCAGAACATCTCTCATATACTCCCCCGCCGCCGCAATCGTGTCCCCGTATTGAATCACCTCCGTTGCTCCCGCAGCACATAATTTCTCAACCATGAGTCGAGACGTGGAAAGCGGCAGGACCACTGTACACGGATACGATAGGGATCTCGCGGCACAGACAGCCGCTAGTCCGGCGTTACCGCCTGAATTTATGAAGAAGTGTAATTTTTTGTTGGCGTTGAGAGGATCGTTGATGTGGTATAGGATTAGGGAGCCTATTGCTCTGTTTTTGTCAGTTCCCACCACCTGGGCAAGTCTAGTAAGCGAAAAGGAGGAGGGGGGTTGTTATGGAAATACCGTGATTTGAATGATCCGCTAGGTTGGAGGTTTTCTAGTTTTAGAAATATTCTGCTATTCTTCTGTTGGTCTTTTTTTATCATTTCGGATGATAGAGATAGACATACCAACCAGCCTTCTTAGACAAGATTGCAGACTCTATAAGTGGAGTCTCAATCCATGGTTTTCCCGCTTTATACTCTGTTCTGCTTGTTGTCTTTATTCTTGTAGTCTCTGGAGATAGGGGCGTAAGACTGAGATTGAGATTGTGGGAAGTCATTGTTTCAGTCATTGTGTTGTTTACCAAGATTGAGGGCGAATATAGATGACAGGGAGAGAGAGATTGATTCTAACGATATTATTAAATAATTGATATATAAAAAGGGGAATAAATCTTTTAGTAAGTGCAAGCAAATCTTTCACATTAAACAACCTTGGAATCCAGAGATCTACTGTATATATACTCCATGAGTCCATCCTCCCTATCAACCTATATCGAAAGATCTAGATCAACGATAATATCCATAAACCCTAACCTGGAACCATTACTCCAACGGAAAACCACCCATCTGATTCCTTATCATTGGAGTGTAATTCCTCTCCAACGGTATTATGTACCACCCTACCTTGAAATATATGGCATGGTACAAGAGATAGGGCTTTTGTGTAATGTAGATAGATATCAGCGGGAAACTTGGTTGTCCGCGGGAAGCTAACCCTAATCTTTTCGCAAAGTTTTCCGGGGGAAATTCTTCGTCTTTTTTATGATATATTTATGGTATCATTTGGTGGATTCTATGGGGTAATGGATTCTGTGGTTGGATGTACTACGTCCACCTAGGTAGGCGTCTCCGGTGGTAGCCGTGATGATATTTGTAGTATGATATTTGTAGTATACAGTGATAATTGCATGTATTATACAAGAGAAGTCAGGATCAATCCTCAACCATAAGAGGCGGAAAAAGAAGCTCACGCTTATCAACCTTGGGCGCATGGCCATACTCATAATCCGCCCCGTACTGTGCTGCCCCAAACCCACGTGCAACAGCGTCCTGTCTCACACCTATCCGGTCCAGAACTTCCGACGCCTTTTGCGGCACAAATGGTTGTAGCAGAATACCCGCGATACGGAGGTATTCGCTTACATTGTAGAAGACGCGATAACACCGGCTGAGATCGTCTTTGTGTTGCCAGGGGGCGGAGTGGTGGAAATAGTTTTGTGCCTGTGCCCTCGCCGGATTAGTCGTGGATTAGTCATGGTGTTTTAGGGGGTGATGAGGAGAATACCTTCATGGTCGCATCTACAATCTCACGAAGAGCGGCCTTGGAGTGGAATGCTTCCATGTTTCGTTCGACGATTTTCGGGAATGTATGTAGATATTGCTCGAATTCGATATCATACTCGTTCGGCTCCGTCGTGAAGCCCGAACGTGCCGCCTCTATACTTGGCCTTAACTGCATTTTCGTGAGACCCATTAGACGTTGGTATACATTGCCCACACCGTACTGCAGATACTTCTTATAGTCGTTAACGATGTTGCTATTATCATAGTTCGAGTCGTCACCCAGCGGGCCGCGAAGAGTAAGAAAGAAACGCATAATATCGACCGAAAACCGATCAATGGCGAAGAAGGGGTTGACAACGTTGCCGGTAGATTTGGACATTTTGGCTTTGTTCATTGTCCAGTGGCCGTGAACAAGGACGTGTCGCGGAAGGGGCAGGTCGAGTGCCATGAGGAATGCAGGCCAGTATATGCAGTGGAAGCTGGCCTTGTAAGTTATTGTTCTTCTTCCAAGGAAAAGGGTACCTACCGAATGATATCCTTGCCTACGATGTGAAGATCGGCCGGCCAGCCCAAATCAGACTCCTTTCCAGGAGTAAATGGGTAACCGGCTTTGGTCAGGTAATTGATAAGCGCATCCAGCCAGACATATATCGTTTGAGAATCATCTCCGGGAACTCTGACGCCCCAGGTCAGACGCTCAACAGGTCTTGAAACTGACAGATCCTGCAGTCCTTCTTCGACCGCTTGTTTGACGTTCATCATATGACTCTTTGATAGAATAAACTTGGGATTCAGCTCATAAAACTCAAGAAGTCGATCTCGAAAAGCGGATAGCCGGAAATGATAATTCGTCTCTGACGACCATTCAACTTCCTTGCCGGTCTCAGTAGAAACCTTCACACATTAGCCTAGCCCGTAACCTTCAGAAAGAAAGGCAAAATACCATCCGTTTCCTCCCCGTCGCCGGATCTAAAGAAGGCTCCACCTGCGACTGAGGATAAAACGCCTCATCGCTCACAGAATACCATCCCTCATGTTTCTTTGTATATATATAACCCCGATGTTGTAACATTTCCCAAAAATATCGTACCGCGTCCTTGTGCGCTTCATCCGTAGTGCGTATGAAATGATCATTGCTGATATTTGCTGCTCTCGCCAGATCCTTGAATGTTTTACAGTTCATGTCGCAGAAAGCCTGTGTATCCATACCGGCCTCTTGGGCGGCTTGCTGTATTTTGATTCCGTGCTCGTCGGTGCCGGTTAGGAAGATGGCGTCTTTGTTACCTTTTAGTTGCTCCCATCGTTTGATTACGTCGCCGAGGACCATGGAATATAGATGGCCGACATGGGGTGCTGTTTATAATATCAGTATTAGACTGAGAACAAGGAGATGCTTGATTCACCGGCATTCACATAAAAAATTGGAGTCGTAACATAGAACGGCTTCTGTGAATTGGCTTGCGTCGAATACCCTGCCGCATGTCGACATTGACGCGAAATCGATTGTCTCAACGAGGTTGAAAGAGTTATAATACGTCTCGAAAGAAGCGGACGTAAAGTCACCGCACAACGAAATGATCTCGGTAACGTCGCCATTGGCCGCGTTGAATGGCTCATGATCGCATCCTAGCTCTTTATTTGGCTGAACAACAAAAGTTGCGGCGAAAGCATGAACCTCCGAGGTGGTCCAAGCTCGGGCTTATTTAAGCTCAATGGTCCGGTGCTTTTTCTCCGCCTCGTCTCTTCGATGACTATTCCCAGGCGTCTTCATTCTCAAAACATTTTCTTCCAAAGGTTTTACAAAAGTAGTGAGATAAACTCACAGAATGGCAACCCCAAAAGAAGACTTGCTCACCAAGGTGTCTACAGAAGGTGAGCCGCATCCCACTTTACATGAATACAGTCTAATAAAATTAGGAGCAACCGACTTCGTCCAACTCTATCATTCGGCACTCTCCTCCAACAAACGCTCAATAGCCTCCTTCTACAGCTCCGCGCCAACAAACATCCTCTTCAACGGAAACGTTATCGCAGACGGTGCCGCGGTCGAAGACATCTTTACCAACCAACTACCCACAACACGTCATGATATACAGTCTGTCGATTGTCAAATTATAAACAAAACCTATCCTACAACCACCCCCGGTAAAACAGCTAGAGAGAACGCCAAAAATATTTCCATGCTGGTGATTGTGAGTGGATCGGTGCAGTACGGAGGCAAGGACTCCCCGCAACATGGATTCAGTGAGACGTTTGTTTTGATACCGAATGTCGAAAACAAGGAGAAGAATCGAAAGGATTGGCTTATTCAGAGTCAGAATTTTCGATTGGTCGTTTGATTGGATTATGGTCACCGGGCATCTCACCCTTCCGCGGATGCACCAAAATAGGCGATTCTCAATGTCATACGGGGTACCACAACAGCAAACATACAAATACATCGGTTAATTTGTTGTCTATGGTACTGGGACGTTTTAACTCCTCGTTGGCCGCAAGTTCGCTTTGACTCGTTCTATGAGTACTTCTCGGGATGCCTTATCTGACGCCATAAGATTTCTCTGCAGACAGTTAGTGTTGTCCATAAACGATGATGGGCAGTCTGCTTACTGCTCGAAGCCACCTCTTCAGCTCTTCTGTCGTCCATTCTTCGGGTTCTACAAAGTCAGCATAGGCTATCAGCAATGCTGTGACCAAAACATACCTCCTTTAGGATCTGGTTCTGCGGGAAACATGTCGCTGCCCCATATCGACCAAGCCGATACGGCTGTGACGATTCCGGCGAATCCTGTTGTCATTAGTACATTTGTCATGTATCCTGAATTGCGAAGAATATATACCCAGAAGAAGGTTCTACACGTGTTAGTTAGATGTTGCCAGAACTTGGAGTGGTTCGCACCTTGGAAGATAGAGCTTTGTCTAATTGAGTTGGCATTACGACGGTCGTCTCAGTCGATAGTCAATAAGAATACTAGACAGTAAGGAATAAGATGGAAGCTGCAGAGGATGAAGAAGGCAGCTCTATTTATCTTATCAGTCCCCGCATAATCAGCACACAGCCTCAGGCAATAACACACACCGCCACAAATCAGTCAAGCCATAGCCTAGCCCCAGTTAGGGCTTGTCACGCAGAAACCCTAATTTCCGGATCGGATCCCACATTCGAACTCCATCAACAAGTCTGGCCAACGACGTCAAGCTTGTTGTTGACTTTTTGTTCCGGAGATTTTGAACTACACATCCATTTCTCGAACCACCCACACATTCCCATCAAGATGCCTTCCGAAGTCTCTGATATCAAGCAGTTCATTGAGATCTGCCGCCGGAAGGATGCTTCCTGTACGTTCTGCCGTCTTAGAGAGTGATGGAGGTGGTAGTCTAATGGACATTCGATGGGTACAATTACCTCTTCGTTTTGCATCTGGACTACAATTCTCATCTCATCTCAGCCCTCAGTCTGAAATAGTATACTAATCAGATTCATTTGCATAGCCGCCCGGATCAAGCGCAACCGCAAGACCAGCCAGACCAAGTTCAAGGTCCGTTGCAACCGATTTTTGTACACTCTTGTCCTCAAGGACTCCGACAAGGCCGACAAGCTCAAGCAGAGCCTTCCTCCTGGTACGACGAACAACCTACTTGACTCAGATTTAGGGGACGTAGGCTAATGAATAAACAGCTTTGAAAATTGTCGATGTCTCCAAGGGTTCCAAGAAGAAGTCCACCTAAACAAACGCCATAACGACACGATGCTGCAGTTGATTTAGGATGAGAAGTGGAGGGAGTGAAAGGAATGCGCACGATACCAATTGAGTCAATGATGTCCGTCATGACGAGACACCAGACATGCAAATTACAAATGTCATACACCGGTGAAATCGACCTTTCATACTATACCTAGGTGTATATATGAAAATCCATCGGTTGTCTCTACAATCCAGAGGCAGGAGCTTTTCGAGTATCAAGTTTCCACTACAAGACAAATAAAAAAAAGTTCAAGAAACAGTCCTATGACCAGTATATCTATTCATTGTACTGCACCTCCCTATACCCCTTCAAACCATACACATCCGCCAACCTCCCAACAGCATCAACATCCAACCCATAACGTCTCAACTCAAACTCCCCAAAATAATTCGTTTCCGAAGCCCTCTTCTCGAACCCCAAGGACTCAAACAGCGCCAAACTCCGCGTATTGTCTTTCCCAATTTTGACGCTCAGGCACTTCAACCTTTTGTTGCTGTTTGTTGCCGTCGATCGTAGAAACTCGTCTAATATCTCCCTTTCGTGAGTTACGACATACCACAAAAACGTCAATAAAGCAGCTCGCCCGTATCCTTTTCCTTGATTCCGGGTTTCGGCTATCATTAATTCGAGTTCTCCTATTACTGATTTCTCTTCTTCGTCGTTGTTATCATCATCATTGTCATTGTCATTGTCATCGTCATCGTCAAGTCGTAGGAATAGATTAGTATCGCCAATCATCCGATCTGGCGCATCATCTTGATCTGATAACGCCACCGTCTCAGACGACGAGGTAGAAGAAGATAATGGCAAACAAGCAATAAAGGTTAGTTTATCAGCGTCTTGGCGCCAGCTTTGTTGCATGGAGTATTCTTCTTCAAGGGTTAAGGGTTCGGAGGCTGTTGCTTGTTGGATTTCCTATATATATACCGTTTAGTTTAATCTGTATGTATCCGGGATGGTGAGCAATAGGAGAATGGTACCTCGTCTTTCATCCATTCATGATATTTGAGGACGTGTCGTTTGGAGTATGGGACTAGGAGGATGGTTGATGTTGAGATTGCTGTGATTTCGGATACATGAGTTGGTTTTCCGACGGTGAGGGTATCTATGGGAAAATTTACCTGTAGTGGCGTTTAGAAGCATCTTGACAGGGGCGCGTTAGAGTATGCTTTAGATTTATGTATCTGGTTGAATCTATCCCGTATTGTAAAGTACCAGATCAAGGAAATGATGTTGAATTGAAGAGTGGAGTCATAAGTCAACTTATTGGACGATCCATTAATCACCCATTGGATGAATCTTTCCGTCGGTGATGTTATTATTGAGTTGAAGTGTATATCTGAGCAGTCTATTATTAATTTATTATCGATAAGTTCAAGGTCTCTCCTGCACAATACTATCTATGGCTGACTTGATAAAGTCGGTGACGATATTCGCGGTGTGGAATACGATGCTCAGAATGCATGTATTATCTTGAAAGAGGGTCCAGGCTAGATGCATGAAGCTGCTAGCAGTGCTGGTGGTGTAATCTACAGGAGACTCTTTGGCGAGTTAGAAGATAGGTTGAGTGCTGGTACTGGCCCCCTTTACTTCTTAACTGGCCGTAGAAGTAAGTATAATCTTACACCTATCTAGTACTTATCTTCACAACAAATTAACCATAATCCTAGATGGTATATATATATGGGCTGCCAAATTCAGCCGCTCTTCAAAACAAGCAGATGCATCTCTTATGAATTCCAAATCTAAATGGCCTGTTGTGGTTCTTGAAATTGGCATTAGTGAGACCACAAGAAAGCTCTATAAAGATGCGGAACGATGGTTGGAAGGTAGCAATAGTCAAACCAAACTTGTGATACTTGCTGATGTTCAAGAGACACCGAAATGGGAAACTTCGAATAACAAGTGGGAGCTATCTGAGGTTGACTTTCGTGAAACCAGTCACGACAGGCTCTCTGATCATATACTCCATCCTAGACGAGGCCCCGTTTTCATTAGGCAACTCCTCCCGGATTATCAGTACTGTGCCCAGCTGACGATCCCCCCGGCCACACCTACTGACTACAACCACAATCTCATCCACGACAGCCAATGGACAAGCAACCAGCGCGGGGTCGAATGGCGAACCCTCCCCGTTGCCAATTCAGGTGTGCATTCATCATCCATATATATGTGCATATGCTAATTTCTTCAGACCGGAATGACCTCTAACTGCGACGCTTTCTATCTCATCCAGCCCGATGACGGCTGCTACGAGTCTACGACATTGTCACAATAAACAATATTGCCCTTGCAGATTTTTATACCTGGAACCCAGCGCTGAATGATGACTGTCCCAGTCTATACCCGGGTTACTATGTTTGCGTGGGCATCATCACCATCACTACCACCACTATTAGTACTACAAGTGCAGGACAAACACCCACCCCAGCCCAAACCGGGATGGTCTCCGGTTGTACGGACTTCTACTTGGTGAATACAAATGACGGATGCTATGATATTGCCGCTGCAGAGGAATCACCCTGGCCCGAGTTGTATGCCTGGAATCCAGCCCTAAATGGGGACTGTTCTGGTCTCTGGTTGAACTATTATACATCTATATGGAACAGTACTCTGAGTCAATAATGATATATTCTCACTCTACTACCCTGTACTGTTACCTATATTACCCAGAGTAGAGTTATTTCTAGGTAACTACATACGCCGGGCTCGTGACGGCAAAATGCCGCCCGGCTCCCCCTGGTTATTCCGCGAGTGTCGCGCCGCTGTCCCTGTTTCTGTCGCCTTCTCTGTATCTGGTCCTGGTCCAAGGCTAGGCATAGGCTCGCCTAACCAGAGGTATGGTCTGGTCGAGCGTAGACCCTCCACATCCATATACAAGAAACAATCCGAACGCAGGCTGACAGGGAACTCGTGATTGGCGAGCATGGTCTGGAATCTGCTCCGCAGTGCACTCAATTTGATTGTATTATTATCATTAGAATCTAAAGCTGGAACCTCCGCCCAATATAGAGTGAACCTGGAAATGGCCTTGTCATTCATGGACATCGGTTCATAATGCAATCCATCGCAAACTGCTTTTTCAATCAGACTTTTTTACCCCGCTGACCGTTCAGGATCGTAAAACACCAGCAGACCAGAGATAGAAGGAGAACCGTCTGTAGAGGTAGATTGAATAACCCGCTCCTGCCACGGCACTCGCATCGCAAAGACAATATTCCGAACATCATCGTCATCCAGGTTCTCGATTGCCGCGTGCTGTGCAGTCCTCCATCGCCGCTGAATCGCCTGCACCGTCTCTCGCGCGACTTTCATTTCCTTAGTCAGAGCGGCGGCAGCAGCTCTATGTGTCAGATCGCGATCCGCCGCGCTAAGTCGAGCCCGTTCAGACAGGAGACGCTGTATATAGTTTATAAATACAATAGAATGTCATCAAGGACCGGACGATACAACATCCTAAGGCAAAGTATGTTATTGGTATAGGGCTCAGTTTCGAGTAACGTACGTCTCTGGAGGAAAAGTTCATTAGTATCAGTTAATCCAGTTGAAAGGTATAGACTTTTTAAAAGCAAGGTCACTATTGTAACGGTGCTCAAGCCTAACAGATATATTGAGAGGGTAGCTGTGTCGACGGAGATATCTACAATGGATTTCCTAACCGGGAAACCACATGGCTCGTGCCGAGCCTGCGGAAGCTAGGGCTAAGCCGTCAGGCTTAAACTCCGAAATTCAGTACATGGACTTCTCAATGCTCGAAACGCTATAAGCCGCCTCTAATTAACAGGGCCTGGCGCTGTCCAAGCCCTTACGCTCCAGCCCATAGAGCAGTACGTACTAACGGTACAAACGGTACAGTGGGTTCCAGGCCACTCAGGGGTCGAAAGGAAACGAACAGGCAGACCAAATGTGCAGCTGACTCTAGCTTATGTTACATCGGCTTGCGCTGAAGCTAGGCATGCTGCAGCGGTTGAATGGGCCCGCTTCAACGCTCTACAAGGAAAAGAGAGAGCTCCAAGGGCTTATTAAAATCCGTATGACTGGAATCTTGGTGAAGTGTGAATTACTTTCACCTTTCCCCCTTTTCACTTCATAATTCATGATACTTAAGCAATTGACTATTGCAACTAAAACCAATAGGTTAGAACCAATGTTATTCTTATACAATTTAAATGCCACATTGCACAGTATCACTACAAATCCATCGGCATGCAAGAACCCTCAACACAGGCACAGATGGTGAAGGTACTAATTACTAACGACATCAAAAAGAAACCAACCACACACCATCAATTGAGCAGAGTACTGTAGTCTGATTATAATTTACAGTCTAAATCCCCTGGCAAAAGCCAGTCACGTAGGACACAAGCCGGCTATGGTCAAATTGCTAGATTGCCTAACAGTGGCGAGGTGCGACATTTCTCTCGAGTTGATCGGCGTGCTCAGTGAGTTCTGTTAGTATATCGCGAGATCTACCACATGGAAAACAGGGCCATTTGAACAAACCCGGAGACAAGTCATTCCCCTATTTTCAGCTAATCAGAGGCCTCCGAACACTATGCCTCACTTTTCATGAAACGCCATATATGATATATATCATATTGTGGACCACACAGAATGTACAGGGAATTGAGCTCAATTCCCCTGCCGAAGCACATATAAGAAAGCCATTTTTGTAGCATGGAAAACGGAGAACCGGGGGAGAAAGGGTAATACAGACAATCTTGCTAGTCAACTGTTCTTACTAGTTCATATTAATGTTCACATTAACCATCTCATATCACTTAGGTCTAATTGTTAGGTTATGTCACCTACAATCGGACAAGTCCAGTGAGCAGAGCCCAGTGATCGCTCACCATGTGTAAAGCGGCATGCCGCTTGGCAGACAAATCTTTTACCTAGGTATTCAAGCTGAAGACAAATATTCATTGACTCGAGCCGTTATTCATATTGTAAGACTCTATATAGCTATCGACACATTCATTTTGACTCCTCTTTCCCCGAAAATATCTGGAATTTTACTACGTCCACTTCCAACGTCTCCGAATCCACCAGAATCAACTCTCCCGTCTCATGGAACTTGGGTATCGAAACCAAGCGTACATGCGTGGCTAGAGGCTCATCTGCAGAATTGCTCATCTCTGTATCTGGACCATCTAATCGAAAAGCTGGCTCGCTTACCACAACGACAGTTTTGAAGTGAGACTGGTTTCCTATGAAGAAGAGATGGGGGCAGGCTTGGAGGATGAATGGGTCATGTGTTTGGAAGGGATAGCACCCTACTTCTATTAGTACACTATACTTCTGTACATAGAAAGAGAACTCACATAGAGTGTCAGGAGCTGTCGGAACTGCACATCTCCATCGAAGCATGGCTTCCATAATCTGTACACTGGTCTCCCCGTCGCCATCACTGTTTGTTGCATTCCCATCCTCATCTGCAAAGTCTAAATATCGAAGGACATCATCGACATTTTGACCGCTGCATCCCCAGAATCGCCAGCCATCAACATAACCTTCCCACGGATTCGTGACGTTGTCGAACCAGCCGGGTTCGACGCTTGTGTCTCCTGGTAGGCCGTCAGAAGAGTATGCTTTCGCCCGAGGCAACATTGCTCGATGGATTCCTTGTTGCGGTAACGAGAAATTTGCAGGATCATTTTCACCCGGCATCAATGTCACGGGTAAACTTGGTAGTAGTTCCGAAAGAAAATTGTCAAGTTGTGTAATAGGCGAAGCATTATAGGATGATGCATCATAACCGTATTTCTTTGGCACCTTCTTCTTAGCAGTTCCGTCTCCGTTCATAGCAGCAGCAGCAGTTGCAGTTTCCAGATTACCCAACGAGTTGCCCGCAATGATCAATCGAGATATCCTTGCAGGAGATTCATCTTCACCACCAGGTCCTGTATACCCTAACAGATAGTCTGTCAATAACTCCAATGCTAGAGTATCGCTTGATGAACCTGTAATTCCCAATCCGCTAATGAATGCTATCTTCGATGATTTACCGGTTGTGTTCTCGACTCGTTTTATCGTGCTCTCTGTTTTGTCTGTGGATGCCAGTTCCCATCTCGGCGGTTGTACTGGGAAATCGGGGACTTTAATATCAATGACTTCGAAATCGCCATTCGAGTTCTCGGTGCCTAACACTGCGATAATAACACCAGTCACCAAATGTGTCGTTCGAAGCATAGTGCCTGTCATTCTGAGACGACCTGATTCATCTTCTAGCATCACTTGCGTTTTGTCTGGATTCAAGGGATCGATATAAGTCGTTCGGGGAGGGGGTGCAGCGGCATAGTTCTATAAATGTCAATCAGTCTGTGCTTGTATAGGTCCATCAGTTCGTTAACTCACGTCCTTTGCAACATCGTCGAGAATGTTAGGTTTTAGCGGTAGGTCCATATAGACTGTACCAGTTACCCAACACAACGCTCCCTGTCGCACATCCAGCACTCTATCCACTTTCCGTGCCTTCTCTCCGGCAATCTGCTGATTGTGAATAATCTGACCGTCGAATCTTTGCCCGCGTTGGAATTGCCTACTGTGAATCCATCCCATGCCTCCCGTCCAACTTTCTCTGCGGCCGGCTTCAGCTTGGCCAAGCGTAAGAAATACAGATCGCCATATTGTTGTTGATACTTTCGCGAATCGGCTTTGGGTAATTGGAAGGTGTGGAGAGGTGTATAAGCTGAAGGAGCGCGGAATTCTGGTTGATATTCTTCGCCGCTACGAACTTGTTAGCGTGATTCGATCTGTCAGTATAAGGGAATGGAAGGGCCGATTACCTCGGCGGCTGCAGAAACTTGTCACTTGAAGATTCAAAGGTCATATTGAAAGTGTCATCATCTGAAGTGGTGTTCTCGTGGAGTTTTGAAGTCTTGTTGATATATAAGTTAAAGTGAAGTATGCGGATGTGGAGTACTTGGGCACTTAACGCGGCAGGAAACGCGTTTTTTTTTTTGGCGTTTCTTCCCATCCGTCTTCCCTACATAGTACACCACTCTATCACCAAGACAGCTTCACTTAATCCTCTTTTCTTCTTCTTGAGGCCCTTACGGTTGATTTTAATTCTCTTATGGCATTACCTGGGTAATTAACATGGCTTTCGGGTTACAAATCGTACGGTTCAGGACTGCCATAGACATGAAAGCTGCCAAGAGACATCTCAGCACCGATGGACAAACAGCTTGATGACATTCCGAAGTCCATCTCGAGTCATGCAGTTATGCTCCTCATTTATCGGCGGGAGTAATTAGGAACACTCTTAGGATAACAGCTGTGATGTGGTGCCTCGGCTCGACATTAGCTTCTTGAACGGTGAGGGGAACATCTAGCTAACCACGTAGACGACTCCACATATTTCTATAACAATCATTCTGTTGCTCTTGATGTTCTAAGCTTCAGAGATACCCTTGCATTTACTTTTTGTTTTACCAATTATTGCTTATCATCATCTACCTCCTGCATCCTTTACAGCGTGACTGGGGTTTCGCCGGCTAACCACAAAGCAATACACCACCGGTTCTCCGCAACACAGCATCTTCAAAATGTCTGTACATACACCACTATGCGACTTGCTGAACATCAAGCATCCCATCCTTCTGGCCGGTATGGCCAAAGCATCCGGCGCCGCCCTTGCAGCCGCAGTATCTAATGCCGGCGGTCTCGGAAACATAGGTGGCTTGGGCTACACTCCAGCGCAACTCGAAGAAATGCTCGTCGAGCTCAAATCACTACTGCGTGACCCCAACCTACCATTTGGCGTCGACCTGGCACTTCCACAGATCGGTGGAGGAGCACGTGCTACAAACCATGACTATACACACGGTCAACTCGATGAATTGATCGAATTAATCATCAAGTATGGCGCAAAATTGTTCATTTCTGCTGTTGGTATACCTCCCGAGCATACTGTCAAGCGTCTCCACGAAGCTGGGATATTGGTTATGAACATGGTTGGTACCCCAAAACACGCCGAAAAGGCCCTGCAGCGTGGTGTGGATATCATCTGTGCCCAAGGCGGAGAAGGAGGTGGTCATACCGGTGACGTCCCATTCTCTGTCCTGATTCCTGCTGTCGTCGACACTGTGCAAAAGTACAAGAGTCCCCTTACGGGCAAGATGCCCCTTGTTGTTGCTGCAGGTGGTGTAAACGACGGCCGGAGTCTAGCAGCTTCACTTATGTTGGGCGCCTCTGGTGTATGGGTCGGTACACGATTCGTGGCTACCGTTGAAAGTGGCGCTAGTAAAATCCACAAGGATGCCGTTGTCTCAGCCGGATTTGGCGAGACGATTCGTACCCTGGTTGTTTCCGGTAGACCACTTCGCGTCTTACCGAATGACTATATCAAAGAATGGGAAAGTAGACCGCAGGATATTCAGAAATTGACGGCACAGGGTATCATTCCCATGATGCATGATATTGAGAATGAGAAGGAGGATGTCGATTTTCCGTATTTGATGGGGAGTGTGTCTGCGGTTGTCAAGGAGATTAAGCCGGCTGGTGACGTTGTTGAGGAGATTGCAAGGGAGGCTACTGAAGTGCTTCGACGGAGTCAGACGTTCATCAAGGGTGGCAATAGCAAAATATGACTTATACTGTAGGTTAGACTACAACGATCTATATATGCTTTTTTTTTTAAAAAAAAAGGGGTCTTGTATAGCGGCGTCCTGTGAGTCCCTTTTTGCAGCAGATTACCGCTATAGACCAAGTTCTTAAGCATTGTTTCAATGTTCCTAGCAACTGAGACGAGACCTCTACACGTACCACTCGTAAGAATAAGAGCGGGTGTGATCGATCTTACCCAACTTATAATCTTCAGTCTGGCAAAAATAGACAGTTAGAACTAACACGCAAGTTGGACCTAGACCTACTGAATCCTTGACAGAATAGTCCATCATCTCAACCTGTTTCTTGTCCCATTTCTCTTGTTTCGGCGAGAGCGAAAGATCCTCTGGAAAAGTCTGAGCATAATCAAAATCGATCCAAAGTTCCTATCTTGTACTATCATCATATTCCTCGGGTATGGATCACCACTTAGAACCCTAGCGTTGTGGATGTCCTTCAGAATACGAGAAAACTATGCTAGGCGACGTTCTGAGAGAAATTCGATACACTAATTGGCTCCATATTTGCAATATATTCGGTCAGAATGGCGATGGGAGGTACTGTGTCTCCGATAAACATATATAAGTTTGACCAGAGGTTGAATATTTGTAATTGTGCTGTAGAAATTAGGACGACCCCTCGCTTGCAGAGACCTTATACTTTCATCCGTTGGTAAGCTGTATCTTTGCAGGTGTAAAGGTCAACCTCAAGATCTGGAGAACTAGCATCTGATCGGGTTCTGGTATGGTACTTGTAAGATTTAGCGATGCCTCGATTAGGAGGCTAATAGGAGTCTTCTACCACTTTCATCACACATATGCTTCCATGGCAAGCCACCTTGAAGACAACAGTATTCTTAGACTTTTTGAGCTTCTCAAGGAATGTCACGTTCGGAAGGCTTTACTTCGTCAAGGTCACCAGCCATGCTTGTAGTATGATAACGTAGTATGTCAGCTAGCTGGCCATGAAAATCATTCCTTCTATCAGCGACTGGCTATATGGGCCTATTGCACAGGTGCCTGCAGCACTCGATGCTTTTTGGGGCGAGTTCCGGGTTAATGTACTATGTTTCGTCTGTGAATGGTTTGAGAATCTGGAATTCGACACAGACTTTGAGTTTGAGACACATTATCTATTGCTGCATGGTACCAGCATCACTATCTAGTTATCACTAGTAACGATGCACTAGTTGGCTAACGAGACGATTGCACTGGTTATACAAAACTTTCCTGTCCTAATTGACAGAGAGACGGAAAAGTCGAGCACATGCAACAGAGGGAACACGAACTGACAAAGCACCGCTGTCTGAGTGCCATTGTGCGTGAGTCTCAAAGATCTCTGGATACAGAAGCTTGACTACAACTTCCCGGTCTTTAAGTACTGGAATATGCAGGGAGACTGTGTCCGAGCCAGATCGACGCCATACAGCAACGTAACGGACTCCACCACTTGCAGCGATACCTAGAGCTACCCAGTCATCGTGCCATTTAGGCAGACCTAACGGCCAGAATGGCAGGCCCGTTTTGAGATCGGAACGAATCTGCTTGTAGACTTGCATACCGCTCGCAACAAGCTCCAATTGCTGAGAGCTCAGGAGATCAATTCTACCACTTAGATGAACACGACCCAGAAGACTATTGACAACCGTCATGGCGTTCTTCTCATTGTCCCATTTGGGCTGCGGGTACGCCCAGCTAGCGCTCTGTTCCGGTGTAACTGCCGTCGGCACTGCAGCTGCAATGGCCGAATATCGCACTGGATCTTGCTGGTCGCTGGTCGATTGCAGCGAGTGAATAGCTAGGAGGGCATAATCCATGCGTTGACCTCCGCTAGAACAACTCTCGATAATTAGGTCCGGGAACCGATCGTACAGTTTACCGACCCATTCGAGATAGGCACGATTATGGCCCAGTTGTCCATCAGCGGGACTGAAGGAGCTTGCGTCAGTGCCTTGGACTACTTCGATATTGTAGTCGAACTTGAAGTATCCAACTCCATAATTTCGGACGAGATTGTCAATCACTTTGTCCATGCGTTTGATGACTTCAGGGTGCCGATAATCTAGTTGGTACCGGCCTTTTTCTACGATTCGTCGGCTGTTCTCTTGGAAGAAAGCATCTGCAGGTAACATATTGGCGACTACGCTTCGAACGCCAATCACTTCCGGCTCAATCCATAGTCCTGGGATGAGTCCCTTGGCCCGGATATCATCTAACAGCGCTTTGAGACCGCCGGGAAACCGTTTTGTTGAAGGCTCCCATAGGCCAACGTCGTCCCACCAGCCATTGTCGTCCGCATACCAGCCGCAGTCAATGACAAAAAACTTTGCGCCTGCTTTGACAGCAGGATCGACGAGAGCCATGACCTTTTCCGTGGTGGGATCGCCCATGAGACAGTTCATGTAATCGTTAAAGATTATAGCGAGCTCATCATTGTCCTTGTGAGGTCTTCGAATGCGTCGACGGTATTCAGTCAAAGCAGCGAAGGCGCTGTCCGGATGACCCAAGACGTGACAGATCGCTACCGGTACGCTGGTGAACGACTGACTAGGAGCCAGACAGTGTTTCCATCCATGATCCTTGTTCGTCGGCCCACCCAGAGCCAGATAGACATTCTCCTGGAAATCTCCAAGCTCCCAACGCCACGACCCGTTGGTCTCAATCTGCCACAGCCAGGTTTCGCTAGAGTCATACTTCTTCAGCAAGCCGAGAGGCAGATATGTCCCCGTTGAGAACGTTCCACGATTAGAAACGGCATGAACTGCCAATGACGCGTCATGGCTTTCAGGCAGTTCGGAGAGACCGATATCGTCTAATCCGACGTTGGGAAGGGACTCGTCACGCCACTGCGCTTCTCTGAACCAGGTGTTGGTCGGTGTGGATAAGGTGTAGTCCAGCCAACAATTAATCGGCTTTCCGCCTAAAGCACCGACAACGAAGGACGACAGCTGGTCGACTACAATGTCTTTTTGAGACTCATTGTGAATTGTCATTGTCGATCTAATCACGGGAATTCCTGAATAGACCGACAAGTGGGCAGTAACTGAAATCTGGGATGTCTCGTCAAACGCAGTGACATCGAGAGACTTCACTCGATCGTTACCGTACTCCTGATGACCCTGATATTTCAGTCTGCTTGAGACGTAACTGCCAATGAGTGCCTTGGCCGACTTCTGCGACGGATTTCCATCGCCATTCAGTCGAACCCCGAATAGGGGGACGGCACCTTGCTTGGGAGATGAGGGATCTTGTTCCTTTACTGGTGCATCATGTGGCAGAATACTCACAATGCGAACCATTTCGTCGCTTCCAACGACCAGCTGGACCGTGAGAGTGCTTGTTTGCCAGACAATACTGCTTGGTTGAGCCATTGTCGCGATGTTCAACAAACAGACGGACTGAGCGATTGCTAGTCAGAATTTGCGGCCATCTGCCTGCTATATAATTGCACTCGGCTACCTGATGCTATGGATCTGATGGCATGGCGGCATTGCAAGTACTAGGCGTGGAAGGAGTAGCTTTTAGACTGTCGTAGGCGGATATGGGCATCACAGACTGGACCCTAATCCGACGTAGGAGTTGCGGGGAGGCGGAAAACCGGCGGGCTTGACAATTAATCATTGGACATAACCAGGCATAAAGTAAATGTTTTCTGTCAGGATTTGTTGATGACAATTATCCGAAGCCATTTAGCCGGCATTCTCTGGCCATTTGACTCGATATCTTCGTTTTTGTAGCACGAGAAAATAATTAGACTATTCATGTACCCCGGATTTCTTTCCAAACCTTCCCCGTTGGGCGTCCGGCTAATCAGGAAAAGAATACGCCTACAAAAGGAGGTGTCAAACACCCAGGACAAAGGCAAGACATTTACATTGCAACATGGTGTAACTCGGCTGTCAATGGCCAGTGTTTTATTGTTCTTCGCTATGCGTTCTTCTGTGGAGACCGAGCATGCTCTGGGGACTATAAAAGGATCACTTTCTCCCCCATTCCCACGACCAAGGATGATATCAATTCATGACCTATGATCTTCTACTCCTTTGCATGTATGCAAAGGCATCCCTGTCACTGGCTGTGACATTCAAGCAGCATCGTGGGTACAGAAATCGATCATGTCCAGCAAATACGAGCATTTCGAGAACAAAGTGGAAGAACAACTCAGATCAACAACTGACGACCACCCCCTCGGCGAGAAAGGAGGATGGCACGCTTCAGTCGCAGATGCCCATCTAGCCAACATCAATGAGCACGAGACAACAGTCCGCAAGGCACTTCGAGCATATCCCTATGCTGCAATATGGTCAGTCGTGGTGTCCATGTCCATCATCATGGAAGGATACGATACAAGCCTCGTTGGTAATTTTTACGGCTACCCGGAATTCGCAAAACAGTTTGGCTCGTATGACAAGGCCACGGATAGTTATCAAGTGGCTGGGCAATGGCAGCAGGCTCTTGGATCTAGTCCGACTGCTAGTGCGCTAGTCAGTGCTACGCTGAATGGATATCTCCTACAGCGGTTCGAGTTTCGAAGTGTCTTTATGGGCGGACTTGTGTGCATGAATGCTTTTATTTTTATCTGTTTCTTTGGGACAACGGTGGAACTGCAGATTGCAGGGCAATTCTTGTGTGGGTGAGTTTTTCGTATTGCCAGACAACTGATCTCACCAATGATCGACTGCTGGCATGTGTTAATGGGATCTATAGGCTAACAGAACAGAATCCCATGGGGCATCTTCGCGACAATCGGATCTGCCTAGGCCTCAGAGGTCAGCCCAATGGCCTTCCGCCCCTACCTCACAGCCTACACCAACATGCGCCTCGCTATAGGCCAATTCATCATTGCCGGCGTGCTGCAAAGTCTGCTCGGACGTCCAGACCAATGGTCCTACCGGATCCCGTACGCTATACAATGGCTTTGGCCCGCCCCCTTGATGGTTGCAGCATTCTTCATGCCCGAATCACCATGGTGGCTTGTCCGACATAACCGCTACGAAGAAGCCGAACATAGCGGCAAACGTTTAATGGCGCGTGCCGAGAAACCTAACGCTAGAAAGGTTGTAGCCATGATGATCCATACGAACATGATTGAGAAAGAGATTACAGCCGGCCATTCCTACTGGGATTGCTTCCGCGGCACTGATCTGCGTCGAACGGAGATTGCATGTGTCATTTTCGCTGGTCAGGTTTTGGCTGGAACTTCCTTCGCGTTTAGCGGCACTTATTTCTTCGAACAAGCTGGTCTGAATAACGACGATGCCTATAAGCTTGGCTTGGGAGAAACTGCTATTGCCTTTGTCGGCACCCTAATCTCCTGGGTCCTCATGAGGATCGCCGGCCGTCGAACAATCTACCTATGGGGTATGGCAGGAATGTGCGCTTGTCTCATAATAATCGGCTTCCTGACTCTGGCCCACGGTAACGCCGGCATAAAATGGGCCCAATCCGTTCTATGCGTCATCTGGCTCTTCTTCTTTTCTCTTTCCGCCGGTCCTATTGGATGGGATATCCCAGCGGAAGTCTCCAGCACTCGCCTCCGGTCCAAAACCATCTGTCTAGCCCGAAACTCGTATTACATCACTCAAATCGTGGGCAACGTCGTTGAGCCGTATATGTTGAATTCGATTGAATGGAACTGGAGAGGAAAGACGGGATTCTTTTGGTTTGGTACTGCTTTTCTAACTTTTGTTTGGGCCTGTTTTCGTCTGCCAGAGACCAAGGGTCGGACTTATGAAGAGTTGGACTTGATGTTTGCTGCGAAGGTGCCGACGAGGAAGTTTAGGAAGTTTCAGGTGGATGCGTATGATGAGAATGTCAATATCATCGATCGGGTTAAAGAGACGCAGTAAAGGATTTCAACTTGGGGACAGCCTGGGTACCTGGGTACTGGGTACCTGAAGCAGAAATTTTATCGATATTAGTCCGCGAGATGCTGACTCAAGCGTTGTTGTCGATAGAAATAGCAAATTACCAATGGAGAAGTGACGTCCTTACTTCCAAAGATGTTGGTATTAGGTTCAAAACGCTCGATACCCGTGGACGGTGCTCCGTGGCTGAAGCAATCGTAAGAATTAGCTGAATGTATCCCGCTATGAAGGTGCTCCAAGGTAGAATGGTAAACTCCTGATCTTTGCAGTTGCAAAGGCCCCATGTTTGACCCGATGTATCGCAGATTTATTTCTGAATATAGGTTTAGAATAAGTTATAAATGACAAAGTGCAAGAAAGGATCAACCCACCATCAGCTGAGATAATTCGAAAAATCCGACGGGCTTGCGACGATATTCTCCACTCTCCACGAACTTGAATCACTATCTTCTGAATACCTATCACCTACTGGCTGCGCAAACTCCGACAAAAACCGCAACATCCACTGATCCAACCTAAACGAAGTCTCCATAGAGACCCGACAAGCCTTATGAAACGCTCTCAGCCGAGAAAAGCACACATCTAGTGTAGGCCAAAATGTTCGAAGACACTGCAAGATCTCAAAATTGCGTTCTAGACGTGTTCGCGCAATTCTGATTTCTTCGTCGTCGATGCCGAAGAGTAGGATATACAGTTGGACAGTCGACGAAATTACTAAAATGTGACCGACCATGGTGTATAGTACTTCACAGTCTGGAGTAGCTTTCGCGGTGTAGAGGAGCTCACAAAGACGGGCAGCGTTGACTTTGCACTTGTTTGCGTAGAATCGGGTGCTCGGGACTGAGGCATGGCAGTCCTGGTGGAGAAATTGATAGAATAGCAGTTGTCCGTAATGGTAGTAACCCACATACAGAGCGACAAAGGTTCGCCCGAGCCCTTCGGAGGCGTATCGAGCCATGTTTGTTGGTGTATCGCGCATGTAATCGGGCAGAGCGGCCTGCCATTCATCCAGGCGATGAGATATGTCTCGAATAGCCGTTTCTAGTGCGGCGCCGTCAGATCTTCCTGTGGCTGCCATGTCATTGATCTCGTATATCTGTGCTAAGATTAGATTCAGTTTGATCATCTGCGCAATCAGAGATGTTTCTGGTCGAGGTGGATTCTCGACTGGAATCGTGTCTTCTCTCTTCAATTGGAGGAACTTTCTTTCGTTCATAGGTAATGGCACGTCATCCCGATGTATCATATATCGAGGAAGACCAATACCTGTCGCTGACCAGACATCGATCAGGCAGAGTGTCCACCAGACTAATCACACTTTAATCATTGGCATTCGCCATCCGAGACAGGGGAGGGAGACGGACCTCGAATGTTAACCTCCTTCTCAATAGCACTCACAGTCGACCGGCGGGGTAGATCGAGGAGCTGAGCTATACGAAAAGCGACAGCATAGTAGACTGACTCTGCAGCCGGCTTCACATCAGCGACGGCCGTTGCACCGAGCAAAACGCATGCTTGGACCGTGACCAGGGAGACATCTTCAAGGTCCAAAAGCCGCTTGCACTCAGCACTATACTGCCGATGTCGTTCACGAGCTTCACAGCCTTCGAAAAAGGGGTTCTTTGAGAACCTGAAATTCATGTTAGAGGGGTTTCACTATGCCGGAAAGCGATTTGAGATCAAACCTTGCAGATAGGGCCAGTATCCCGTAGACAAGGATCGGGGGAGCTCGGTCGTCCAGTACATCTTGGATCATGCTCGGTTTGTGGAATAAAGAATGGAATTGGTCGTGTATCAAGTCAAAGTACAGTCGAGTCAGCTCCACGCAGATGGGTTTTGGGGGAAGGTTGCATGTCGTCTGTTTGACGGGCGCAGCATGGCCGTTGAGCGCTGAGGGAGCTTGTGGAACCACCTGGGACAAGGAGCATTCAATTCCCTTGGTCACACAGTATGTGCATCCATCGCCTTTTACCGGGATGTTGCATTTTCGCCTCCGGAGACTGGAATCGGAAGTCAGAATGGATGAAGGCTGGGGGAAAAGGGGCACTCACCGGCAGGTGTGGCACGCTTTTGCAGGTCTCATGTTAGTTCAAGCATCGATATTTCTAGATAGCACGTTTTAATGCCAATCATCTGTCCTACAACGTGCGGTGATCGTTGAAGCATAGACTGGAGACGGCATGAACAAGGCGTGGGGTAAGCAGGTTGTAAAAGTACTATCTATACCAAGCAACTTTAAGCAACAGGAGATAGTTGCGACTAACGGCCCACGCTACACTTAGTGCTATTCGCATAATCCGGTTTGGAACGACACTATAAGGTTGTGAACAATCAAATTCAAAAACAGATAATACAGTACAGGTGAGGACGTGCGTCTAGGGAGTCCTGGTTGCGAGCTCTAGCCCTATCTAGTACTTACAGCACGGCGCATTCAACGCCCAGTTATTGATCCAAAAATCAGGTGCGCAATGAATCTAAACACCTATCGGGCATGTCGAAACAAATGCACCCAACCGGCAAAGAAGTAATGGCTAGAGAGAGTTGCCACCAGTCGATACTATGGACTGGGCTCCCGCCTAATCCTCTATCTAATAGCTTATTCTATTTCCGTTGGTGCGTGCTTCTGCCAATGCTGGGGGAGGCGGTGGTCCAAAAACAGGTTTCTCCATAGTGGCTTGCTCTGGAAAACGCTGGCGTAGAGCTTCGTATTCCTCTTCATCGCTCATCACACCATCTTCATCCTCGTCCTCATCCTCATAGTCATCGTCCTCGTCATCGTAGTCACTTTGTGTGCCTTCTTCGTCACCTTCGAGATGGCCGGAAAGGGCATGATCACCGACGTGATTCGCATCGCCGCTCGTGAACCCGTGCCCTCGACCTTGCTCTTGCATACGGCGACACAGCGCCTCGAGATGGTGACATTTTTTCTGGTACTTCTCTAGCTCCTGCTGGTTTCTATTGCGTTCCTCTGCCATTTCTAGAATATTGCGATTTGTCTGGTCATGTTTGCGGGTCAGAGTGAGGTTTTCCTTTTCCAGTCGCTTTGTCTTTTTCGACATCTCCTCCATTTCCTTTCGGAAAGTCAGAAACAGCTCATTGCTGTTATTTAGCGTATCCTCAACCTAGATAACATAAGCAGTAGGTCTTACATGTCAATCAATAACACATACCTGTTTGAACTTTTCGACATATATATTGAGCTGACTACGGAGTTCAACCTCTGTGTGGGAGAAAGTCGAAACTTGCGCAGTGAGAGCACGGCACCTGGACGCTTCACTTTCGGCAGCCCGTTTCTGCTCTTCATATTTCGCAACAAGGCTTTGAATTTCCGCATCCTTGCTGCGTAGAAGGGCTTTGAAATGGAATTCCCGCAACTCGAACTTTTCTCCAATTGTCTTGATCTTGGCACGAATCCTATGCTCAATCAGCACTGACACTTAAAAAGTGAAAGAAATGTAGTGCTTACGCATCATCCATATCAATATCCATCTTCTCATACTTCCGAGTCTCTTTGGGGGCCATCACATCTTGAATGTCGACAAGGAGAGAGTTCAGACGTTCATTGACAATCATGCGAGCTCGCTTTTCCGTTTCCTCGAGCTTCTTATTTTCGTCCTACAGGCCACAATCAGCTCAGCACATTCCATTAACAAGGCGGTGCTCTAGTACCTTCACTTTCTTGTTCTCCTTTGTAAGTTCTCGGCAAAGCTTCTCCAACTTGTCCTTCATAGTAGCTGTCTTGTTCAGTTCCGACTTGCCCTTATCCTGTTCTTTCTGCAGCTGATCCGCTCGTTTCTTGCTCTTGGTATAGTCACGGTCCAGCTTTTTCATCTCGGCTAGCAACTCGGTGTACTTCTTATGGACTGTCTCAAGGCGAGTCATTGGCGATTCGATATTGCTGAGCAGTTGGTTCAGGTCTCTTGTAGCTTTTTTCACCTCGCGTTCTACACCATGTTAGAAAGTCCGAATGACTTGCAGCATGAAAAACTTTTCCGTCACGTATAAAACGACAGCACGGATTGAAAACAAGGATATATGAAGTAAACCATAGGGTACACACCTATTTCGGCTTCTTGATCTTTCTCCCCGGCCGCATCTTGCTCCAGTTGCGAAATCTTGGCTGCGAGCAACTTGGAGGTCTCATTGGGATCAGCCATTTTCTTTCCCTTGGCCTTCTTGGACATGGTGGTGGATGCCATTGCTAATTTTGACTTTCAAAAGACCGGAAGAGTTGCGCAATACTCGAAAGAAAATTGTCTGGCCTGTTCGCGTGACCGATCACTGCAAAAACGATGTACTCGATAGATCTGTTTTCAAGATCGCAACTGCCATGCCTTGACCGCAACGGTATGAATGCAATCAAGGCAAGTCTTATGATGAAACCTCAAAATACGTTCTGAATATCGAAGCGTCGGTTTGCGCCGGCAAAAGACTCGCTGAGGTCGCTTGTTTCGGATCGTTCGTACCTGGCCTGTCCGCGAGGTAATCCATATGAATGGAAAAAGCGAACAGGAACTCGGCAAGCTGCTGTAACCGCTGCTAGTAGCCGTTAACCGCAGCTGATGGTCGTAGTTGTGCGTCAGAGTAGGGAACAGCGTAGGTACATCGAAGACTCTGCCGGGATTTCCTGCTCTTGGGGTGTTCAGTGTGGTTTGAGGACGAGTAATTGCAAGAGGGGAGACCGAGAGACCGCCTTGGCCAATCCGAGCTTAGCGCAAAATTTCTCGCAGTTTCCCTTGGCGGCTCCGATCCATTACTAACCATGTGTCTTCTCTAGTATTTTCATTTGCTTATTCTGTTGTATATAATCCTCTAACAGATCATACGAAAAGTGGATATCCATATGAGTGTGAACTGTGGCCGTCTCCGTGAATAGCGAGTTCGTGGACAAAGCATTAGATGAAGCTGCCGCAATAGCCTCTGATCGATTCACCTTTTAGCAGCTCCACGGAGCTATTGCAATCGCGATGCTTCGCCTAGCCACCGGCATACGTCGAAATGGTCTTGTGGCCTCCGGGGGGATATTGTCGCAGAGACCGGGGTCCCTAGGGCCCGTGGGATTGCGGCGGTTGGCTTCGACTGTGACAGATCTCAGCAGCTATCCCTCAGTGGGCGAACGGCTTCACGGCTTTACAGTTAAAGAAAGGAAGCATGTGCCAGAGCTGCATCTTTCGGCTGTTCTCCTCAAGCACGACAAGACAGATGCAGATTACCTTCATATTGCCAGAGACGACAAGAACAATGTCTTTGGTATTGGGTTCAAGACCAATCCTCCAGATGCCACGGGAGTTCCTCATATCCTTGAACACACCACATTATGCGGAAGTGAAAAGTGAGTCTTCATCATTTTCGAGATCAGCCAGAACCACGCTAATTTTCAAAAGATATCCAGTCCGCGATCCCTTTTTTAAAATGCTCCCTCGATCACTGTCCAATTTCATGAATGCGTTTACCTCTTCCGACCACACCACATACCCCTTTGCAACGACAAACAAGCAGGACTTTCAGAATCTGTTATCCGTCTATCTCGATGCCACGCTGCATCCGTTGTTGAAGAAGGACGATTTTAAGCAAGAGGGGTGGAGACTTGGACCGGAGAATCCACGAGCTGCAGAGCAATCGGATGCAAAGAACAAAGAATTGGATGAAATTGTCTTCAAGGGTGTTGTCTACAACGAAATGAAGGGACAGATGTCTGATGCCAACTATCTCTATTACATCCGGTTCAAAGAGAGCATTTTCCCGGCAATTCATAATTCTGGTGGCGACCCTCAGTATATCACGGATCTGACGCATGAACAATTGGTCCAATTCTCGAAGAAGAATTATCACCCAAGCAACGCCAAGATAGTGACCTATGGCGATATGCCTTTAGCTGATCACTTGAAACAGATTGGAGATGTCTTGAATGGGTTCGAGAGGAAAGAGGCGGACAAAGACATAAAGCTACCGCTTGATCTCAGCAGTGGGCCTACAGAGGTCACTCTCCCCGGTCCGATCGATTCATTTACCAGTGAAGATCGACAGTACAAAACGTCAAGTTCATGGCTTATGGGTGATGCAACAGACATTGTGGAAACCTTTTCGACTGGTATATTGTCTTCACTGTTGCTCGACGGTTATGGATCTCCCATGTATAGAGCTCTGATTGAAAGCGAGCTTGGCTCATCTTTCACCCCGAACACCGGGCTCGATACATCAGCCAAAAAGCCAATCTTCTCTATTGGCGTAAATGGCGTCCGCGAAGAAGATGTAGGCAAAGTCCACGAGGTGATTCGTGGTGTCTACGAAGAAGTCATTGCTACCGGATTCAACGATGAAAAGGTTCAAGGGTTCCTTCATCAACTAGAACTTGCATTAAGACACAAGACCGCCAACTTTGGTATTGGAGTCATGGAAAAAACATTGTCGTCCTGGTTCAATGGTAGCGATCCTCTTAAAGAGCTTGCTTGGAACGATGTCATCAATGAGTTCAAGAGAAGATATGCCGAGGGCGGATATCTGGAGTCTCTTGTGCAAAAGTACCTGCTCAACGACAACTACATGAAATTTACAATGGTTGGGTCACCAACTTATAATTCAGATCTCGACGAGCAAGAAAGGGTTCGCAAGGATACCAAGCTCTCCGATCTGATATCGAAACACGGCTCTGTAGAGAAGGTCATTACAGAGTTGGAGAAATCCGAACTTGATCTTCTCAAAGTGCAAGAAGACGCACAGCTTGCGGATGTAAGCTGCTTGCCAACACTCCGCGTCTCAGATATCTCAAGACAGAAAGAACGCAAACCTATTCGGGAGTCCAAGGTTGGTAACGTTGAAGTCGTGTGGCGTGAAGCTCCTACCAATGGTTTGACCTATTTCCAAGCATTGAGCCCATTTGAAGGTCTGCCAAATGAGCTCCGTTTGTTGATGCCTCTGTTTCACGACTGCATTATGCGTCTTGGCACACCTGGGAGAAGCATGGAGCAATGGGAAGATTTGATCAAACTCAAGACCGGAGGAGTTTCTACTTCGTCTTATTTGGTTTCATCGCCGACTGAGCTAGGAAAATACAAAGAGGGTCTACAGATTAGCGGTTTTGCCATTGATAAAAATATTCCTACTATGCTGGATATCATCCGGACCCTTATCACAGAGACAGACTTTACGAGCCACGAGGCTCCACGGATGATACTAGAATTACTTCGTTCTACAACCAATGGTGCCTTGGACGCAGTTGCGGGTACCGGTCATCGTTTCGCAGTTAATGCCGCTGCAGCTACATTGAACAAAAGTTTCTGGATTCAGGAACAACAATCTGGTTTGGCTCAGTTACAGGCGACAGCCAATCTTTTGAATGATGCCACTACATCACCGGAGAAACTCAATGCAATTATTGAGAAACTTCGTTTGATCCAGAGTTTTGCCATTTCCCAGTCGTCTAATCTTCGTGTGCGCATGGTTTGCGAAGCAGATAGTGCTGCAGACAATGAGGCGTCGCTACAAAAATGGCTAGCAGCTCTTCCCAAATCAGGGACGATGCCTGCTGTGTCTAAGCATGAGTCAGACATACCCATTACCCCTACGAGCAACGTCCTCTACGATATGCCATATAAGGTGTACTATTCAGGTCTTGCCATGGAGACCGTCCCCTTCATTGATCCCAGCAGTGCATCGTTGAGCGTTCTATCCCAACTCCTAACCCACAAATACCTCCACCCCGAAATCCGTGAAAAGGGCGGTGCCTACGGAGCCGGAGCCAGCAACGGTCCCATCAAGGGCATCTTCACATTATCGAGCTACCGGGATCCAAATCCCCTCAATACCCTGAACGTATTCAAAAAGACCGGCATCTTCGCCCGCGACCGTTCGTGGACCGAGCAAGAACTCGAAGAGGCGAAATTGAGTATTTTCCAAGGTCTCGATGCGCCCACCAGTGTGGACGAGGAAGGATCGCGATATTTCACGAGTGGTGTTACGCATGAAATGGATCAACGATGGAGAGAGCAGGTACTAGACGTCACGGCCAAGGATGTCAATGAAGTCGCTGCTCGGTTTCTGGTTGGTGGCAGCGAGAATGCGCTACTTCGTCAGGCGCTTTGCGTATTAGGTGAGAAGAAGGGGGACCTTACCGCTAGTGGCGAGTGGACTGTGAAGAAGCTCTCACTGCAGTCTCAGGAAGCCGAGGTGGATGGGTTTGAGGGTGTTGATGCTGCTTTAGCATAGAACACTTATAAAATAGCATCTTCACTCTGGAGTTTTGTCGATTCTTTCATGTTTTGATATATAACATCATCTTTTGATATACCCTTACTCTGTACGATATGATAATGGGTTGACTTGCATATCACTGTTTTGCAATGTACAAATATTTGCTCTGGCTTTTACCCAGATCTTTCTCAACCATGCATACTCTCAACCCGTGAGAATGAGAATATACGCGCTGCTTTGAACAGAGCAGACTCATCTCCAGCCCTACCTACCAATTTCCACTACGAATAATGGGAAGCAGGATACAATGGCTGTCGAGATTCCAGAGTCACCTTGACATGTTCTATGTTCAAGGTAATCCAGGCGCAACATCAGACCAAGGAAACCCACGAATCTCAAGCCAACCCAATCCTGCAGGATTCTTTGCATCTTGCTGAAGGAGATCTACTTATTTATCGTAAACCGTTATCCTTCAGGGACAATGTGTTTGTGAAAATAGTAACCTTCTTTCTAAAGATGTAGAAGACTCATCCTATAGGATGGGAATGAGATTCCGATTTCCACTCCGTTTATCAGACCTGCCCTATCTCGTGAGATTGTGGGGGGCGGACTAAGAACGTGAGGACATTTATTCTTATTACTATCATGACGGTGTAAACTACTACCACGGTAACTCCAACGGCGTCGATAGATTTTTACCAAGGACAGGCTCAGCAGTTCCGATATCCCTGATATCATCAGTCTCGAGTCAGAAAATAGATAGATAGATAGTTAAGAGACTCACCGTGGCCCCCTAGGAGCCCAATACGTTCCCGTCTTCTCAATATCGAAATCCTTCTCTACAAATTCTGCCAATGACTTTGCAGCTTCATCCGGCGTAACAGCTATCCATAATCAGCACCCAAAAGCCCTGCCCCAATCTCAATCTAAAGGGGGGACGGGAAAGACATACCACCCCCATCCTCCCAAAACCGATCAAATCCAACACCCCTCGTCATCTCTGTCCTCATAAACCCCGGATGCATCATCCCTATCGCAATACCTATCTCCTTAAGGTCCAAGGATAACAATTTCCCCACCATATTTAGCGCTGCTTTACTAGCGTGATGCCCATAATTCCCGCCTCCTTCAGATTCGTGCCGTAAAGTTATACTGCCTGCTTCGGAGGAGATGAATATCACTTTTCCCCCTTTTCCATTTCGACCTTCTGCGATCAGACCGGATTTGACGAGTGCCTGAATAGCGAATACAGGCCCAATTGCGGATGTAGTATACATCCTAACCTCCTTCTCCCAGTCGGGATTATCGAATGATTCCGAGCCAAAGTAGCCTGCATTCACGATTATGATGTCTAGTTTCTTGTTGTTGTGGGGAATGATTTGGGCGGTTAGGTTGTGGCCTACATCGGGCTTTGAGATGTCCACGTTCAGGAGCCAGTGGATTTTAGTTTTGTTGTTGTGATCCGGAAAGTTTGAGGGGGGCTTGTTGGAACGGGTTGTTGCGTAGATGGTTGATGTGCTTGGGAGGGAGGCGTAGTAGGTTGTGAGTGAGGCGCCGAGGCCGCGGGTTGCGCCGATTATGAGGATAGTTGACATTTTTTTCTCCCTTTACCTTTTGTATAATTCTTTTGATGGAGTGTTGAGGCTGAGGTGGAAGTGAAGCTATCTAGGGAGTGGGATGATGACATGACGTACAGTAAGCATGAGACTATATCCGGCCAATCACGAAAACTACCCTCATACTGGCATAAAATTATCGTAAATCATGAATATTATACATATAGAAGTCGTCAGCAAGACATGTCTACCTGCTATTAGAAATAGAATGTAAACAATGTAGTCATCTCTGAATGCGCTTGGGATCAACCTAAATCGCCTTGGTTCTCGCTAGCTGTGTTTTGGGTATCCAGGTCTTTTATCGACAGCGACGTGGTAGACCTTTGTGATGTCGGTGTTACTGGGTAGGAAGGAAAAGGTTCCGTTGGTTTATCATCCTCTTGTATAGAAGCCGGATTGCTGGGTTTAGTCGTTGGAGAATCTGAACTCCAAAAGTTTGTAGGAGCCGCTTGAGATGACTATCGTGTATTAGTAGAAATCTTCCGTTAATCATTCTTCAACTGGCTTACCGTATCCCTAGCTAATCCCTGGTTAACAGCCAACTGCTGGGCTGCACTCCGTTTGCGCACAATTTCCAACTCCTCTTCGGCTTCCGCTTCCTGTTCCTCCTTTGACAGTTCCGCCATGGACGCAATCTCAGAGTTACGAGTGGCATCAATCTCCAACCGAGACTCTTTCCGATCTCTCGTCTTCCCGCTCCGCGACGACTGTCCGGACGTTGTCCGTCTAGATCGCCCTCCGCTTCCGGACAGATGCTCATCTGAAGTCAGACCTGTATTTCGCCGCGCAAGCACAACGGCAAATTCGTCGTCTAGAGGTACTGCATCTTCATCCTCGTCGTCGAATATAAGATCGCCTCTTGAACTTAGTGAATTACTCGTTTCCTGTGACGATTGTGTTGTACTGCGATCTCGTCTCTGTCTCTTGCCTTTCCTCATCGTTGCCGTAAGATCATCTTCATCCTCCTCTTCTATTAACGGCTGCGCCTCCGAACTTCCAGGCTGAATATAATCATCATGCGGCAACCGACCCGGTCTTTCCTGTAAATCCGCCGCCGAGGGACGATATTTCACTCCGCGAGGACCAATTTTCCAGGGTAATCGTTCCAAAAACCCAATAAACGACGACTTTGGTATCACCGTCGGATCATCTCTCTGATCCGGTAAAATAGAACTTTGCCGCCTCGTTCGCGCAGCCCCATAACTCATCTTGCGCTGTCGTCGGGGCTGCTCACCACCCCGTGCAACACCGACACTGCCACTACCAGCCAATAACCGATCTAATTCATCATTTCCCCAACCCAATATCCCCTCATTAGCAACCTCATTGTCCCAATCATCGTAAAAATCGAAATTGAGTTCGGCGCGATTCCGTCGACGACGCCGTAGTTGGTGTTCGCGGTTTGGTAGACATGGAGCGGTGCATTGTGCGAGACAGCTGCCGATAGAAGCCAAGCAAGGTGCTAGGTATTGTTGGCCGAAGCGGTAGAAGCCTTCTTGAGCGCTTTCGTTTGCGGATTCGATGTTGTGGGAGATTTGGTTGAGTGTTTGTCGGATCCGAGGGTCGTTTGTGCGCATCATTTTGTTGTTGGTAGAAGGTATACAGGATGTATGAAGTCAACGAGGGTTGAGATAGTTGAGGTCGGAGATAGTACCGGTGACGGCTGTATGCCCTGTGGGCGCAGTCTAGGTGGTTTCTGTGCTGGTCATGAGAGTAATAAGTCTGCCATACATGGGTGACAGTGTCTGTAAAATGATAATTCCTGGCATGAGTGTGATATTGGTTTGGTTGGTGAGTTCCATTGGACATGCCACACAATGATGGACTTACTAACCCTCGATGCACGTGAGATGAAAGACATCCACCAATCATGTTTATCAATCTTTTACACCAGACGATTCTCCAAAAAAAAAAATAAAATAAAATAAAATAAAATCATAGTATATGCTCAGCAAAATTGAATATGGTGTACTACATACGATTCTTGAAAACACCTCGGACGCAAATAGTCAAACCTGGGCTCGTTTCAGTCTCGACATTAATCTCCATCACAACTGACCTCGGAGACGCATTCCTTGCTGAAGACGTCGTATTGCAAGCACAATTAATCGACGGTACTGACATCAACACAAAATCAAACGTCTTGCAAGAAAGTATATTCAATTGGGAGGCCGGCAAACGAGAATTATCAATATCCATCGGCCCAGTTCGAGTCGGCTCAAAGATCTCAAAGGTTGTACTGGCGATTGGACCAAAGACTTCGTCTGCGACTTTATATACAGATCTGAGCAATTCGAGAAACGTGCCGTTGGTGATTTCAGGATGGAGTGCGCCTTTCAGTATTGCTCAGAACGCTCCGGCCGAAAAATTGATTGAAAGAAGATTCATACTGCAAGATACCCGACTAAGAATATGGGAAGAGACAGGGAACAATATTGCGCGGCATATATGGTTAGTTCTTAGACATACTTACCCGATGGTCACTGACGATGCTAGGGATGCCGCTCTGGCAGCTATTATATGCCTACAGGATACTATCAACAGCTCTGGCGAGTGCAGTATGCCGCGCCTTCAATCCCGGCTTCGGACCAAGGGGAAGCTACAGGTCATTGAACTAGGGTCAGGCTGTGGCGTGGTTGGGATCGCTCTTGCACAGATACTGTCTAACTGCTCAGTTACGCTCACCGACCTCGCAGAAGTAGACGATATCATGACCCGTAATCTTCAGCTATCCGCACCTGGCTCATCGACTCGATTCAAAGTCCTTGATTGGGAGGAAGAGCTAGACGCGGATATCCTACAGGAGCCAATCGACCTCGTGCTGGTATCGGATTGCACTTATAATGCTGACAGCCTGCCAGCGTTAGTCAAGACCCTGGATCGACTGGTGCAATCGTCTCCCGAGGCGGTTGTTCTGGTGTCGTTGAAGAGACGGCATGAGAGCGAGGCTGTGTTTTTTGATTTGATGCGACAATCCGCGCTTGTTGTGATGGAAGAAGCGGTTCATACACTCCCGGCGCCGTACTTGGATGAGGATCGAATTGAGATGTATATTTTTGCGCGAAATAAGTCATCTCAGAGCAACTGAAGAGGGGCGTCCTAGCGGGACTGCCGTATTTCTCAGGCAGAAATAAGGCAGCAATCATATATCAGATATCTTATCTGCCTTGATTCAATATTTATATCAAAAGTAATATAAATATAAATAAAAAAATAAAAATAAAAATAAAAAAGCGAGTTGCACGATCCAGGGACGGGTATTCTGCATATGTAGTGTGACTATTCGGCTGCATGTAATGGTCCTCTCGTCCAGTTTGATTGAATATTTTACTGTTGTCCAGCGCTCAAGCCTCGAGCATGCTTCAATCGCACAAGGAAATACTCAGACTGAGTCGAGGTGAGAGGTGATAAGCACCTGGGATGTGGTAGCTGCCTGCATCAGCTTGGACATTCCTCGCAAAATGGTGTTTAGATACTCATTGACCAGTGATAGGATAGATTATTTCGCTCATGAGTCAGAATGAGCTGAAAATATACGGAGAGAGAATAATCACTCATATGAAACAGACATACAGAGTTACTACAGAGTATATAAAAATTAATAATAATAATATGCGCCATGGGAAGAAAAATGGCCGGAGCCATTGTGGTCCCCTGCTGGCCAGACGCCAGACCAGAAAATTGTGAGTCCCCGCAGTCCGCCTCCCACTTTGGGCTCTTCCGCCAACTTCTTCTCTTCTACCCATCACCTCCCTTTCTGACATCTACTGATTCTTTCTTCATCCATTGCCTCAAGCAGTCTATAGCTTGCGGCCGTATCCTGTAAGTACAATCTGTCCTCCTTGTCACCCAGTCAAAGCAAGCACAGACCACTCGTCAATGGATTTCCAATGCCCGTGCCCTAAGAGCACACATAACATCAAGCATGTCAAAATTCTCTCCAACACCAGCATCTCCCGGCCAAGCCCAACAGAACCCATTGTTTTTCCCTTTCTTTTACCGGCTGTATCTAACATTTAAGTATTTCCAGACTTCCAACTCTTTTTGTATTAACCGCCTTTGGCATACCAAAGGCGCCCATCAACACGGCTTCCGCCGCAAACTCGCGATTCTTTCAAATTGTCGCCTTGTACCGACTTCGTCAGACTCTTAACAACATTCCACCTCCTGCTGACTGCTAATTCCCCCCCATCTACCTCCGGCGCGCCATTTCCCCTCCAATCTCCGTCCGCTGGTCTTCCCATTTTCTTTGAGCTGCCGCATAGGGTTACTCTGACGGTTCTTCCTCTTCTGGGGGAAGAGTCGAGGAGGCTTAGCCCACTTTATAACAGCTGCGAATCTTTTCGCCCTCCTTAACATCAACACACACACACAATTTACTTGACTTTCATATTCGCCCGTCAAAAACCTTACTATTCGCATGGTTATGGCACCTTCGGTTCTTACTCCTGATGATGCATACGTTTTTAACAACTATCATCCTCATACGAAAGATCCAACTGTCTTGACCCATTTGGATATTGGCCATGGAGTGAACGATGCTCTTGTCTTGCGGGGTCACTCCTCTCCCAAGGAGATGATACTCAGCGAGCTGAAGAAACGCGTGTCTCGTATCGACATTGCAGGCTGCGAGCCTGGCGAGGAAGATGCTTTCTATGTCGCGGACATGGGCGAGGTCTATCGTCAGCATATGCGGTGGAAGTTGAACCTAGGACGCGTCAAACCGTTTTACGGTATGTCTCTATTTCCTGCTAAAAGATTACTGAGTGCTAATTTCCATAGCCGTCAAGTGCAACCCCGACCCAGAAGTTCTGCGCCTGATGGCCCAGCTAGGCAACGGCTTTGACTGTGCTTCCAAGACCGAGATCGACCTGGCGCTCAAGACGGGTATTGACCCAAGCCGTATCATCTACGCTCAGCCGTGCAAGACCAGGTCGTACCTTCGCTACGCCCGCCAGAAAGGTGTCAAACAAATGACCTTTGACAATGCAGACGAGCTGTACAAGATCAAGAACGACTTTCCGGACGCCGAGCTCTATCTGCGTATCTTGACCGATGATTCCACCAGTCTATGCCGACTCAGCATGAAATTTGGCGCCTCTTTGGATACTGCTCGCCCGTTGTTGGATTTGGCCAAGAAGTTGGAACTTAATGTCGTGGGTGTCAGCTTTCACGTCGGTTCTGGTGCTGAAGATCCCGGCGCTTTCCTCAAGGCCGCTCAGGATGCACGTTGGGTGTTTGATCAAGCTGCCGAGGTTGGATACGAACTGCACACGCTTGACGTTGGCGGTGGCTTCTGCGACGAGACCTTTGAGAAGTTTGCAGCTATTCTGAGCAAGGCAGTCGATGATCTATTCCCGCCAAACATTCGTATCATTGCCGAGCCCGGTCGTTACTACGTTGCAGCAGCTTTTACACTTGCAGCCAACGTCATTGCTCGTCGTGATGTGCTTGATCCCCAGGCTTCATCGGGCAGCTACATGATTTATCTGAACGATGGTGTTTACGGCAACTTCTCCAACATCATCTTCGATCATCAACACCCCGTCGCTCAGATTCTGACGTGTGCCAACGGCAGCATCCCTCCTACTCCTGGACTGACTGCTTCGGGCTCATCCACCCCCGGTTCAGCTACACCGTGTTCCGCAGATGGTTCCCCATGCGCATCTCCCGCAGGAATCGAATACAGCATCTGGGGACCAACCTGTGACGGGATTGACGTGATTAGCCAGCGTATCGTTCTACCGGGCTTGGTCGATGTAGGCGATTGGTTGTATTTTGAGGACATGGGCGCATACACTCGTTGCAGCGCCACCCGTTTCAACGGGTTCCCTGACAACCATGATGTTATTTACGTCTCTAGTGAGAGCGGAGCATCCGCTTTGTTGGAGTATTGAGTTTTTTTCCCCTCATTTTTTCCCTCTTTTTTTTCTCTTTTTTTTTATTTTTAGTTTTTATTCATTTTTTTTACCTGGTTTTGTTTTGTTTCTTTTCTTCTTGCTTATGCAAATAGATTAGAATAATTGTGGGTTATTACCCCCTAAAAGTTCATGTTGATAATTACCACTTGTTTATATTAGTTGAATGCGATAGAGTACTTTATACATCTTTGACACATTAGATCTATTCTATGTCTATGTTTATATCAACTTCTCAACCTTGGCCTTATTATCCGCTGAACCCTCAACAGCGACATATTCACCCGTCTCAAGTTTTCTCTTCCACTTCACCGACTCATACCGCGCAAGTATAAACGTCAACCTGGCAACAACATCCGTCCCGCCCTCTGCAGAAGTAGGCGTGAATGTCCACCTACCAAATGCCCAATTCAGAATGTACATCCTCTTCGTTTTCGATTCTGATGTGTATGTGCCAGTAAAAGATGTAGTGAGAAAAGTCGGATCAGAGTTTTGCGGAATCTGTGACGAGGAGCAGAGGATTGTACCTTTGATACGGTAGACTTCTTCCTTTGAGGTTGATTTGAGCAGGGACGTGAATTTGGGCAGATCTAGGACTGCGCTGTCGTCGTGGGATGGGAGGGTGAGGGAGAGGACTTCGACTTCAGACTGATGGTCATGATCATGCTCATGTTCAATATGACCACCCTCCTTGGCTAACAAGGCTCCATCAATACCCAGCAACACATCCCTCTCTACCCTCCCCCTATCCGACTTAACCCAGGGCGTCGGCGAATCAAGCTCCAAATCCCCCAGCCGATCCAAACACACATCAAACCGTCTCTCATCCACCAATTCCCATTTATTAAACACAATCAAATCCGTGTATCGCGCTTGCATCTTTGCCGTATAACTCGTATCTTCATACCCTTGCCAATTCTCCACGTCGATTACACTTATAACCCCATCCAGCACGAAATGGCCCTTTGTAGATTCGTTCTCGGTCGCGAGACGGGTTATTTCCATGGCCAATGTCGCGGGGAACGCGCTCCCGCTTGTTTCGATTATGATTCTGTCCGGTTTGATTTCGGTACGTAGTTGGGTCAGGGCGGAGTCGAGTTGGCCCACGAGATTGCAGCAGATGCATCCGTTCAATAACTCGCGGACACCAGAAATGGATTGTTCGGAGGCGAGTTGTGAGTCGATTGCGATGTCGCCGAATTCGTTTTTGAGGAGCGCGAGACGATAGTCTGAAGGCAATTGGGGGAGGAGGTTTAGCAGGAGAGTGGTTTTGCCAGAGCCTAGGAAGCCGGTTAGGATTGTTATTGGGGTGGGAGGTTCTATTGCCATTGTCTCTCGTCTAGAGGATCGAGGGGTGGCGGGGTAGGAATGGAGGGATACGAGTTGAGAGGTCAGGATGAGATCAGGATGAGACTGGCTGAATGCGAATGTGAAAACAATTGATCTAGAGACGAAGTCTAGTCTATCGACTGAATGTGTGTAGGTAGGTATAAGAAGTGAAGTTGAAAAAGATCGACTGATACGGGTCCCTTTCTCTTCTTTTTATCTCCGCGCCCCGCTTCGTTCTTCGGTCAGCCTGTTCAGTATACAACTACAACATATGACATGCAGGACATGCAGTCAGTTCTCTTATAGACCTTCATCTCAAGTGTCTATTTGATGCGTCTTGTATAGGGCATACATCCATCCCCCCTCTGTAAATATAATATAATGGTTAGGTGGGACTGCCCAGAGAAACGACGTCATACAAGGACGAGCTGAATTTATATTCGGGGAACTTGATTGAAACCTCAAACATCAACTCTCATCAATCTGCTACCTGGGTATAACGATAACGACTAGAGAAAATGACTGAAAACGAGCAAGTCGCACCCTCCGAGAACGCATCCGCCAACGCTGCCAGCTCAACAACCTCAAATGTTCTCGAAACGGCGGAGAATGTATTAAACACCGTGGGTGACAAGGTCGTCAATGTGGCCGGACAGAATGAGACAGTTCAGAAGAGTGAGTTTTGTACCGCAGGCTGCTAGAAGCTGCAAAGCTGCTAATTGCGTATAGCTACTACGTTCGTTGAAGAGAATGTGTTAAAGGCCAATAAACAACAAGACGGCCCTGCAACGGACGATAAAGCAGTGGATAATGTGCCCGACGAACAGATCGAGGAGTTTATGAGGCATCAGAACCGGAGTTATCAGGGGTAGTTTTTCATTATGAAGGTAGATATGGCAGATGGCATTCGCTCCTTCCGTGGACAGAAGACGTCTCAACTTCTTCACTATCCAATACTCCGTCTCCTGTATAAACAGCATCATTTTGTCTTCAAAGCCAATGCTTATGACTGTATCATAAACAGTATCTGCCATGTTTCAACAGAACTTTCCCCGGCGATATAGCTTTGGCTCCATCCCATCCAGCAAGTATACCGAAAACGATGTAAGATCCCTATGCCAGAAGATCATTACAGCTCACTCATGACTGCAGTTCACCTGCAACCGTCTAAACTGCCACTGCGAATCCGCCAATCTCGAAGCCGACGACTCCATCTCCTCCAGAAGTGTATCCTCTCGCAGACATGCAGAATACTTCTACCGTCCTCCTATCCTGAGCATACACCGCGAGCAACTCATATCCAACGGATCACCATACTCTTACTTTGAGTATGATCACAACCCCAATGCCGAAGCCGAGTATTGCGAGCAATGCCAATTCTGTTCTGTCGGGGCGAAGTGGTGTGGAAGATATCCGAGTAATGATCAGACAGTCGTCAAAATGCCCAGGTCGTTTCTGGATAGTACGCCATCCGATTACGAGGGGTTGTATGGTTTGCCAGAGTTGAAAGTGCAGTTGCCCCATGCTACTTGGGTGCAGGACCCTTTTGTCGTCAATGCAGCTCAGGTTGTGAATGGGGGTGCGGTGCCGAGAGAACAAGAACAACAATTTCAGCCTGCTGTTTTTGTGAGTCTTCTTTCTCTCTTGTTTATGTCTCCTTTTTAGTTGTATCTTTTAGTTGTTATTCCTTCACAGCTTCCATCACTTACTCATTTATCATCACTGATACAGTCACACTCCATCGGCCAGCCATCAGGGGCAAAGATGGACCGTAATCCCTCTATTGACGAGGTTCTTTACGCGAGCCACCAAAACCCCTCGATGGATAGCCTGCAACAGATGAGGACAATCAACCAGGTGCCCGCCAAAGAATCTACCTACCTCAAGTCCTGTCGCGATGTCAGAACCACTCAGGAAGAACGCTGCGCCATCGAGGAAGGCTCGCTCGTCATCTCAATCCCGCCAAGTTTCACCAACCTGTCGCAACAACTAATCGCACCAGACGAGTTTGAGCTGCGCCTTGGAGAGGCATTTGTCGTCTGTCGCATGTATGCTGATATGTGGGCTCTATGTGCTCGTATCAGAAACTCAGAGTGCATTGCCGAACTGGATCAGGACGAATTGCAGAATTCTCCCAATCTCAAATTCATACCCCTCTGCGCGGTTACCTTGGCTTCCAATTATGCTGCGTTTACGAGACGTTGTACCATCTATCGACAGCAGCATCCTCATTCGGCTCTGTTTCCTACTGGTGGACATTTGATTACGCCCCCTGATCGTGTTGAGTCGTTGGAAGCGAGCCGCAGGTATTTTTCGAGATGTGATCGCAGCCTGATTCCTTTGCCTCCAATGGTACAGCATCTTTGCAAGGCGCCCGTTAAGCTGTCACCTGGGTTTGATTACGTACCCATGACAGAAGAGTCAGAAGCGCAAGAGAATATCCAAGATGAGGCACCTGCTCCAACGCATCAGGGCACCTTAAGTCGATTCTGGAAGAAATGGTCATCCAAAGACACGTCCTCGCCCGCAGAACAACGCCAGACTGAAGCACAGGTGCATACGGGTCTTACTCCAGATGGAAAGTCGTCTTATCCTCGTCATACCAAACAAGAGATATCTGACGGAGAAGATGGACAGGAAGTACAGGACACTGAACATGGAAACGGAAACAAGATTGGTAAACGCAAGAGTGTCCGCAACTTTTTCTCTCGATCTGTGCGAGTCAAGAATGGGGATGTCGTTCAGGTCTGATCTTTCAAGAACCTATCAGACGTTCCTCAACTCTTACTCTGGCCTGTATGTGACCACGAGGATATTGTTTTTACTCTTGGCTGGTTCTATTTTTGATTGCATTCGGGGTTGCTGTAGCCCCTTTAGTCCTATACCATGATAAATTCAAGCTTGGACCTTGCCTGAAGTCTACTTGGTTAGTTATGTCATTGGAAGTTAGATTCTATCCATAGTCAATAACATTACTTCCATTACCTCCTTAATGTTCAAAAAGTATGACAGCTAATGACTAGCTTCCACAGCACGTAGAACCTGGCTGTAACGAAAGGAAGCTCTCTACCGATCTCAGCTTTGATTGCTCTAAATATGCAACTGAAAGGCATTCTAGTTATTATGTCTAAGATAGATTAATATTTTGGAGTGCCCTTTATGCCTAGTTCCTTAGTATTTAACTTAGATCCTGAGAGGCTTTCAGTTCGTTATAGCCAGGTTCTACTATACCCATTAGGAAATCCTTTATTGTACAGGGATGTCCGTCAAGAAGCATGATTGATATTGTTCTTTGTTGTATATAGGATATGATACCGACTGTTGTCACATGATTTGCTGTGGGATATAAATATGGCCATGTCTTGATTCCCTTGTAGTTTTCTTCATCAACCCTCCTAATTTATCATTCTATTATTTTGTTTGTCAAAGACAACAAATTTATCTCCCTTTTCTTCCATCATCTTCGATCAGTCTCTCTCATGATTCTCTTTTCTTATTCTCTTCCCCCATTCCTTCTTGATTGACCATCTTCACCTCTTCTGCAGTCATCAACTTCGTCCACAACCTTGCAAAGTTCAGAAGTGGAAATTAGACAAAACGCAGCCCCATTTTGGAGTTGGCAATTTGACTGGTTTATGAAGGGTATATTTTCTAGCTGACAAAAGTACTGTCATCAATCACATCCCATCTTCATGTTTGAAGTCTTTCAGCCTCTGAAAACATCATTGGCGATGTTATTCTAGCAGATGGCTTCTTTCTAGAGGCATTGCTTAGAGCCTACCTTATAGATACTCGAGACTATCATGCAGACCTATCACATCAAGCTGAAAGTCTGATGGTCGATATGTTCAAAGAACCCAAAAAGCACTTTGAAAAAGGTCCTCATCTTTGCTCTATGACGTGGATGCTGTGGGACTGAACTTGCATAAAACATGCAATCGGGTTTTAATATCCGGCATTCCACGAAGTAGGAACCAAGAGAGCCATTTCGCTGGCCGAGCCCTCCGAGTGAGTTTCCCTTTCCCATCCTTCCTTTCACAAGTTTTACGAATGTACTTCCACCCTTCTCGGTGTGAGAAGTGCTAGTCTGACAATATTATCTGAAAAAGTGACTAACTTACAGACAGAGCACGTCAGAATTCCCCCTGACGGTCGTGAGGAGCTACACCGTCAATGGATGAGGATACACCTGAACAACCGGACGTCGTCAATGCCAAGTCCCCAGTAAAGCGACCATTCAATTGGCAGCAAACGCTCACGACCAGTCAGTCAAACGTCTCATAGTCTCTCTTCTCCAAAGACTGCAGCCCGAGGTGGACGCATGTCACACAGTGCGGCTGACCAGGACCTTATATCGGGGTTCTCACTCCGGAACTACGCCTCATACCACCTGATCCTTGCTTCTAGCTATATACTACCATACTAGACCATCTAGTATGCGCGCAGATTTTTGGTCTAGTTAGTTGAATCCAACAACTTATGACAACGGTTTCATGGCCAACCTGATGACGAAACCCGCCACCAACTTGGTCTCTTTCAATTACCACCTAAAAAGTGTGGTCAGAGAAGGATTTGGACAATGAGCTATACATTAGGATTGGTTTACACTTGCTCTATAATAAGATTCATGGAGGCTCGTGGCTACACCTTAAGCGCTCGATTGGCATCGCATACTTGCAATTCCCACAATCGAGTAGATGCAAGGCAGGACTGACGGTCTCAGAAAAGCAAAAGAAAGAAGACAGTCATGTCCTTGTAACTACCTAGCTATAAGGAAAGAGAGGCCGCTCCATATTTCTATTAGTATTAGCTTGGATGAGTTTAATATGCAACTGAAGAGCATCTTATCTGTTAATACTAAAATAGGTCAATATATTGGACGAGCCCTTCATCTCTAGACGAACTCACTTCTGGACATATTGATTGATTTAGGCCCTAAGAGGCCTTCTATTCGTTATGGCCAGGGTCTACTATAGTTGCCACGATTTTTGTCGAAAAGCTATCAATGTTTTGGTTTAGAGGGTTCCCTCTCTTTCTCCCACTGTTGATATCAGTCTCACTAAAAATGCAAATTACTGATCAGTTGACAGAGAAATAAACTGTTGATGATTATCTGTAGAACGTCTCGGCTAGTGTACTGTTTAACTATCTCATTCCAATAACCAAAGACTCTGGCTAGATCATCTTGCAAAAAGGTAGTCACTACCAGCCACATGAATACTCTACAGTGACTGAACAAAATAAACATATTTTTTAAAAGGTCATTCTCGACCAAGCAGATATCACATTGATGGGTATAAAACTCGCTATAGACGACATCCAGCCAAACAGGAAGTCAAATATTAAAAAATATACACTTAAAAATACAATCATTAAAATTAAATATCATCACCAAAAAGATCAAAAGAAAAGAAGAAAGAGAAAAGAAAAAGTTACACCCACAAAATCCACCTAACCCCCTTAACAACCCCCTTCCCAATCCCCCTCAAAACGTTAAACACCATCACAATCAACCACAGCCACCACATAACACCCACAAGCGTCCACTCGAGCAGCGAGAACCCGATCCGTCTGATTGAGCGTAGACGACGATTCCGTCGTCGTAATCCTTTGTCGAGCGTATCGCTTAATTGTTTGATTTCGAGGGTACTTGTTGTATTGAGTCGGGTACTTAGTGTTTCTGCCTCGAGGGCGGCGGAGCGGACTCGGGGGGTGAGGTGGTTGGTTATGAAGTCTTCGAGGATGTCGATTTCTTTTTCCAAAGGTAAGAGGGTGGTTTTTGAGAAGAGGTAGATTGATTTGTTGAGGCCGGTTTTTGTGTTCTCGAGGCGTTCGAGGAGGTTGCGGGCGGCGTAGTTGAATTCGTCGATTCGGGGTAGGGAGTGTGGAATTGGTGCTTTGGGGTCTACTAGAGACTTGATGAGGAAGGTTGGTGGTGAGGAGGAGGAATGTTCGCGAGGAGTTTCGTATCGTTGAACGATTTCGTTTGCTTTTACCCCCGAGGAAAGCAACAGAGCTTGACAGCGGAGGATTTCTCGTTTGTGGAGGAGATTGGTGTCGTTCATGGTTGGGATGCTGCGATCTGAAAGACTCCAGCCTCGACTTCCTGTGCTGAGGGTTGGTCGGACACGGTTGCTGTTACGGTTGTCGTCGGGTTTGGATGTTTCTGCGTTTGCTAATCCTGTAACTGGAGGTCGAAGGGGTACGTCACCTCCTGGCAGTGCGGCGCTAGGGGTGATTTCATCGTCTCGTTCTTTATATGTTCTTCTGGCAGGATGAGGAGCAGATCCGAACCCGTAACTGTCTCGTCGGTCGATGTAGGGTGTTGTATCTACAGATGATGGCGGTGCAAGATCTGGATGCGCCCGGACAAAGTGTACATCACTGACACGGCTGCTCTCTGGGTGAAGACGATCGAAATAGGCAGGTTCGTCTTGATAGTTGCCGCGGAATGATGATCCGATCGAAGGTAGATTAGAAAAGAACGTCTTTGTAGATGTTCGTCCATTCGTCTTGCGTGATGACAGTCCAGACTCATTATCAGAGAATGTACTTCCCCTACGCATCTGATTCCGCTTGCTAGGCGTCAATTCCCCCTCGCTCCGATCCTCGTCTGAATCACGAAGATCAGACTCAATGCTCGACGCATAAGACGATTGTCGCGAATGCCCACCCCCGTCTTTACGACGAATCATATCCCCGACTTTGGATACCTCGCTGCCCACGATTTCGGCTATTCGACTATTCTTCAAGAAACCCTTGAGTCTCGACTCGTTATTTGCATACGGCTTGAAGGAGCCAAGACTCTCACTCCGATGGAAGGTATCGAGTGACATTTCATCTTGTCCGAGCGGTGTTTCTGGCATGAGACTCGGTTCAAGTGCTCGAGGGCTTATGCTACCTCTAGTATTACTGGAATCGGCTGTTAATCTCTTGCGGAGTTGAGGATCAGCAGAGGGACTTTCGTCCAATCTTTCTCCATGATCTGAATGACCGTGTCGTCGAGGTTTTGCTTTCTCATGTAATGTCTCCATGATACGCGGGAGTCGTTTCTGAGGTGATGGCGATCGACTAGAAGGTGGTGATAAATTGGCCGTGATACTTGGAAATATAGGGCCTTGAGCCGGTGAATTCGGCGCAGTACTGTCCATTTCATCAAGAGACATCCGATGCTCTTCCCTGCCTGTAACGCTTCCCGCTGGAGAAGCCAGCATGTGAGTCTTGTCGACGACATCACCAGCCTTGACGGAGGATGTTCGGGACATGGTTTTGGATCGCCTTGAACCCGCATTTGATGAGTCGGAATGTCCATGTAACACTCTATGCAGTTTCTCGGCTTGCATTGCTGCTTCAGCTTTCATTTTAGCCTTTCTGCTTATCCGCCGCGCTCTGCCGCGTGAAATCATGTCATCACTGCTTGAGTCGTCGGAAACACTACTTGAGCGTGTCCATTTGGGAGCATAGTCGCCCTGACCGCCGAAAGCAAGTCCATTGGATGGTTTCAACTGATGCATATGGCTGGCGCGTGCTTCACGTTTGTTAGCGAAGTTCGGCAGGTTACTAGGCTCTGTCGGTATAGCTCTGTTTTCCGTAGCCTCAACGTTTTGAATAGCAGGAGATCCAGCAAATTTGAGCTTTGAAGGATCCGGGTACAATTTCTCGCCATCTCTGTCATATATTTTCGACTTATTAGTGCCGCTTTCAACCCAGACTGCGTCCGCTAGTAGCTCTGCTGGAGAGATGACCCATTCCAGCCGTGGTCTTTGCATCTTTGTCGTATTAGATCGGTTCAGCCCCCTGATGCTAGACGACGGTGATGACGCCGTTTGCAATGATTCCTGCTGCTCCACCAATCCCCCATCCCGATCATCTTGAAAAGGTGGAAGTGCTATACACTGATATGGATCATTGTTATTCTGCGGCTTGGCTGCCTTTACTGACGCAAGCCAGTCTTCCACTTTCGACACATCTTGCCATCCTTCCGGGTCGATATTTGGATTCTTCTCTCTCATGCGTATTTTTCTGTTTCGGATAGCTTGAAGAGGGTTATATGCCCTACCAGAAGTAGATCGTACGCTATCCGACGGCTGGAGCGGAGGTAGATAAGACAACAACTCCAAATATTTCGAGAATAGTTCGAAATGTTGCTTCGCCTTTTCTATCCTCGCCAACGTCGCTTGTGAGCAGGCAATATCCACATCCTGCAAGTCGGAAATCGGTAACATTCCAGCAACTCCATGATTATTCGATATTGATCCGTGCGGTAGTGACTGCGGTAAAGGACCAATATTGCGAGAGAGTCTATTATCCTGGGGATATAAACTAGAGTGTCGTAGTCCTTGATTACTTGTCACATTTCGAGGAATACCTGGCAATGGACTGGACGGCACTCGACCCGCATTGGCTGTTGCTCTCCTCCTCGATTCACTTAGATTCAATGCAAGATTGACGATTTGTACCTGATCCGTATCCAGTCCAACGGTCGAAGAAGCATATGAGTTGCGAGAGGCATGTCTCGAAGTCGCAGATTCGTTTTGACTAGAGTCATGACCTTCGGAGTTCGATACGTTCGTCACCGCGGCCAAGGGAGACGTTCTCAATGACCTTCTTCTTTGTGGTTGAATCCCACGGTCAGGTGTTGCCCTCCTCTTCGAAACTATGATTTCATCGTCAACCTGTCGACGTTTCTCGCTATCCGTCGCATGCGCTCGATGCGTATGCTGTTGTTGGCCATGTCGTAGATTCGTGGGATGTACAGAATCAAGCAAAAACCCGCCGCCACTGGATGTTCGCTGATTTCGGTTTGCCCTGATGTTCTGCTGACTTGTATCCCTGGAATTGCGGCCAATTGTTGTACCCTCCGATTCTGGCGCTGGTCTGGGACTGCTTTCCATTTGTATACCCTTGATAACCCCCTAGACTCGACTCCAAAAATACCTCAAATGGCTGTATTAGTATTACTAGGTAAAGCGTCTCAATCCATTTCGATGTTCGGTTGACACAAAAGGTCGCCGCAGGTGGTTGCAATGAGAGAAAGTGGTTAGTATCCTGCGACGTAGGGAGAGTGCACAAGTGTATTTAGTTATAATGCATGCGCAAAAGTAGATTTGTCAAGATAGTCGAAATTTGCAGATGACATGCAACTTCTGCTGGGATCATGACTTCGGACTTTCATGTGTATCGGACTATGACAGCACTGCGGAGCGGAGGCAAACAGTGCAAACTAAACATCGGATTCCTCCTGATCTACAGACTGAACTACGTACTCATCTCAACTTCTATAATTAAATAGTATGCACCTTCTATTACTATATAGTAGACGCGACGCCTCAACAAAGGAAATAAAATCATATTGAGTCTACATGTGGCGTATGTTTTACACTTTTAATCACAAAATGAAATCAATTCAAGACTCGACTCTTAGACATTGCAGGCGAGCTTCGGTCTCCATCACCTAATCTTTGTTAGAATTTATAGCAAGAAACAATAAGATAATAGACGTACCTCTAAAGCTTGCTTCACTTCAAGCACTCGTCGCACATCCGCAAGCCAATCCTTGCTCAGTATCTTGGCCCAGCCCTGAAGTGTGTTCATTTCCCGAGCAGCCGCATCAAGGTTCCCTTCCTCCAACAAGTTCTCCGTTCTTACAAGTACGCTCTCAACGTCGTTACCATCTGTCACAGCATCGCGCTTGAACATGACTTTGCTCAAAACGAAACTGGCAGCATGGCTGGCAATACCCGCATCTTCAGGAAGAAGACTGGCCTTTCGCACTTCGCCGGCCACGCGACGGAATCGGTCGATGATCTGTGAAGTCGTAGGGATACCGCGCTGGTAAGCAGTGGGGTTGATGGATGCAATAGCCGCGGCAACAACTGGGTCGTCGGCAGCAAGCTCTTTCACGGCGACAAGTTCGCGAACGAAAGGTTTGGCAGATGCGGCATTTTCAAGGACTGAGCGGACAGCGTCAACGGCGACCTGGAGTTGTTGTGTCTTGAGGTTGGTTTCAATGACATCACTCCAGTCTGTGGTGAGTTTCTCAAGCTGGTTAACGTTGGCAGTCAACTCGCTGATCTTGCTGAGGCGACCATCACGCTCCCGCTCAACCAACTCTTTCACGTCGTTCAAGTATTTACGATTCAACTCGATTGCTTGTTCGACGAGCTCATTCTTCAGGCGTTGCTCAGCCAGTTCCTGCGCTCTTGCAAGCTCGGTCTGAATCTTATCCTGGTATGCACGTGAAAGCTTTTCCCTCTCAGCTTCGAACTCTTCGCGGAACTGGGCAGCTTCAGCAGCACGAGCGGTTTCGATCTGTTGCATGAGCTTCTTGGCGGATTCGTCGAAAAGTGCGTGTGCCTTTTCAATTTCTTCCTTAGCAGCTTTTTGGGCCTCGGCGCGGAGAGACACAATCTTTTCGCCGATGCTTTCCAGTTCAGTGCGGACTCGGGAGATAGGGGCTGCGTATTTTGAAGCAGCACCTTCATCAGCACTGATAACTGTAATTATGTCGTTGAATATCCTAACAACTTCCTGGACCACTGGCTCGTCGGCATGTTCAACCTTGACTAGCTCAAGGGTGGTTGGGGGAGTGATAGCTGGAGTCCTGGTCTCTTCTTGTGGTGCTGGGGCTGGGGCTTCTTTCTTAGCTGGAGCCTTCTTTTCAGCACGCTCTTCCTTTGCTTTGGTTACAGCCTTGGCGCCAGTAGTATCCTTGGACGCGCTGACAGCGCTGTTATGGGGTCCCTTTTGAGTCAAACTGCCGCTGTCGCTTTCTTCTTCTGCAACCTTCCAAGACAATCCACTCTTGCTGGGAATAGTGACTCTTTGCGATTCCTCCTTGTGGATGGGAGGGAGACGGTTGCTGTGTCTTGTGGCATTGGGGAAACGACGGTAGAAGTCGCGTTCCTCGAAGTAAAGAACAGCTTCCTCACCGTAGGGAACGTATTCCGTGAAGAAGTCGTGGAAATTATCGGACTTCAACGCAGCAAACACACCACCACCATAAGCTATACCTGATGTAAGGATGAGGTAGAGGAGGAATCGTCTAAAACGACCTTTTCTCTTAGGTGGAGGTGGCGGAACTGAACCGGTGCTAGGGTTTTCTACTGGCGGTTGAGGGGGTTGTATAGACGACGGAGGGGAAGTTTGAACCTGCGTAGTGGGTGTCGTAGTAACCGAATTAACAGTCTCAGGAGGGATTACCGACTTCGATTCGGGCGAGACCGGTGTTGGGCTCGTCGGCTGAACATTCTTGGGGTCTGCATAATACCTCTATAATGACGGACAAAGAATTAGTCAATCCACTGGATATGTCAATGGGGTCGAATGCCTGGTACCTTGCCGGTAGTGATGCGGTTGCTTGCAAGCAATTGCGTCGCGGTTCGCTGTCTGCTCACAGACAGCAGCCGAGTCTGGCTTGACAGTACCGAGTAGCGCAGCATGGCGGGCTGCCCTCCCTGTTGTCGGCTGAGTGGTGGTAGATGGGGAGGAGTTGTTGTAGAGGTAAAGATGCAAAGTGACGGAAGAAGATGTTGCATTTTACGATCTGCTCCGAGACGGCTGCGATTGGTGCCGTCTGGTTGGCGGCGGGTACCTGGGTCGTCAGACCGGTTGTCCCGAGCTAAGAAATGACCTCAACGTGTGTCTCCCTGGACGATGGGCAAAATTTAGAATATTAGAGGTTAAATGATTGAGTGTTGGCACGGAATGCTGAAAAATTATGGTGTTATTTAATTCGCAATAAGTACAGCTACCCAAGAAAACTGCCTAAGCAGTTCAATAACGACCGACAGATCTAGATAGAGATGAAGAGGATTTGAAAAGCATTGTATGAAATAAGAGAAATAAGAGATAGCTTGAGCAGCTTGACAAACAAAGAAATCTGACCAACAACAGGTATAACGACGCCCTCGGAAAATTAACAGTAGACATGTAAAAATAAGTTGAAATACAGCAAAAAAAAAAGACTATCAGTCCTTCCAGCAGTAATCCTCTCGTGGGATATTCTGGGAATAGAACAGACTTAGTCGAAGATTATTAGATAAACTAACAAGCGCAACCATTAGCCCCTTGGGTACCGGCAGCCTCCGGTCGGAGATCGACACCAGGTCTCGTGTTTGTTCGCAGGTTTCGTGGTCCGGCTTGATCGAGCGGCAACTTCTTTGCGATGGCAGTGAACAGTTCCTTGACGTTGGTGGTGGTCTTAGCTGAGGTCTCGAAGAAGAGCAATCCAGCCTCCTTAGCATATGCCTCCGCATCGGCAGTCGCAATAGCACGCTTATCGGGGTTTTCGGTAACCAAATCCAATTTATTTCCAGCTAGGGCGATGATGATATTCTCGTTCGCTTGACGTTGCAATTCCTTGACCCACGACTTCGCCTTATCGAGCGATGCCTAGAACGGAATAGAATTAGTTCACGACCTCAACAGTTATGGATCGAGAAAGACAAACCGATTGTGTAATATCATAAACGACAACAGCGCAGTTCGCATTTCTATAGTACATGGGTGCCAATGACTTGTATCGTTCTTGGCCTGCTGTGTCCCAGATTTCGAACTTGACTGTCGTGTTCTCATCCAAAGAGATTGTTTGTGTTAGGAAGGCTGCGCCGATCGTCGACTCTCTGTAATCATCAAATTGGTCCTGCAGACTGTTAGCTCTCTATCATACAATCAATCGTTACAGGTCGTACCGACCTTGACAAACCGCAGAACCAACGAACTCTACAAATGATGGTTAGTATAAAATAGCCGCCGATCGAGTCAGGACACATGGCTTTACCTTTCCAACAGCAGATTCTCCTATAGACAGAATCAAGTTAGCTAGGAGACTTCAAATATGAATGTACAGCAAAACCAACCGAGTAAGACAAGCTTGAACTGGGCGAACCTCGCACCGGGGCGACCGCCAACGGGTGCTCTCGCAGCCATGTCTTCGGGATCTGGATGGGTATTTTATATTCAAGAAAACGACAGTGATGAGTCCTTCGGCTGCGTAGAATAGAAAGGTTCGCGTAGTACCGATGGATGACTGTGCGGGTATAGAAGAGTGAGATTGTTGAACTGGGGCCTGGTCTGTATGTTGAGGGCCCGCGGGATGACGGAGGCAACTGGACAGAGAGATCATGCTGATGCACCAGCCACAGGGCTTATCTGCCACTGTGGCACAGACCACTAGTTAACCAATTTATCGCAATAGGCTTAGTCAGTCAGTTCCTGGCCCAGACCTAGGTAACTACATAACGCTCACTTGTTTGCATCTCTCTCTTATTGTTCCCTTACAGCCGATGAAGCTGTCGACACTCGCTTGATCTTCTCTTAGTTCGCACTCTTCGATTCTATTGACCCATCCTTGCTGGAATCCACATTATCCGCTGGTGCTGCCGTCTCGATTCTAATTTCTATCGCCGTTTCGTTCCCTTACCGAGCCGACTTGGTGGCCATCATGGCTCTCCCAGTGCTTCCCTTCAAGGATATCAACCTCCATTCCTCTCCTTCTCACTACGCATTCACTTCGCCCTCGACACCAAATGCTCCGACTCTAGTGGTGGAACGACCGAACGGAGATTTGCGCCTGAATGATGGCACTCTCCTCGGTACAAAACGAGTGTCTAGCATTGCTGGAATACTCGGCATTATCAAGTTGAAACTAGGTACGAGGTGCCTTCGTGCATTTCGCGCGATCTGTTTGCTGATTATATTCTTTATAGATAAGTATATTATCATCATCACCAAGGCACAACCTATGGGCCGTCTCCAAGGCCATATGGTTTATAAAGTCGTCGCGACCGAGTTCCTGCCCCTCCGCGAGCGCCCACTGCACGACAAGGATGAAGATACCTATCTTACTCTCCTAAAGGATCTGATCCGAACAGGTCCCATGTACTTTTCTTATTCCATCGATCTCACAAATAGCTTCCAGCGACAGTCGCAGAGTGACCCGGCTGCCCCGCTATGGAAACGAGCCGACGACCGCTTCTTCTGGAATCGCTTCGTGCAGTCGGATCTCATTGACTTCCGTGTTGGTGCGAGTGATACGACCGGGACACGATATAGTCAGCAACCTGGCGTCGACCCCTATATACTGCCTGTCATATTCGGAATGCTCCGCATCACGCCTGCTAGGGTCAAGAATACCTCCTTCACTTTTGCTTTAATTACGCGACGGTCAAGACATAGAGGTGGCACTCGTTACTTTTCCCGTGGAATCGACGAGAACGGAAATGTATCCAACTACAATGAAACGGAACAGATTGCGATCCTAAACGATACCACTGGTAGCCTGACTGGCTTTGCTGGTGGCCAGGGCCTACCAAGCGGAAAGTCCGACCATCTTGGGCGGGACTTGCAGGTCTTCTCATTTGTCCAAACCAGAGGAAGTGTCCCCATTTTCTGGTCGGAGGTCAACAACCTTCGTTACACTCCGAAGCTCCAAGTCCGGAGTGTGGAGACAGCCATTGAGGCTGCACGGAAACACTTTGCTCAGCAGATCGAATATTATGGTGAGAATTACCTGGTGAATTTGGTGAACCACAAAGGTAGAGAAGAACGAGTCAAGAAGGCCTACGAGCAGTTGGTTCGCGCTCTGGTATCCTCACCAGGCGAAACGTCCGAAGAAGATCAGCCACACACCGATGAGAAGATACACATTGTGGAAGCTAGTCAGAGAAAGGAGCTTCTGGATCAAATCCACTATATTTACTTTGATTTCCATAATGAGACTAAAGGTCTACAATGGCACCGGGCACAACTCCTTTTAGATCGGCTTACAGATGGGCTCATGCGCGGACAATACTTCCGGGGTGTTGAGAGCCCCGGTGATGCCAATGGACGCTTAGAAGTTCGTACTCAGCAGACATGTGTTGTACGAACTAACTGCATGGATTGCCTCGATCGCACAAACGTCGTACAGAGTATGCTAGGTCGCTGGACGATAACCCGGCAATTAATAGACGCCGGCGTTCTGCAACCCGGGGAGTCAGCAAGTGACGACCCTGAATTTGAGAATATCTTCCGCAATATGTGGGCTGACAATGCCGACGTTGTTTCAAAGACATATTCTGGCACTGGAGCTTTGAAGACCGACTTTACACGCACAGGCGAACGCACGCGGGCTGGAATGTTGCAAGATTTTTCAAATTCAGTCACCCGTTACATTCGCAATAATTTCATGGACGGTCCTCGGCAAGATGGGTTTGATCTGTTCCTTGGTGCTTATTTGCCGCAAGACTCGGCATTGGGAAGTCTGTTGCTCTTCATCGACCGCCGACCTGTCATTATTCAGTCTATTCCCTACCTACTAGCAGCAAGTGTGTTCATGGTGCTGGTTGCCATGTTCACCCGCCGTTTGCCTGATGCTGCTGTTTGGCCATTAAGGATATTCACATTTGTGTGGATTATAATTGGTGTATGGGCATTTCATTTCATCCTCACCCATGGAATGTTATATGTAAGTCTTCAATCTAGCCTTTTGGGTCCTATTTCAATCTAACAATATCACAGGTCAACTGGCCCAAGCTTAATACACCAAGTGCAGCCTCAGAAGGATATCAAGATGCTCTCAACCACGCTCGCTCTGATCAACTCGTTGGTCGTTTCCTGGTCAATAAACGACATCAACGTGGTTTCAGCAATGCCCGGTTGGGTTACCTGGAAGAGGGCAAAAAGAGGCTTGAATAGTTCTCTGCCTGTATGCCACCATTCATCTGACTTGACCGTCGACGCATTCTTTTTTTCTTCGTCCTTGAACTTCGATTCTAAGCTATAGCCTTTATTTGCATATCGCTTTTACCTATGAGTATTTTAGACTATTAAAGTCCTCCCGTATATGACTATGGAATAACATATTGGGGATATCATATTTTAGATGAAAATGTATTGAAGCATTGATACATATCGGCATTGAACCTTATCGTTATCGGGAAGACCTCCATCGGCGAGCGAGCTACTGGCCGAACTCCGGAGCTCCCATGGAAAAATTACCTCGTCATGCACCTCGATGATTGACCGACACCAACCCATTCTGTACACTCCTTTTCAATAATTTATATATCTCCGAATGCTTCTATTGCACCGATTCTGGAGATCTCAAAACTCTTCACTAATATCCCAATTTCGCTCCATTACTTCTTTTAAGCCATTCAAAATGGTGGGGCGGACATATGAGGTGAACCACTTTTCCGGTTGTACTGATGAGCGATTCTTGACTGACATTAGTTTGGACTTGATAGGAAGCAATCACGGCGTTGAATACGTTACAGTCGAATTTCGCGATTGTCAATGCGATTAGACAGTCTGGGGGTGCTAAGAATCAATATGCGATTCCGGAAATGGTTGAGTGGTGTAGGAAGATTGGATATGAGGTATGGCTGCCGCATTTCACAAAGAAGGAGGGGTTCTATGTTTGCTGACTGCTTGTGTGGTTCTGTATAGCCCTCCGACTTCAACCGTTTGAATCTTATCCATATCGCCGGCACTAAAGGCAAAGGCTCAACATCTGCGTTCGTCTCTTCCATTCTGACACAATACATCCCATCGACGACGAGCGACCAAGCAACCGTCCACAAAATTGGTCTTTACACATCACCCCATTTACGATTTGCGCGAGAACGAATAAAAATAAACGACGAGCCCTTAACGGAGGACCAATTCGCACGATACTTTTTCGAAATCTGGGATCGTCTAGAACAATCCGCAAAAGCCGCGGGGCAAGACCCCTCGGGACCAGAGACGAAACCTGTTTATTTCCGTTATTTGACCCTCATGGCATTCCATGCTTACTTGAGTGAAGGTGTTGACGCTGCTGTCATTGAGTGCGGTATTGGTGGTGAATATGACTCGACGAATATTATCGATCAACCGGTCGTGTCTGGTATAACGAGTCTGGGTATTGATCATGTTGCTTTACTGGGAACTACAATTGAGGAGATTGCATGGCATAAGGGTGGTATAATCAAGACAGGCGCAAAGGCCTTTACGGGTCCTCAACCGGAGGCCGCTTTGGAGGTTTTGCGCAAAAGAGCCGAAGAAAAAAAGACGGAGCTTATTGTTGCTCGGGGTCAACCAGAATTGAAAAAGGGAAGCTCATTGAAGTTGGGCTTGGATGGTGATTTTCAATACACAAATGCGAATATAGCTGTTGGCGTCGCTGCTGAGTTTTTGAGATGTCGTGGTGAGCGGAATATTCCTGACGATATATTCAGCTCATCACTACCTGAAAAGTTTCGGGCTGGTTTGGAGAAAGCCAGGTTGGGCGGTAGGTGCGAAACTCGCCGAGAAAAGACAGTCTCTTGGTATATTGACGGCGGGCACACGCTTGAGAGTATACGCGTTGCGGGAGAATGGTTTGCTTCGAAATTGGTCAATGACGCTGAGAGTCAACGACCTCGGGTCCTCATCTTCAATCAACAGACTCGAGACAGTGTCGCATTAGCACGAGCGCTACATCAGACTCTGGCCGAAGTACTCGGATCAGCACGACCTTTCACACACGCCATATTCTGTTCAAATGTCACATACAAGAATGCAGGCTATCGACCCGATCTTGTCAGCGTCAATGCCAACGCATCTGAAGTCGAGAAGCTAAGCGTTCAGCACACACTAGCCGAGTCCTGGAAGGAGATTGACCCTAAAGCGCAGACTTTAGTCTTTTCTACGATTGAAGAGGCGGTCGACTTTGTGCGCGACCTTTCAAAGCAGAAGGCCGACGAAACCCCAGTCAAGACTTTGGTGACTGGTAGCTTGCATCTTGTTGGAGGTTTCCTTGATGTTATTGAGAGCAAGCCTGGAGAGACATTAGCTTGAACGGATAGTAGATACCCATGTAATCTTTAACGGTAACGTAATAATGCTATTGTACAGACTCTCGCAGTCAAGTGCCCAAGAATTGGATGTTTCTAGACCTCGGTAAATTCAGAATTCAACCATGCATGAATGAATGATGTTTATTACGCCCGGAGGGACTAATCCTAACCACTAGATAGTTAACTAACTAGTTAGGGCACTAGTGCTCTAATTACATAAACTTTCTCACATTTCTGGCCTGAACTCGTAGAATTCAAGCAGCATGGAGAGTGATTGACATCAAACTTGTTGTCAGTGATACGAAAACTCACCGCTTTCCTTTCTGGTCAGTAATGCGGGGTTGCAAATTGTGGTTTCATCAGAAACAATCTTAGTGAATCCTACATTTCTTTCCTGTATAGCACACTTGTCAGACTTCTGTCATCATTGCCACCTGCAAAAATGGCAGATTCACAAGATTCCAAGGGCAAAGGTCGTGCCCAAGAACCTACAGACGAAAATGTGCAAGACAGCCCAGCTGTTGACAGTGCGGAGAAGACTTCGGAGACAACGGCGACAATCGAAGGTTCGTCAGAGCTGTCAAAGGAGAAGAAACCCGTGACAGAAAACATCAAGGAGAAAATTGGGAAGAAGCTTGGTCGATCTTCCGATGAAGAGAAGAATATCACACCTCAGATGCTCGAAGCATTACTTTCGATGAACCCCGCGCTAGCTAATGAACTTGCGCATATGCCTCACGACAAGGCTGTCGAGACACTGAGCAAACTGGATGTTGCTGACATCCTTACTGGATTGTCTTTGGGCAAGAAAAACCAAAAAGATATGGCTTCTTACAAGTTCTGGCAAACTCAGCCTGTACCGCGTTTCGATGACCAGGAAGATCTCGCCGAAGGTCCTATCAAGATTATCAATCCGGAAGAAGTTTCAAAGGAGCCACCACAACTTATCGAGGGATTTGAGTGGGTGACTTTGGATGTTACGGATGACAAGGAGGTTGCTGAGTTGTATGATTTGTTGTCGAATCATTATGTTGAGGATGACAATGCTATGTTCCGCTTCAATTACTCGAGAGCATTCCTTAACTGGTGCGTTCAAATCTCTTTCTTTGCGTACGATTCTCGCCATTTCTAATACAATGGTCGTCTAGGGCTTTGACATCACCCGGTTGGAAAAAGGATTGGCATGTAGGAGTGCGTGCATCCAAGAGCGGCAAACTTGTTGCCTCCATCTGTGGTGTGCCGACATACATTCGAGTTCGCGAGCAGCGACTCAAAGTCATCGAGATTAACTTTCTTTGCGTGCACAAAAAGTTACGTTCCAAACGTCTCGCACCAGTCTTGATCAAGGAAGTGACACGCCGCTGCTACCTGCAAGGCATCTACCAAGCCATTTACACCGTTGGTATCGTCCTTCCTAAACCCGTTACATCATGTCGGTACTATCATCGACCCTTGGACTGGTTAAAGTTGTATGAGGTTGGATTTTCTCCCTTGCCTGCAGGCTCCACCAAAGCGCGCCAGATTACGAAAAACCACCTTCCAAGCAGTACTGCAACCCCGGGTCTGCGAAAAATGCAAAAGAAAGATCTTGATTCAACGTATGATTTGCTCGAGCGATTCCAGAGACGTTATCAGATTAACCCTGCGTTCACCAAAGAAGAAATAGAGCACTGGTTACTTCATACCGAGACGAGAGGCGAGCAAGTTGTCTGGTCTTATGTGGTGGAAGATCCACAGACGAAGAAGATTACGGACTTTGTCTCTTTCTATAGCTTGGAGTCCTCCGTCATTGGGAACCAGAAACACAAGGAAGTCCGTGCTGCATACTTGTACTACTACGCCACGGAAACTGCATTCAACGAGAAAGAGAAGGGTTTCAAGGACAGATTGCTCTTATTGATCAACGATGCTCTTATCGAAGCTAAGAAGGTACGTATTGTTCATTCCACATATGATTTGAGAAGCTATCTGACAACTCGATGCAGGCTCGTTTCGATGTCTTCAATGCTCTAACCCTTCAGGATAACCCACTTTTCCTTGAGCAGCTCAAATTCGGTGCCGGTGACGGTCAATTACACTACTACCTGTACAATTACCGTACCGCTCCTGTTCTCGGTGGTGTCAATGACAAGAATTTTCCAGATGAGAAGAAGCGAGGTGGAATGGGCGTGGTTCTTTTGTAATTGGCCTGTGTTTGTATCCTGAACATATATAACAAACATAACCGGGGAAGCTTTGTTATTACCCGAGCATTTTGGCTGGTCTGACCTTGAAAGAAAAAGCCATGTGCTTCTTATTGATTCAAGGAATAACTGAATGAGAATATTAACATCCTTGCTACCAATCAAGGAACAGTTTTAAATATGTGCGTCGTCCCGTCCAGACGAAGGGTAGTAACTATCTTTGGGATAATAGATACGCTGAAGCTTATAAACTGAGATAGTCCCAGGGAATAAAAATACCATTGCTAAATTGTAATCTAAACAACTCAGTATGACTTATATTTGAAAATATCAAGATGTGACAAAGTCTAGATCGTCAGCCTTAAGAAGAGCCCCACCGCCTTGTAGATGAAGTCATTGGCCGGGGAATATCAACCTTAATCCAACCTCTTCTTCTACCTCTTCCTTTCTATTGTCATATTGTAAACTTTCTGTAATCCTATGCAAGATTGATCTGATTCAAAATGATATATTTACAACAGCCTAGCCTGTGAGAACGAAAGTTTTTTGGCAGGAGACCGGTCATATATTCGGATCCCGGGATCAGTATTGCCTGATCATCTACTTTTACAAGACTTACGTACTACTCCGCAGACATGGGTGCATCACAATCGACGAGTGGGATTGAGGGTGCTTCATCGCCTGGTATGTTCCATTTGCAAGTCAACTGAGTAATTGAAAGCTCATCTATATTCAACGGCAGAACAGCTCAGCGTCCTCCTTGCTGAACGCTTTGCCACCAAATGCTTCACACCTCTAGAACTTACCCATTTCAAAGACAATTTCTACTCTCGTGCCCTCGACCAGGCGGGCTTTCGGTATTGGAATGAGAAAATACTCTCCGATTTCCTCTCTGTACCTGATGGAATTTACACCAATGAAAAGGATGGTGGACACGATGGACGCCTTGATGCGGGACCAGTCGTTTTTCGAATGGTTTCATATCTCGGCGCATTCCCATTCCAGAAGACGCTTGCTCCTAGTGTTTTGACTTTCGATTCTATGGTTAAAGTTGTTGTGTTATTGACGGAGAGGTACGGTAAGGTTCTGAGGAGGGGTCGTAAGGATCGTGTCAAGTTGTTGTTTGGAAGTCTTGCGGATGTAGGTAGATCATTGGAGCAGGATACGAAAAAACAGAACGATAGCGCTGAGTCCGCTTCTAAGTCGGAAGATTCGAAACAGTCTTCTCACGTTCATGGGTTTTCAGTTGATGAACCTACAAATGACGATTATGAGGAGCATGAAGACGATGATGACCTGGCACTGGCTGCATTGGAATCTCTCGATGCTATTGAAGTTTTCAAACATGACCAACAAATTGATCGAGCAGTTTGTGAAGCGCGTATATCTATCGACACATTTCGACGTTTGCTTATGTTGTTGCTCGCAATTGCGCCTTTGAGACCACTTGAATCCGTCAACAAGTATACTTTCAATCTCAGCTCGGAGGAACAAGCTGCCGTCAAACGTGAGGCCGATACTATTATAGCTAGCTTTACGGAGGAAGAGATCCGTGACGGCATTGGGTATAAGACCTTTGCGAAGACGGTTACGCTCAGTCTACCTCATCTCTTTGATCCGTTGACACCACTATTTGAGCATTTGCTATTCAGTGAGAATCTGGATCTGTCTCGAAAACAGACTGGTCAATCTGAACCATCACCTGAATCTCCGCCTTCAGAGGCTCCGACTGACGCTAACATTGACGAGAAGCCTACCACTATTATGCTTCCAGGGAGCTTTGAATCGGCTATACTGACTCCAAGCATGGTATCACACCTCTCGTTCTTCCTACCTGCTTCATCAGGTCAGAATCTCTACAGGAGTGACATACGTTTACATCCCGTCTTTTCGACCGTCGCCCATGGGGAATCTCTAACATCATTCCAACACAATGTCTTCACATGGCAGGCTCCATCACTTCTCATTGTACAAGGTGCACTACCCGGAAGCTCTGGTTCCCCGGACGAACTGATAACGTTGGGGGCATACATCCCCCAGCCATGGAAACCATCTTCATCGTCATCTTACGAAAGCCCTCAAAATCTAAATAACCGATCGCGACTTCCTTACCTATTTCAACTCCATCCCAAACATTCCGTCCTACCAGGTAATTCGTCGCTATTACAGACCAAAGAGCAACCGTCTACAACACCAATAGTCTACTTCTCCACAACGACGGGAATCGCAATTGGCTGCGAAGTACCAGCATCCGCTCAGCAACACAGAACCAGTTACGGACCCGGTGTCCCCTCGCCGCATCAGCAACCGCATCGTCGTCAGAGCAGTACTAATCACAAACAACAACAAGGTCCCCTCCCACATGGAGCAGGTAGTCTAATCATAGACGCTGCTCTAGAAACAGCCCAACTACACATCTCCTATCTAGCCGCTCATACAGGCGTTTTCACGCCAGCCGTGCCACCCACCCTACCCACAATAACCCACATCGATATCTACAACCTGGAAATATGGGGCATCATTGAACCACCGTCACTGTCATTGTTGCCTGATAGTGCTGGCATTGCGAAGGATGCAATTTCTCGACAACGCGAGGCATGGCAGTTCGATGCTCGGGAGGCGGAGCGTAGAAAGGGGATAAATGTTAAGTTGGGTAGTGGGAATGATAGTAATTATCAGAATGCGAAGGCGTTGTTGGAAATGGCGGGGATTATAGGTGATCAGGCTCAGCAGCGGAGTGGGGGGAGTGTTTGATATTGCACTTGCGAAGGCAGGATGTCTTTGATTCACTTTCAGGGATTTATAATGCTGGTAAGTAGCTGCTGTCTTACACGTAATAGAATAATGGAACTAAATGAAAAATTGAATCTCTTCTCAAAATTTGATATATCGTAGACGTATCTTACACAAATCAGTACTCGCCCACTATCAAACCCGTATAGGTACAAGTCCACTAGGCGGATCATAATGATCCTTCAACAAGAACTCTAAATCACCCGGTTCTACATCATCAACATCCCCATCACCAAAATCATCATCTCTAGGAGTAGCGACTGCAATACTTCCATCTCTCGTTCTAGATTTGACATCCTCAGCAGCAGTGAAATCGCCTTTATCACCCTCATCGACAATCTCAAGAGGCTTCTCGCGAGGTAAACGAAACGGCAAAAATCCAGCAGGAGCACGTTCCGCACGTTCCATGACTTCTTCCATGTATTTACGAACTTCTGCGGCAGGTTTGACGATTCGAGATAGTGGTTCTAGAGTTGCAGGTTTGCTGCTGTAGAACCGCATTGTAATGGGTTGGTAGTATTCTTTGAGGTTTGATGGCCCTTTCTCTTTGGGCTGTTCATTGGTTGTCCCTGGTTCGTTGTCGACGCTGTTTTCTGATTGCTTCTTTTCGCCTGCTGTATCGGCAGTAGCATCCGCAGCATTGGTTTCGCTGCTTTCCTTGTTATCAGGAGCAGGCGTTGATGGTCCACTCTGTTCTGCAGCTTTCCCTTTATCTTTCTTCTTGGATTTGGATGCCTTACTCTTAGTCTTGGGTGCAATATCAGCTGTCAATTCAAGTGGAAATTTCGTATTGGGATCCACTTTGCGTATAAGCAAGAAAGAAGCAAGTAGCACTGTTCCTCCAGCTTGATACTCCAAGATTGTGTACTCTGGGAACAAATAGCGATCGCCTGACCCAGCGTGACCAGATGTACTACTTCCGTAAGGAGTCAACGGAGAGGTAAACTCAAAAACAACGGCCTTGATAGGAGGCTTAGGAGCTGGAGGAGTGGGCAATGATTGGTAATAAGTATTTGATGGGCCGTAATTTGGGAGAGCACCGCGCGCTTTGATAGGAGGCGGTCCAGGAGCATAAGGAGAAGCATGGTATTGCGGGTACTGAGACGGACCTGGGGGATACGGTGAAAGTGGTTGCGGTGGTGGGTTTGTCGGAACATAATTAGGCGCCGGCGAAGCTTTGGGGGTGCTGTGGGGGGCCGGCGAAGGAGCTGCTGGAGTGGGCACAGGTGCCACACCCGTTGGTGGTACAGAAGCTGGGACGTTTGAAGCCGTGTTTGTTGGCGCAGTAGTACGTGGTGTAGAAATGGGAGGTGATGACGCTGTAGGAGCAGGAGTGGGAGCTAAAGATGTAGTGGTTCCAGGTTCTGTCTTGATGTTGGGAGTGGCACTAGGTGTGAAGTTGCCGGAATTAGAGCCGCTAGACTGAACAGCATTAGGAGAAGGTTCTGGCTGTGGTTTAGCGGAATCACCACCTTGAAGCGGGATTTGTGTGTCCGACGGTGACATTGGTGACTGTGGCTTCACGGTATTGGTTGGTGGTGCCGGTGTAGATGATGTAGGAGTAGAGGATGGCGCAGGTGCAGGAGTCGATGAGGAAGTAGGCACAGTCTGCGACTGTTGCGGATTCTGCTGTGGAGGGGGAGCTGGAGAATTTTGCGGGTTCGGAGTGGATTGAGGGCGCGGTGAATGTTGGTTTTGAGGATAGTATTGCTGCTGCTGTTGTTGTTGCTGCCTTTCTCTTTGTCGAATAATGGCATTGAGCTCATCAATATGACCCTGGAAAATCCGCAATTGCTCCTGGGTCGCTTTACTTGACGCCACAATCTTCATCAATGCTTTTAACTCAGGATCCGAAGCTGCTCTTGTTGCAAGCATCTGAATGACAGGGTCCGGGCTCGGTTTCGGAGGCTGAGGCGAGGTACCATGTGCTTGTGCCGGCGGTTGGCGTGGGACTGGCTGTGGCTGTGGAGGTCGAGGAGCATACTGCGCATTCGGTGGTTGATTATAGGGATACGGAGGGGGTCGCATCTGCTGGGGAGGGGCATAATGTTGATATTGGTATCCGGTCTGCGGCGGCGGCGGTCCGTAGTGAATAATGTGTCGTTGGGGTGGAGTTATTTGTACAGTCGGTTTCGCATTGGGGTCCTTAACTGTGTAAATCATTCCATCGAAATGATGGGGCTCAATGATGATTTTACAAGGTCCGATTTTGGTCATTGAATCCTTAGGGGGATTTTTCCCTTCAAGCTGCTCCCTCTTCGTTTTCTTCGGCTTTGTCCAATACCTTTCGAAAATGCCATCGCTGAGCCACTTTTTCTTGGAACGTTCGAGGGATATGCTTAAAACAGCACTGCGATAAAAAACATGTCAGATAAACTGCGAGAAAACTTTGAGACAAGAGAAGAATACCTTTCAGCAAAAGATTGGTATTCTTTGTTGGACAAAGTAAGTGATCGCTGAGCTTTAGTGCTCGTTGGTAGGGGATCTCCATCTTTGATTTTAGTAGGCAGTGGCTCTTCGATCGGCTCCGGAGTAGCTTGACGCTCAGCTTCATGTTCAGCAACAGGTGTAGAAGCCTGAGCTGCCGAAGGTGTTGACTTCTTCCTCCGGCTTGAGCTTTCAGAAATCGCTTCGGAGACTCGTCGCTTGGCTGCCGGTTCTCGACGTTCGCGCGCAGGGAGCTTACGCTTCTCAGCCATGGTCGTCTTTGGCCGTTTATGTCACCTGTCGGAGCTGCCTAGTATGTTTTGGCCAAGATGAGCATCCTCAAGTCGACTATCGTGATGAGCAGGGAATTTCCAAAGGCGACGCGCAAACTGCTAGGACTTTGCGGAAATATTTGCGCGTGTTAATTCTTCGCGGAACAGATCATTATTATTGCCAATCGCCGGAACATGTGATCACCTGTACCCACAGTTGTGGCCTGAAATTACAGGCATCAACTAAGAGCTCCCTCTTACGGAAGGTGGAAGGTTGTGCCATTCATCTTTTTCAGATTTTACTGAAAGGACAAGTTCATGATTGATTCCAATACGCTGGGTGAAATATACCTAAATTACGTCTAATTTTCTTCAACGGCTTCCAGGAATTCATATCCGATTCTCAAATAACGTCCCATATTCCCTCTCGGAGCCTCAAAGCATGGTTGAGCTTCAAGCGATTTTCAAGAAAGCCCACTGGGCCTTGGTAGTCGGGGGTTTCGTATATCTATCATGGGTATACGCAATGACATATCCATCCATTCAACGAGCGTATGTCTTGGTCCCGTTATATGAACGTTATGCGCGCTAACCTATCTCAAGGGCATTGTATATGAACCTCGCCAATCCAGCTATATGGCAAGATGTAAACGACGTGGAAAACTTTGGGTTCCTCAGTATGTCGAAGGCATTGTTATTATCATCTCTATCAACTTTGTTAATTTTCCAGTAAAGAGACTCAAGTACAGCCATTCTATTTGAGAACTCCAGATAACGAGACCCTCTACGGATGGCATATTCTTCCATTGCACCTCTGCAGAGAACACGAGGAGCTCCTGAACGATAACTGGTCATACGGTCCAGCAGAAGATTACACCAACACAGTGGCATATAAGCTACTTTCCGAGAATCCCAATTCTCGGGCTGTTGTAAGCTGTAAGTTTGTGGACATTCAACTATACTTGCGGAGGGACTCCTTCTTTCAGTCGTTCTCACATCTGTCACAGTCCACGGTAATGCAGGGCATCTCGGCTCTGTCATTCGCCCAGACATGTACCGGATGGCATTAGGGGTCTCTACTCCGGAAAACCCTTTGCATGTCTTTGCCCTTGATTATCGAGGATATGGCATTTCCACGGGCACTCCTACAGAAGAAGGACTCATCACCGATGGCGTAACACTCTTGAACTTTCTCACGTCTGACCCCCTCAATATCTCTCCTTCACGTATCGTCATCTCGGGACTCAGTTTAGGAACGGCAGTGACCTCCGGAGTCGCTGAACGCTTCGCTTTTGGTGCCTCTAAGTCAGGAACTGTTCAGCCAGCGTTAAAAGACCCTGAACCATTCGCTGGTATTGTCCTCTTGGCGTCTTTCAGCAATATTCCTGGTCTTATAGAATCATATAGCCTTAAAGGTCTAACACCACCAATGCTATCGCCATTGAATAGCTTTCCTCAAGCTAAGCAATGGGTCAAGTCTCGGATTGTTGATACTTGGCAATCTAATGCCCGTCTAGAACGACTTACGGGCATGAAACCTCGACAAGGTGACGAAGCTGATATACGACATGCTCAAAAGGCGGTAGATATCACTATCATCCATGCTCGCAATGACGCTGAAATCCCATGGACAGAAGGACTCACAAACTGGAAGTGGGCTACCACTGGTAGCGATGATATTAGTAAGCGAATAGGTTCCAATAAACCTCAAAGCGGCAAAATTGTCTATGAACGAATCGAAGAGAATGGTAGAACGGAGACCAGAGTCTGGGAGCGCGAAGTTTCATCGCCGATTATGAGTAATGTAAACAGTACCAAGAAACCAGTGAAGCGCGTGAGATGGGAAAAGGTTGGCTATGGCGGGCATAATCAAGTCGGTGCTTACTCGGTTGCTGCTCTGGCTATTTTGCGTTCGTTTGAAGAATAAACCACAATGATTTTCTAGAATCATTGATCCTACACTTGGAAGAGTGAATGGGAAAAGATAATCGACTCTAAAGGTCGAGTTTAGTTATAGATAGATGTAAAGCGCCATAACTTTTATGCTATAACAGTAATGACATTAATATTTAATTCCCATCCATTTTGAATTCCATCCGTTATTGCACCGCGCTCCTTTTTGTCATGCCCATTTCTCATGACGGCGACCTAAACCATGCCAATTCAAAAGTCTTGGAACATTAGCTCAGGCGATATCGTACAACGAAGAGAAGAGATTATATGAAAATAGTACAAACAGGCCAAGCGCAAATAGAATAAGGACTCGATCTTAACAAAGGTATTTTATTCAGACAATACATGTTCCGAGAATAGAAAAGAAATTGACAGACCAAACGCACCCTGAATACCACCAGCAGCCGTTCGAAGGTGTATATAAAAATCTAATGGTTGTAGTTATAAGACAAGTGATACGAAGGTAGATATTGCTGTTGGGTTTTGGTCGCTCGAACAGTCGTCAAATTCTGGAAGTCGTTAGGGGTAAAGTCAAAATTACTTCTTGTGTCGGTCTGCTTGCGCCTTGAGGTATTTCTGCACAAGCTCCTTTTGCAGTTGACCAGGCGCCTTCTCATAATGGCTGAATTCCATTGTATATTCACCTTTACCCTGCGTTGCGGCACGGAGATGGCTGCTGAAGCCAAACATACCGTTCAAACTGCAGTCCGCATAAACCGTGAACTCATCGACGCCGATTTCACTGTCGTTGATGGTAGCGTTGCGCTTGTTCAGGAGGCCGATAACGTCACCTTGGAACTCGATGGGTGCTGTAACGACAGTTTTCATTAATGGTTCTAGGACATGAGGCTGACTTTCCATGAATGCTTTGCGGAAGGCTTGTTGAGTGGCATTCTTGAAGGACATTTCGGATGAATCAGTCATGTGGGTTGCACCGTCGTTGATGACCATTTTCGTTCCAAGGACTTTGTGTCCGATAAGGGGACCCTTTTCGCAGGCAAGGTTGAAACCCTTTTCACAAGCAAACAAGAACTTCTCAGAGATGGCACCGCCGACAATCTGTTCTTCGAATTTGTTCTCTTCGAGGGATTCGGAAGGTTCCATCCATCCGACGACCCGGGCGTAGTCACCAGGACCTCCACTCTGCTTCTTCAACAGGTGGTCGAACTCAACCCGACGGCCAATAGTTTCTCGGTAAGCGACCTGGGGCTGTCCGGTTTCGCAGTCGACTTTGTATTCACGACGCATACGTTCGACGTAGATATCAAGATGTAATTCTCCCATTCCTGAGATAATAGTCTGTTCACTTTCGGTGTCGTACGAAACACGGAACGTCGGGTCCTCACGCTGGAATCGAGCCATGGCTTTCGAGAAGTTGGCAGAATCCTTGTTGTTCTTGGGTTTAATAGAAAGAGAAATAACCGGTTCGGGTACGAACATGGACGACATAGTGTAAGCAAGTTGGCCATCCGTGAACGTATCTCCTGAAGCGCAATCGACACCGAACACAGCACAAATCTCACCGGCACCGATCTCTTGCACTTCCTCCATCTCGTTGGAGTGCATACGGACAATACGCGGGACCTTGACTTTCTTATCATTTCGGGCATTGAAGACGTTGGCACCCTTGCGAAGAGTACCCTGATAGACACGGATATAAGTAAGTTGACCGAAATTGCTTTCTTCCAGCTTGAAAGCAAGACCGACGAACGGCTGTGATCCATATGGAAGTAATTTGACCTGAGCTTCTTTGCGCTTTTGGTCGAGAGCCAAGTTGGTCACTTCAGAGGGGTTAGGGAGATAGTCGCAAACACCATCTAGCATAGGTTGGATCGACTTGTCAGCCAACGCGGAACCCATAAACACTGGTGTAAATTTCAAGGCGATAGTAGCGCGGCGAATAGCGGCTTTTATTTGTTCAATGGTGGGTTCCCTTTCATCCAAGAAGATCTCTGCGATTTCGTCGTCGACATCAGCCAATGTTTCAATGAGAATCCTCCTTCTCTCTTCCGCAAGGGGCTTGATATGCTCAGGGATTTCATCCTTTTCGACGATAGTTTCTCCTCGCGGGCCCTCGTTATAGATGGCTTTCATTCGGATCAAATCAACCACACCCTGGAACTCATCTTCAGCTCCGATGGGTACTTGCACCGCAGCGGCGGGTAATTTCAGTTTGTTGTTTATCTGATCAATAGCCTTGAAAGGATTTGCGCCCATACGGTCCATCTTATTCACAAAAGAAATTCGAGGAACATTGTATCGCTTCATTTGTCGATCGACGGTAATAGTCTGCGACTGCACACCAGACACAGCACAGAGAATCATAACTGCACCATCAAGAACACGAAGAGCTCTCTCAACCTCAATGGTAAAGTCAATGTGTCCGGGTGTATCAATCAAGTTGAAATGGTATTTCTCCTCTTTGCCGTTCTCCTTCTTGACCCAGTCACAGAAAGTAGCCGCAGACTGGATGGTAATACCCTTTTCACGCTCCAAGTCCATAGAATCCATCTTTGCGCCGACGCTGTCTCGACCACGGACTTCGTGAATGGCGTTGATACGACCGGTGTAGAAGAGGACTCGTTCAGTTGCAGTGGTTTTACCGCTGTCGATGTGTGCCTATTCAAATACATCAGTCATGCGCTGATGAGGAAATGGACGCGTCACAGGTCTTCCACATACAGCTATACCAATATTTCGGACCTTGGATATACGTTTCCATTCCTCGGCGTCTATATTTGAGATGATTTCTGCTTGTGAGAGTCCTTCAGGATCAGCGGCGGCTTGCTCGGCTCTAAAAAATTCCCAAGTCAGCATTTCCTAAACCTTTTCCAGTCGGAGAAAACCCATACAAACTGGCCGTTGCTGTCGCCGAAGAATTCCTAATCTGATGCCATTGCCTCAATGGAGCCGATGTAATCTGTGTAGTGGCCCTCAAAGGTAGAGCGCCGAGCCTAGAAACAGGCAAAGAAGCGCATCTCAACGCATTCTGGCTCTGCGACGGCAGTAATCGGACAAAAGTCGCTGATCTTGCGAGGCCAGAAAGGGCCCGCACTTGTGCCGGTCGCACCATATCTATCTCTTATATGAACAGATATCTCGAATAACAGATATCCCTCAGACAAATTGAAATGAATCAATTGACTGTTAGTGAGACAAACACGTTGTTTCGGTGTGAATCCTGCGGAAAAGAAAAAAGCTCGGAGATAGGGATCTTTCCACGTGATGTGGAGACAGGGGTCAGCCAATGATATCGCTCGTATTCGGAAGCCAAAAAGTTGTCGAGACGACGAGAACTAGGATAACTTGGTGGTGTGAAGAGTAGATTACTTGATCAATGGCGGGAAATCATTAAGAGGGGGTATTTGAGATTCTGAAATGTCTTTCCTGGCCTTAATATAATACATGGATCGTTGCTGGCAAACTGCTAGAAATCAGGACCCAATTCCTCCAACTCCGACAATAATACAAAATGCGAAAATCTATCAAGTCCTGTACCTGCCACCTGATAACGAGAAGCGGGATCTGTTATGCCTACCTCAAACGATTGATCTGCTTGTCTGCATCGCGTGGCCGATAAATGTCTTCATCACGAGTATATGCTAGAGAAATCGGAACACCGCATACTTCGGATTGAATTGGGCTGGACCATAACTGCTGTTTATTTGCCTTGACGCTGCTTATGTTTTGGATTCTTCGAACTAATGATGGAGAAGCGGTTAGTCGTTTCCTATCAACGTGCATACATCGAGCAGAAAACGTACCAGATAATGTAGACTCTGTTCTTCCGTCGCACAGGCTATACCACAAGTCAGAAACATTAATTATCCAGAGATAACCACAGATCTGCCTGAGCTGGCAACTCACCTTGCACCCATCGCAAAGTCTCTTCACAGACGATCTGGTCTTCATCCCACTCTTCTGAGAGAAAAGATATGTAGAAACAGACGCTGGAAGTTGTTTCCCTATCTTTGACCGCAAGAGACCACCCCATCGGCTCTCAGTTATCAACGTAGATGACAGTTTTCGTAATTGCGAAAATGAATTTGACGCATGATTATAGATGGATTTGTTTTGGCGGAAGGATGTGAGAGCAAATTGGTGAGCGGAGAGTAGGGACCGGGAGGCCGTGGAGAGAGCTGCACGAAACGGAGACATAATTATGATCGTAATGGAACCCGATTTTTTTCCAGATATGCCGTGTTAATGCGGCTGGAGCGTAGGCGCAGGATTGTACTGCGGTGGATGTTCAGCGTTTGACGAACAAGAAACGGATCATCCGATAATACGGAACAACCTTGGTGGTGATTTTTGTAGATCACGTGATCGTACCGTCAGTTACAAGCCATTCAAGTATTTCCAAAGTTGTCGTGGTACTATAGAGTTTGAAATAGAAAGGCGAAAATATAATGGTTATTATGAATGCTTAAGCCAATGACTTGCGTCAATTATAGGTATATCTACTGACCAACGCCATCCAAAACAAAACACCTCGAATCAATATGGAAAATCCCACCCAACATTCTAGCATGATATACAAATTGAGATAATTCTACATAAAGATAAAGCCCTCACTTCAGTCATGTCGGAGAAACATCTTGTATGCCGGAGAGTTAGTGCACTCTTCATAGGGATATCCAAGCTCATTTAAGAAGCGAGTCAACTCAGCATTCTCGGATGAGGAGCATTGAATACCAGCTAGAACTCTACCGACATCTCCACCGTGGTTTCGGTAATGGAACAAGGTTATATTGTCGGTTGGACGTAAATGACCGAGGAATCGTTGTAGTGCGCCTGGCCGTTCGGGGAATTGGAACATAAAGAGACGCTCGTCCTGGACGCCGCTGGGTCCACCGACGAAATACCGGATATGTGTCTTGACAAGCTCATCCTCGCTGAGATCTGATGCCATCATGCCGGCTTTCTTAAGCTCAGACGTTATACGCTGAAGCTCAGAGGTCCGTGATGATGCAGGCAAAGAAATACCCATGAGAACGTTGGCGATATCTTCGCGACCATAACGGTAGTTGAAAGCTGTGATCGAATGAGGAGTGACGATGTCGATAAGCGTAGCATATGCACCGGGCTTCTCGGGAATGGTGACGCCAAGCAAAACTTCCTTCTTCTCTCCTAGTGCAGCCCGCTCGGCGACAAATCGAAGACGGTCAAAATCCATATTAGCGCCCGAAGTAACGGCGACAAGCTCTCGCTGTGGGTTGGGATCAGGGTTTGCCGCAACATATTTCTTCAAGCCAGCCAAGGCAAGGGCTCCAGCTGGTTCGAGGATTGAACGGGTATCCTCAAAGACATCCTTTATAGCGGCGCAAATTTCGTCGGTTGAAACTTGAATAATGTCATCAACAACGTCTTGACAGATGCGGAAAGTCTCCTCGCCGACTAACTTGACCGCAGCACCATCCGCAAAGAGGCCGACTTCTTTCAGCATCACCCGTTCGCCCTTCTTTAACGATTGTACCATTGCATTGGCGTCATATGTCTCGACTCCAATGATCTTCACGTGAGGAGCAATGCGCTTGATATAAGCCCCGACACCAGCAATGAGTCCACCGCCACCGATGCAACAGAACACTGCTTCCAAGTTGTGCAGCTTGGCCTGGCGCACGATTTCCATACCAATAGTTCCTTGACCGGCAATAACGTAAGGGTCATCGAAAGGTGGGATGTTTGTTAAATTGTGTACCTTCTCCAACCGATGAGCTTCGGCTTTGGCGGCATCAAAGTCGCTCCCATGTAGGACAACACTGCCGCCGAGACGGGAAACGTTAAGGTGCTTGATTGCCGGGGTACCGGAAGGCATAACGATGGTGGCAGGTATTTTGAGCTTGCGAGCAGAATAAGCCACGCCTTGCGCATGGTTTCCTATGCACCAAGTTAGCGCTGGATTCCACCATATGTTCTCGACTACTCTTTTAGAAAGTAATATACCTGCAGAGCATGCAATAACTCCCTTCCATCGCTGGTCCTGGCTAAGATGCGCCATCTTGTTATATGCCCCTCGCAATTTGAAGCTGAACACAGGTAATAAGTCCTCTCGTTTTAATAGCACATTGCACTCTAAACGGTTGCTAAGGTTGGTGGCATGTTGCAAGGGCGTCTCTTCGACGACATCGTACACGCGTGATGTGAGGATCAATCGCACATACTATAATTGAACAGTCAACCTATGAATCTTTTTATCGGGGAACATATGACTCAACCTACATCAGGATAGCCTGTAGGAAGAATATAATCATCGGGAACTGAACTTGTGGCATCCCTAGCTATGCTTCCTGCTCCCTCTGTCTTTGGAGTCGGACTTGCCGAATACTCGGTCATAGATAAGCCATTGACATGAGGTCGCCGTGGGGGAGTCACCGGGTCGTTAGCCATGATCTGAATTCCGTTCTGCGAAATCTTCAACGTGAAAGTTAAAGATTGTCCTTCAGGAGGGAATATGAACGAGGAAAAGAGCAATTGCTCAATTTAAAATGTTTGCTCGGCGAAAGACAACCACAGTCGATTGGCGGTGTGTACCATATGATTTACTTAGACTCCCCGTTTTTTTCCCTCGTTGGGAGAGGTTGCCCGCGGACATGGCCTGCAGATTCTTTTCCCGTTATGTCAGCAACCCTAACTTCCAGCCCTAACTCCATATCCATTTCTGGTGAAGTCATCGCAACCTGTTGTTTTGCTGAGATTACTCAGGAGTAGCACTGAAGCTAACACGCGGGTCCTTAGCTTAATGCTATTTGTTAATATGCTCATACACAGAGACATCTCACAACCTTTTACTCATGCATTCTCCCAGCCAATGTCTCCATATGTAATCCCCGACTGTTAGAAGTCATAGTCTTAGTTGCGGCCTGAAATCTCTGTCCATATGAAATGCTCGAATGGCTGAGGATGAAGTTAGTTGAGGCATTTCGCCTGCATCACCCAGCTCCAATTTGCGGATAATCATATCGTCCTTGGAATAGTATGTGGTTGCAGGTGGCAACCTCAGCCAAGTACCTAGATAGTCATCCGTAGATAAGTGGGACAAATCTACCAGTAACCTGAGTAAGTCCTTGTCAGATCTACAATGTTCCTCTCAGCGTTGAGCAATGAGGAAGAGTGAGCTGTCACTAGAGGAATGGGTGAGGAGACTCTCCAAGTCGCCTCAGAGTCAGTGGCTCAGTGCAGTTGCAGAGATGAGAACACATAACACCCCAGTGCGTTTAAGGCACAATACTATTTTATCCGGGGCAAGTGTTTAACTATAGGCTATGTATTCTCATACAACACTAATAGCCAATCTGTGATGTGGAATTGTCTAGTCTATCACCCGATCACACTCTGGGGGGCGCTAAATTTATGCTAATTAGAACGTCCGAAAATTGAGACGATCAGCAGTTCTAGTCTTTTTACCAGCATCTGCGCATATCCAGAAACTTACCTACTATGTGCTCCATGAGCGAATCAGCATGCAGCCGAGGTATTCTGTGCAATTTCTGACTGCATATTGGTAGTCCCGTCCGAATAAGCATTAAAAAACGGTGCAGTGAGCTCAACAACTCTCTAATTTTGTTCGAGACGTCTGAGAGTACTGTAATTTCCACTGCATTGTGTAGAATCATATGATATCCCATTCATATACACGGTAGAAGATCGAAGAATGCCCAGCATATTAACAAAACAGCTCACTGAACCTTCTCGGCAGTGGAAACAAAACGGGCCAAATATCAATTTATCCCTGCATTCCCCTCGCCATCTCGCTGTCTCTCGGGGTATGGGATCGACTTTTGGATAGGCAGGGTTGCATTTACCGACATAATGCATGAATTATATTTGGAATTGTCGGGAAATTGAGAGGCGCCTCTGATGAGAAGTGCCGAAGTGACCAGGTTGCTGTTCATCCCCGCTTGGAGGAATAGGAAAATACTCCCAGGCTCATGACTTTCTTCAAGCACTTCGCATGTCAGCAGCCAGACGTTTCACCCCTGGCATATTAATTTCTGCACGACGTATCAGGCGGCTCCGTGTGATTTGCCCCATACCCCATACCCTGTTCTGCTCCGGTCAACCAGCCATAATCACTTGCTTAGCAGGGTCCTTATTACTGAGGCCTCTGGCTGTTGGCGGATATTCTCGACCAATCCCGATGGTTTTCCGTGGACTCTCAAGCCTCGAAACAAATGTTAACTGCGTAAAATAAAACCTCCAATGCCGGCCAAGACGGCGAAAAAGAGAAATGAAAGGACCCATCATCCGGTCAACTCCATTTTGCAATTCTTCCGCCGAGCCGTCGCTTTACTGATTGAAGCAAAGCGTGTGAGGACGGTAGACTTCGGTAGTTGGGTGATTAGTGAAAGAAGACTAAGAGTGCAGAATGAGGGTTAAGTAAGAACGGGCCACTGGAAGGTCCGAGTCAAATATTTTACCCACGTTTTCCCCAGATTTTCTCCCGCTCTCCGCAACTCAATAAACGACACAAGGAACTCAACGACACCGACACCATGCTTATCGAATGAATCACGCATTGCAAGCCATGGTCAGCTACTGACTAATCTTATCTGAGCTACTGCCCGACGACGTACATTCTTGCGCTTCGTGTACTCGACCTTGTTCTGCTAGTACTATCACCAGAATGCCCCCACCCCGATATTCCGCACTCGACCTGATTGTGCAGTAAATCGTGTACGGACTAGTCACTTTACACTTGTTGCGCATAATATTATTCATATTCCAGGGGACAGGCCATGATGAACGACTCTTTACAACACTTACTTGATGCCGGGGAGACAGAATTCCCCCCACAAAATGGTATCATTCTTTCAACTGCAACTGTGGGATCAGGTTCCGATAGCCCTGCAGAAGGCAATCATAGCAAACTTGAAGCTGCCATGTCCCGACGGCGTCCAGCTCCAAGAGGTACAGCAGCATATCCGCGCAAGCGGGCAAATCGGGCATGTCAGGTTTGCAGAGCCCGGAGAACGAAATGTGATAATAAGAAGCCGTCATGTTCGTTTTGCGAGAAAGTGGGTGCAAAATGTATCACCAGTCCGACAGATCTGTCATCGTATGACCCCTTTTAATTTTCCCCTTGTATCTATGGATGTCTACCAAGACGAGTAGGCTGGTCGTGCTGACGATGAAACCCGAAAAGCTTCGATCCGGCAAGCCTGGCGATTCTAGACCGCTTGGAGCAGTTGGAAAAGCTGATCCGGGAGAAGCCATTAGAAGTAAGCGTGCATCCACCACCATCGGTCGAACCATCAGCTCTCAGTTATGGATCTCCTCCCCAGGATCTACAATTCGGACCTGATCTTAGTACAGTCACCATCGAGACTGTACTTGCTTGGGATGTATTCCAAGGCCGATTCGACGCGCAGTTGGACATCAAATCAGTTCTCAAGAATTATGAGATGCCGCCTTCTCCGATTACTTCTCCTGTTGGTGAAGCTATCCCGTTGATTAACAGCTTAGAGCTGGGATCATGCAACAGATTGCTCGACAGCTTTCTGAGCCGTGTGCATATCGCCAATCCAATCTTAGATGTCGAGTTGATTCGTAGTTATGTAAACCATGCCTGTTTGAATGGAATCGGTTGGGATGCACAGTCATGTCTAGTGGTGAGTGCTACACTCCTACAGTTCCAACTCCCATCTTGCTACCTGAGCTCATATTATCCTATAGCTTCTCGTTTGCGCTCTAGGATCCATTGCCGAAGCATTTCATGACGTTCACCCTCACACATCTCTCATGACGAGAAACTTACCCAGCTTCGGATTAGCAAAAGTCTTCTTCGAAGCTTCACAGAAACGCATTGGATTACTAATGCGCGGCAGCGGAGTTCTTGAAGCCCAATGTTTCTTCTACTCTGGTGTCTATCTAATGACGATACAACAGCCCATGGATGCATGGAGACATTTTGTCCAAGCTGCTGCTATTTCGCAAGGATTTGACTTTTTGAAGCGATCTCTCACTACAGACATGTTGCTTGCCAACGGTATGCACCGAGAGCGAGCTTCTCAAGAGTGCATATATTGGACATGCTTTAAATCAGAACTGTAAGTCTTCCTCTTAGTCCTCTTTGGAAGTGGCTTGTAGAGTCATGATTGTTAATAATTTCCAGCGAGGTTCGTATGGAGCTGTCTCTACCAGGATTCGGATTACAGGATCTATCTTATCCCAGTTCATTTCCTAGTCCACCACTAGACGACCTGGGAGATGATTCTGCACGAGCGTGGTATTACTATCTCGCGGAGATTGCATTGCGTCGACTAGCCAACCGCATCTTGTACAATTTATTCCGTCATCAGGACAAAGGTCGATTTCCACGGATCGTGGATATGGTAGAAATGACTGCCGCATTTGAATCACAAGCACTTGACTGGTAAGTAAATTGCCCTACCGGCGGCATGAAGAAATGACCTAACTGTTGAAGGATGGTCTCATTACCGCCAATATTCTCCCTCCAAACCCCCGAAGAACAAGATGATGTTCTCAAATTCGTCCTCCGTGGCCACCTCCTTGACTGCTACGAATGGATGTACTTCCCCTTCATGGCCGAAACTATCAACTACGGACGCCGTGACCCAGTTCTCGACGAATACACCCGAAAAGGCCTACAAATGTGTGCCGAACGAATCCGTAAAAACGAGCCTGGCTTTCAGCACCGACATCACGGTGCTTGGCTCATGCTCCGGACCTGCACAAGAAGTGCATTGATCCTATTGGCTGCTTGCCACAGTCAAATGGTGCAAGACTTGATGCCACAAGGATGGAAGGAAGCAGTCCTCAGCGCGATGAATATGTTGAGATTCTGGGAAGATGAGGTCGGTGATGCGCAGGATCGTCTTCAGATATTGACGGCTCTGATATCGGAGGTGAGCTGGTAGGTAATTTTCGTGACATGATCTGATATTTTCTTATCGTGCTCTTTCTTTTTTCACTCTTTCAAATCTCAGAAAAGGCAAAATAAGAAAATTATAATCTATTTACGAGGAAGTGATGATGATGAAAGTTTCATGTCTCGTGGTTTTGAATGTCTTTTCCCTGCAGGACAGGTTACTACTTGGTGTGTCTATATGTTGGATGGAAATATGTACATATTCTTTATTTCTTCTCTGTAATAAGTCTTGAAAATCAACAAAAAGTCTAGGTCAACTGGTGCAGCAAAGGCACTCCTGTATTAAAATACAGTCTCCGTTTCATGATGTTTTTGATACAGTAACGTATTGTGTATTTCGGTATTCGACGTCATGATCACCCAACCTTCGGCATCTCAGTTGGCGGGAAGACGGAGCTCGAAAAACTACTACATACGCATTCCTCACGACGATTCAATACAAAGTCGCAGAAATTGAGTTATTGAGAATTAAGCACACCACTTTCTGGTTTTTTCAAGTACTTCGGACATATACCTTGGGTGGAGGACATAAAAGACTCTGAAGCTCCGGGGGTGCCGGCATTTCATCTGACGATTTGACCTCACACGACCTTTCCGGCTTGCAACGATTCAATCCGATCGCAATAGGACAGATAAGACAATATGGCTGACCAGGCAGATTTGCTCGAGTCTCCGTATGTTATATACCATCATCACCAATTAAATTTGCACATATTAACAGCAAAATTATACAGTCAATTCGAAGAGGAGACATCCATGCAAAAGTTCAAACGCCGTCTCAAGGAAGAACCATTAATCCCACTAGGTACACTCCTTACTCCCTTATCAGATATCATCTTCCAAACATTGAAACCAATCTAACAATATCAAGGCTGCGCCGCAACATGCTACGCCCTCTACCGCGCCTACCGCTCCGGCAAAGCCAAAGACTCCGTCGAAATGAACCGCATGTTCCGTGCACGTATCTACGCGCAATTCTTCACTTTACTAGCCGTCGTCGCGGGTGGGATGTACTACAAAACCGAACGTAAACAACGCCGCGAATTTGAGCGCAAAGTCGAGGAACGGAAGGCGCAGGAGAAGAGGGATGCGTGGTTACGTGAATTGGAGGCTAGAGAAAAGGAGGATAAGGGGTGGAGGGAGAGACATGCTGCTGTTTCGGAGGCGGCTAATAACCCTGTTGGTGTTAGTGCTGTTGTTGCGGGGAAGAAGGAGGAGGAGGAGAAGGGGGTGGATGGGAATGTGAATCAGGCGCCGCAGGAGGAAGGGGGTGTGAAGAGGGGGACGGGGATACTTGATGCGGTGAAGGCGTTGGTTCGGGGGAAGAAGGATTGATTTTGGATTTCTTTGATGGTGTGACTATGTGGTGATAAGATGGAAGACTGTATGACTCCGCTCTGTATTCAATATTGTACATAAAAGAATCGATTCAACGTTTCAATGCGACTGTTGCTTCCCGGGAACAGAAGTATCATAGTCGACTATGGACCTGATTTGATGACATATATTGCAACCACCAAAACAAGGTTATCGATTAGAAGCAAGTTCATCAATATACCTCCTCATCGTATCAAACTCCGTCTTCCCAGCAGACAAGAGATATCTAATATGTATCTACTACAGGTCAGAATATATATATAAACTTGGAGGGGGAAATATACATACACTATCCTCAACGCCTCTATTCCGGTTGAATTCACTTCTGGCATAATCTCTTAATTCTGTCCGTGTCGATGATGGGGGGATTCCTATCAAGACGTCAGTGACCATATGAGAGCATGTCAATGCTGAAGCATTATTTGCATATGACATACTATAAACAGCACGCATTATCTCGCGCCAGAATGAGAGAACTCTTTGCCTTTGAATGAACTATACATATTCCCGAATCAGCATTTACCTTTCATACACCGCACTTGAAGGATGGGTGTAGCATACCTGATCAAGACTCAAAGCAGGCTTTTTTAATCTTGAGCTTCTCTTGGTCGTTGTGGATGATTGGTTAGATGATGTTGATGCACTTGCTACCGGTTGGGTATTTGGAGCAACTGATGCGAAGAGTCGCGGAGATGGTTTTATGTTTAAGGGTCGGAGCATGTTGATTTATATTTGTCAAGATAATGGTGATACCATGAAGGAGTAGCTTGCAAGTGATATTAGATGTAAAGTTGTAGAGAGTTAATGATTTATCTGATGTCTTTGCGCGGGCGGTGAGGGAGTTGTACGGTGATTGATATGGTATTGTATTGTAATATATTACAAACAGGAGTGCAATACAAATACAGAACGATCTATGTGTAATATATTCAGAATCCTTCCTATTTGGATATTATCATTCAGTGACACAAATAGAGTAGGATCATGAAGATAGGAAATATAATCTAATCTTTAGTAGAGGTACTAAACTATCCGTTATTATTATATGAGAGACAGAGCTTTTTGCTTGATAGACTTCATAGCGTGATGCCTACCTAAGGCACTGAGTTCACAGTTGCCCTTGTCCTAAAAGCGTCCCATTTGTGGTTTGCATGTGACGCAATATCAAAATGTTCACACTTGACAAGTATTTTTTGTTTGAAAATTTTCTACGTTCCTTCGTTCTTTCAAGTCTTCCTCGTTCTGTCGGACTTGACATCGAATACCTTCAATCCATCGTCAGCCTCCTGCGCTGCAGATTAGCCATTATGACGAGTCTGAGCAGTGAGTCCAATAAATCAAGGTACTCTGATGCTTTGGAATCCCATATCCTTGATGTATCATCCAGCAATTCTAGCGAGATCATCGTCTCAGACAACTACTCTGAGGAGCCACCCTTCAGCACCTTCTCATCCAGCCAGGCCAGCCTCAACGACGACTCAAACGATACATCAAGGACCATCCCAGACAGTCAAGAAAGCCGAAACAACACCAACCCAGAAGATGAGCCCATCAGCATTACCTACAAAAACCATATCTTAGTCCAACTCTCAAAGGACCTTTCACGCCTTCCAGCAGAGAACTTCAATCGTCTCCAGCAAGTCCAAGAGACATCCTCTTTCTGGATCAAACTCTTTCACCACCTATCAACTCTCGACTCCCAGACACCGCCTCTAAAAAGTCGAGAATGGGCTGAGTACACCGTCGAATCTAGTCGGGTCTTATTCCAAGCCGGCCTATCAACTAAAAAGATAGTCTCCATACTCAATCACACAATTCGCTACATAGCGAATTGTATCCTGAATACGGATAATAAGGAGACTATCTTTTTCGAGAATGGGCTCAATGTGTTTTATGAGCCGGAGTGTTGTGGGATACCGGACGAGATGAAGGTGAAGTATATGGAGACTTTGGAGCATTTGAGGGATCTTGTTGTTCGTGGGGGTAATGGGGTTATTGCGCAGCCAGAGGATGAAGATAGCGATGACTCTGTAGTCTCTGCTGCGAGTACTGTGTCTGTGATGCCTTCTATTGAGCTGGGAGAAAGGATTTTTCAGTCGATTGAGCTGCAGGAAAATTCTCACAGCCGGGTAAAGGGTATCCAAGGACGACAGAAGAAGAATCGAGGACACTTACGCAAGATCGGGCGATTTACGAAGGGAATAGTGAAGATGCAGAATAGGGAGAAAATGAAGAAAAGGTTGAAGAAGAACAGGAAGGCAAGAAGAAGATCTCATAAAAACAAACATAGGGTCGCTAGAGGTGCAAATTGAGCAGGATTCACTCGGTCGTGCAATTCGATGTTATGCAGTCAGGAGATTGATACCGAGTGTAAGTAGAGCCCAACAAGTCTCTAAAGCAGAGAAAAGTCATTCCCAATCACAACAACATACAGATAACAACTTTTCATAGCCCAATACTCAGCCATAATCAATCCCAGTCATTCATCCTTTTATACACTGTCCAGCCTCATATATCTCACAAAAAATCCCCTCCTTCACCATCAACTCATTCAACCTCGTAATCTCCATCTTATAATAAGGCTGCGGCGGCAAATAAATCCTCCACTTCCTCTGCGGCCAACCCCTCAAATGCAATTCTCTCAATGGATCCAAGAACACGGGAACTTTCTCAATTGGTTCCCCGAACCAATTCCCGGTTAAATGCAACGTAAACTCTTCTAAATCCTTAAGGAGTAAGATGGCTTTACAAGTTTCGATCCATTGCTGACGACCAGCCCAGACGTAGACGGACTTTACAGAGTCCTTGCTGGGGAGCCAGTGTCCCGGGAATGCCCATTTGAGGTCGACTTTGCGGATTGCGGTCCATTGGTTTGCGGGAATTGTTGGGCGGAGGTAGGCTAGGGACCAGGTATTGCTGAATTCGAATGTGTTTGAGGAGTAGAGGAGGTGTATGCTTTCGCGATAACTATATCAAACCGATGAGGGTGGGAATCTCCATATATATATAAAAGCATAGACTCACATTTGCTTACAAGCAACCAACAACGATATCAAATTCACATTTTTCGAGCATGTCTCTGCATTCTTAACTGGCTGTTGCAGCACACCCCGGCAAATATCGCATGTATCCTTTTGAGGGCAAACGACGCATCCCAACCGTTTCTTAGATCGCTGAATAATGTGCAGTCGCAATCCTCCCAGGACTATTTCCCAAACCAATAGGCGCAATTCTGGCGGAAGTTTAGTCAGTAAAAGGGATTGAGGTTGCTGGTCTGGCTTCTGGCTTATATCGAGTCCTCGAGGGGCTGGGCCGCGGATGTTGCCTTTGCGGCGTCTATATCGTGGTAACGAGGATGGTTTGTCATCTGTAAAAAGTCGGTATCTATTTCTATTTTTCTTGCCAAAGGATAGACTTCTGTAGACGAACTTTGATACCGTTGGGCAAGGACATCTTCCCAAGAATGAACGCCTTTTTTCAATCTTGCCATTACAGCAAGACAGAAGTACAGAGCCGGAAGTAAATCGATCAAAAACAAGCGATCCGAGAATGTATACAACAGCTCCCGGGTAAAAGTCCAAATTAGGCACGACTGTATAAAGAGTCCATGATACCCACGCCGATTATCAGCTGAGGAAAGCCAAGTACCAAAACATAGATTCAATGCAGAACCAAATTATTGAGGAAAAAGAGGTCATCTCATCTTGAAAGAGAAAAGAATAATTTGCGAAAAGAAAAGCACCGAGGTCGGCGTTGGTCTGGCAGGTTTCCGGTGGGGTAAACACCATCTGCTTATGATCATTGTTATCGGCCCCCAACAGCTGGAGACTTATATGGGTTACGGTATAGAAGTAATAGGATGAAGGAACTATTGGAGGACTAATCACGCCGAACTGACTCACCGCATATTTTCATGCAATTCAGATCTTCCGGTGATCTGTTGACTGATTGATAAGAAGATAAGGGATTATTCATTACTATGAAAGAGCTATCTGGGTCAATTTAAAAATGCGCATCATTTGTTCGAGAAAAACACCCTGCAAGTTGGTTTAATCCTCATCATTCCAAGCGCCGATTACTTATATTAAACCACCGCTACAGCAGACACATAGCTCACCGAACTCTCCGAGACAACATCAGGATCCGAGCTTCTCTCGTATCTGATAAAGTGAAACTTTCCGACCTCCTCACCTGCAACCGAAGCATATTCTTCCAAAGCAGCCATAATAACGCCTATGGGATGGCGACCACAGACTGTGTTTCCCGTAGTCCTGAGCGATTTCAGAAACTGGCTTGCGTTTCCCGTTGTGATTGCTTTCATAGTCGCAATATCTACTGCTGAGATACTATCATAAATCTCTGCGTGAAGCTCGCTGTTCCTGCGTAACGAACGGCCTGGCACCTTTTGCAGGGTGTCCTCGGCTGCGGAGACGGTGGTCGGTGGTTGCGGCAGGCTATCGAACGACAACGGCAACGGCGGCTTTTGTTGTGGTGCATCACGCACATAATACGTATACCCGAATCGCTGACCCCAGTGACAGAAATCGGAGCTGATAACAAATGCATTTGACGGATCGGCCAGATAGGTAGCAAGTAATGCGCCAACAGCACGCTCCGTCTCGGCATTGGTGCTTCCTACCATAATCGGAACGAGGGGCGGATACTCCGAGGCTGGTCGTCCCGGGAAAGTAAGTTGTAGTTTACGATGTATGTACGGCAGATGTAGCTCCATGCTGTGCTCTCGCTCATCGACGCGGCGGGACATGGTTTCAAATGCGGATGAGGCAGTGCGGATTTTATTGATTATTTCGGTGTCGAGAGGTAACGGTTCGTCTGATAGTGGTGTCGCGTATGAGGTGACTTCGGGGAGAGCGATTGTTGCAAGAGGGTGGTGATGAGAGGGGCCGAGCAAGAAGATGCGCTTGCTGTTGTCAAGTGAGAGAAATCGATGAGTACATTACCACTGCATAAGACATGAACATATCGTCGTATCAATTGCTAGCTTACGCTTTGGATAAGTCGAGAGCTTTATAAGCCCAGGCAGCACATGGTCCTGAATATGCATAGCCCGCGTGACTTTTCACTATCAGCTTCAGATGAAGAAACAGGTATGGCAGAGAATAACTAACGGTCCAATAATGATTCTTGCTCCTGGTATGGGCAGAGCACCCAGCTTGTCGATCTCGTTAGGGACAGCATCGAGCCAGCCATCTAGCTCGGCCTTTAGCGTGGTACTATCATCTTCGTACCAGGAACCGGCGTGTGTAGGTCTTCGAGTCGACATTTGCCTTGTACGTAGAAACAAAAGCGTGCAATGTTGAAGCGTAGATAAAATCCAGAGTTAGTATGTAACTAAGTTCGCGATAGTTGGAGATTGCGGGGGAGGGGTGGCTGTCGTCATAGCGCTCGGCATGCCGAGACGCGCTACAGCCAAGCGGCTTGCCGGGTACGGACCCATTGTTGAAAGATACAATCAATAATTAATACCGATATAAGAAGTATATAGTATATGAATATATGAGTATATGAGTATATGAGACTTTGAATGTTTAATCCTCGTGTTTATGAGGTTACCGCTCCGGAATGCATTTAACCTGGGAGAGCGGAAGCGTATTGATGTATCATCAATACGGTAATAATACACGTAGCTGTTATACTCGTGATATGACAGTTCTCACTCGGCCTTGGAAGAATATTCCCTTCTATATTCTCAAAAATTGCTGAAGCTGAGTCTCTTTATTTGATAACCCCCTTTTCTTCACACTCAAATCGATCGAGAATTCCCTTCTCACGCTGCTTCACGCTTAGAAATGTAACAATATAGCCCTTTTGGGTTAGTGCTGTGTATCCGGCGCGGCGTCGCGCGTCTGCCCGCGCCTTCGCTTTTAAGCAGCAGCTCCCAGGTCTTCTTTCTCACATTTGGAATGTGAAGATTAATACAGCATCTAACTGTCCTCAAACTAATCAGTCCTATCAATTGCATCTTTCTTTTACATTCATCATCTCCCTCCGCAGATAATTGCATTGAATACAAAGGCTTATAGCAAACCGATCCCAGCTACCCATTGCCACAATGTTTCTCAAACGCAAAGCTTCCTGCTCGAGCGAAACCCTCCACGGCCGAAGCTTTACAACAGATGTACCCCATCATTTGAATAGTCGAACGAGGAAGAGAGTCCGTGACAATCGGCCCGACCAGCAGACAGTATATGGTGAGCCGAACACTCCGAGGTTAGTGACACCAGAGACTAATATCGAACAGCAAATACCTTGAGAATACTCTATCAAGCTCAGAAAGAGCCAACTCTATCGTATCCGTCCGACGAACCATCACCATCTAGCCAACCACCCTCAGAACCCGAGGCTTTGGATCCGCGTCAACAGACCCTGCTCAAATTCTTCCGACCTGCACCCGCTCCTTCTTCGTCTATGCAAGCCGACACGGGACATCAGATCAATAACAGCAAAGCTTCAAAAGTTGATTCCCGGCCGGTTCACTCTGTTCCGAGAAATGTCGACTATGATCTAACCAGTTGGAACAGTGGTTCGTCGACCCCTTCATCAACTAGGAACATGGATATGGATATGGATTCGGAGTCGAGTTCAGGTTATACCCCGGAGAAGAGATGGGACGGTTGGATATGATTCTGCTTCCAATCTATGCCAATGCATACATCTCATTTCCTTTGATACCAGGGGTCGGCTGTGATCCCTTTGGTTATTTTTCGGTGGCGCTCGTGAAGCGAGTCACTTTTTTTTATTCCCGGTACATTTCTAACTTTTACATGCTTATTATGCCCGAGTTTGGTGTGAAATACCTTGGACATGTTCATGTGTCTTATGTGTTCTGGAGTTATCCGGTATGGTTATGGTTATGGTTATGTTATGCTATTTAGTTTGGTATGAATATATTGGTAGTAAACGATGCTGGCGATATAGCTGAGCCTTGAAAATAATTATCCTAGTTATTGTTATATTCTTTCCCTAAGATCAGATTAGAATTGTTGTTCCTCCAGCTTTGAACAGAATTTCGATTGCCGTGGGGAGCCCGCCGGATAATTATTACCACTTCTTAACCATTTCTCCTCCAACACCACCCCTTCAAACTTCATTATAAGCGATTGGCGACCACCCGAACTACATATACGACATACTAGCTAACATGGACAACTCAGTCCATATCAATTATCTTCAGTCCCTTTTAGGACGCAATTTGCGCATCCACACAACCGATACTCGCATGTTTGTGGGCATCTTCAAATGCACCGACATGGTACGCTTACCACTTTATCTTCTCTCAGCGCAATACAATTTGACTGGTAGCCGAGAAACAGGATCGCAACGTCATCCTCGCAAACACATTCGAATATCGTCTTCCAAGCCAGACCGCCGTCCAGGCCGCCGCCGCGGCAGAAACCGTGTCTACACCCGACGCAACAGGCAAGTTCAAAATGGACATGACCAGTCGCTTTATTGGATTGGTTGTTGTGCCGGGTCAGTATATTACCAAGATTGAGTTGGAGGAGAATCCTTATCAGATTCGAGCCCAGCCGACGGTGCCAGTGATGCACTGAATGGTTATTACGGGGATAATGACGGGGAAAGGCGCTGATACTGGCGATGGCCTGTCCAATGGCAATGTGTCAGAGTGCTGATTGTGCGCATCGATAATCTCGAGAAGCACAGATGCATGCGTATCGGAACTATCCATCCATTGATTATCGTGGCTCGATAACCGAGCAAGTGGCATGGCAGAGCTACTTCAGCAAGCCCAATCTTGATCAAGGAGGACTATGTACGAGAGCCTCACTCTCGGATCACGCATGCATGACAGGTCCATGAATGTCATTGAATGATGCACCTCATTCATGTGGAAAGAACCGGAACGCACGATAAGTGGCCTGTTGACCACATACGCATTGACAGACATACCTCTACATGTATACAGTATCAGCGCTTCCTGTCTTCTTATGCAGCTAGAGTCCGGGTCATGGAATAAGCGAGACTCGCGGTCAAGGGCTTGGCTGTAAGACTGATGTTTAATTTACTCTGTATTCTAGACTCCTGGGCATCTGGGGAAGACACGAATTCGCAAACTCACATGTTCCCATTCAGCTTCTTGGCCGCGCAGCGATACGTAGCAATACGAAGCGCGCATGAGATAGATGTCCCTGAATAGCTAAATACACGATAGTTTATAGATACAGACGGTAATATATGTAAAATACCCGGTAACGCATGCGTATGGCATAGATTATTGGCGCAGCTGACGTATCAACACAGACAGGTCACGGGACGCAATCCAGCCAATCACAGGGTTGCCCAGCGAGTTCCAGACCGGGCTAGTCCTTACATAAGCAAATCTTGGACCGAAACGGCAATCGATTACTCGTTCGTGAGATCCAATCCATCTCAACCTCTTCCTTCCTAACTCAACTTATATCTTTCCTCACCAAGCCCATATCTACTGCTGCGCCAGCATCCAAGGATTGAAATCTCCTCATCATCCGGCATTCTGTTTTGCCCTGTGCGACGAACCCCATTGCATTGGAAAAAGTGCTTATCTCGAGGTTCGTGTTACAAAATCTCTGCCATGACGCACATTCTTTTTAAGACACATTTTGTACTCTTGTATTTCCATTCCAACCTCCCTCGCGCATGGCTGACAATCTCCACATGTTTATTTGTGTATCCCTTCTGTCGGATATTCATTTTCTTTTCTTTTTCTGTCCTGTCCTCATTCTTGGCCTCCTGTTTCAGTAAGCTTTCATGTGACGAGCGGTTATCAATCTGCATGCCCACATGTTCGTTGCAATTGAAGCTTCACAGGCAAAGTCTCTTACACTATTTGCCCCCTCCAATTCAATCAACCTTCTCTTCAGCTCCTGTGCACTGAGTCTTTTTGCGCCATTATCCTTTTGACTATATTAATTCTTACTGCCATCATGCTCAACCTTATTTATATGATGTTCCGATTGTTCCAGGCTGACACTTTAATTGATGGTCCTGTAGCTAGTTCACCTTCAGCTATCATTGCCGGAAGCAGCCAGCTCATGCTTCGATCCTATCAGAACCTTCCTTCGAACTTTCAACACGAATCAATTTTCTGCGACCTGAAACTCCTCTGACCTTATCTAGCCGCTGCCCGATTGTCCCATCATCGCCGACCGGGGAAATCTCTCTTACCAGGTTGATTTACGCTGGATTGAAGACTAGATTTACACAACTCTGCGTGACTGTGTATCATCTCATTTGAGGTGACTACCTCTACGTGCTTATCTGACGATCGCGTCTCGTCAAACCTGAGCTGTCCGTAATGGGCCAGTCTCAGTCCAAAGGCGGAGACCGCTCCGGCGACCCCCTACAATCATATCCGTCGTTTTCACGCACCGATACCAAAGAATCCATCCGATCCCTAAAAGGTTCGATCAGGTCCAAGATTCCGGGGTCCCGGGGGAGCGACAAGAACAATGACAGTCCGAGGAGTTCTATGGCAGGTTTGGCCGATGATAAATCTGATGCAGCTTCCGTGAGGTCGACCAGCAGTTTGAAGCAACAACCAGTTGCCCAACAGTCTACTGTCTCGAACGACCCTATCCCTTCTCGCACCGGAACTCCCGAACCCCCTCCATCTCCCTCGCAATCTACCTCTTTGAATCGTGGCCACAAGGATGTGGATGCCGCCCAGCAAAGTGGCGAAGTTGATCTGGTATCGGATGCACCACCATCTGTCCCGCCTGTGACACCGCAGGCTCCTGGAGAGTCGATCTTAGTGAGACCTGATAATCAGATCAACCCCGTTCTTCTAGATATTCTCGCCTCTGCAGCTTCTGATACGAGCAGCACCTCACCTGGTATGGGAATGGGCGCTCTCAAGACAATTGATCTGGACGACATGATTTCCCGCCTTTTAGATGCTGGCTACTCGACTAAGATTACAAAAGCTGTTTGTTTGAAGAATGCCGAAATTATTGCGATTTGTTCCGCAGCACGCGAGTTACTCCTGTCTCAACCGGCTTTGCTGGAATTGTCGGCGCCGGTGAAGATTGTCGGCGATGTTCATGGTCAATATACCGATCTCATCCGACTTTTTGAGATGTGCGGGTTTCCTCCGGCAGCAAACTATCTCTTTCTAGGCGATTACGTTGATCGAGGGAAACAGAGTCTTGAAACGATTCTTCTGTTACTATGCTATAAGCTGAAGTACCCCGAGAATTTCTTCCTTCTCCGTGGCAACCATGAATGTGCGAACGTGACTCGTGTATACGGATTTTACGATGAATGTAAACGCCGATGTAATATCAAGATCTGGAAGACGTTTGTTGACACATTCAACTGTTTACCCATTGCTTCAATTGTTGCAGGAAAGATATTCTGTGTTCATGGCGGTCTCTCACCCAGTCTTTCTCACATGGACGATATTCGAGGCATTGCACGACCGACTGACGTGCCAGACTATGGTCTCTTGAACGATTTGTTATGGAGTGATCCAGCAGATATGGAGGAAGACTGGGAACCCAACGAGCGGGGAGTGAGTTATTGTTTCGGTAAAAAGGTCATTATGGACTTTTTGCAACGACACGATTTCGATCTTGTCTGCCGAGCGCATATGGTTGTGGAGGACGGGTATGAGTTCTTTCAAGATCGGATTTTGGTTACTGTTTTTTCTGCTCCGAATGTAAGTTCTCCGGATGGTTCGCTCGTTTTGATACTAATGGATGGCATAGTATTGCGGCGAATTTGATAACTGGGGTGCCATCATGTCAGTATCTGCGGAATTGCTTTGCAGTTTCGAACTACTCAAGCCGCTGGACTCGAGTGCATTGAAGAATCACATCAAGAAGGGACGGAACAAACGCAACAGCATGCTCAACAGTCCTGTAAGTTTACCCCCTATAGTAATTGGACACTGCTAATGATTTCATAGCCTGCTGTCGTTTCTGCACAGAGCTATTAATTCGACACGTCAACAGATTATCGACAATGGCACGGTATTTAGCATTTCAGATGATATGTCATCGGCGTGACATCTGCATACGTCGGTTTATCGTTTTCTTAACGATCACCAAAGATCACGGAGATGTGGTCGTCTGGTCAACTCAGACACGGGCATCAGTACTAGCTCCGGAGCATGTCAGCGGCGTCCATGAAGACCAAGAGACTTTACTTATTGAATAAATGGTCTAGCCGTACCTCTCGTATATTCGGAGAGATCTTGAAAGAGACCCTCTTCGCCCAAATAACGAGTCAACACGCGACGAGAGCACGAACTGAGTACAATGCCCTACCGAAAGCAGACGACATACAACAGCAGCAAATCATTATCACTTTCCATGTATGGGTATGATGAGTGAGGTTATTATTTACAAGCTCGACGAGCCTACGATTGAGATTATCGCATAACAACGTAATAGCATAGTGCGAGTGGATTGAAACTGTGTGTTTGGGTATGTAACGGATACTGTGAATGGTTCTATCATGTTTGTTTTTCTTTTCATGGATGTGAGAATTGGATAGGGCAGGAGTTGGTATAGGATAGAATGATGAACATTACTCGCGTCATACCATTTTCGTATCTCGTAGGTCAATGCCGGGTTTTAAGAAGTAGAAGAATCAATCGAACTTTTTATAAATGCTATACGCAACTATCTAGATAAAAGTATAACGAATGCCCTGCATAACCATCAACAGGACGAAACCAACATCAAGAAATAGTATGTAAGAAGAAACGCTTGACAATGAACCATGATATCTCATTAGACACCAACATAACATACAAAAACACCACCTCCCACCTCCCATTTCTTGGAAAGAGGTAAAAGATTACTCATAATCCTTGACATATCGCTCACCCAACTCCATATCCCACATCGGTCTTTCGACAACAGCTAATTCCACGGCATCCTTTGCTGTCATCGTAGACTGAGAAGAATGTCCGAGCGGTAACATGCCTAGAATATCGCGGAATTTGTATGAATGCCAGAATATCGTCGCTGTTTTTGTCTCTGGTTCATGTGCGGGTTGTTGAGGGGTAGATTTTTGAGGGGTTTTTTGGTTTATGACGACTGCGAATGAGGCACCGTCTGTTGGTTTTTGCGGTGTTCCGGCTTGTGGTTCTTCTTCGTTGATGGTATGATTGTTAGCGATTTGACGACGTAGACGTGCGAAATCTGGTTCTCCATTAGCGAAAAATGGGTGAGAATCTTCGTCATCTTCATTGTCGCCATTGTGATGGATCCGATGTTTCTCAACGTCAATCCATTGCGACTGCTTGTTATTATTCTTATTGTCACCACCCATGATTTTGCGCATTTTCGTGCCCATAGAAACCGTTGCCTGAGATTTGGGGATTAGGTCTCCAGCTCCACTGTTATATCTTCTTCGCAAGTGTTCGTTCTCATCGCCGTGGGCATCTTCCAAGTCTTCATTGTCGTTGGTCTCACGCTTACGTTTTGCTGTTTGGACGAGGTCTACTGCTGAAGTGCCGAATCCCTTCCTGATATCATCGACATCAGCAGATTGTGATGGGAAATCATGCGTCAAATCAAACATCCACATCCATGACGGTCCGTAAAGGAGTAGCTTTGGCGAACGCTGGAACAAACCGCAAACACCACCAGTAGCGCGATCTTTGAGACCGATGAATTCCTCGGGTAGGCACGATTTGGGGTTTCGTTGAGACCATTCGGAGAATTTGCCGGCGAGGACTTCATATTCTGTTAGTTGGTGTTTGCTGGTGAGAACTAGGAGACGGTCTTCGATGGATTTTGATGTTTTGATGGATGGGCGGAAGGACATGAATATTATGCCAGAGTGGAGGCAAGGCATTAATGAGAGGGGTCTCCAGTATTGGTCGTCGATGATCTCTTCAACGTTGTCTTCATCGTCGGAGGAGTCATCGTCTGACAACGTGGTTCCATTGGGTGTTTTCTTATTCGACTGCTCATTGACGTGTTCAAGAATCCAAGAATCGACATAACCAGCCAGATCGCCAGTTGCAAAGAGTTTACTATCGCTCGAAAACGTAACTGCGCGAATGGTCCGGTCGTATTCTCCAAGGGTACCTTGATTGATTCCACGTAACGACTGTGTCCGGCCAGATGATCGTTGCAGGCGTACAAGTTTCGAATGGACTTGCACGTCCTTATCTGAGTTGGTGTCTATAACGGACAGTTTTGCGAGGTATATCTCATTACCCGGCCGAATAATTGAGAGCCATCGAGAATCGGGCGACAAAAATATTGTGCGGGCTCCATCGTCTGTTACCTGGCGAGGGAGTTTGAGATCTTTGATTTGCAGTATATTTTCTTCGTCGTGGCCTTCGCTTTCGGAAAGACTGAACATTCTGATCGTGGTCATTGTAGACAACACGAGAAGACTTCCATCGGTGGATAACGTAGCTGATGTGATATTTTCGTCTCCCTATCCATCGTCAGCATATCTCAATCAAATTGATGGTCACGATATGGCGGTATCTTACTGGGATCAACACTCTACCAACAAACTGATTCCTCTGGCTTTCCGCATCTGCTCCACTCTCAGGCGCGATCTTCCATATTCTAACTTCTCTCTCCCAAAAACTCATCATGAACCGGGACGATGAGCCGGATGCAAGTTGACAAATCTGAGGGAGACTGGAAAGTGTCCTGTGATGCTCTTTTCCAGATTCACGCAAGGGTAGAACGACGAGGGATGCATCGGGTCCTGGCCAGCATTTCATTAGCTCAGAACACTTGAAAGATATTGGGGGAATGACAAACCTCCAGAAACCGCAATACTCATATCCTTAGACTCATAAACAGCAAACTTCTTTACATCATGCGTATGATATCGCCGATGCATAACTTCCGCCCATCGACGCGATTTATCATTCTTCTTACCAGGTTTCAAGCGATACAGCACCGTCCTTCGATCCGCTCCACCACTCACGACGGTTTCCCCGTCAATACTAACCGCAACATCTAGGACATCCGCCTGATGGCCCCTTAGTCTTTGAACAAGGGAATAATTCTTTGCATCCCAGAATCGAATTTCACCAGTTGAATCACCTGACACCAGGGTGCCGTCAGGTAAGGACTTGACGCTCCAAACCAAAATATCCTTCGGTCCACCAACGGGTCCGCGACCCAGCGATACAGTTCGCAAAAGACGTCCGTTTCGAATATCAAACAGTCGAATTGAACTATCCGCATAACCCGCAGCGAGCACATGTCGATTTTGGAACGTGATACTGAGTACGCGCACATTCTTGGTAACAGAGGCATTCAACCTCCTGACAAATCTCAAATCATTATCGGCCGTAGACAAAATCACAATCGACCCATCCGCACATCCAATAGCAAGATGTTGACCTGTATACTCTCCGTCCGCAGGACCAGTAGTACTACTCTTCTCAGCTGTCCATCTCGGCTGAGCAGTAAGACACCAAATCTCGCCATAACTACCACTCGAATGTCTAGCCGGTTTCCCTTTTTCCAAATCCCATTCCGTCACTGTATTTGTATATCCGATACTGAATAGACGTAGATGACCCGGTAATCTCATTCCACTCCCATCAGGCGCATCTTCAGACGGGTCCAATGTCCATGCAAGTCCCTCGATACTCCGACCTTTACCGCCACGGATGATTGTCTCCTGAAACCAGGCGCCGCGTAATGGGTTCCAGATCTCAATGTCACCGTTTGCTCGACCGACGGCGAGACGAAGAGTTTGCGCGCCTTGACCGGCGGCTTTGGAGGACGGGGGGTGCGAGAATTCGAGTGCGTTGATTGCTGAAGGGTTATAAGGGACGAAGCGACAGCGATGTAGCTCCATTTTGACGTTTTCTTTTCTGTTGACCGGTTTGTGTCGTATTATTCTTATCCGATCTCGTCGAGGAACAGAACAAACACAATCTCCCTGCTCTATTGAGCTGAGAGAAGACTCAAATGCAAAAACTTAAACTATGACAGCCATTTGACAAGAATCCTAAAATATCAAATGAATGACGCCGGAATAAAAGAGAATGCACTATGCGATGCGATTCAGCAAAGACGACAACATGAATATAAAATTCAATTTGAAGCGGATAAATCAATTTTATTTTTCTTTCCAAGGGAAGTTTTTCGCGGGCCTTATCAGTCACGTGGACACGGCTATACTTTCCGTTTTTAAGGCAAAGATTCGAGCTTGAAAATTCGGCCAATCAGAGAAGGGGTTGTATATCCATCTAATGTGCCCTAATTATCGTCTGTCACGTTGAGCAGCCGATTGTATACGATGCAACATCAGTTTTATATTGTAGATAGCTAATCTGAGCAGCAGTTTATTTATGTGTGAGCTACGAATAACCTCGATACTGAGCTTGGAAATCAGGTTGAATGGTATATGCAACTGGGCCATTCTGATTTCCATCTCCATTGATGGAGAGCAGAGATTATTCCAGATAAACCTCGGAAGAGCATGAAAACCTTGAAATGTACCTATGTATCTATGTATTTTGTTCAATGTCGGCTTTTCCTTGTCAGTACTGCCGATGTACCTGCATTAGTGAAGTCCCTACTATCTAAAGTCGATTCCATTGATATATATCAATGGATCAATTGATTCATTCCTCGGCGTCAAAGCTCCTTGACATTCTTCTCAATCTTCCACATCGATCTAAGCGGTTGACTGGCATGCATCTAAATATTCCAAAATGCACATCGCAATTCTACCACCTGGGGAACCTTGGCAAGCTCCGAAGGGATACATATTTCCCCCAGGACGGAAAATTTAGCCAGAAGATATATATCCCCGGGTCCAAAAAACTCGGTCAAGTAACTACACAGGCAACTAGGTACCTGATGAAGGTTAAAATAGATTCGAAACCTTCAAACCCTGGCCAGATGTCCAATGGCTGGAAATCGTTCCTACCTAGCTAGCCATACAACCTATGTATCACCACTATCAAGTTACACAATACCTACCAATTACCATTTTGGCATTTATCTTAACTCTTAAGATGTTGATTGGACAATGCATCCATGCAAACAGGGTTTAGATCCTTCCTCAAGCCTAGTACCTACTCCTAGTACGCATTTCTTTGCACGCCTTATCCGATCTCAACTCCGCACCAAAAGCAGAACTGATCGTTACCCAAAATCCCAATCAAAACTCGGAGGAATGTGGAACCTAGTATGTACCACTAGTTACTTATCACACTCAGAGTAACTACATATGGTACCCCGTATCAAAAAAGGGTTTCCGATGAAACGTTAAAGGTGCTAAATAAGTCTGCACTTATCTTAGTAACTATGTAATGATAAAAGGGAGTCTCCGTCAAGCTCCTTAAGGCTAAACGAGGAGGCCAGCACCCTAAAAGACTTCAATTCTTAGGGGCTTTTTCATTGTTCAACTGCCCAGAAATGCGCCGAGTAACAGCCAATTGGCACCAGTGCCCAAATCGAAGTCGGACAGGCTAAATACTAGGCACTCCCAGCCCCCTAGGAGGTAATCCCCGTTGCAATAAAGCCTATAAGGACGAAGACGAATGCACCAATACCGACACCGACACCGGCATACACAACTAACATACAAAGGAGTTAAAGAAGTCAAGACCAATCCTACAACTGTACTATACGCCCGAAAAGGGGAAGGAATGTGATTCACTATTCTCCTCACTCTCATACGTCTTCCCATCTTTCTCTCCGTGTTCAGCAAGGGGGCACCCATCCATCCCTCGCCAGAGACAAGAATACCTAGCCAGTTGAAAAAATAATGAGAAGGAGAAGTCTTTTTAGGTAGCAAGAGAAAAAACAAAACTCAAAAAAGTGAAGGTGAATGATAAAATCAATTGGAAGGGTTCCTTGAACTCCGTTGATTTTTCAATTTTGGTAATGCTCGATATTGATGACAGTGTAGACAACTTCCTATATTATTGTAGAATAGGGAAGGTCTGAATTGGTGAGAATGACTCAACGCGGAACGCTAGCAAGATAATATGAAGAATTGTCAAGAAGTAAAGGAAAGTATGATAAGAGAAATGAATTTTTTTTGTATCAAACGACTCGCGCTCGCAATGCCAGATCTAAAAACACACACAGCAGATGATGAAATGGATGATGATGATGATTGATAGTGAAAGGGGTATGTTGATAATCTAGGATAAAATGAAAAAATGCAACCCATTCCGGCCCTCGTATGATGATGAAAGAAAAGGAAAAAAGACAAATGGCTCGCTCTCGTGCAGAAGATACTTATGTCACGGTTTGAATAAAGTATGGCACAGGGATCGTGGCGAATATGCACGTCCGAATATTAGGAGTTGGGAAGGTTCCAGTCACTGATGATGGCCGGCCGGTATTAGAGTTATTGATGCCCATTAATGATAGACATTCCTCGAGCAGCGCCCTTAGAAAGCAGTAGAATATCCCACGTGAGCCACAGGATATTGTGCAGACTGAGCGTACACCGGTTCAGCGTCGTACATCTGAGTGTCGTTGAACGAGACATTTGGAGGTGGAGTGGGTGAAGATGGACAGACAGTAATCGACGCTTGCTTGTTTGCGTTGGCAGCAGAATGGGGATTGAGGAAACCTTCGTTCTCAGGGGTGATGGGAGGAGTCAGATAACCGTGAGGTTGCATACCAGGTTTCTGCGGGGTAGCAAGACCAATTTGACCGTTGTATTGAGATTTTGGCTCGCCTGCAGCCTCCTCCGGTGGAGAGGGAGGAGCATAAGCACCGCTTGCAATAGCAGCCTGGTGAGCGAGAAAGTTGTCCAGAAGCTTCGAGATCCTTGAGTAATGAGCAGAGGAATACTTGCGGTACAACACCTGAGAGGGCGAATGCAATTGGTTAGATAGACCGACCAAGGTGTTACCGTCGTAACTGGCAGCCCATTCCGAGGTACTAGGTTGAGGGCGGTTCAAGATACACCTCGATAGAGCGAGAGCAGCCTTGGCAAGATCAGCCGACGGCTTTGAGACGAATTCTCGATGAAAGAGTGCAATTTCAAGGATGTAGAGGGCAAGATGCTCGAGTTCTGGGTCGTATTGTCTGTCAACCAGTGCGATGTTTAAGAAACTGTCCACGGTTGGGTGACCAATGGTCCAGCCGAGAGTTTGTAGAACGTGCCACTCCATTTGAAGAAACATGTCGTCATCGTAGAGCGAGCAACACATTGACTTCAATTCTCTGATCGTTGGGACGTGTTCCTTCTTATCACCGTACTTGGCGGCAATCAAAAGGGCGGAACAGCCGACAAGTTGATAATGACGTTTGTAGACAACACGCTTAGAGCAGTAACGATCAAGAAGGTTGATAGCCAGAAATAGTGTGGACGGTTGCAACTGGAACGCTGCATGAGCTTCGATGAGAAAGTCAAGCAGGTAAGGCCGCATGAACCATTGGATTTCTGTCTGAATGTCAATGGACTCGACGTCGGGAAGTGTTGCGGTCTACATCATCAGTTAGCAACAGCGAGAGCAAAGACAAATATTACCCAACATACATCCATATCGAGCATGTGTGACAGGCTGTCCTCCAGATACTCCTCTCTTGCCAGAGCAGATAACTGATCCGCCATTGCGTATTGTCTTTCTCGAGCAATAATCTTTGCCTGTTCTCGAGGGTCGAGGCGAGGACGGACCTCATCGGTCTCGACGAAAAAGGAGTCACACACTTGATGTTGTTGGATAGAAGCCATGATTACGGATTGTTATTGAAGAGTAAAGTTGGTTGCTGACCGGCAGGGAGAGGATTTTCTTTCGATGAGGGAATGGTAAGGAAGCAAATGTATCCTGATGATAACAGACCGGTGTATCACTGTAGGCGACGAAGGAAGGAGAGAGTGACAGTCGTAGGATTAACAATTAATGATTGTAGACAGTTGGAAAGCCAATTAAAAGAGTGTGGTGGCCTAGATAATAATCTAAGCAGAGCGAACAAGCAAGAACAAAGTATGGATTAGAAAGGACTTTTCCGGCGTAGCTAGAATGAGGTAAAAAAAAAATTAGTAGAAGATTAATACCAGTGTGAATTCAACAAGAAAATATCATGATTATAAAGAAACTGGCTAAGGTTGGGCAATGAGGAGTAGAGATGAAAAGCGGGAGGAAGAGAACATAAATGATTTTTTAACGGGAAAGGGCGAAGAATTGCACGTACCCAGGATGAGGACTGCCCTTATTGGATAAGCAGCGCTGGCATCTAGGCTGACCAAAGTGGTAGGAATGAAGTCCTATCTGGCGGAAGCTGTTGGGCAAAGAGGTGAAGTACGAGTCAACGTCTCCACCCTTGTCAACGAACAATTTGAGAGGTTGCTAGTAAGTGTTCCTCGTGTTCCGGAATGTGGAGCGATCAAGGCGGCACGAAACCCTAGGTGAGTGCAAGGGGTAGTCAGCGAACGTCGGTCCTAGGATAGGTATAGAAGCTAGCTCACAGGATTATTTAGGAGGTATTGTAGGCCCGTGTCGTTCTGAAGAATGATTAACGGGTGACCAGTAACCTTGAATAAGGGTTGAAAATTCGGTCTCGTGAGAACACGATGACAGAATGACAACCAATTTCTATCACAATCGTCAGCGCGTGTTCGATAATTGAAGAGACATTCATCCATCGACTATGAAAGGGACATGGGGGAGAGGAAGGTGTCATTCTTTCTAAGGTTGCAAGCTGGGATGTATGTGGTGAGAGCTCCATTCTTTCCGCCCCAAGAAAGGCTGTTAGGGTGATGATCTTCATGCTACTGAGACCGACCAACGCGCACAACATGAGCTTGTTGCAAGCGACAAGTATTGATGATGTATAGATGAACGGCCACAGAACTATCCTCTTATCAACTGGTATATCTTCCCCTGACTCTTCCATTGACGGGAAGCCAGAGAATGCACCAAGACGAGGCAACGACAGACAGCGTATCAACCACCAAAGCCACTGCTTAAACTGGATGGAAGATATATTGGCATGATTCCATTCTGCAACAGGAGAATTCGAATCGTTATCACGAAATACGACAGCCGCTCGCTTATACACCAAACACGACCACAGGCATGATCGTACGGCGTCGCAGATTTCGAAGACATCCTTCCAAAAAGATATATCTCATCATCGACCGCCTTATGGGAAGAATGGAGCTCTCTGCTTCGACCTCGAAAGATACGATGGTTCGATAGTTCGATGCACGTGACTTCAACCTCAAGCCACACCACCAACTAATGTCCAACCCCAGCTGAGGCACCCACACTCGAATATAATATATTCACTCGACAAAAAAGATAGGCTCGATAATAGAGGAAGGAAAAGGGTGTCTCACCGTCGGTTAGAGGAGGGGAGAGGTTGTTGGAGGAGCGGCTCTGTACAAAGGACAGAACAACGTCGAGACGGTTGAGCTGCAATGGGTACAGCTTAACCAGGAGGATTAATCGCTGAACCGAGTCTAAAGGAGGATCAAGAATTGATCTTTGTCTGCTGACTGTTGATTAAGTATCTCTTGCAAGATCCTTTCTCTCTAGTCAAATCCCAAAGCCAAATCTCGAAGACCACGAACAAGGTGATCGATCCCAGACTCTCCGAGCAGAGTAAGGGAGGAAGCAGAAAGAGAAAAGGAAAAAAAACTAAAAGCGGAAACGAAGAAGAAAAAAGGAAGAGTCGGATATAGAGGAGAAGGAGGAGAAGAGAAAAAAGAGGATGTTGAAGGGGTTTTTTTCTTCTCTCTCCAGGTGGGTGTGGTAGAAAGGAAAGAAGAGAGGTTGAACGAGAGGTGAGCGACGAGGAAGCAGCAGCCGGTGGTTTACTTTACGCGTAATTTTGGTATTGCGGAGACAGCTCCAGAGACTTAGAGAGCGTAATACAGCGCCAATGGAGGCGTATGTTACGGTACGGGCGACCACTTTCCTGCTAGCCCGGGCGTGTACGACAGGGGATGGCCTAGTGCGTTTGGAGCATTACGACGGCCAGTTGTTTGTTCCCTATTGACCGGATGATTGGCTGTTCTCAGACGATATTTATATTGAGTGACAATTACAAAGGTATCGATCTATCGACTACTATTGAGTCTGAAAGTGAACTGTAGTTTGAATGGTTTACTTACCTCCGTACGAAGGTAAGATAAATCAGATCAAGCTAGACGGCAAGTCGCAGGTTCGACCAGTAGGAAGCGCCAGAATCGTAAGACAACCTGTTTTTGAGGCTCGTATGGTGTGGTTCCTGAGCCACTTGGAACGTATTAGTGATACGACGCGTGCCGACAGCTTACATTAACAAAGGCTTAGTGATAGCTTCGGACGGTCATACAGGTTGCTTCTATTGTCGTCTGATATTGAATATCAGATGATTATATTCTCAATAATAACGTATGTAGTTGTTTATATTCGTCTGATTGAATAGCCTAGTGAATACAGATTACACTTACAGATACGGCTACACCTTACCGAATACAGCATAATAGATACAGTCTGAGCACAATACTTACATACTCGTTCCTTACTACATGCATACAGCCACCAGCCAATCACAGCCAGTGGATTCCCCTGACTCTTGGCGCAGCTCCAGCTCGACGCGTGGAGTTGTCCAGTAATATTACAGAATACGGTGTATCCGCCTTTCTAGTCCGTATGGCGAGTTCCCCGCTTTTTCGTAAGGTTTTGTCTTTATTCGTTAGAGACTACGCGGACTGGATTGTGATGATTGGATAGTAATTTCGATATTGATTGATACAGTCTATTGTGATGTTGTAAGCTAATAAATACATTCAGAAAGAGTCGATTGTGAGTTGTTTCAAACAGAAAGATTCATGGATTTAATCATTATTTGCTCAGAAAAGGATTATCTCCGCTCCCTTTTCGCCAATACGAACGACGTCATTTCAACCCATAGACACTAACCCTAATAAAGACTAGTGCTTCCCAGACACTAATTCCAAACGGGAAACAGACCTATCCACACTAGTCTGTAAACAAACTAGCGTTGATGCCTATGTTCCAAGGCCGTCGTCCTCGGTACAGCTTAGCCTTACAGAGTGGCTGACTGATCTGACCCCTGTGCAGGCATGTTCCTGGTACCTCCTGAATCTGCCCCGAATACTCCGTTGAATAGACGATACCACTAAGTCCTTAGTACTCTTGTCTAACAGCATTCAAGCATGCCATGTATCCGCTCAAATCAAGATCTTAGCTTAACTACCTCCTTAGTTGTACAGTCTGGACTGGAGTCAATGTATCATCAACGCAACATAGCGCCATGCAACGCGCTTAGGCGCGCACAGTTTACGTACCACTTCAAATCAACCAAGGCTGTTGAAAGCTTGGAACGTATGGGCTAGATGGGATAACGTTTATGCTCGTTGACTTACTTTACCGATTAGAGTGTAGAAACGTGTTATTTCTTGGATACGATGCGATTAAATCGGAGTCCCTCTGAATTAGGCTTAATAGTCTGAGTTATCTATCGACATTTTCATGCTCTACTTTGGCCTGTCTTCTGATAAGATTTCAATAGGTTGATTTGATCCATGTTTCTTTAATCGCTCTAACTTTTTACTGGATTTGTCCCGAGACACTCTTCCGGGATGGTACTGAACATGAATCAATGGACATCATCTCAAATTGTATTCCAATTCGTCCTGACAGGCGACCACAAATTCAGCTACGTACCCATCATCAAGTCAAGATTTCCGATCTGACACTCCAAGTCAAGTTTATCTGCATTAGTCTGCGACATCTTGATGAGTTGTCCATGTCGAGACCAAGACTAAGGCTAAACTAAGCTAGGCACGGGTCTTATCTAGAACTCTGGCAACAAATCATCTTTGATCTTGTGCGCATAGAATAGATTAGATCATTGGCCAATCAGGTTGGAAAGACAGGGATTCGTAGGTATTGCACGAGTCGTGAGTGTCTCCTTGCAAGGATGGTGAGTTTTGATCAGCCCTAATCTCGTCGCTTGATTTATCAAGTTTATCAAGTACATATCTACGTAGTACCTAGGCTTTAGAATTGGTCAATTAGTTGAATATAAACTACGCCGGATTATTATCCATTCAATCAGAATAAGAGATTCTTCCAAACTATGAAGTATGTACAACTCTACAATATTAAACACCACGCTGATACATGTAGTCACCTCATCATGGATAGACATAAAAACTGGAGATAGAAGCCGATCTACCCCTCCTCCAACCTTGGAACACATACTACACTAAGTTAATTGACTTTAGCGACTTAGTCAGAAATGTCCGCATCAGCCCAGCCCAACATGTTCAGCTCGCCTCCGGCAACTTTGACCTCTACGGATTATGTATGTACCAACGTTGGTGTCGTGTCGGAAATCAATTTCCCAAAACCTTACCCACTGCTTCAATTGAACGATTCATTGTTCGTTCACCACACAAGTGGCTACATATGTAGTGACCAATGAAGTAGTAATTCTGGCTAGATCAACGAACCCCAAATGGATCAATGCGGTGGCTGGTGTGGTTCTACGTACTCCGTACTTGCAAAGTGCACGAAATCTCGATTGATCTGCAAAAGATAACGAGACTCGATACATTCTATCCAATGAATTTCTCAAGATGCATGTTTGACGCAAATACGTGGTTATCGTTTAGTAGTTGCATTTTATCCTATGTGCACAGTACGTACGTAGTCACGTACATTTACTTCATGTAGGTGATTTAGAACCGAGGTCCTGGGACGAAGTTCCATTTGTCAACAGCCCTGGGAATTGCGACGAGTCATATTTTCAGCGACACCGATTGTTCTTCTGCCACTACTCTAACTTAGCTAAGCAGGTGGTAGATGATCGGAAGAGGTCTATCACGTGTCTTGTCTTCTCTGCTTCGCCTTACTTGTAGTCCAGTTCGTATACCTAGGTACATGCAAGCAACCTTGGAAGCAAGCGAGGAACTTGAGATTCGCATTGAATAGAATATCATATGATATATCTACATGCAAATGCGAAGTTACTTCATATAAAAGGCATCCTTATATGCATTCAATTCTATGTGTACGACCATTTCCTTAACTCGGCGTACCCAACTTAACCCTAAATGCCCCTTGCATCTCCGTAGCCATGGTTCTAGATTTCAACCATCTAGACAATTTCCTCGTATCGAGATAAATCGAGTAAATAAGGCTATAAATCTAGCACGTGATCAATCACTTCATCATGTATATAATATTATATTTTGCAGAATACTATTAGTAGCAGTATGTATATGTACTCCGGTAAGCTATTGAGAGCTTCCCTCGCAGATGTTAGATGTATCTGACGCTTAACCCTAACCCAGTACATACAGAGTTGAACGTCACGTAAGGAGATGCAGAATTATTAAAGATACAGTGTTGTTTTTTTTATTCTCCTCTTCCACATTCGTATGCGTCATACACTTACTCATACATCTATACAAAGATATCTCCATAGAGACGAAAATCTGTAAATACAAAAAAGGAATCTTTCTAGAACCCATACAGGAATTTAATGCCGTATCATTTCGGGCTCTCGTATACCGGTGGATATGTTTCTCTCTAATCAGTTATGTAACGAAACTACATCTCTTCTTTTTCTTTTCTTTCAGATACTCAAATTAAGTAACGGCATGACAGAGTTTCTGAGGCGACCGGGTAATAAAATAGTACGTTATTTCTTTGATGATTTATTACGATGATCCAGTTTTATGGTCATGATCCATTTGAGAGTGGAGCATGCAGCTTTTTTTTTTCCTGCGAACTCTCTCGTTGAGAGCATTATGTAGAAAGCCGTTGAGATATGAATATTTGAGTCCAAGTATCAAGAAGCATGCTAGCGTGTATTAAGGACTAACTGAGTAAAGAACTACCTGCATGAAATGAATATTCCCAACATTCAAAAAAGCCTCAACTTACTCAATACATACATACAAAAGATCCACCATCGCCCACATCAAGGACGCTTTATTCGGAAGTACGGCCCTACGGGCGTTCGGATAACTCCATATAATGGAGTCATCTAGAAAATTTTTCGATGTAAAACTACTCCGTGGAAAAAATTTTTCTTCGCGATTGTATTCAGAGACGTGAGCGTTTGGTTTTTGTTATTCCTGAGAGGCCGTTTACGTGGTTGGTGACGAGGTGGGATGTTTTTGTGATACGTACGAGAATCAAGTATACATGGTATGTATTGGGATGAGATGTATTTGGGTATTTAATGGTGTAGGCAGGAGAATGTGCTTCGTAGTTGTTGTAGTTATAGGACCGGATAAGATCGTTAAATAAGGTGCCCTAACTCGTTAAGTAGGTATCTTGATACATATTTAGACATTTCCAAGGTTCTTCCGCTGTCAATCCATGTCATATCTCCAAGTCATACCATTAAAGTAAGATCATGACAGGTTGATGTCGCGCGACAGACTTCAAGATACACCTGAAGCTCCGGGTGTGAGATACATGTCTTGGAGACTGTATCTTACTCCACGAGTATGTTCACTTACTGAATACCTGTTAAATACTGATACAATCCACAGGACCACGCGACGTACAATAAGCGTCGGGATGGTAATCATGCCGCCAGAACCCCGGTTCATATCAAAGCCTGAAGTTGAAGCTCAAGCTCAAACTTCAGACTGATATCCCTAATCTTCATACTTAAAGTGAGCTGTAGCCGTAGTCGAAGGGACTACATACAGAGCAAGACAGTCATTTTAGAGGAATGTCAATGACAATCCAACAGAAACTTCAGCTCAAATGAGTGCCATAAAAACCAAATAATTACTAATATAACTCTATTGAGCAAGGTGAGGTCCACTATCCATTCGTCGATGGGACGAGCCCGACTGACATGGTTGTGTCTTTAACTTACCGTATTAACTTCTGCCCCTTTAACATGCATGGTTAATACCTATACATTGCATGAATTACGCGGGCTTCTATGAATAGTAGTACTATATCCAAGGGCGAAAATAGGGATTCTTGAAGCTTCCACAGACGAATTACTATTGTACTGACAATACGGAAGCTTCGCTGTACAGTATGAAAGTACATAGGGTGGATAGTAATTACATACAGTAATACATCACCAACTCCACTGTCAATATTCATGAACAGTATCGAAAGCCTGCTGTAAACAGAAGTTTCTTAATGTATAGGATACGAAATGAGGAAAAGAAATAAAAAAGGATATTCGAAGCTGTAGTCACATCTTCAATTGACTGTGCATCTGAACATCATAACCCTAATTTGTGTTAATGAATATGGAAAGATACCTGTAATTCAAGCTTCAGCCGTATACTGTCATTTTCTTTCCAGTTCTTGTGCAACAATAAATCACGTATTGATAACCCAAGAATCGCCCTGCAATATGGAATTTTCATCCGAAGCTCAAACCACAGCCTTGGTATTTCCGCCTCGCGCGTCTTGTCTCAGCAGAAGCACGCGAGCGCGTTGAATTAAAGTCTTGGGATTACACACACATACGGCACTACGGAGGATTCGCCGGTTTGGATTTAGCATTCAGCTCGTAACTTATGGATAATGTAGCGCGTCTCTGGTTTACGTATGTAATCTGATTCGCGTTCTATCTTCAAGTTTGATTCTCTCAACTCAATACATGTAGTTAATTGTTTCCCTCCATGCTGTACAGTACACCAAAATTTCTCAAAGTCATATCTACCATGTCCTTAGAACTATAGTAATCTACGGCAGAATTCAATGATACCATACCGTAAATCCTTGCCCAGCTCTACAAGCTATCCGAGTTCAAACCTTTTTGTTCGACTCCACACGGTGACACCGGCGCTTGTAAAGTGCAGCGCGCGCACACGAGTATGTAACATCAACACGAGTCTTCTTTGTGGACTGCATGCACGAAACCTGCAATTAGGAAGTTTATTCGAAATCATGTATATTGTTCGAGGTGGGTTGCGAATTCAGCTTCTCGCTAGCCTCGCCTAGAGCGATTGGTGTTGTACGGATGATCGCTTCGAGCGAAGACAAACGCGTTTGAGCGTGTCTGGAGTTTGAATATGCATAGGGTGCAGAAATGTGTGTTTGATAGTCGCATTTTGATTTATACGAAATAGGACCTATGTATATCACTGGTTGAGGTATGTAAATCTTAGGCACATTTTCAATTCAGTGATTATGTCAACTGACAATCTGAGAGCATGATCAATTCATAATCATCAACGCAGCAACCACTTAAGTCCCTCCTCGAAATCCTTCTTCGCTTTCCTTCCCTGCGTCAACATCCCAAATGTATTATAAAATATATGCGGCATGCCGGGATAGATATCCAGCCTCGTTTCATTTCCATGCTCCCTTAGGGTTTGTTCATAAATCAAGACCTCATCGCGCAGAATGTCCATACCACATACCTGAAGATATGTCCGCGGTAAATTTGCATGACCAGTCGGCCATATATAGGGAACAAACATCGGTGACTGGGTATCTCCCGCTGCAGACTCGCGGAAGATCTTGTCAAGCTCAGGGGTCAGGATAGGATCTTGCTTGCAAGCTTCTTGCGTGCGTGAGAGGTACGAATCCTTATGCTTCCAATCCTCTGGAAAATTTTGCAGCGTTTCAGGCGGTAAGGTCATCGGCGCAAGGAGAAAACAACCCGTAATCGGTTTAGCGAGACCTTCATCACGAGCCAAATGAGCCAAAATAGCAGCCATCGAAGCCCCCGCCGAAGAACCACCAATCACAAACCCACTCGACAACGACACCGCAGCAACAGATATCTTAGATTCTGCATGTAATGCAATCCATTGCAATCCATCCCACGCATCATTAATCCCAGCTGGAAACGGGTCCTCAGGACCCTGTCGATACGACGGCGCAAGACAGACTACGCCGAGCGTTTGCACGAGGTTTCGACATGCTGGTGCCGTATCTTCTGGGAATCCGATTGTCCATCCACCACCGTGGTAATATACTACAAGCGGAGAAGCCTTATCCTGCGGATTTGCCGGTCGAAATACTCGTGCACGTAGTTGATGACCGTCTCGAGCTGGGTAGAAAATGTCATATTCGACAACGCCACTGTCTGGGTCCGCGGGTTTGTGTTGGCTTTTCATGTATTCGCGTATTCCGGCTATAATTTTTGCAGGGTCAACTCTAGGGTCTGGTTTTGGGATAATGATGTTCTTCAGTGTCTAATCAATAGTACGTCAATGGGTTTGTCCTAAGCAGAAGCATGTAACGTACGTACTTCGGCGAGTTCGGGATCAATATCCGCCAACTTGAGTCTTTCTTCACGGGTGAATTCCATGTTGCTTTTATTGTGATCAGGCACAGACTAAGAGTCTAAAATAGTTTTTCGTCAGGGATGATGCTAGCGACTATAGCCCTAGAATAACCCTTTTCAGTCGCATCGGAGAATGTCGTTCATCAAAATATACATCTCAGCATTTATACATCATTGTCGCTCATTTATATTCACCGGAGCTCATATACTTCTACATCGTCATGCCTTAATACGGTCAACAACTATGGTGTTTGAACGGATTTCGGAACAACTCAAAGACTTTCCTAAGCGGGAAGTAATTTCCTAATTAGGTAATTTTGCTTCGGCCAACGGTTTTAGTCCCGTTTGAGGCTTCGAACGGATGAATTTGTGTGTCCGATTGTTGGGTTTTTTCTGAATGAGTTGGAGGGATGCTGGCTATAGATGTTCTTGGTTTATTCATGGAGTCTTGGGCGTTTATTGACTGGCTTACCGGTAGGTATGTATCCTAGAGTATCATGTGAGAGTTATTCTTTTACCAAAACTTTAGATTTGAGACTTACGGCCGTGAATTCGTTGAAGTCGACTGACTTGATAGGCCAATTACTACGAGTACATCCTCAGAATCCGACTTGTCTATAACCCTGGAGAGGGAGGTCTGGTGTTCCCGACGAGTTCCCAGATACGCCGTATAGTCATCAATGTCCTCCAAACACGACGCCTGTTCTCTTCCTGATAGCCTTTAGTCGTTAATTCATTTTGCGAATATTCTCTCCGTATGCCTCTACTTAGTTGGGAGAGCTGACTCAAAACAGAAAGTAGAATAGGAACCTGGAAAGAGAGGACCACTATTCTTATTCCTAGGCAGAACTAGATACGCAGAATGAACTCCTGATAACTTTCATTCAGTATCTCGTAGTGGCCTAAAAGAAATAGTATATTATTATTATAATAAGTCTTCCGAAATGATCAATTTTTACCTATACAAGAATGCAAACAACAGTTGCAAGAATAAAACATCAACTACCCCAAGACGTCGAGAATTGTAGGCCTAGAGCAAGAGCAAGTCATAGCACACAGGTAGTAAGATCGTCCGGTGTGGAAGGAAGTCAATCAGCCGTAGTGTAGTCTTCTCAATAAAATATATTGTCGTCTCAAGCGATTGAGGTCCCTAAAATCTAATCTTACTCCCATAATTTTGCGAGTGAGTATCCCAAGTACATGGTTTGTGCGCCGTTTCTGAATATCCTGTCTAATAATCCTTGCATGATCCTTTCTAGGACGAGAAATAGGGAGCGAAGACTGCACAGCATTAATATCTGATACTGAAGTTCGCTTGCAAACTTGGCACCTCGATCCTCCAACGTTAATCGTCTCTAGCGGGATATCATCCCATCCAAACGCGTAGTCTTCCCTACTGAGGTTGTAACTCCTGCTTTGTGCCAGATGAGAGATGGACCGTCTGCTTGTTTTTGTTCCGTGTTTGATCTCTCACATATGAAGAGCCTGTGCCGTCTGTCTTCACTCCGCGCGTTACAGTCAAAGGCCACAAGGTCACCTTGGGGACGGAGTCCATTGGTGGCTACAACTGTTAAGAAGGATATTTGTGTCGTAGGACATCGAACACGAATAAGGTACCCAACGCTGAAATTCAAAGTATCCATGACACATCGTGATAGTAGTTGCATGAAATCAGGCCATATGAGCCTGTGCCGCTCCGATTGAAGAATAGGATAAAACTTGTGTTCGATATGTTGTTTAATAAATCGTAATGCTCGCCCGTAATTGATTTTGAGGACCTGCGCAATTAGAATAAGCTGTCTGTTGCTGTACCGTCCCGCTCCGAATGCGACTGCTATATCGACAGCTGAGGACCAAACACCCCTTGCATACACAATGAGATTCAGGTGTTGATGAACCTATCCTCTATTGCATTGATGTACAGGACTAAGCTTACGAAGAATAGTGCAAGGCCCGACTTGTCTTGCGGTGAGAGATACTGTATGCTTAGAAGCAACCACAGGACCATAAGGTGTCACAGCTTCTAACCCTGGTGCAGATGAAAGCTCATGCCGTTTTGAGCAAAGCACACCTTCGCATGTTAGTCTTACTGCCTCCTCAGTCAAGAGCATCCCGGGCGGAAGCATCAGCCATCGTAAATGTCCAGCAGTCAATGCTGCCTCCAACCACCTCTTCCATGCGCTTTCTCTTGATTCTTTTGGCTGCACAATAATCTCCACCGTCGACGCGGCCATTATACCGTAAACCTCGTCAACAAGTAGAAATGCCTGTCGATTACCGAGCATCTCCAGCACTCGTGTCTGATCTCGTTCGCTATTGCGAGAAGTTGCTGCCGTACGGAAAGCCGCCATACCAGAGAAATGAGAGAAAAGAAGTTCGTACTCGTTAACCAATGATTCTCCTCGAACTGTGCGCTCAATAATGCCAAACTGGTCTCAAAGCCCCGGTATAGTGGTGAAAAGCTCGTCCTTGATCGATATTGGCTCCAAGTCGGAACCAATCCACAGAACGTTCGTGGCGAGGATGTATTCTTGTAGTGTCCACACCCGTGTTCCCCAGGCGGCTTTTGTGAATCGAGACAATATATCCATCGCCCGTACGAGTTTGGTCCGCCCTTCCCCAAATTCCCAGTACTCTCTTGCTTCAGCATTTGTCCATGCTTCCTCCCTCCAAACAGTGAGTGCCTCGTCAAGCTGAATTGTACCATAATCAACTTCTTTTTGCTTTAGATTCAATTCGGTAGTGAGAATAATTAGGACGGCTTTAGCATTGCCAAAGATCTGACTCATAAGCGGGATCTGCTCGTTCATGTCATCGTCGGAGTCTTGGATGATGCAGTAACGATCGACCCAGCTATATTTCACTGGAGTCAACCCTCTTTTTTGGATTGTTTGTGCAAAGGCGTCACCGCCGAATGACCCATTGAGAGGCAATTTCTCCGGAAAGATATTATCTGACCAGGCGTAAGAGATGGCGAGATACGGCGGTGATTTTCCGATTTGGAAAGTTTCAACTGTCCAACTGATCGTATTAATGAGCCTGAATGTCTTCATTCTGCCTTGTAAATATCTACGAAACTAGTGTCGATATCAGAGGTTGCATGTAACTCAGCCTCGTGCCCAGGCGCAGTCAGAGTTCAGCATGAGGCTGAAGCAACCTATCCTATCAATTCGTATTTGGGGGCGGGGCACCCACAACATAATAACACTTATATAAAAGCAGCCTCTTTAATTTTAAAATCTCCATTCTTCATGATCAAGACAAAGTTTCAGAAGCAATGGATCCCCTCTCGCTCACAGCAAGTATTATCGTCGTTCTCGGCCTTGCGTCTGAAACATCAAAAGCACTGCGTACTCTGTACGATTTGCGTCATGCGCCTCGAGAAATTCTGGAGTTGACAAACGAAGTAAATAGAGCAACCTGCATTTCTGTATGATGCTGATGTATCCTAGGTCAGCGAGCTCCAGGCTCTCCTTTGCCTGGTACAGAAAGCCACCGACAGCGCCGTTCAGAATCATCTCTCTGCAGAAGACCAGGTTCTCATCCAACGGCTTATTGAGACTGCTCAAGATCCACTGAAGAAGCTGGAGGGACTGATCGACATGTGCTCTAGCAAGAAAGAGATGTCGAGCGGTTCAGTGGAGAAGAGCAGTTTGCGCTTGAGTGTGTCGTGGTTGAAATTGAAGAACTCAATCAGTAATATACGGAAAAGGTTCCTTAGAGCTCACCGGAATATAGACACAGCTTTGGCTGCGCTGAATAACATTAATAGGTTCGTTCTTGAAGACTGCGTAGATGAATAGTCGCAATTACTAACGTATTTGCAGACAAGCGGACTACAAGGTCATTCTGAACATACATGACCTGGTTTTAACTCAAGCTCAAGCCAGTGAGCATGGTATATCACCAGCCTCTCCGGAAACTGTTCAGAATCTGGAGCAGAAATTCAACGGGATCATATGTGATGTGAACGAAGAGAAAACCGGAGAACTCTTCAAAGAATCAATTCTTCCAGTTCCAGCCGCCAGAAATACGATGACTCGAGAAATCGCCGAAAAGAAATTCGACTCATACTACTCACATGAAGATGAGCCTGGACTATTTGAGAATCATGCTACTATTCGGGCCTCAATAGGTAGAAGGACATGCCAGCGCAGCTGTCTATGCCAATGCCATCTTCGAAAAAACATAGAAAGCCCGCGATGGCTAGTTGATGTGCTTGGTAACCTCTTCTACAGCTACACCGGAACACCTCTACTTCAACTTCGACCATGCAATCACCGAGGATGCCAACAACAAAAGACCGTCTCATGCCAGCTCACATACCATTTTCCGCAGTGGTTGATGAAGAGGACGTTCGCATTCACGGCGAGTGTGCGAAATCTTACAGGATGGTCTGGTTCGTGGTCAATTGGGTTTCCGCGGACGATATCTGCGTCCCATAACGCTTGGAAATGTATTGAGCAAGGGCGACATGAGGAATTCTTACAGATACTAAGGGGTGCAACGATAATGGTTAATGATATGGCTGATGATGATGGAACTTCCTTACTGCTCGTAAGTATATTAGAATTCAGTATAAAGTTGAGACAAGCTAGGATTATTTCAACTATAGTTCGCTCTAAAATTCTGAAGAGACGATGTAGTGGAATTGCTACTAGACCATGGTGCAAATCCACATCTCGTGGACCCCCGAGGAGTGTAAGTTAACAACTCCTCCAAAGCAACAGAATACTCACAAAGCCACTAAGATCGGCATGCGCGTATGCACAATCAAGTTTATTAATAGACCAACCGCCCCAAAAGCCATCCTGGTCTGCCAAAATGGACGATTTAATGACAGAGACAAGCGTCACGGACGACCTCTGCTTCACACCATTGCATCACGTCGTCATTGGGCTCGAAAAAGCCGATGTATATCAGCAATTGAGACTGAACAACAATTGCATCAACATCCCCGACTCATTAGGCAGGTCGCCTCTGCATTGGGCAGTTATTCAGGGAAACACGAGCATTATTGCAGCGCTTCTCGAACATGGAGCGTTCCCAGGTTCTAGGGACAAGGAACAAATGACTCCCTTGCATGAAGTGTGTCGGGCACCGCAATCAAGCCAGGCGGCTTGTGCTCGGCTTCTTATTGATTCTGGAGCTGATGTTGATGCGAGGGATTCTTGGGGGAGAACGGCGCTTCGAATTGCGGTTGGATTTACCAATACTAGCCCCGATCTCATCGAAATTCTGCTGGAAGAAGGAGCGGATGTTAACGACAGCGATATCTACGGCCAGACGCCGTTATTAAAGTCCATTCGTGCACAATCATGCATCATGGAACTGCTATTGAAACATGGAGCTAGTACTGAAGCAACAGATATATATGGCAATACGCCTCTCTCAGAAGCCATATACAGAAATAGTGCCGAGCAACTGAATCTACTTATGAAATACGGCTCAAAGACAAACCAGCTTTTAGATCTTCAACCGGGGCGTCGTGCTCGTGAGGGCCGTATCAATATCCTGCATTTTACCGCTTGGTATGGAGGAATTGAGGTTATGCGAGCTCTCGAGAGTAGTGAGCAGTACCTGTGTCGGTCTCCGGATCCTATAGATGACTTTGTGCAATACAAAGAGGTTAGATTGGCTCACGGCCTAGGTGTTGGGAAGGAAGAATACGAGGCGTTTGTTCACTTGTTGTCTACTGTGAAGTACTCGTGTGAAGGTGGTGACGAAGACGAAAAGGATGACCCTGAAGGAAGCGTCGGTAGTAGTTGCTTTTAGTCTTAACTCTAGGTCGCCATGCATAGGCTTTCTATGTATAGACTCGTCTGTGTATAGCTAAATCCACAGGTAGTCTTCATCAATACCCTAATCGTTTCATAGATCAAGATCCTAACCCTAACCCTTACAAGTCTCTAATTGGCTGGATCGACATCATGCGGCTGACTCTTTGTCGATTCGGACGTGGGTAAGCTTAGCCGATCTCCACAGTAGTATTTTTGGCTGCCAAGAGCCTCTTTGGCCCCATCTTATGATTGATCCTGGGGTGCGGGAAATAGGAGAAGCTTGTCGAGTTTTAACTAGGAGACTTAGAACACCACATGGTCTGCTTACTGTAAAAGCAGTTCTCTCATTTAACGATATAATATTCTGGACGAATACGGAGTGTGGGTGGACAGATCGGACCAGAAAAAAAAGAAAGTGGGTCGATTCAAGAAAGTCACGTGAAGCGCTAGCTCTCTTCTTGAACAACCAACCAGACGACGTGGCTGATGGCTTGGCAGTCGTAAGGTGAAACAACATGCCAGCATGCAGAGACCATCAAGCTCAAACATTATTCATGATTTCTTTGGCTAGATATCAGAGTAACACAGTATCGAAAAAGTGCGACAGTATTAGAAAACTACGACATATCGCTGATGGAGATTCGTCGAGGCATGTGTGACTTGACAATAGCTTGAACAATCGATCGACGAACATCTTTGTTCAGCCGCCCGCAAGGCTGCGCTGAAGGAAAACAGCTTGGGATTCCAAACAATATGCCACAGGGATTCACCAGACGAGCGATTGGCGCTTTATTAACCGCTACTGCTCTGTTATTAATATGGAGGATATCAAATTATGATGTTGTGACTTCTTTATCTCCATCGTCGTCGTCGTCGTCGTCGGCGAATAATCAGCTCAGCAAATCCGGCGGAAACCCGCGACGAATCGCCAAAGTGTCGATGTTATACGGAAATCCGAATCCATTATATGAACGCGCACTTCGAAGTCATGAGCGGCACGCGCAACGATGGGGGTATCCCATGTATGTGTTAGAGGAGGATATCTCAGAAGGGTTTTGGAATAAGCCGAGTTATGTGTTGTCGCTTGTTATCCAGGAGCTTGCGAAACCTCCTACAAAACGGTGTGAATGGCTGATGTGAGTTTCCAGAGCCCCTCTTGTCTTGCTCTACAGACCTTTACAGGTGCACTATACTAACGATGATATAGGTGGGTTGACGCCGACTCGATAATAATCAATCCTGCAATCCCCGCCGATATTTTTCTCCCTCCTTCCGACCTCTCCGAGATCCACTTCGTAGCCTCAAAAGACCAGAACGGTCTGAATACTGGCATTGTTTTCTTTCATGTCCACCCCTGGACGGTCAGCATGCTAGTTGAAACCCTCGCACACCCTCTCTACCTCCCTGATATCGACCTCGGCCGTTCCGCGGACCAAGAAGCAATGGCTCGCATAATGGCCAAACAAACCGGTGGCCCCGAAGGTCAAGGATATGCTGCTGGCATGGCGTACCTCCCACGACCATGGATCAACACCTACGAATGGCACCACGCCTACGAAGGGAAGAAAGGAGACATGCTCGTCCATTTCCCGGGTTTGGAGGACGATCGCTGGCCTCATATGGCGAATTGGTTAGATATTGTAGAAAAGACACCGCTTGAATGGGAGGTACCCTTGAAAGAATCCGGATACGACGAGCTCACTCGGGTGTTTTGGGCTAAGTTCCGTGCCGCCCGAGATCTGGCCAATAGTGTCCAGGAAGATATCTGGCTCGAGCCGGCCGGCTCGTCGACGTCCATGCGGCAGGCAGCCGTGAATAATGTGCGACTGGCACTACAGCAACACGCCGATGAGCCGGAGGTTCTTCAGCAGCAGGTTGCTGAGCTTAAGGCGGCGGTTAAAGAAGAAACATCTGGGCGTTCATGATCAGCAGTCATTCTCTAGGAGTTTTCTTTTTGTCGTCTTATTTCTTGGGTTTGGTATCTTCAACATCGGATTCATTTATTAAAGGCTAATATTATACCAATATATCTCTCTGCATGGAATTGATGAGAGCCCACTGGCATATATCCGACTATTATATGGCAAATCTCACTCTCACCACCATGTAACTTTCTGAACAAGGATCTTGCCTGCTCCAGGTAACAGTAGCACGTAAGCTATACGACAACTCAATTATAAAGGATTGGGTTGCAATTCGTTCGCTACAAATTTACCAGTTAAGCCTAGCCAGATCTGGCCGACGTCGGAGCTGTTGTTTGCCTTGTTGCCTGGACTTCAGTGAGCCGATAAGATAAGGCCCCAACTTTTCTTTCAGTTTATCACAGCATAGCTCACTGAAACGGCTTCAACATGTTGGAGGTATGATTCAATAGTGATCTCTGTAGAGCGACTGTAAGTTAGTGCTGACATAGTAGTATATGCTAAGTAGCATCAAACGACGATCGATTTGAATGAATGCTTGATCTCAACTTTGCGCATTGACACATGATTCTCGTATGTCCCGGACTTTAGGGTCTACTCCGGATATCATGACTTTTGATAGTTTTTGACCAATCACACTCTCCAGATGGTATCAGATCAGATGTAACATGTGACGGCAACGTCACTTGCTGATCGGATCTGCTTGGAAGCTACAACGTATTCGTCGTTTAACGTATCTTTCCGAGAGAGGAAGGAGAACAACGTTGACCTGTTCTATAATACAGAAAGGATGTTGCTGCCTGAGTCACGAAGGAAACGGATGGATCCGAGAACGGCTGGACTGTGCACAGCCCTAGACCAGAACAGGAAGGAGCTTAACAGCGTCCGACAGTCCAGACTCAAACAGGCAGCTGACTTTTGTGCCTCTTCAACTTTCTTGTTCGAGTATTTCCTCCGGCCGCTCACTCTTCACTGCGAAACCGGTACGCATCCTTCTTCTCCAGCTCTCTCTTTTTCTTGCTCTCCTGGTTGCCGTGTGATTTGGTTCTCTCTTTTGCGAGTGACTCACTCTCGAAGGAAGGATGTTCGGTTTGTCCAGTCGGAGACCGCTTTTCCTTTTTCTATCATGCAGCCATGAGTTCCGATGAAAGGGGATGATTTATTGATTATAACACAACCTTCCTTCCTGTCATACCTCCTACGTCTTTCCAGGCAACAGTCGAAATACTTTGATACACCCCATCGTCCATACCTTTCGACAATGACTTGATGGTTGGATCGCAGTCCGTGTGATACGTATATCCATTGCATCCAAACACAGACATAAATATTCTCAGCCACGAGGTTTGCAACCATGTTTGCCAACGGTCACGTCCACAGCCATCACAAACACCTCAAATGGTCCAACAGACAACCCCCCGTCCTGACTGTCTCGTCCGGCGATGTCGTCACCTTTGACCTGATCGACAGCAGCAACGGCCAAATCACGATTGACTCCGATACTTCTTCACTCAATTCCTTCCAGTTAGAGCTTGCCGATCCCGCTGTCGGTCCTGTGTACGTCCGCGATGCCGAACCAGGCGACGCGCTCAAAGTCGAGGTCTTGTTCTTGGAAATGGGGAACTGGGGATGGACAGCCGTCGTTCCGGGGTTCGGTCTTTTGGCGGATGATTATACGCAGCCTGATTTGAAGATATGGAAATTCGACCCGGAGGCTGGTTACGCCGAGTTGAAACCCGGGGTGCGTGTGCCTTTGCGACCGTTTCTAGGGATAATGGGTCTTGCGCCGGGTGCGGATGGGGAGTTCTCTACCATTCCGCCCACGGTAGTTGGAGGAAATATCGACTGTCGTGATATGGTGGCTGGTTCGGCACTTTATCTACCTGTTCAGGTACCAGGGGCATTGTTCAGTTGTGGCGATGGCCATGCGGCACAAGGCCATGGAGAAGTCTGCGGAACAGCCATTGAGACGAATATGAAGGCAAAGATACGACTGACGGTGTGCAAAAACTACCCTTGGGTTCAGTCACCACACTTGCAGCTCCCTCCTCAACCGCCTGCACCGTCCGCATTTCCTGATAAAGGACATTATGCAACTATGGGATTGGACGCAGATATGTTGCAAGCCACTCGTAAAGCAACGCGTGCCATGGTTGAATGGTTGGTAGCTACCAAAGGACTTACTCGGACGGAAGCATATATCTTGGCTAGTGTTGCTGGGGATCTCAAACTTGCAGAGGTGGTTGATATGCCTAACTTTGCAGTTACCATGAGCATGCCGGTGAACATTTTTTCTTAGTCTATCTCTCGAGACGATATATGTCGCGCGAGAGGATTTTTATACTTGTTTGGTGTTGGTGGAAGTTTCACGCATTATTCATATCTGGTGTTTATTTGACTGTTTCTCGCCTGGAAGGTTCTTTGCATTTCCCGTCTGCTTTCAAGCGAATGTACATATCTATTTCTGGTGGCAATATCTATTTCATGACACTCAATTCATACTCTTAATCACTTATCTTAGCCCTGAATCTCCAATGCATTCATAGCAACGTTCTCATCTGGCAATATGACCCCAGCAAGTCAGTGACTTCCGGTTCCAAAGTTGGATGTTTCTTAGCTGTTTTGATATGAGAGAGTACTGCTAGTTGTTGAAATTTTTCTGGGAATGTCGTGAAAACACGGGTTTGGTCGACTCCCGAAATCCGATGTTGGTAGCGAAGTACTGCAGTGACTCTGTTAACTCGTTAATTAGAACTTGTTTGTCACCGTCCATTTTAGCCTGTCTCTTCACATTTTACTGTTGAAGCTTACTGGTTATTGACCCCTGTAGGAATTGGGGATCACTTTTAAGTCTTTATACTCACGCTGAGGCCAAAGAAATGTCCGATTTAGACACCCTTCTTGCCGAATATACAAATAAAGAGAACCTCGAAAGTTCACGGCGTGATATGCAAAGTCGTGGATAGAGGTTCATCCTTCTTCCAAATTAGTTGCTTATCAAACTAACTGCTCGAATTAAAGGAAACGACATAAACAGCAAAGTATCGAAAAAGGGGCTTATCGAAAATCTCGATGAGCCGCTCACCGATATTCTGCCGGAGTTTGATGGGATACAGATCTTGATAGATGTATGTGATTGAGTCGGAACCGCTAGAGTTTGTATATAAGCAGAGTAAGGAAGCGATTACGGCAAGGCATTTACTTACACATATCTCTGGTATGGGGTATCGGTTTACGCGTCGATTACTAGCCAAAAGAGCGGAGTATCAAGACAAGTTTCGCGGTGGACGGACGTTCCGTGTTATATAATCTGCCCCTTATCTTCCAGCATGGGAATGGTTGGTGGTACGGGTGTAGTCTTGACTGGGCCGGTGTTGTTATCAGTCGTTTACGCCATGGGACGTCATTGGAAGATTACTTCGTTGAGTACATATGGAAGAAGCTCGGGCTTTCTGCCCCGTTTCCCAGATTCAATATTTCGCGGTATCCGGAGTATAAGGCGAGGACATTACATGGTGTTCGTCGTACGGTAGTCGATGACGGGATTAAGCTAGTTTCCTGCGATACGTGGGCATTTGATAATCCCGAAGATCGGGATGACGGCAGTGGACTGTCGTCAACAACAAGGGACTTTGTCGCTGTTCTCGCGGATTTGGTTTCGAGCCCACCTCGACTCCTGAAACTCGAGACCCTGACGGAGATGTTTACACCACAACTTTTTAGCGATGGACCTGGGGTACGAATGCTGCTAGATTTGAGAGTGGCATGGGATAACTTCGCTGGACCTATATCAGCGGAAAATGTCAATCACGGTCTAAGTGGTTTATTGTGTACGGGACCTGTACCTGAGATCAAGCAACCGGGAAATATGCTTGTATGGGGCAGAGCTACAAATGCTATTTGGTGGGCGAATAAGGGGTTGGGCGTTGCAGAGTTTTTGCGACTCAGCAAACGCCGTTTGGGAATGAGACGGTTAATACGTTGTTGAATGCTTGGAAGAAGGATTTTTGGAAGGGGTATGAAGCGGGCAGTAGATGAAGAGTTGGTTCATATATAGGGTTGTTTCTTTCTCTATAGAACTTGTTTAGCGTGCTTGATCGGGTTGTGTTCTGGAATAGAAGTTATCATGCCAGGAGGAAGCCCCTGGGGTTAGGGCTTATACCAACATTTAATGGGATGCGATTGGCGCATCCGAAGTACAACAAAGCATTTCAGCTTCAATGAGATACCCCACCTTCGTTGTCAAGCATCACCTTCATCACACTCTAAAAGAACGACACGTAGTATGATAATACGCTGTAGTGTTGAAACGCTACAAAGTTTGATGACCTTGCGTTCCTCACCCTTCGGTTCTTTCTCTTGACGGCATCTCTCACATGCTGAGCCTGAGGAACATATACCATTTTACCCGGTCCTATATTTGAATATGAATGGAGTCAGACATGGACTCCCTACCGAAATCTATGATCTTGTAAGATTCTTGACAACACCGGGGTATATCTATGACTGATTGCAATCCTGTACAGATCACATTCCACGTCGAGAATGAAGAAAATACCCAAAGACAGAATTGGCAAAATGATGCTGAGCATTACAGCCTGATAGGCACCAGGACTCGACAGAGACTGGCCAATTTACGCCTGGTCAGCAAGGTTTTCTACTATCGTGTCTCGCCACGGCTGTTTCGACATATTGATGTGAGGCTGAACCCGTCTCTAACCAGCTCACCGTTGTCTCGACTAGAAGAAATATCCAAAAGCCAATATGCCAAGCACGTGCGTCAAGTTGATTTTGGCTTCGATCACATTTCGCAAGGCATTGTCGATAAAGTGTATCTGCAAGAGCTCGCGAGACTGCTGACACCATGCTTGGCTCGATTCAATAACATCCTGGGAGCACTTGGATTCTTCGAGCCTCCCGCTTCTTTTCTATTTCCTCAAGCCAGGTTATACGTTAGTATCATCGCTCAACTGTTTCGAAACCTACCATTTCCGAGTCTCGAGGAACTCAAGCTTCATTTTCCGCTTGCTTACGATTTTGGAAAATTATTTCGTCCATCAAATCAACAGCCCATCATGAATATCCCACTCCATCGGCTTCGACATTTTGATCTGTCGGTCTGTGAATCTACAGATGGACAAAGATACCAGTATGAAGTTAGCCATATACAAGCTGTTCACAGCAATCGGCTATTTCAACCCTTTGTCTTCAGAATGATCCAGCCTGCAGCCAACCTACAAAGCCTGTCCATACGCAGCAAGGAAATATGAACCTTGACTCCAACGAATTATCTCCTTCTCTTCGACGCCTCCAATCCCTTAGTTTGTCTAATGTTTCTATTTCATCAGACAAGCTCTTTTCACTCCTCAGTGCGAATCAACCTGGAGAGTCAAATATAAGACATCTCAACTTTGACCACGTCATATTAACCTCGGGAACATGGTATCGCGCTCTCCTGGAAATGTGTAAATTACTGCCGTTCCTCATCGGCTTCAGGTTTAATTCTAGTGGCTATTTTCCCGGACCTCCAGGTACTGGGCTGATGCAGCAGGAATGGGTGATTATCACACGCAGTAATGAAATTGAGCAGCACTTGGATTTTGCCGCACTTGGTCACTTGCAACGGTTCGTGAATGAGAATAGGGTCAAAGCAGGACTGGTACCTTCTTCGGAGGAAGATTATGGGTATCTTGGAGCACGGCCCCTGGAAGATCATATACTAAATACCGGATCTTCACATTAATATATCTCTCGATCTTTACTATTGCCTACCATGCTTATCCTATCATAGCACCGTTTTCTAATATTGAGGCATGTAGTGGCTAAATTGAGGCTTCTATATTGGATACTCGTCGACGAGTTTTCTGTTATGCCACATTGCTTAGTACACCAATTTTGTCAAATATTGCGTCTATAGATCAAATTATCTGAAGACTTGTAGCTTAATCCACTGAGACTCTTATTATGGCAGTAGGCCTGCCTTTTGATATAGATATAGGGTTAGGGTTGATACAACAATCAAGCTCATGTGGGGCAGCACTTAACGCGGATCGCATCTGTTTACTTGCTCCACTACGATTTGAGATGCAACATCTACGACCATCAAACATCCTTCGACAGTTGTTTTGTCCAAATGGACATCGACCCAATCCTCAATGGACTAAACGCTGCCCAAAGAACAGCAGTCACAAGTCCAACCTCAGTTCTCCAGGTCCTTGCACCCCCCGGCTCCGGCAAAACCAAGACCCTAACCGCACGCGTCGCGTACTTGCTATCCTCAAAGCACCATGGATTCCGGCCTCAAGACGTCATATGTTGTACGTTCACGATTAAGGCGAGCCGTGAAATGCGCGAGAGACTGTCGCATTTGATAGGTGATCAGGTAGTTTCGAAACTCGTCCTAGGCACTTTCCACTCGATCTGTCGGCGATATCTGGTAGCGTATGGGCATTTGATTGGGCTGAAGAAGGGGTTTGGCATTGCGGATAGCAATGACAGTTTAACAATTATCAAAGTTTGTATCATTCTTGACCAGCGATTGTGAGAGTGAATGCTTACGGTGTTGTGATTAAGAGAATCATCAAACGCTTGAACCTCAATATACAGCCCAACCCAGCACGATCGCGAATATCGAGTCAAAAAGCACAGGGAATTTGTTGGCAGGACCTCGACAATGCACGCCACTCAAAAAATGTGGAACAACAAGAATTCGTACAGGTCTATCGCGAATATGAAGCTGCGTTGGCAAGCTCGAATCTGCTCGACTATGACGATCTCCTCTTACGTTGCGTTGATCTCTTACGAAAACATCCGCAGTGCGTGTCGAATGTGCAGGCTGTACTTGTTGATGAGTTTCAAGACACGAATGCCATTCAATACGAGCTGATGAATCTATTTGCTGCCCAGAATAGAAGGATAACCATCGTCGGCGATCCAGATCAAAGCATCTATGGATTCCGATCTGCAGAAACAAAAAACTTGGAGCGCATGCAGAGACGATATCCTAATACCTCTGTGGTCTTGCTGGAGAATAATTACCGATCTTCAGGTTCGATTCTGCGATCAGCTCAGCAGGTCATTGAGCAGGATGCAGCTCGACCGGTTAAGAAGCTCCATCCGACACATGGAATTGGCACTATGCCAGTTCTACGAAAATTACCCACAGCAGCTGCAGAAGCGCAATGGATGGTGGCGGAGATCAGAAGGTGTATTACATTGACGGGCCAGTTGTTGAAGCCGTCTGATTTTGCGATTTTACTCCGCTCAGCCGCTCTGTCGCGACAAATTGAGTCCGAGTTGGGGAAACAGGGAGTGCCCTATCGCATGGTTGGGGGATCCAGATTCTTCGATAGAGTTGAGATTCGACTTCTACTTGATTATCTTCGTGTGATCAGTCATCCTGAGAATAATGATGCCCTTGCTCGAATCATAAATGTTCCTACGAGAAAGATTGGGGATGAAACATTGAAAAATTTGACTGTGGGTGCCGAAAGTGCAAAACTATCGCTGTGGAGCTTTATCAAAGATGTGGTGCAAGGTCGTAGGTCTTGCCAGAAGAGTCTTTCCAGACCTGCCAATATCGGGCTGTCAACGTTGGTTGGTCTGATCGAGGCAGCAAGGCAAAAACTGCACGATTGCGTGGATGAATCTTCTCCCAGGACCTTGCTCGAGTTTGTCATTAGTAAACTGGGATTCCGGGAATACCTTACTGCTACTTATCCTTTAGACGAAGAGAACAGATGGGCGAATGTGGAAGAATTTTTAGCGCAAGCCGGCGATTCATCGGCGTCTTACTCTCAGCAGGACGACGTTCTTCCCGAAATCGAGGGCTTAGAACAGCATCAAGGCCATATAGGAGAGGAAGCACTGTCGCGATTTCTCGCCAATGTAGCGTTGTCAACAGAAGTCACGACGGAACAAGGTGATCAGCCACAGGAGAAAGTAACCATCTCCACAATCCATGCAGCTAAAGGATTAGAATGGCCTGTCGTGTTTGTCGCCGCTGTCTATGAAGGGATCATACCGCATTCCAGAGCTGAAGATAGTGACGAGGAGAGACGACTACTTTATGTAGCTATGACGAGAGCGCAGGCGCTTTTGTATCTTAGTCTCCCGCGTCGTGATTCTAAGAATGGTGAAGAGACGAGGCCCAGCTCGTTTTTGCCTCCTAGTATAGCTGAAACTAAGTTCCGTGCTGTCGGACCGAAGTTCGTTGACAAGACTATCTTCGGCATCGCTGATATTCTTGGCCGCGAGCATCCGTCTCAAGAGGCGATAATCACAGGTTTACAGTCCGGATTACCTAGTCTTAACGACGACCTCTGGACGCACAATGACGAGTATACCGGTGATAAAGCTATGAGATGGGATGGATCGCAAGTGTTGTCATCACTTGATGGCCGTGGTCAAGCACAAGAACATTCGGCCAAGCGTCGACGACTAAATGATCGGACTGTTACAGATTCTGCAGGTTCAACATCAGCATCAGGGTTTATTACAACGACGTCCTATACGATGAACAACGCTTCCGGGTATTCAGTATCGAGTAGCACAATGTCAATGGGATTTTCAACTGCAAGACAACATATGGAAACAGCGCCGCCTGCTCCTATTCACAACGACCCAGTCCGTCCTATACAGAAGAAGGCAATCACTTCTACGTCTCGCAAGAGTGCATCCGCACCTCCGGGGCAAGGGCTATTGCCCAGCTATTTCGGCATCAAAAATACGAAAGGGCAAACCACACTGGCTCATACTTTGAATGAGGATAAGAGGAACTCGCTCGTGCAAGTGAACTGTGAACCGCCCGCTATCATAAACTCCATTGCTATGGACACTCAAAAAATGAGCGCCGGAAACTATCGTATTCAACCCCAGCGATATAAACCACCACGCCCTGTCCCACTATCTGCCAAAGATACCAACCCTTATACGTGGTTACCACAATCGGACAAATCCTCGCCTCAATCAAAATCAACATCTGCATCTACATCAATAGGAGATACGAAAAATCCTAGCAATGCAATCAGTAACCGCCCAGCAACCACGTTCCATACGACAACAACAATGATGAAAACCACTATGAATCAACTTTTATCCAATGAAAATTCTGGTGGATATGGTGTTTCTATGGGACGGAAAACATTGGGTGTACGCCGGAGTCTAAACAATGGTTGGGCAGAGAGGATGAGTAGGGTTAATCAGCAGAATCATTCTAAGTAGATCCTATTAGGTTGGAGATAGGAATTCTGCGGAGTGAATTAACCATCACATGAGAAATGATAGTGGGTGCCTGAGGGATCAAGGCACGTGGTCATGTCAAACCCTAATTTCAGCCTCTTTGTGAAAAGTGAGTTATACAACAAAAAAACTTGGCGGGCACCTTCATTGTCAAATACATCAAGGTGTGCATCTGTTAGATAGTTCATTATTTGATCCGTATTTACAGATTATCTTGACATCGACTTTCAATATACTGCTGTTAAGAGTATTGCCACTGTGCTAGGAAGACGCCGTGGCCGAGTATGTCTCCATTATCGTTTCAGGATGCATTCCAACATGATATCAATAACTGAACTTCTTTCCATCTCCACCTGCAGTAAATTCAAAGAAACAGGAGCATTAAGTATAATAAACAAGTATTCCACTGTTTGTCTTCGTACTGAATCGCACTTTGCAAATTGCCACTCCTGAGACCTGCCAGAACGCCGATTTAACTAAGTAAAATTCCATGTAAGAGCGAATCTTCGAGAATATCGGACTTTCAGCTAAAGCCAGGCTGTGGTAGGCGCCATTCTATCTAGGTACCTGAGCGAGAGATTGGCAAAATGCATCCCACTTCCACTTCTCTCCCTGAGCATATATATTTCCACCGTAGAAGCTCCACTAAGTCCACTTTGTCCACACGTGGATCAGGGATAGCGTCCATACATTTGTTCTCCAAACATTGGCATACATACTGTCGCTCTCTATATTGATAATATGTGGATTAGCAATCAAGGGCAACTTAAATGTATTCCAATACCAATCTCACTCTCAGATATATAAGTTTGTTCCGTAAAGGAGAACCTGCAGCAAACCAATGACAAGATAAGGCGGCCGGTACTAGTTATCATAACACAACCACCTGACAGGTTACTGCCTCCTCCATGGTCAAGAAACACCTTAATCCCTCCACATTACAGTACACAACGAATATTAGCAATTTCTACCAAAACATATATTTATCAAGTAAGAAAAAAGGGGCTTTATTTTGATTGTCTGTCTCGATTGCCAGTAACCATCACTCTATAAGAATAAAGAATTTGTTAGATTGAGTTTGATCAATTCTGAGCTGTATTTATGCCTAACTCCATACACATTTGTCCTTTTTTGAATCGTTGTTTTCTTTTACACGGATAACTAGGTCCTCTCTAACACATAACCAGCGTGAGAAAAAAAACTCAAAAGTGAAACGAGAGTCCTTGCTATTAGGGATAGTTCAATGTGAAGTAATATAATGATGGTTGTGGACCAGGTTTTACTCATACCTAGACAAAGTTAGTAATATCTTGTTGAACCCATAGCTACACAATGACTTATATTCAGAATAGGAAACACAGAGAAAGAGAAAATGAAATACGTTTATTCAATATGGGAATGGCAAAGTGTCCTGAAACCACTCCTTATGTCAAAGAGCTTTCAGTAGAGAGTATGAATTACTGTTTGATGAAAAGCAAGTAGATGCCCTAGGCATAGTATATATAGTTAGGTGGAACTGCTTCTTTCCTAATCTCCTACTCTCAATCACCAATTTGCAACATTTTTTGATACTCTCAAGACACATACGGTCTCAGAGAACTTACAAATGGCACAAGTTCATCAGAATGGCACCCGTCCGACCGAGACAGGAGCTACATATGATCCTCAACGGGCTCTAACAGGGGATAATGAACACGGGAAGCTCTTCGATATTCAAGAGAATATCTTATTCGAGCGATTATCACGCGGAAAGGATAGAAACTTCACTGTTTGAGAGCGTGGGCTGAAAAAGTGTTAAATAGATACTACTCACCTCGAAATCATTATCGACATATGAATACCTTTTGATCGAACCAATAGAGATACCCAATCATTAGTCAATTTTGCAGAGGAATTCTCTGTGCAAGAATATCTCAAAATGCCGCAAGCGAACCAAATGATAGTTGGGAACGATGACGGTCTCAGGCCTCATAGATAGGTTACGAGCCATGGAGAGCCAGATCTCAGGTTGCAACAATCTCATTCCGATTTCCAGCAGTCTCATTCAAAACTGGAAAGGAAAATTGCATTACTGTACCGAGAAGAAATGCGATTACATGTAGCTGAATTGGAGAGATTAGGCCATACAGTGTTTGATGAACGCACCACTAGAAACCTCGCTGTTCATGGGGGAAATATAAGGTTACATGATGAAGTGCTTCGTTTTCTGGAAGAGCTGGAGCTGCACAGATTAGAGAATGCATCTGAATGTTTCACAGAACGATCCGGCATTTCCTGAAGCGACTATCATGATCTCCGGATTGCTACTGCCCCGGACGCAGTTATCGACCCAACGTGTTGACGAAATTATCAAAGAGATAACCGAGCCAAAACACAAGTCCTTTCTCAAACGCAAGCGTAATCTTTGCTCTTAGAGATGAAATAGACTGTACCGTTGATTATCAGCTCGAGACTTTTATATCAGTCAGTTCTTATGTTTGCTGGTAATGCATGTGGCACGTACCTAGCTACCAAGGAAAAACAAATCATGTTCCTCGTTCGAAATACCGTAAACTGCGTTATGTGATGATTGTGAATGGGGGATTCACGCTTCTGGAATAGACAAATTATACTTGAACCTTAGGTAGCGGACTACAGTAGAACCTGGCTATAACGAAAGGAAGGCCTCTCCACATCTATACTAATCTCAAATTGGATTAATTTAGTATGAAACTAAAAAGCACCTTAATCATTAATACTAAAATAGGATGAGATGCTAAAGTGGCCTTCATGTCCAAATCAAATTCGCTTCTAGATATTTCTTACTCTCCAACCACCTTGGCCAAAAGGTGCACCATTACTAGTTGATCTAAGAGCAAGAATCACGTGGTGTGAGGTGAGATTCCCAAGATATAATGACTTAGACCTGAGTCTCCTTCTGTTCGTTATAGCCAGTGCCTAGAGTGAGAACACTTCCATGAATCTTTTCATAATCCGATATTCCGCGAACCACAGTCTATCAAGCTTAGATTAACCTCGATAATTGCCCTGAGTACTTGAATCCTATTGCGTTTGAAGAAATTATTCAGAGAATTGACCTTAATCAAAACTGATCCCAGATAATTAGCCTACGGTTAGGAAATCTCCTTCTTCAGCGGTTCTATACCCTAGGGTACTACAAACTTGTTCCTAGTCAAATTAAGAGTTGAAGATTCGCTCCTCTGCCTGTATTCGGCATTTATAGCTTGGATTAGAAGTAAAAATCCGGCACTAGTCATACATGTACCTGCAGTGCGACATAACAGGGCCGTCACGAGGCTTTTCAATTCGCGGGGAATGTACTGTACTACAGCAGCATAGAAATTTCTTCGCATCCCACGATATCAACTTTATTCATTTTGATCTTCAGCGTAGTTGTTGTTCAACTTGATTTCCCCTCTCAGCCAAGAAACCATCCTCCACAATGTCCACAGCAAAGTCAGTATGACAGGTCTTCGGAACTGCGAGACGAGTCATCCGAAATTGATCACCGGCTGGACCTATATTCCCCGATAAATCATGGAATGGGGGTTACATTTTTGTTTGACGCAATCGGGGCAAACTTTGCTATAAAATGAGGCCTTTTACAGAAATTCTCCTTGCTCTTGTGATTGAATCGAGCTCGTCGACCTGAAATCGGAGCCCTAATTGTCATAGGCGTATTGCCCAGGCATCCGTGTGCAAGATAGAAGAAATGACGAACACCGCACTCATTCTACTGCTCGCCTCAGTCGCGCCTATAATCAACGCTCAGGTAATCTCCTGGTCTACCGCCCATAGCAAAGCTACGACTGCACTCGGCAAACTATCACAAAATGACAAAATCGGTATCGTGACAGGCATCGGATGGGGAAAAGGTCCATGTGTTGGTAACACCGCTGCACCATCAGGCATTTCATATCCATCCCTCTGTCTACAGGATAGCCCCTTGGGCGTTCGCTATGCCAACCCCGTCACAGCGTTCCCAGCGGGAACAAATGCTGGCCTCACATGGGACCGGATGTTGATGAATCAAAGAGGCGCGGCCCTGGGTGCTGAAGCTAAGGGGTTAGGTGTTAATGTTCAATTAGGCCCAGTCGCTGGTCCGTTGGGAAAGATTCCAGAGGGAGGTCGTGGTTGGGAAGGGTTTGCAACAGATCCGTACCTCAGTGGTGTTGCTATGATTGAGACTATCACGGGTATGCAAGATTCTGGCACTCAAGCATGCGCAAAGGTGTGTATATCAGTCCAAGCCAGATTCCTGCATGGTTTGACCTAATGAACTCTGCAGCACTATATAGGTAATGAGCAGGAGTTGAATAGGGAAAGTATGAGTGCTAATATTGACGATCGTACACTGCACGAACTTTACCTTTGGCCATTTGCTGATGCCGTCCGCGCAAATGTTGCCAGCGTAATGTGCTCTTATAACAAATTCAATGGATCTTACGCCTGTGAGAATGAGGCCTTAATGACAAATATATTGAAGACTGAGCTCGGCTTCCCAGGATACATCATGACTGACTGGAATGCACAGCACACTACAGCTAACAGTGCTAACTCTGGACTTGATATGACCATGCCCGGCAGTGATTTCAGTAACACGCCGAGCAGTGTTCTTTGGGGCCAAGCTCTAGCCAGCGCCATATCTAGTGGCCAAGTTGCTCAGTCGCGACTAGACGACATGGTGTCTCGAATTTTAGCTGCTTGGTATTTAGTTGGCCAGGACCAGGGCTTCCCTGCAGTAGCCTTCAACTCCTGGAATGGGGGGCAAGCAAGTGTCAATGTCACGTCAAATCACAACGAAGTTGCCCATGCAGTCGCCCGTGACTCGATCGTTCTCCTTAAAAATACAAACGGCACTCTGCCTCTGAATAAGCCCTCAAGTATCGCTATTATTGGTACTGATGCTCAGACAAACCCTTCTGGACCAAATGCCTGCACTGATCGTGGTTGCGATACTGGGACTTTGGCTATGGGTTGGGGCAGTGGAACCTGTCAATTTCCATACCTAACAGATCCTCTCACAGCTATCAAAAGTCAAGCTTCCAGTGACGGCACTACGATCACAACGAGCATCAGTGATGATGGCACTGCTGGTGCATCAGCGGCTAAAAACGCCGAGTATGCGATCGTCTTCATCAACTCTGATTCCGGTGAAGGGTAAGTTCATATTTTCTTGAAGTTCTATAGTTTTGCATAATACTAACCGGGGGCAGGTATATAACCGTCGAAGGCGTTGCTGGTGATCGCAACAATCTTGATCCATGGCACAATGGCAATCAACTGGTGCAATCCGTCGCTGCAGTGAACAAAAAGACCATCGTCGTCATTCACAGTGTCGGACCTGTGATTCTCGAAACCATACTGGCTCAACCAAACGTGGTGGCAGTAGTATGGGCCGGTATACCAGGACAAGAGAGTGGTCCTGCCCTCGCAGATATCCTCTACGGGCGCACAGCTCCAAGCGGAAAATTGACTTACACAATTGCCAAACAGACAGCTGATTATGGTACTGCGGTAGTCAGTGGAAATGACAATTATTCCGAGGGACTTTTCATTGATTATCGACGTTTCGACAAAAGCAACATTGAGCCTCGATACGAATTCGGTTATGGATTGTCATATACGACCTTCAAATACTCGGATTTGGCAGTTGATGTTAGTGTTTCTGCTGGCCCAACGACCGGTCAGACAGTTCCTGGTGGGCCTTCCGATCTTTTTGGGTCTGTTGGCACTGTCACGGTGCAAATCACAAATACGGGCAGCGTTGCAGGTTCAGAGGTTGCTCAGCTGTATATTGGTCTACCGTCGTCAGCACCGTCATCACCGCCAAAACAATTACGCGGTTTCGATAAGATTCCTCTTGATGCTGGCGCTAGCGGTAAAGCGACATTCGATTTGACACGAAGGGATCTGAGTTATTGGGATGTATCACAGCAGAAGTGGGTGGTTCCGAGCGGGGAGTTCACTGTGTATGTTGGAGCATCTAGTAGGGATATCAGGTTACAGGGGACATTTACGGTAGGTTAAACTATGATCAATTTCAGGCAATGGCCCATGGGATTCAGCTCAGATGAGCCGATGCTGATAGTAACAAGCCCGGAGGAAGCTCGACGACTTCTACTATAACTTCCAAAACATCTACCGCTACTACTACCACTCCTATTACAAGCAGCAGCACTTCCATTAAAACTACCACAACTAGCTCGGCCACATCACCTTCTGGGCCAACGCAGACCCCTTATGGACAATGTGGTGGACAAGGCTGGACAGGTCCTACAGTTTGTTCGGCTGGATACACATGTAAGGTGACGAATGAGTGGTATTCTCAATGTCTACAGTAGATGTTATATCCCAAAACAAAAAAAAAAAAAAAAAAACTAGCTAGTGGAGAGAGTTGACATCCGATGACCATGAATGAATAGACTTTACGGCGTAGTAGCATGATGCAAGGCCCATAATTAAAGATGAGGTTGCTACCAGCTACGACGAGTAAGTTAATTATTTTTGTTATCACGAAGAGTGCTTGATAGGTGTACATGGAAATGTCCTTGAATATGATACTGCGAGCTATTCCGGGATAAGCCTTGAGTTAGGTTTCCACCTAAGTAGCGTTCAATGTGAGATTCATGTATGAGTTTCACTCATGTCAGGTTGTATATGGAATGATGAAACACCTTGACAATCCAGTTCTTGGAAGTTGTCAAGATGGAATCTCAGTCTAGACCAAAGTCAAGCAGCGAAAGTCCTTTCAATCTGCTGTAACTACGAGACTGGGTCTGACTTGAGAAAAATAGGACATGCATGCAGAATAGCAAAGTGAATAGATACTAGATTAAGCCCTACACATCAAGGCTAAGCTATTCTTAGAATAAATACTCTTCCGTCTGTTAGTTATGATTGATCGTCAGAAGTAAGACTCGATCCTTGGGCAGTCTTAATGTGATCACAATTAATCCTCTCATACAAAAATACACGATGACGACAGACTCGCATTGCCTGACCTGATCATCGTCGTGTTAACGAGAAAACAAAAAGGATAATCGAAGCCGGTACACGGATACCCCTGAATCAAAAAAAGGAAGTCCCCGAAATAACTGAAACTTCGCCTTACCCTAACCTAAAAGCGCCTATTAGATTAGGCGCTGCGGGCGCCGGGGACTCCGGAAGAAACGCCCAAATGTCGTTTGCGCTGTAGGCGGCTTCCGGCGGTGACATTTCCGTGGCGGCAATGTTCTGTTGTGGCTTGTAGCTATTCGCTACGTAGTAGATAAACTGGATACGAGCGGCAAACTTGGCACAGTACTAGGTAGAATAATAATAGTGTTGAGAGCTCACACTTGGCTGTTTCAGGCACTCATGATATCTGGCTGTCTTATCCCGTGACGTAGTGAGGGATAAATTCGCGGAATTCCAGGTTAGGAGATTATCTGAAAGAGCTCATTTCGCTGCTTAATCAGCGAGACTACACGTGTTGATTAGCTGTTCATTTGTTCTAGAGCTGTTGACAAGTATTTCCCACGTACGAACCGCGTAGTCAATCCGGATTGCGGAGAGCTCATTTCTACGTAGAATTGTTCCTAATCGAAACAAGCTGCTTCTCCTGAATCTCAATCAACAAGAAACAACACGTAAATGGCGGTGATCAACACAGGCCAATCCCTATCCGGCCTGGGCTTTGACGCGAACAGATACGCGAGGCTCGACGAGGTCATGTGGTCAACTATTGAGTGTACTGGCGGTCGCTGACTCGCTGGTGAATTGAAGCTAATACAATTGTTGATTAGCAGGAGAAATAAATAGACCAGAAGCCAAAAAAAGTGATTGGCCGTGATACAGCCCCCAGGGGTATTTTTTTGATTGGCTAAATATGTATTAGATCATCTGATTCAGTCTCGTCCTCAGTTCTGTCACAGCTATGTTGTACTACGTACGTTGTTGGGCGTTTTGTATGGAGTCGACCTTGCAAGGTACACCCGGCAGACTCTACGTAGTACGTGGAGTGCCTTACCCAGGCACACCGTCACTCAATTCTAATGATCAGGCAGGCTCTTCTCATTTATTGGACGCTTGTCAGAACACTGTGGCGGAAACTGGCGGTCGGACAAATAATGGGGCTGAGGCCGAGGCATTTTGCGAGGCTGGACCCCGTCCCAATCCAGCAAAGTATCTCCAAGATTGCGTAGAAACAGCACTTTGTGTTTCGTCAGAGTGTGACTGAATGATCATCAGGTTGTTTGACAGGCTTCATTCAGCATGTGTATACTCTGCTGCCTGTCTTGGTGGCTCTTGATCCAAGGCTGCCGTTATCCCAGCTCCAATGGCTGTGAAGAACAGTGTAACTAACTGAGCATGGATGTATGACTTATCAAGCAAGCTCATTGGACGAATAGTTCCAATTTGTACTGTGTACACGGCAGATGTACATGTACGTAACCCCGTCTAGATCATGGAGTGCTTGACACTAAGGCGTCCCAAGTCTGGAGAAGCATTCCTGCCTGGGACCAGACCAGACCGGAAATGGAATCGATCTCAACTTACTTTCTACGAAGGCATAAATAAACCCTTGAATTCCTCTCTTGCTCATCATTCAATTCAATCAATTCAATCAATCCAAACATCTTGTCATTAACATCTACAAATCTTACCTTGTCTACGTCTTCGTTTCAACATCGAGCATCACCCCCCAGCTTGGTCATCTTCTATATACAGGCCCTTACTCTACTGCTTTCTTCTTACTCCATATCTGATCTCTTGCCTGGCTGCGCCACGTGACAATATCATCTCCATTTTCAAACTAGACGACCTCTATCACCATCACCATGCCTCACAAACTCAGCGACTACTCCGACTCCAATTCCACCAGCACAGTCAGCAGTACCGACAGAATACCTGTCGGCGAAATATCAGGTAAGCTGATTTCTTGAAAATCAATTGATGACGATCTCAAAGTCTCGAATTTACTCTCCACAAAGGACCACAAAGGACCACAACTAACCCCTGTCACCAAATCTAGATGCTTCCCGCAGATCCGGTCCTAAACTAGTCGTTGTACATAATGGCGGCGGACCCAGTTACGACGACAAAAGACCGGCCTCTTGGGACAAGAGTCGGTGGAAATAAATCACGAACAAAACTTGAAGTTGCGTGCGACTGTCTTACTGGTTAAGTCAGATAGTCGAAGCGGAGACAAAAATACCTCGATTGGCGGGTTTTCCTTTTTGTTTTTTGTTGAGATTGTTCAAGCGCACATACACGGATTCTGACTGGCTCGGTTTCCGCTTCCCGCGCGTCTTGAATAAAGAAAAAGGGAGAGAGGACAAGAAAAGTGAGGCGGACACTCATCGAGACATCAACCCTTGCGCCAATTTTGAGGCCATACTGGACATATACTAGTACGCTATGTACTATTCCTCTTTCTGCATCGTGCAAGAAAGTGAGGCTTACTAGTCTGTCTCTTCCGCATGTCTCCGACTCCCTTTTTTGCATCCCCTGATTGTTCCGATACTCTCTTTCCGTTTATCCTGGCATCTGGCATCCTGACCGGCCCGACAAATTATCCATTCTCATGAAGGCAGTGCGAGAAGCCTGCAATTCCTATTTCCGGATCGTCCATACCAGTCAGGGTGCGCCGTGCCTTTTCTCCCTTCAAGCTTTCTCACTCGCCCACGCTGCCCTTGCATTAGCCGCCTTTCGTTGCTTTCTGTTTCGCTGCACGCACCTGTACTACTACGTGTACAATCTTGTATGAGTGGACGACTTTGACTTTCTGTTTGCTCTGTTTGTTTGATTTATTCTTGCGGTCAGTGTGTTGTTGTTCGAGACTGCCAGCTCAGTCCAGCAGCATAGCATACATATACATATACATGTACTGTACAGTACATAGTATAGTGTGTTGCATGCTTTACTCTCTTTGTGCTGTTTTCTTTTATTATTGCATCGGACATGATATTGTCGTTTGTCTCGTCTGTTAATTGCTTCAAGTCTCACCGCTTGATCTCAAGTCCTGACAACACTCCACCTTATCATTGTCCGCTGCTTGTCTGTTATACTGGTGTTCTCTCAGATTGACATTAGCGTGCATTAGCTTGTTTTTACTTGCTTTTTCCATTTTCTGCTTTTGGCATCGCATACATTAACCTCGCCGAAGAAGCCATCGCTCTTGCGCGGTCAAATAGTCAACTTCAGCAGCGTTTGATTGTCATGCGATTGTCATGTACCATACTCATGCATCCATTGTGGCGTTTTTGTTCTCCTCTTTTTGGGCAGAGGTCAAGGTCAGATTGTACACTACTATCTATTTATTTCGGGTTACTTTATTTCGCTTTATGGGGTGTACGATACATCCATATCTATATCAGGTTGAATACAAATTGAAGCGCAAGCTTAATTCATGCATTATTTCTACATTTCTTCCTAACCGTGTCTGTATATGGTCCCAAGATAGAATTGCTATCTACCATACTGAAGCAACTCGCCGCTGTCTTCTGTCGGATTAATCGGAAGCGCTGCCATCATAAAACGATTTATATTAACATACACTTCGTTCTTAGATCTGTCGTCCGATTCTATTAAGAGTTTCATCTGGTCATAGAGACCTAGACTAACTCGTCCATTCAACATGGAAATGATACAGTCTCATCCGGTCCTTCTATGCTGAGACCATCTGGGTATGTTCGCCTATCTAAGGCCTTCCTAATCATATCATACTGTTAGTTCCTACAGTCCGACAGCAGTCTTTTCCGCGCTTGATGTCGTTACAGAATAAATGACAGAAAGAGTTAATGTTTCAGTAAATTTCCCAAACAGGAAACACAACCAAACACGCTTTCCCATTTTGAGTCTAGTCCCTTATCGTAATCCTCTACGTGGAGTTCCCGATAAGCAGACAGACCAGATGCCTTCACCCTCTCAAGAACAATCAATTCACCCAACCACAAACCCATACACAAGACAAAATGCATTTCCCAACCCTCCTCACAAACCTCTTCCTTGCCGCAACCCTCGCCGCCAGCGCAACAGCAGCCACAGACGCACCAACTGACCTCAAAATCGACGTCACGCACAGCGTCGAATGTAATCGTAAAACCACCAACGGCGACACCGTCAAAATGCATTACAGAGGTACACTGGCTGCTGACGGGAAACAATTCGATGCCTCGTATGATCGCGGAACGCCGTTGTCGTTTAAGTTGGGGACTGGTCGGGTCATTAAAGGGTTTGTTTACTTACCCCTCTTGCTAAACGAAAGATTGAATTGGGGCTAACTCGGGTGAAGATGGGATCAAGGATTGTTGGATATGTGCGTTGGAGAAAAGAGGACGTTGACGATTCCGCCTCATTTGGGGTATGGTGATAGAGCTATGGGACCGATTCCGAGTGGTTCGACGCTCGTGTTTGAGACGGAGTTGATGGAGATTGTTGGTGTGCCCAAGGATGAGTTGTAAACTACGTACTTGCAACGGAACGATACCTGTGTAATATCCTTGAATGGATTGAATTGTATATATAAAAACAATATATGGGTATCTTCTATCGACAGTACATGAACGACTAATCCATCGCATCTAATTCATTCGTCTCGTCGTCCCCCTTCTCATTCTCAGAGACTAATATCCCGACTAAACACTCCCCCAATATCCCATCCCAATTCACCCACGGATGCGTCTCGAGAAACAGTTTCCCCGAATCTTTACCCGCACCACGTAACAATTCCCCCTTTCCACCGGGATGGAACGAAACGTACGGCGTGATATTATACACTTTCCCATTATAGGATGTCCATGCATCTGTCCCCTTGCGACCGTTTTGTGACTTGAGCATGGAAGGTGTGACTTTGATCAGTGTCGGCGGAAGGTTTGCGCCACGCAGGTTGTTGCGTGGATCTTTGGTGAGTGCGGCCCAGTCGAGCGGCGAGTGGCCTGGTCCGAGGATTACTTTGCGTGATGCTCGTTGGGATGGTGCGAGAGTGCTGGTTGTTAGTCCGTTCGTCGTCGCGGGCGGAGCTCGTAGAGCTGATGCCGCGGAGAGCGATGTTGGGCGGAGAGAGGACGCTTTCAGTTTGGGAGGTGCGAGGAATGGTTGATTAACTGGTTTCAGGGTTGGCGGTCGCCGTTGTGTAGGCGCCGATGGAGGAAGCATGAGAGACGCATTGTTGGTGGTCGGTGTCGAGCTGGAGGTTATTGTAGGCGCATCTTGATCTGTCTGGTCGGAGGACTTGTCGGATTCTTGTAAATTCAGTTCCGGTACTTGTACCGTCGATACTATCGCCGAGGCTTTTGGTGTTGTCTGCGTTGAGTCTGTTTCCGAGTGTGCATTGTCTTGTTGGACGTCGTCTGATTTCGCTTGTGTGACTTCTGCTTGCTGCGCCGACCGCGTGAAGAGGCTGGTCAAACTCCACATACTAGTATGCTGGTATACAAATTCAACAGAATGGAGTCAGAAATAAGGAAAATATTTGTCGAGGCATAACTATATGTTGAGGAGTGGTGGGAGAAGGTAAATTAGTCAGGCTCTGAGACGAGACCGCGAAGATTTCTTATCTTATCGGCCCCGTCATGATCTATCATAGATCACAAACAACAATTGACAACATCTGTGCTACTTAGGACAATCAGATGCATAAGAAGAGCCTCATTGAGAGTGTCTTGGTTGATATTCTTTAACTACACACAGCAAAGCAATAACAGTGGAGTGACTACAGTCTACAGCGTGACAAGGTTGTCGTCTGCCGAGGCACACGACCATATATGTACTAGCAACTACGAAATGTCGTTTTACCCACAAATTAAATACTACTGTATTAAGCCAAGTTCCTGTCTATCAGAATCATAAATCAAAAGCGAAAAGACAGAGTGGCTGGATTCGCACGGAAATATCAGCCGGAGTCGAGCATGATGTCAGCCTACCATCATCTCGACGAAGCTCGAAACATCAGACTCAGTCTGATCATTCACTTCCACCCTACATTTACGCCCAAATTCGAAGATTTAGAGTGATATGAGAGCAAGGTCTCATGTTGCCGACACGAACCATGCATATCGAGGACGCCGTGCTCCTCTTCGACGCTGGAGCCGCCACGGTCAGTCTAGTACTTCGTCTTGAATACCTACTCGATGAATCTAACAGTCAATAGGTGCAAGGCGGACGAGTATCGCAAGAAGATCGCCATGTAATTCTACTACCGCACCAGTTCCCGCCGACAAAATCAACTGATAAATTCGCCTTGTTTGCGACGTACGACGGGCAGTATGTTTGCCTTAGTCTCTACTAGAAGGTAGCTACTGACGAAGATGGTAGTGGCTCTGCAGATGTATCCGAACACGTCCGTCAAAACCTGCCAAACCTCCTCATTAAACGCCCCGAATTCGAAAAGGGTGATTACGAAACTGCAATCATCAAGTCATTCGAGGATGAAGACGAGCTACTTCTCCAAATGGTGATGGAAGAGAATACGCAGGCCGTCATAGCCGGTTCAACGGTGGCGCTGTGTCTGGTCAATTTGACAAAGGGGTTGATGGTTGTTGGGAACGTGGGAGATTCGCATATCTTTCTTGCTAGACGCGATGAAGGGTCGGAGTTTATTACGTGGCAAGTATGTCTTACTTTAGTCTTTCTTCTTGCTGTGCACTTGTATTGATGGTTGTAGGAACGGTTGACTGTAGCTCACAAACCGCATGATCCGTCTGAAAAGAGTCGCATCGAACAGGCTGGTGGCGCAGTGCATACATATGGAGGAACCGCTCGACTCGGTGTGTACGCATGGAACTAACACACTTCCCCTCGACTGCATCCACTGATAATGATAAAAAGGAACTCTAAACATGTCCCGTGCCCTGGGTGACCTCCAATACAAAAACCCAATCAACAATCTCAACCTCACCAGGGGCACCAAAAAGGCGAAACGCGCCAATGCCAGCGGATCCACAATCCGAGGCAATATATTGTCCAACGAAGCGTATGTGCGAACCATTAAACTCGATCCAAACAGTCGATATACGCTCTTGGTTTGTACAGATGGTGTCACGGACGTCACGGATGAGAAACAACTCATGACGGAAGTGATGAGTGACTTTGTGGCGGGGAGAAGAGCAAGAGATATTGCGAAGATGGTTACAACTGCGACGGGGGAGCAGCCGCATAGTGATAATAGTACGTGCGTGATTGCGTTTTTGGATGGAGTCAGGGCGCTGAAGTAGATTTGCATATGTGAAAGTAGATATTGCATGGTGGTGTTGTCAGTGTATATTAGGCCATATTCTGGAATTGCATGTCGTTTATGATAGAACGCGCAACTTCTTCCCTATCAGATACTCCTTCATCACAGGCACGGCCATACCCAACGAGACAATAGTCGCGATCCCACCACAAGTCAATGACAAGGCATGACTAACTCGACATCCATTCAGATACGAAGTCACAACTTCCTGCAGCTCTTTCCCCGAGAACAACTGGCGCAACAGACTCGCTGCTCCGGCTGCAATCACAGCAGAAGAGTCAACGTTCTTGAAATCAGCTAAGCTGGATACAATGCTGCTGGTAAAGGCTGCTTCGGTAGCAGCATTAAACGCCGTCGTGCCCATATTCTCAAAAAACAATGTCAAGGCCGTCGCTTCAGGAATATCGTTTGCGACTACAAGGCTTTGGTTTGCAACCATTGGTAATTGCAACGCCAACCCGACACCGATGGCCGTCACAATCTCATACCCAATCCATCGTTTGGTCGACGCAGTCTCGTCAATACTGTATATCAACGCCACACCAATCGTACCCACAACGGCACCCAACACGGTCAACGGTAAATGTTTACGATACATCGATACCAACCCGTTTGAAATCATGGTGAAGATCGAAATACCCAAAACCAGCGGGATGAGTCGAACACCACTTTGTGATGCAGAGACGTCGTCGATGGACTGGAACTGGATTGGTAGGGAATATAGAAGCGGGAAATAGAGTCCTGCGAGGAAAAAGACGTAGATGAGGTTTGCTGTAAAGGTGGAGTTGCGCAGTAAGCGGCCTTGCACCATGGCGCGGTCACCCATTAGGCGTTCATTCACGACGAATAATCCTGCTAATACTACGCAGGAGACGAGACAGCCGATGACGGGGGCGCTGGACCAGGGCTTGATCACGCCGCCCCAATGCATGGCTGTAATGAAGCAGATCATGGAACCGCTTGCTAATAAACTGCCGCTGAAGTCCATTTGGAAGAGTTTCTCACGAATGCTCGCCGTACTGACTGCATGTTCAGCCTGGCCGCTGGACGTTCGCAGGCTGAAAAATATCCCTATCGCACCTGTTGCCCAGATAGGAAGACTTATCCTAGTCCAAATCAGTCTCGTACTTCATCCAAATATGTATAAGAGGCATACCAAAAACACCACCTCCACGAAGCACGATCCGTCAACACACCCCCCAACAACGGCCCTACAACCCCCGAACATCCAAACGTCACACCCACAATCCCCATATACGCCGCTCTATACTCCGGTTTCGCCGTAACAGCAATAATAATAAACGCACCACTCATAATCCCCGCACCACCCATACCACTAATTGCTCTCCCGACAATGACGGCCGTTGAACTAGCCGCGGTAGCACAGATAACATTCCCAATCTCAAATACGACGCCGGCAAGCAAGAAGCTGGTTTTGAGGGGGAAGTATTTATATGCTTTTCCCCATGAGGAGAGGAAGGCGAAGTTTGTGAGTGAGTAGGCGCTGGAGTACCAGACTATGTCGTTTAGATTGCCGAATTCGGCGGTTATGCTGGGGATGGCGGTTGAGATGATTGTGGAGTCTAGGGCGGAGAGGAAGATGGTGAAGATGATGGAGAGGGTGAGGAGGATGAATTTGATGCCTGTGGGGTATGAAGTGTTTTCATGGTGGATTGGTTCTTCTGCTGGTATGGTTTCGTGGCTGTTGGGTCTTTCTTGTAGTTCGATTGAGGTGATGGTTTCTAACATTTTGATTTTTGTCAATTACAACTCGATTTCGATATTGATAGAATATCAAAGTGTGCAATAACTCATGAGTCAGTGTTTATGAGACTGCTCAAATGGTTAGTGTGCACGATGTACACCTGCAAAACCGCTTAACTTACACAACTATCCGGTCGTACTGGTCTAGCGGCGAGATGTTTTACCCGACTTTCGTACGTATCTTGGGTAAAACGAGTTGTAACCTGTCAGATTGAAAAATCCGCCTATTGTTGGTTTCAAGTGTCTAGTTAGGATCCTACGCTTTTCCTATTTCGGAGACTTATACGATGTACGACCATTAACCAATGAAAGCTAACCTCAACGTTGGTTAGGGTAAAAGTTGGAGTTCTAAGGAGTCATGGCCATTGCTTCTGATATCGAGTAAGAATCTGTGGGTTTCGGTATAAGACAATTATGAGATATTCCCGAGTATCTTAAACTCCATGAATATAGCTAGATAAATGAGTATAAATAGATAGGAGAAGTACTCTTTTCGACATAGTCAAGCACAAAACGCTATATAAGCTCAAAATGCACTACTCATACATACTATCCACGGCACTATGCCTGTCATCGACTATCGGTCTCTCACACAGCTCATCCGCTCTACCCCCTTCGCAAGATCCCTGGTACACAGCACCAGACAACCTCCTCTCCTTCCCAGCAGGAAGCATCATTCGCATCCGACCCGATCCCCTCTCCATCTACGACTCAATAGGGGCAAACATTACTTCAGCAAGTTACAATATCCTCTATCGGACGACCGACGGCAACGATCTACCCAGTTTTGCAGTTGCTACTCTGTTCATTCCTACTCTGTTCATTCCTAGTCTCAAGATAGCAGGCAAGTCTAAGGGTTTGTTGTCGTATCAGATCCCGTATAACTCGCCCACAGTCGATGCAAGTCCCTCATGGACTCTTTTGACGTCCCTCAATTCGACGTTCCCTGACATTGTGGCTGCACTAGAGCAAGGATGGTACGTCAGCGCAACTGACTTTGAAGGTCCCAATGCCACTTTTGCCGCTGGCGTGGCGGAAGGTCATGCTGTTCTCGATGGTTTACGTGCCGTCACTAAGTCATCTTCCTCGCCTGTATCGGATGCCAAAGGTACGGACTGGAAAATAGGTCTCTGGGGCTACTCCGGTGGCTCTATTGCGAGTGAATTTGCAGCTGAACTTCGCGCTTCATATGCACCCGAGATTCAAATTGCCGGTGTCGCTATTGGCGGTTTACCGACTCCCGTTACCGCGGTATTGGATTCCGTGAATGAGACCCCTTATGCAGGGTTGATCGTTTCCGGATTATGGGGTTATGCGAATGCCTTTCCTATAGTGGAATCATACTTGCTGAGTCGATTGACGGACGAAGTCAAGTCGTCCGGTAACTTCACTGCAGGACGCAACATGAACATCCTCGAAATATTTGCCGTTTACGCTGATGTTGATGTGTTTTCTTATTTTGTCGGGGGCGAGGATGATATCTTTTCCAGCCCGCTATTGCAGTACTTTTGGAATACGCAGGGTGTCATGGGTGTTCATGGGCTACCGGATATGCCAATGTACATCTATAAAGCCGTTGAAGATCAATTGGCGCCGGTAGAATACACCGATTCTCTAGTTAACAGGTACTGTGACGAAAGTGAAGCGGCAGTTACACGAAAAGAAGCAGGTGTCAGGATCTTGTATGAGCGGAACATGATTGGTGGGCATGTTGCTGAGGAGACGAATGCAGATGCGAGTGCGGTTGAGTTTCTGAAAAATGCATTGAAGGGAGGATTGGGTGCCAGCTGGCCTAGTGGGAATGGATATGGATGTGTTGTGAGAAATGTGACTGTTGGAAACGATACATCGCCGGATTGGTAGCTTCAAAGCTCCAACACAATATTAGGTCAATGGGGGTGTATTGATAAAACTTGTCTCATCTGAATAGCGGCTATATTCCATTCTTTAAATAATCTCTCCGATTCAGAATCCACTTCTTCATGTACTTCGTCTTCTAGATATTTGTTACTATGCTTCCCAGGTCCTAGGCTAGGATTCAGAATACAAAGAAACCTATACAGATAGCCTGATAAATCAATATACTTCATCTCATAGCTGCTATCTGATCTTTGTTGATAATTTCATCTCTACTTTTAATCACTGCTCCCCCCAGTAACTAAAATATGCCTATCGTCTCTGCTCGAGTAGATGTTATTAATCAGCTTGTGGGAATACCAGTGTATGCAATGCATGCTTAGAGCAGACATTACACATGAGTTAGAAAAGTAATGTTTAGTCATATATTCAATGCTATCTAAATTCTAGCACATCTATACCCATTGACATGTCAGACAGACAGGCTTTCATGCAAGATAAACTCGAACCAGTAACCGGATCCGAACGACCCGAAGACGATATTTCCAACGCCGATACAAATGCATAAATCATAGATACATAACATAGCAAGAAGCAAAACTTTTACTTACAACCTGCTCTTTCTGCGACAAGTGACTAAGCCCATTTACCCAATAATGCCATCAACGCAGCACCAAGGCATATCAAAAAGAATGCCCATAGCACCGTACTTAACGGCGCCCGACGCATGGAAGAACTAAACATAAACTCATGAGCCATCAGTTCGACAAGGGCGGTATAAATCAGAACTCCGGCGGAGATAGAATCGAATACACCGTTGACAATCAACGTTGTTCGACCGCCGGGAGGATACGTGTGGCGCACACCAAGTCCGATTGCGATTGCAATTGGTGTTGAGATTGCGTATCCAATACCCAAAAGGTAAGGTGTGAAGCGTTTGGATTCAGGCCAGGGTAGGGTGGCTAATCGTGAACCCAGTCCGAGACCTTCAAAGGTTTGATGAAAGACTAACACGATGTACAGCGTTATAAAGTCGTTGCCTGATACGGCGAGTGTGAGGCCGATAAAGACGGAGTGGAAAATGATGCCAAATTCCAGAATGAATACAGCTGTGAGTTGGGCTGCGTATTCCTCGGCGGAAATCAAAGGGGATTTGGCGGACTCGAGGTCGCGGTGGTCCCGGGTATGGCTGAGATGGTTGTTGCCAGGGATATGTTCATGTTCTTTGTTGGCAGTATTGATCGGCAATCCAGTGGTAGCATCTATCTCTTGAGTCGGCAATTCCGCATGCAAATGCGAGTGATCGTGCGAGTGTTCTGCTTCGTCGCCGTGCGAATGTCCATGTCCGTGTCCGTCCGGAAAAGAATTCCGCATCACCATCAACTCGACAAAAAACATAACCACGATCGTCATCAACACAATTCCCTCCACCCAACTATACTCAGTAATCGGACCGGTCAGACAAGGATTAGTTAGAGCTTCCTCAGCAGGAGCAAGCAAATGAATAAAAGCCGTGGCAATAATAACCCCTGACCCAAAGTATTTGGCAATGAAAAAAGTCCATGAGGGGATTCCATTCCCACCAAGTCGTTTGGCGAGGACGGGGAAGACGGCGCCAAATAGTGAGCCTACTAAGATGACGAAGATGGATGATATGCGAAGTCCCATGCGACCATCGTAGCCATTGGAGGTGTCGCAGGTATCCATCCTGACCTGACTGCGTTGGCGTGGCGGATCCCCGGAGTTGATAGTACTGGCGAGCGAGACCGTTGAATACTATGATATGATATAGAATATATATATAGGACTCCGTCTATAGTGCTCAGATCGAGGGGTATTGTTTCCGTGCGGACTCAGACTAACCGAAAGCTAACCCCAAGCAAACCTCTTTTGGGAAACCGAGCATGAACTAACAATGACAGCAACGACGGATATGCAGGGAACACTTCTTATCAATTTCGGAAGCTCAATACATGCAGTAAGAACACAAAGAATTGAAAAGTATGGAAGAGAGAATTCGAGAAGAGTGAAAAATTGAGTCGAGGCAGAAAGTGGGCATGAGGACCTTGGGGATACCGTGACAGTGTGTAGGATGCCTCAGGCAGAAGTGGATGAGTGAGGACCTTGCGGACGATGACATCTTGGCTTTTTAAGGGATCTGATTGGTGGGCTTGTGGTCCCTGATGAGCAACTAAGCCTATCGCAGAAGGCGGCTTGCTTAGCTACTGGTGCCTGTCTAGCCGTTTACAGTTAGTCATTCGAACAGCTCTGATACATAGTACATCAGATAAACTATGGTACATTCACTCGCGATATCAGAACAACGTGAGATCAGACAAAGGAAAAAACGCCCGCTCGGTCTAGATATATGCAAAAAGTGAGAAGAAAAGATGGCGTACAGGTCAAAGAAAATAGAGGAAAAGAAGGAAGAGGTCAACCAAACAAACTCGCAACAGTGGGAGCAGTCATCTTATCTAAACTTTCCGGCTCATATGCTTCCTCATCTTCTTCCTCATAGTAATTGTCGCCGCCTAAATTGATGACCCCATTGTACGTCAAATATCCCACCATAGCTACCACTCCAGCAGCAGCCGATGCAATCGAGATATACAAATCCCGACGCTGTGCATTCGCATAATTCGAGACGGTTTTCGCTTCTCTATCGTCTAACCCGGCCGGCGATGATTTGGCAGCTTGCTGTAATCGACTGTTCATGCGAAAATCTTTTAAGATCGGAGTAGCGTCCGCGAGAGTTTTGAGTAGGGTGCTGCCAATCTTGACTGCGTTGATTCTCTCGGGTTGTTTCCACGGAAGAACAGATTTTGCTTTGACCTCGGCTGTTTCCGGGAATGCATCTTCAAGCATCACAACACCACCAAAACATTCAACGCGCATTCTTTCCACATACTTGGCCAGTCGAGGCGTCTTCGTTCGCAGCGACTCCCGAAGCCATGCAGCAGGTACTTCGGGAAACAAAACAAGCGACAAATAACCCAACACCAACATATCCAAACTTGACGGTCGTTGCCCATCAGCTAGCAAATACTTCTTCGCGCCTAACAGCTGGTCAAGTGGCTCAAACAACTCTGCTGTCAAAGCCTCAAGCCGGAACTGACTATATTGCGCCGTTTTACCCAATAACGTCGAAACAGTCTCGCGAGGTCGCGCAATCAGACTTTTCGGAATCTGTCCCGCTGAGACACCGGCTGATGCCCGTTCACGCTCCCTTTGTTGTTCCTCAGTCGCTTCGAGGTCCAGTGAAGAGAGACCCAGATGTTCTGTACGATGTTTGGCGGCATTACGCAACTTCGGAGGTAAGATCCATTGATTCGGCCAGGTGAGTATAGATCCGTAAGCGGGAGATGTACCGGCGTAGTAATTCTGGCTGGAAACGTAGAGCGAAAGATCAAGGAGGAGTTGACCATTGGACTCGAGGAAGGCGGAGAACCTATCCCTGAGAATTAGCAAGACCACTTGCAGGTAAAGTGGAAGAGAAGCATACGCTGTGATATCCGCTTTATCCAACCCATCCCAATCCGCATCAAGATCCCATTTCCCTTCCGAATACTGGCGTACATAATCGACTATATTCCGAAATTTGGAAACCCATATCTGTCCATCTTTCAATGCCGGTAACTCATCTATCACACCACGATGTTAATTCCATTATGACATCAACCCTTGCCGAGTCCGCGACGGTGAGAAAGAACGTACTTGTAGGCGACACAGAAGGATCACTCGACGCAACCACCACCCATTTGCCCTTGGGAACCGTCTTCACAAAATATGCGATTGTAGCAAGGCATTGGGCGTCAATTGATGGCAGGGAGAATGCCGGGCCCCAGATGTGAAGTTCCAGTACCATTTTTGCCTCTGCAAGCTGACAGATGATAGCTTGGGTATATTCTTGCGTGACCCTCGGAGCGTGAAGCGGGAGATTGTTTCGAATTGTTTGAGTTGGGCGGAGCGGAAACAATGCGGAGAAGTCACGTGATTTACTTCCCGCTTTGAGGTACGTAACATGGAGATATAACTTGATATTAGTTGTGAGTGAGAGGATGTATGTTATTGATGATGGATATTGAGATGCTAAATTAATTATAATAGCAAGAAATGAATTGTATGCACAAGGTAAAGTCATGGGTTGAGAATTTGGGTTGATGCGGGTTAAGCCCTAACCCTATCGATATATCGACCCTTGCCTACATACTCTTCAGGGTTCTTTTGCCTGCTATATGAACGCCTCTCGACATGCCTTGATTGTATAGAATTTCTCCGGCGCCCACGGCACCCCTTCGACCGTGATCTGAAACCCCTTCTCCTTCAACAACTGCTCAATTTCTCCGCGGATACAAGACTTCTCCATCGTCTCCAGGACAATATTCCGTACGAGAGCCCAATGATGATCATCTAAACCTCTCAGGACATCGAGTTCTGCCCCTTCAACGTCAATTTTGAGTAGATCAATAGTGTTTGCGCTTCTAACATGGCTGTTATTGTTTAGAAACTCCGACAGTCGTTGCAATTTCACATCCACCTCATACGAGCCTCCAAACCAGTGATCCGCGAGCTTCTGACCATATATTTTTGTAGCTTCAGCGTGTAAATGGATCTTCTCTTTTGGTTTTAGAGTTGAATTACTCGGTAGAGTTGGATAGATTGTTAATTTTGCTGAACACGTTTTTGTGGATAATCCTATTGGGAATACCTCCACACCATTATTGTCGGCAGCGCCACCGGCAAGGGGGATATTGTTCAGGGCAAGATTCCGACATAAAAGCTCATAGAGCTGTGGCGCAGGCTCAAAGGCGAGGATCTTAGAGGATCGGTATTTCTGTTTCATGTACAGAGTGAACAGGCCAATGTTTGCACCGGCGTCGATAATGAACGGGGATCTCGTTTCTGGTTCTGAAGACGGTGACTCTGTAGAGGAGAATGAAGGCTCTGGAAGGAGATTCGGAATCTCGTAGCAGTGATCTTCGAATATTTCCTTATACATGAACTGGGCTTCTTTTGCGTTGGGGGCGTAGCAGGATAGGGTTTTGGTTAGGGATACCAGTTCTTCTGTTGCCATGGTTGATCTTGCGTTACTCATGATTGTTCCTGTAAAGAGATTATTATTTCGATACTGCTATTAAGAAACTTAGGCAACGACATCAGAACATACGAAAGTACGACCATGCTCGATCCCTGCACCCAGTTATAGAACCCGGAACTATGACCTCACTGATGAGGTGAGACTTCAGATCAGCAAATACTCACAAGGCTGCCAAGGTGATAATGCATGGATTACTCTCCGAAAGTAACCTCGTGCTTACTCCTTCGTACTAAATGCTGATGCTCGACGCATGCGTTGCCCCTTTTAGAAACGGTTGCGGGGTGCTAGGGCTGGGGAATTGAGCTAAGCTTCAGCAGTCAACTATCGGAGTAAGATATTTAATGCCTAGAATCCTAAGATTTAACTACTGCTGGGAATAGAAATAGATAATAATATATTAACAATAGACGTACCAAACTTAGGGATATAGTATAGTTAAATCCAAATCAATCCGTAATGAAAACACAAGCAAAGGTATCACAATTCAGCTCAAACCCATGTTAACATCATCCCCTAATCCAAACTCCCTTTCCGCTCTTTCTGTGCCACCAGTTGCCCTAGCACCCCACCGATCAAGCCGATTTTGCGCATCCTCAATCTCGCGATCTCGGATACTCTTCTGACTGTCTGCGTCGCCGCCGTCACTTTCCCCGCCGAATGCCACGCGACCTAGAGAACTTGTGGTGCTCCGTTGGCCGGGGCTACTGCTATATGGATATCCAGGTTTAATTCCGTGGTCACTTGCGCGGGAACGATGTAGACTCACGGGTCGGGAATTAGTCCTCGCCGTGCTTGATGCGGAGGGTTTATCTTGCGAAGAAGTGGAATTGTCCGCGTCTTGGTTATTGAATGAGAATGTGGATGCATTTGATGGTGATGATAGGGTGCTTCGGTTCAGATCTTTCGAGCCATTGAACCATCGACGTTTTCGTACACTTCCTCGAGGCTCTGTCGATGCCATCGATTGAATACTTGCCGCGTCATCCTGCACTTTGTCCGTGCTTTCAGGAATCGACCCATTTTCATCAACTTCGACAAGTTCAGCATCTCTGTGCCACTTCCGACGGCGAGTGTACCGGCCCCAGCTGTCCCCTCGTCGGCCGTCTTGCCACTGTAAAAGTTAGAAATAATACTAGACCAAATATCTCACCATCGAGATTTACCTTGTTATCGTAATATATCCAGCCACCACCGTCACTGGTATTATCGCCGCCCTCAATGCGCCATTGGCTTCCTTCAACCCAACGCCATACGGCATTACCACCATTAGCTTCAGGAAGTTCGAAACTATCTTTTGGTGGCACAGGATTCAAATGTTCATCCGTCCAGGCTGCACGCTCGTGCGGGAACAGTGAATACGTCCATCCAATGCCCAACCACCGTCGCTGATTCTCATACACGATAAAAGTGAATCGCACACCAGCATTGCTATTGTTGGACGTTGCAATCGCCGTAGCATGAGTTTTTGATTGAGCAGTTTTTGACTTGTCGACTGCTTGATCTGCTGGCTTTTCCGTCGAGAAATTGAGTCCCGTAAGAAAAGCGCAGATACGCCGAATAGTCAATGACCGCCATAAAAGAACCCTGAAGACTCGCGCAGGGCTGGAATGGTATGTAAGGATAATGGTTCCAACACTTAGAACAACCCGTCGAGTAGTGATGATATAAAATGGGGGAAGGGTGAGAAGTATCCATATCGGCGTAATACAAATAATTCGAATCAAAAGCGAGGTCAAAGCAGGACGCGTAGTAGCGGATGTTGCGCTGCTTTGTGTCGAAAGAAAATCCGTCATTTCTCGCAGCGGTCCTAGCATGATATTGCATCTGGTAGTAAATTCTCTCATCGTCTCGACAATCTCGTCTAGGCTTTTCTGATGCCGACTAGACACTTCAGACGAGTGTCTCTTGTGTCCATGCTTTTCTCCCGTTACCCCGGTCGACGAGAGTGGCGAATATCGTCTCGAATACATTCCTAGAATCAACGAGACCACCACTAGTATTGGTCCCGCGTATAAAATAATGGCATCGGAATACAGAACAATAGCCCAAAATCCGGCCACCAGCAAGAAGCTTGCCCATGGATCTCCGCTAGACCATGTTAACAGACCGGCGAGTTTGTTTAATGGTAAGATGAATGGGTGAGAATGCGCCAAAGCACGTGTAATGGGCGGAGGTGTGGCGACTAAAAGAGGAGATTTGCGATTAACGATGACGCTCGAGCGCTGTCGTGATGTGAGTGACGAGCCGGCTGTAGTTGTGGGTGAGAATGCGGCCACGGTGAGTGGAGGGTCCCGGGGATTGCTGGACTGCGCGCCATTATCTGAAATAACAGACGGCGGCGACATGGAATCGGCCCAGGGGGTTTCTATTGAGAATCCAGGTCAAAAGGCATATTTCCAATAGAATACCAGCAGCGATGCTTACCAAAAGCTGCCATGCACAAGAGCTGTGGAATCCGTCAACTCCCTCCCAAGGTTCATTGCGGCTGTCGCAGATCACGATCAACTATCCGAGTCGAGAGTGTATCGATAGGTATGTATGCTGATGAGCGAATGTATGAAAGGAGAGAATGAATGAAAGTGCAGCGATGAGACTAAGTGAACTGGTATGAGAGTTGGATGATCGTCGGTTGCGGGGAGCCGAGAAAGGCAGAAGTTGGCACTGAAGCATGTGACCGCCTTCCCTGGCGGGTTTTGAGTACGAAACTCTTTTTACTTCTGCCTGCCAATACGAGGACGATATGAGACTTAATTTGTTATCGATCTATTTGTAGTGCATTTTTTCTCTATTCTGTAAAGCTTTGATGTTTGATCTTGACCGAAACAATGCTTGGAGTTCTCCACTCCCAACGAACCTAGGTTCATCAGAATGCCTAGTCCACGATAGACTTAGTGCTGCCTTAGGGTTGTATATGTCTATCAGGGTTACAGCAGGGTTATAAAGCTAGGTCGTATTTAGGGCTACGGATTAATAGCCCTAGTTTTCTACAACTGTTTTTCATCAGGACATTACCAGCCCGTTCCAAGTTCCAATATACAATGACAGGATATCACCTGACTCTCGTAGACGCCGGCCTGCTATGTTGGGACTAGCCCGTTTTAGGCGAGGTGTTGATATCAACCCTCGACCTCACCACTTAGCTAGAGCACATTCCAGATCCACCAACTAGCGAAAGACTACTCTGGAAGAACGCGCCTTGGGCGGAAATCAGTTCTAGAGTAGCTACAAGTCTACAGGTAGTTTCTTTGGTTTGGTCAGTGCAATAGCATACAGACCGCCTTATGACAGTGGTGACAAAGGCAGTCCTGGAGCTAACACTAAGAGCAAAGCCTTCCCCATATGCTAAACGGTGATGGACAACGGATCTAACACAGCTTCGCCGGATGTATACCCCCTGGAGAAATCAGGCTAGATCTTAATGCAGAAGCGGTTACGCGAGCCCGGAACTTGAACGAAAGGCCAAAGAAGCGGAAAAGGAATATCATGCTGCGATCCGCAAGCAGAAGGAGGTCCACTGGGAGGACTTTCTTGCAGATGATGCAAACATCTAGCAGGCAACTAAGTATCTAAAACCTAACAGTAGTCTATTCTAACAAAATACCACCTTTGGAGAAGCTAGATGGATCTATTACCAAAGATAAAATGGAACACGCTGAAGAGCTGCTTGCTACGTTCTTTCCATGTCTACTAAAAAGGATTAAAGATGAGGGAACCCAGCCACAAAGTGAGTCGATACACGTGCCTGATCTAACTATGGAGGAGATCAAAGGGAAAATCTAGTTATGCCATGGAAAACACCCGGAGAGGATGGTCTTCCAGCAATGGTGTGGACGCTCCAGGTTCCCATTAACTTGTAGTGGAATTCAATCTTTTCCTGAAATCTTGATGCCACATCCTGGTATTCAGGTATGAGTCACCATAGGTTCGGAGGGACTTTTGGCCTTAAAATCCTAATGTGATGTCCGAAATCGTCAAATACACACTTCCGGCTCGCGCGGGACTGGCGTAAATCTCAAAATGACGCCCTTTCAGTTCATCAACTTCCACTACATTATCTTCCGTGGATGTACCTTTAGGAGCGTGATACTTGATCCCTTTGCGCTCAAACTTAAGGTAAATAAGAAGGTAGTCATTCAAATTGAGATCCGGTTTTATGTTATCCTCTATACAGACAACATTTTCACATATGTTTTCGCCTATTGTCCTGGGGACCATGCTAACCACTTTTCCATCAGCGATGTAGGTAATCTCGACTAGTGCTTCTGGGGCCCAGGTTAAGGGCCGTAGCGTCCGGTCCAGGCAACGGTAGAGACTAAGTTCGAAGTTTAAAGTATATTGTTCATTATGTGGCTTCACGGTAGAGGTCAGCTGGATGGAGCCTGGGTGCATATCCCAAGATATACGCTGGTAGAAATATTCTTAACGAGTTTTGTACGACCCATGCCGAACTGTCTATTTTTTCTCGTTGACGTGTTATCTCTCTTAGCCAGTCGGTTTCGGAGAGCCCTCTCGATATGAGAGACATGTTGACGTAGGTTGTATGTGTTTTTCCCTATTAACGGGGGGTATTGAAGCATATATTCTTTAGTAATGATAAGGTAATAGTATAATTCAAGAGAGATTATGATTATTTTTAGAGGAGAATACGGCCATATTGTAGTTGAGTTCTTTTATATTTTATCTCCATGAGTCAAGATAAGTCACTTTTCTAAATACTGTCATATATTTGACGCGGTATACCTTGACACAGGTAATAAGAGTCCGCAAAGCAAAGAAGTGGTCCGGCGTTCACCACCAAAATGTATAACTTCAGACGAGATAGTGAGATGAACGAGGTCATACAACGACTAGTGCAGATCTATCACTCACTTTCCCGAATGCACCAAAATCAATTTTTCAGCTACCTCCTCTAGAAAACACGTGGATCTCTTGGTTCATCAATATCCTGTCAATTATTGTTGTGAAATATACGACAATCTATTAATCAACTACTTGATGAAGCACAAAAGTTGATAGTAGATATACTAGCAGGGCTTACGCTCTGCTAATTGGTTCTCGATAACCCTCTACCCAGGTATGAGCCAGATTGGCGCAGAGTAAAACCTGAACAATATAATCAAGACTCAAAGAAGCCTAATTTACATAATGCCAACCAAGTAAATATAAAGAGCCAGAGAGATGAGTCAAAGAAAAAAAGAAAGCTTGAATCTATCGATTGCAAAAACAGACAATACAATCGCACTTGCATCGAGTTTTTTCATCCGCAGGAGGCTCACTTGGACCGAATCGGGTGCGTGGTTGAATTTTACACGTACCACCAAGGATGTTATCCGGGTTATCCTTAATCAGGACATACGACGTTTGCGCAGATTCACAGGTTTGCTGTGCCGGGTCAGATTCGGGATCCTTGATGTATGTGATTGTGTCTTGGTCGAACTGGAGACCAGTGATAAGGACTTTCTACCATCGGATATCGTCAAATGTGTCTTTGAAGAAGGGTTTGCAAAAAATATCGCTACCTTTAAGCCAGGCGTTTCTCCACACTTCTTTCTCTTGCGAGTCTGACATGTAAAGTACTCGAACTTTTTGGTATGGTTTTGCCCCAATCCAGGTCTCGCCCGTCTTTCCCAATAAGGAGAATTTCGACTTTGTACAAACGGGGACCTTCAGGGTTCACGATTAACTCGCCGCTGATAGTGAAGTTAGCATTGGTTTGGTTCAGGCCGCCGTACATGTCTTCCAGTCCTTGGTATTCCCAATGGCCTGGTTTGGGAGTTGTCTCGTTCATCTTCGGTGTGAGAGGCATGTTGGACAGGTCAAGATCGTAACCTCAGATTCCCAGTCAATAAACAGGAGAACTCCTCAACAGAATCTTCCTCGATAAAGATGAGTCGAAGCGATACTTCTTTTCTTGTTAGATTCAGATATGTTGCAGCAACTTCTATATGTTGAAACTAGTTCTTTTTGCTGTGGTGGCGCGGTGTTGAACAATACAAATATTGTAACGAAACAATGAGACATTCGATACTCCATTTTGAAGTGTAAGCATATTAACGAGGCCCTACTCCGAGATTGAAAGCACACCGAGTAAGATCGAGTATGGAAACACGTACTTAGCACTTAGGCTCTCAGCAAAGCATGTTGACTTGATCTTGATTTGAGTATTTGGATTCACCTAGTAAAATTCACACAAAGGATGTGTTGATTAGGTTGGCAGGTACGCATCTCTATAATTTCCTGGACTGTTTCTTGTTCCGATACGTTATGGCTCGCATTGAAGTATTTCATTGTATTGCATTGAATTTGAGGCCAATAACAATGGACTTATCCCAGCGCAGGTTTGGTGTGTCTGTGAAATAGGTAGCTTCTTGATTGTCACTGTCGCCAATTTCCAAGCGAATGAGCTTCGATCTTTCCTCCGTTGAATCAGTGAAGTAGGTTATTTCGACTGCTCCTGGTGTAGCCCATGTCAGACACTGTTCCGTTCCGTTCACGAAATCGTAAACGCAAATTGTGAAGTTGTAAAATTCCTGTTCAATCTCCATGTCGCAGTCGATCTAGATTTCCTCTGGAGAGGGTTGGTTTGCATCCTGATAAAATTTTCGTAACGTCTCTCCCGCCACTAGCTCATGTGGAAGCCTCCCTGTTGAGTCTGCAGATACTGGAGACTGCGTCGAAGAGGTATTCTGCATGAGGGGCATATTGAAGTAGACGTGGTTCATAATACCCAGCTTTCCCGATTGGAAGTAATGCTTGACACATATTTTCTTCGGCAATGGTAGAGTAATAGATGCAATTGAGCCATTTTATATTTCATTTCGTGAGTCGGAATGGCCTTGACTCGGGTAATAAGAGTCAGCAGTATATAATCAGACTATTATCATGTATCTTGACTTAATAAACCTTGAAACAAGTCAGCGAGTCGTACAACTCATTGTTAGTTGTGAAGAGATGAACACCATTCTCTAAGGTAGATGGGACGATCCGAGTCATCAAGTAACACAAATTCGTCGATAAGTTTATGATTAATGTATATACGTGCCGGAGCACATCCAAACCGCTCTGCGGTGTTGGCACTTTTCCGCACGGATATACCCCATATACAGCGATATTACTCATTCCGTCCATACCACCGTATATGGTAGATTTTTTACGTCTGAACCCTGTAACATGGCAGAAGTGGGTATCTGATGATGATGGATTTGCTTATTCCATATTGTATGACTAGCACACCGACTGAGCAAATATATCGACAGCTCGTTTCATCTCTTAACAGCTGGCAAGTGAAATGGACATCCATCTCCGCCTTGCATGACTGTGTGTCGAATCCACGTTGTTCTACGGACTGTGGTCAAGTTAATAGATTAGTAGAAGTTCTATTCTTCAAGAAGCCATTTCTTAATTCACAGTAACAAGGGTAGGGCGTCGTCTGAGGTCAAAACAAAGTAAACCTACTTTGACCAATCATATTCGAGATATAAATAGATCACGTGAGTTGGCTTTGAGCTAGCCGCATTTGGTCAAAGATTTTTCTTCGACATTTCTCTTCCGAACAGTCGCCGCAAAGTCATCAATCGCATCACGCTGTCCTTACAATTATTCATACTCGTCTAGGGCCATCACAAATAAGCATCATGGTATGTTGATATAAGTTTTCAATATGTCTCGATCAATATGACTTACTACCGAGAATTCTTCCAGGCTCACCGCATCCTCACAACCCTTGTAGTAACTGGTACCCGAGTCTTCGGCCGCGCCTTCGCAGAAGCCTACAAGCAAGCGTCCGCCAGCTCTAAATATGCCGCCGAAATGAAAAAGGGGAATGTTACGGGCGCTAGCACATACGCCTCTAACGGACTCACGCTCGACGAAGCATGCAAAATTTTGAACGTGAAACCTCCCCAGGCCGGCGAGACACAGCTCGAGACCGTCATGGAACGATTCAAAAAATTGTTTGATTTGAATGATCCTCAGAAGGGTGGAAGCTTTTATTTGCAGAGCAAGATTCTGCGCGCGAGAGAACGAATTGAGATGGAGCTCCGCGAGACGGAGCGCAAGGCGAAAATGGATAAGGAGTTGAAAGAGGGCTGGAAGCCGAAGGTGTATAAGGATCGGTGATTTACCACCTATTAGCAATTTCGCCAATTACTCCATTTCATTCGAGTCGACTCTACTCGTCGACTAGAATCCGGGCATGATTCCTGCCGTCGGCCCGTCTTTTACTACGAGCTCGACACGTTTTATCATTTACCATCTCCATTCTTCGTTCGTCTATTCCGGCATCATAGAACTTGTACTATACAGTGGCGAAAGACGTCCGATCTGTTGTTTATTCGGTTGCGGCATAGCATGGCGTTTTGTTGGATTGTTTGATCGTATGACTGGTGCGCCGTACGGATCTAAATCATATGTGCAAATATATGGCCAGTCATCTCGACGAATTCTTGTACTTATATGATTATATACTTAATGGATACGGGCCCATAACGGTTAGATTACTATTTTTCTCTTCCTAAAACACTAACTAGTTGTCTTTGGCCGATGTTTACGTACACCCAACTGGCTCGCACGAGTGGACAGCTGACGGCTAACCGAGAATTGCAGATTTAAAAAGTGGCCAACATCATCAAGTGCATGACTAGAAATGTGCATATCAATTTTTTAATAAGTTACTCAGGCTACGAAGTAATACGTGAAAATAAAATACTCGGAAAGTTGGTCCCATTGATGCTCTAACTCTACATTCCACCAAGATCTAGAATCTGTTCCTGGGCTAAACGTATTGGGTCTGATGACACTGATATCAAGCCTACAACCCTTCTGAACGCCTAAAAGGTTTGACCATCGACGCCGCAGTCACACTTTATTAATACACATACAGATTGTCAGTACATATACACTAACAAAGCTGAAAAAGAATGTTGACAAGAAGCGTATGCGTCATATAGAAGCCTGCCTTATTGTGAATGACTGAAATAATGTGATTACTTCTCCTGGTATCGAGAGTTCCCAATGCTGAACAGTGTCACCTGTTAGTGAGTGTATTACTTGTCGAGACATCGGAACGCCGAGTTGGAGTTAGTATCTTCTGGTTGCTGACTTAATAAGCTAGGAAGTTAGTGATCAGTAAGTAGGCCTCTGATACGTCTTTATAGTGACTTAAGCAATCATTATCTGACGATATCTTCTGTGAGACGGCATCAGACCTCATATCTCTTTTATCGACATCTGATATCGGACAACTCATTCACAACACCTCAGAAGATGAGTGCAGAGCGTGGTTGAGCTGCATAACATGAAAGTTGAAAGGAATTCGGCAAGATCAGACTATGTTAGTGTCTTGATATATGGTGGCTCTGGTGAGATGTGACTTGTGAAGAACAAGATCCCCCAACTTGCCATTTTGAGCCTAGTGGTATCTCCACTCGGAGATCCGCTGGGGCCTGTTGGATTCTCCATTTAAATTAGGTTTAGCGTACCAACTAGCTACTTTCACTTTGGTGTTATTTCACACAAGCTGTCTTCTCTCGCTTCGCTCGAGAGACAGAGGGGGGAATTCAAAATCAAAAACTCCGTATAAATATAAATGTGTATAGACTTGGGAGAGCTCCAGCTAATTGGATATTGCCTAGCCTGTATGCACGTGATACGGCTGCTAAGTCAGATGTTCGCAAGCTGCTGTATTTCTTTATATAAAGGAGGGATTGTACCATAAAATACAGAGTATTAACTACTTAAGAATTAGGTACGTAGTCGCCAGTCGAGGAAATTTCTTAGATAGGAAAGTTAATTTAACTACATAGTTAACTATCATCAGGGTCAACCAGGGTGATAAATAGCGAACTATGACTAGAGACTCGACATGAATATAATACACTACTATATCTACGACCTCCTTAGCTTTTTGGGAAGTTGAACCCACTCTGGGCAACAGTGACATCGCGTCCTAAAGTTCAGCACGCCTAAAAGTAGTGGAGATGCATGCGCTGAGAGCTAGGCCCAACGAGCAGCCCCAACCGCTTTTGCAGGGTAGAGAAGGACGGTTCAGGAAATACAAATGTTGCAATGGCTTTTGTCGGAAGGCCCTACAAGGCAGATTTTTTACCTCCCAAAAATGTCGCTGAAGGGACTATATTTGGCCCATCCATGGCCATCTGCGGTGCCATGCTTACTGGTAAAGATTTGCCGGATAATATGGTGGATTCCCTTGCAGATTTGGGCAAAGGCGTATCCCAATGCAGATGCTCCTGTCATGTTGGATGAGAAAATATCGAAGGATGCAGCTATCTTCCATCAGCTCACCACCTCACGAGTCACGACGGACTATGTCAAAAACCAGTGGTAGAAGTAAAATGGCTCTGCTTCCCTTTCAGAAGAGAGGGACTGTACTTGCTAAACACAGAACTTGCAGATCCTTTGGACTTATGTATCCAACTCGCAGTTGAAGCGGACGACCAGCCCCAAAAAATAGTGCTAATAGCTACATGTTCTTTGCTTTAGCGGCCTGGTATTATTACAATTACCCCGAGACTATATAGCGACTTTTTACAAGAGGCAGCTCCGATGATACTCTCCGCATGACCGCGAATTCATGATATGAGTAAAATCGTGGAGGATTTGGGAAGCAGAGGAAAAGAGGCAAAGAGAGGTGGAAGACGATTGGGTTTGGGCTTGGTCTTGAGGGGACGTACTAGTATTGTAAAGGAAGAAGAAGTACATAGTTCATTTACTAGTATTAGACTAACTAACTTGCATGGTACTATATGACAAGAGCATGCGTGGGTACTTTTTGAGTAGTTGCCTAATCATCGGAGAATTTACCTTCGTTGTTAGGTTTCCTTCTATTTGCTTCGGCCACCCATTTCGGACCGCTGTTCGTTCGCACGAATACATATTTACCTACAGTAGGTTGATTCGGACGGTTGCTAATGCGTTGCGAAATAAGTATGCACACGTTCTGGGGACGTATGATCAAGCTTGTATGTTTCCCAACTGACTTTTTGAGAACAGCAGGATCTCGTGGATAGGCAGATACACTAGTCGTATTGATCATAATCTGCGAAATGGAGTTCGATCTAGGCGTGATTGCAGCATGCTGTCCTGCAATCGTCCCATTATTCAAACGGAGAGAATCACGCAGATAATATCATTACATGGACGCTACGCCTGCCGATGACTCTGAACGTGGTGGTGCTAGTAGTGGTGGTAATAGGGGAGCTTCTGGTCCCTATGCGCCGCATCAAAAATGATCAAGATGACGTACAACAGAGCACTGGAGAGTCCACGAAGACTCAATTCGGAATCGATAAAGAACCCTGTAGACACTCAAGCTGTTCAATGACGCACCTTGCCGACACCACCAGAAAGTGAGAGCACTTCAAGACTCCGTGACAACAAGCCACCTGGCTGGTCGTCTTAGGTTTCGTGCTTGCGACTGAAGATGTAAACTACTCACGCTACAACATTACGAGTCACGACATGAACATCACAGGCCAACTGGTGTAGCTAGTTTAATCGCAGCGAGGGATGGATCTGTACACTGGTTATAACTAAATGGATATAGGAACAAACGATATTTGACGAGCCACTAGAATATATTGAATGTCAGCACTATACCTACATCAAGCATAGCATGAAGCACGTCCCATAGTGGCGATATCAGTCATCTTACCATATTTCAAGCAAATTTATCCTTTTAGGCAAAATACTCCCCGCTATTGCTTTTTCGACGGATCGAAATGCTTACACTGTCACTTTTCTCATGGAGAAAAGAAACAAGGATCAATGATAGGTTAGGGATCCTAACTTAGATGCATAATTTCACATGCAAAAGGTATATGTAATATTAATAAGCCGCGATCGGGAGGGGCAACTTTTTTAATTTTTCCGCTTATCAGACGATCTTATCGATCTGGCTGTTCGATCGATATAACCTTCCTTTCTTTCCTCTACATCTCTTACAATTCATTCTTTTTGTATTTTGTCGCTCGTTATTTTCAAGTTTTTAGAGGAGAAATTTTATATACAAACGAATGGGTAAAATGACTACACGGCCGCCTCCATCCAAACACCTAACGCCGCTCATCCTCGGCACCGCAACCTTCAATACCCAATACAACGCCGACCCTTTCTCCCTCCCCTCTACAGCCATTGTCCACCGCGCCCTGAGCTCCGGGATCCGCGCCTTCGACACATCCCCCTATTACGGACCCTCCGAAGAAATTCTCGGCCAAGCTCTGGCCACTGAACAAGTATCCCAACAATTCCCCCGCAGTACATACCAACTCCTCACAAAAGTTGGCCGAGTCGCCGAATCCTCGTTTGATTATTCCCCGGCTTGGGTACGATATAGCATTAGACGCAGCCTGAAGAGGCTGCGCACTGATTATTTGGATGTGGTCTATTGCCATGACGTTGAATTCGTTTCCGCGCCTGAAGTGCTTGAGGCAGTTAAAGAGTTGAGGCGAATCCGGGAGGAGGATGGATCGATTCTTTATGTAGGTATTTCGGGATATCCGGTCGAGACTTTGTGTGAATTGGCGGAGTTGGTCCTCCAAGAGACTGGCGAACCGTTGGATGTGGTCATGTCGTATGCGAATTATAATCTTCAGAATATGCGATTAGCTACCGAGGGATTGGCGAGATTACGTGCTGCGGGTGTGGATGTTGTTCCGAATGCTTCGATATTGGGGATGGGTTTGTTAAGGGGTCAGCCAGTGTTTGATTGGCACCCCGCACCTAAAGGGTTGAGGGATGCGATACATAAGGCTAGTGAGTTGGTCAGCCAAAAACTTATGAAATTGGAAACGGTGGCTACGAGGTTTGGACTTGAGTCGTGGCTGCGGGAGGGTTCACCGGTGGGTGTGCTTGGTCATCCACTGGAGGCAGCAGATGCATCTACGTCAATATTCAGTAAAGGTCAACGACTGGGCGTTACTGTTGTAGGCGTTAGCAAGGTGAAGGAAGTTGATGAGTTGGTGGCAAGTTATCGCGAGGTTCTCGATGGTGGTGCCTTCTTAAGCGGAGAGACAGGACGAGCTTCTCAAGATATCGAATTGTATAATATGGTGCGAGCAGCCTTGGGAGATTGGGTTGGATATGCCTGGCCGAGTCCCGGGGAGGGCTACCTTAATACGTTACCTGAGGAGCATTATCAATTGTTACGAGAACAGGAGACAACCACGACAACGGCTACAGGAAGCAAGGGAGAAATTGCAGTGAGTACGACTGAAGTCGGTGATATTGCTGCCTAGATGTACATACACGACATTTTCACGGATTCTTACAAATATTCAAACTCAAATACATTCTTAACACCGATCTCCGAGCTCGGAGATGATGGGTGATACTGAGACATATGGTGTAGGCTTGGTGAAGTCATACAATGTAGCCATTCGTACTCCTTGAGAGAAAATAATTCCCATCTTGGGATGAAAGATCTTATCAGATGGTGGGGTGCTCGGTCTGCATATCCGTACTTGGTAAATCCGAGGTTGTCGGCACGTCCTCTCCTCGATCTGGCCAAAAGCCTTCAAGTAGTGCGGAGATGAACATCTCGGCCTAATATATCCTCTTAGGTGATACTTGGGTATAAATATGGTGCTACACCCTTGCCTTTTCGTGTCATTGCCATCGTCTCAACTTCCGCAGATTCTCTAATTGGATTTATCCTAGTGTAAAGTGCATACATTCTAACAGCCGACTCAACATGCCTCAACCAACTATTGAGAACATCGGAAGTTACGATGTATGTCTCTTTCCTCTATGCTCAGATACTGATACTAATGATAACAAGGACCTCCGTGAACTTCATCTTCTTCACTACATCTACTCTCTTCCAAACCTCTCCTCCTTACGCAACAACCCAGCCGCCATCATACGCGAAATCGACACCTTCTCTGAAAAGACAGGCAAGATACTTATGACTGTTGGCCCTGAAAAGGGTGCCTTTCTCACTAATATCATTGCTGCCCGTAAGCCATCCACAGTCATCGAATTGGGTGGATTCGTTGGCTACTCCGCCATTCTTTTGGGTGATGCCTTGAGAGCGAACGGTGGGAAACGGTATTTAAGTCTTGAGATCAATCCTGTGAATGCTGCTGTTGCAAATTTATTGATTGAGTTGGCTGGGTTGAGGGATGTTGTGACTATTCATGTTGCTCCGAGCCATAAGACTCTTGCCGAGTTTGTCAACGATAATGTTATTGACTATATTGAGGTGATGTTGGTTGATCACTGGAAGGATCGGTACCTACCTGATCTGTGGCTTATGGAGAATTTGGGCCTGTTCAAGGCTGGTGTTACGGTCCTGGCTGCTGATAATTGTCTGATGCCTGGTGCGCCGGACTTTTTGGAGTGGGTGAGAGCTAGCAAAGAGAAGAAAGGGGCGCTGTTGAAGACAAAGTATGGATTTTCTGAGGATGGAAGGTATGTGAAGGGGGAAGAACTAGTAAAGGCGATCAAGGACGGAAAGGAGGACGTGGAGTTGGAGAATGTTCCTGGAGATCCGAATTGGGTTTATGAGACTGAAATGACAGAGTTTGACTCGAATGGAAGACATGTGAGTTTATGCTCCCAAACACAGACAATGAGGCGTATGCTGATTTTAGATAGGATGGAATTGAGGTGGTCAAGGTGGTTGGTAAGCAGTGATTCGAAGCATGATGGAGATATTGCGATCTATTCGTATCGAGATAGTCGACAAGTCACAGCATAAATTTAAACCCTTTCTTTAGTTCTACCCTTTCAACAACAACTATCTTTCCCGTGGCCAAATATCGATTCATCTTTGCATAAACCATCCCCATCCCTAGACAAATAGCCACAAAAACAGTCTAGCAGACAAACACCCCGGTCTATACGTCGGCGCATCCTGCACCCTATAAACCCCTGACGACACAATGCCACTTAGATTCGTACAAATCGAGATGAAGCCCAAGGTCACCGCACGCGCAGACGTAGATTGCGTATTCGCGCCTACCCCAGTATAAGTAGCATAGGCAGGAATGGGCCAAACGTAAGCAATTAAGTAAGAAAATAACCCACTTTAATATGATGCACCAATTCCAATGCGCCAAGTAGAATCCAACCTATTATTGACACGATAATAACCACAATTGATACAAGCGTGCGTTGTTACATACGATCCGTTACCCAGCAACTCACATACATCATCATCAATGCGCCCGTTAAATTGGGGCCGATGGTGTATAGATTAACTCTCACGGTGTCTTGGGCACGCCGCTTGATCATAACAGGTAAAAAGTTGGATGTACTCGACGAGCCCACTCCATACAATAAACCTGAAAGGGCAAAAAGCCATATCTTCCAGCCTTTTAGCACGATGAAGCCCTCGTGGAAGATAAAGCCTTTCTTGTCGTGTTTGAGATATACAGAGGCGCATTTCTTCTGGAAAGGGGTGAAATAACGTGACCCTTGCACACTATGTGGTAGAGTCATGAGCGCGATGAAGGCAATGCTGACGATAATAGCACCTTCGATTAGAAACAGGTATTGCCAGACTTTAAAGTTTCGATGCCACTGAAATACACCCCAGGAGATAGGGCCGCTAATAGCGCTCTAAAAATGACAAGTCAGTCAATTTACACTTTCATCGAACTTTTGATGGCTGAGAAAGACATGCAGCAATAAACTCCATTAAAAAGAACACAGATAATCTCTTCGCCAACTACTCCCTGGTATAAAAATTTGACAAATAAACATTCGCCCAGGGCAAAAATCCGGCTTCCATCGTTCCAAAATGACTCTGGTAGCCATAATCCCACCGAAGTTCCTAGTTGCGGCTGTAATCACTGCCAGACTTCCCCTTCCCAGGACGAGAAGGGGAATAACCACTGCTGAGCTATATATTTTGGCGAGAATAGTTGCTGGGATACTGAATATCGAGTAGGGGATGTAGAACATCATCAGTAATAAAGAAGATCGGTTCCCTTTCGAGTTCAGATCTTGTTCTAGGATTGCAGATTTGGCATTTCTGAGATTGGCGCGCGGCCGAAGCTGTGAGTTAGGTAGACTAGAGCTATTTCAATACCAGCTCTATTTTCAGTACAGGAGCAATTGGTTGGTTACAAAGTGTTGGAAGTAATATCAAATCCCTCCGTCGGACAAGTGACTTCTGAACCGTAGAGTCGATTTCGGGGGTTGTCTCCGAGGAGAAATTTTCGTTTAATTCTATGTCTGCCTCATTGGAGACAAGTAGAGTCATTTTTGACTGTATCATGGTTATTACTAACTGCGTAAGTGAGATGCCGTGTGCATTTCTATCTTGTCAAATGTATATAGGTAGAACTAACACCTGGACATCTCTCAGAGTCTCGGTGGTAAGGAGGATCCACATCAATATAAATATCCTACGAAGTCTTCACCGGCCGAATCATGCCACTAATGAGAAATCCTCGCGGGTGATAATCGATTCAGTTCCACTGGCTGGAAACCTAGGTAATAGAGACTTATTATATAAAGGTGTGTAAGTGAAGAAACGGCAATCAAGTTCGGAATGGACCAAGATATAGGAAGCTAACGATTTAGATTGTCCCCTAGATACCTATGTATGCTCCTGCTCGCTAATTTGGTTGGTTGCAAAAGGGGATGATTACTGTGACAACCTCCACCCCAGCTTTAGCATTGAGAGCTCTTGCAGCTGGTTTCGAGGCATCTCGCGTAACAGCTAAAATCTCTAATCGCGAAAACAGAATTGGGTCACTGATAATTGCTTCAATGACGGAGCCGCCTTGATTATTAGTTGCACCAAAGACGATAATTATTTCAGACATAATTTAGCTAAATTCTAGTGTAACCGGCCAAATTTCGATGTTTGAAAATGATCTTGGATATGGTTTTGCGAAGCAGGAAACATACCCCTTTTATAGAACAGTAGTGTACTACTACAAGGATGAATTGGCCCGAACCAAGACATGCGTATGTAACAACAACATTCAGTTCCAAGTTCACGGTGCAGCATATTACTTCAATATTCAATTTTACCGGCCTCATGTTTAGCATGCTGCATACTGTCCAACAGTGGAACGATTGACCCGACCTGGAAATTAGGGCACATGCCCGGTTTCCGTACCGGTGCAATCATTCATCCGATCACACACATTTGACGTAGTCCACTTGCGCATGACTCAACACTTTCATAGAGATAGAGAATACGGATTGCTAATTAGAGTTATATTTAATTGCCTTTAATGCAAATATACACTAAGATCTCATGATAGCCAACTGGAGCTGGACGGGAATTCATTAGGTATATTGAGCGTGCTGTGCACAATAAAGCTTAGATGTATGTACACTGATGCTTCTAAAGCTACATAGTTATGTCTGTTGCATCTCTAATCAATATTGTTGCTGATGGCCGTGATTCCTCTCATCTCCAAGTTTCCGATTAAAGTAATCAATGCCCTGATTAATACTACCAGCAGCCCCTTCGTCATCCTGCAAGGGTAAGCCCCTCATATCAGTCGAGTTTAAAAACTCTAGCGTCAATTCGGATGTGGAAATCCATGTGTCATCCATATCCCAATCAAAATTCATTCCTGACTCAAGCAATGGATCATAAGACATTGTTGGATTGAAGTCTATCAGACTTGGCTGTTCAGGAGGAATGATGAATGGTGCCAGGTCGAGAGGGGAGCTATGTGTGGTTGATGGATCCTGCTGTGAGAATTGGGAACTATCGTTTTTAGTATGTTGTATAGCTTGTTTGCTGGCATTTGCATCTGACGACGATTTTACTGTCGAGGTTGTGTCTGGCTCCGAATACGTTTTTAGTGATTCGTACAGCGCCTGTAGATTGATATTGTCAGAGTTTGCCTTTACCTAAGATACAAAACGTAAGGTTATCAGAGTACTTACAAAAGATGTCATTGTTTGCGCGTTGGAGTCGGCGTATAGAGGCAGCCCACTAGTTGATGACGAGGAATAGTGTGCTTGCATGGTAGCAGGATCATCGCCTTCGGGCTGTCTCTTCATCTTCTGACTAGATCGTTGAGGTACCTTTGCGACAAGCCGCGTTGCAATACCGTAAAGTTCTTTAAAGACACTCAGAGTCGGGGTGTCGGCGAACGATGTCCCAGGTTGGACAGAGTGAGCGATGAACGAAGTAATGAGATTCATCAACTGAACATCGGAGGCAGCATTTTGATCTTGTGGGTTCGAAAGAATATTCGTGAAGAGCACAAGGCTTGCACTGAGTGGATAATAGAGCGCATACCTAGGTCCATATTAGCCAAGTAATATGAAGAGGCAGAAACGGAAGAACGAACCACATGAAATGCTGATTTTGCAGATTATTGCTGCTGATTGTATCTAATAGCTGGATTGACCTTCGTGCAGCAGCTAGACAAAGCAACTGGCTTGCATTGACTCTAGGATTCAATGGTCGCTGTCGCGAATCGTTGCTCTCAATATCTGTAGCCTTTCTATCTCTCAAATGCAGTGCTTGGTGATGGCCAGATATGCGGTGTAACAGTATCACCGCGTCCAAATACGTGAAATGCATCATAACCACTGAGACATACTGCTCGTCTGAGGAATTGATAGGATGCTCCGGGCGGATATCAATCGGCATCCCATCTCGCCAGCGCTGAAGATGGTTGTCCAATTTACCTAACATCTTCAAACGATGCTCTTCGGATTTGGTCTGCGAACTGGCCGAGTATAGTTCAGTGTATATGCGACTTCGAATGATAGCTAGGGTGATTTGATCCTGGAAAATGTCATAAATCTCTGCGCCGCTAGGTGACCGGAATAATCCAAGCTTCTTGGGTGGTAATTCTACAGCGATATCATCGTCGTTTATGACTGATGGCCGGCCCAATTTATGGCTTATCGCCTTCTCCAGCTGATAAAACACCCAAAAGACATTTCGACGTTGTTCAATCTCCTCTGGAGCAAGACCGCAGCCGTCCAGGCTTCGGTGGAGGCCTAGAGTGTATGCTAAATTCCTACCTGCAGAAGTTATTGTATAAGAAATTTGCGGATTTGGACTTGAAGTTGTGATGAACATCTTTTCACGCATTAGATTTTCTCTCTTCATCGAATTCGATAGGAGGTCGTACCATAAGAGTTATAGCTTGCATTGCCATTAAGTTTGCTTCGCTGAAGAACAAGTCGTGGAAACAACTACTTGCGTTGCGGAAATATCCAACACCAGTTTCATGCGCAATTGATGTATAATCGATGAGACGGCTACTTCTTACGTGCCTCTCTCGCTCGGCTGTTGTTCGAATGCTACCCAAACACAACACTGCATTTAGCAGTGCATACCATGCGCTACTTGGTGGGGGATTTATTGAATATTGTCTTTCAAAGTAGGAGTCGAATACGTCCCGATTAATGACAGGGTACACGTTGTTGAAAGTAGTAAAGTAGCCTATTATCGATATGAGTTGGATTTTCCTTTGTAAAGAATGGAGTTTCTACATTCCACGTACAATTAACGTATTCTGATGCGATTTCTTTCGTGGGAAGAGGTGAGTGCTGTGACCGTGACTTGGGAGCCCAGAGATTGGTATTGCCGGTGCCCCAAGATTCAAAGTCATGTTTCGCAAGTATGTGATACAGCTGTGCTAGCTCATCCTTGTCTCCCACCTTTTGTAAGATCCATTGAATACCTTGTGGGGAGAAAAGTGAGAAGCCAGATGCCGATCCTAGTAGCAATGTCAGCATAAACATGTGGCCAGGTAAACATGACACATACCGATAAAATTAGAAGACCCATTAGAGTCAATCACCAGGTTTGCGAGTTGGTTGGATAGCTTGGCCTGACTTTCGATTCTATCAGAGGAAGTTTTTTCCTCTTCCTCCTTTTCTTTTTCCTTCATGTTTACTAGGCCCGCTGGCCCCTGTAGCCCGGAAGCAATTATAGCTGACTCCATCCGCTTGATTCGCTCTTCCATGTCTTGATAGTATGACTCTTTCTTACTTTAATCAAAATTAGCAATGTAGTTATAGATCAGGAATATGAATCTTTTTTTAGCTGCGTACTTGGACGTTCTTGGTTTCTTCCTTTTTACCGGCGTCGTAGTACAGTAAAGTTTCCGAGCAATGCATCGCGCACAATTTTCAGTTTCATTTTTTCTTTGACATTTTATCTGGTTATGAACTGTTAGCAGCTGTATATACTCGGCTCTGAGGACTTGGCATGCCTTCATCTGTTTGCACAAGTCACATGATGTTCGGGGATTTCGCGACCATGACAGCATCTTTGGATTTGTCACCGACTCTCCGGTCAAAATCGCTGTTGGTTCGGTATCATCCATTTTTGATCGGCAGGAATGGGTTGAGAGTATGTACACTGACTGGTTAAGATGTGATAAGGTATCGAAGTGGGTGAGGCTGATCGTGATGATTATGCCATGTGGGCCATCGGAGCCATACTAACCAAGTTAGGTAAGAGCTGACTTTGTCAGATTTAGATGAGGTTGTTTTATTGAGGTTGCCTCACGTGACAATCATACTGCGTACTGCCCATCCCCCGTCCCCCTCGCTCTTCAAAAGCTTCGATTTCGAGTTGATAGACGAATTCCTTACAATTACCTATATCAAACAGTCAGAGGCTCAAACTACTCACCCCTCTCTACCACCTAGCCACCAGAAGTGCGGCCTCTGACGCGTCTCAACGCGTCCGGCAACACCATGGCGCGTAAAGGCCCTGGTACAGACGGCCCTCTACAGACAGCCCTTCTGGAATCCACGTCTGCAGCCACAACAAGAGCTTCTGAAGGACAGAAGATCTTCAGCCCCATAGCTGCATTCCTTGATAAACACCGCAGCCAAACCACCGGCCTTGCTCCTCACCTACTGAGAGCCCTCACCGCTCTAAGCGATGACCTCGCCTCGGTAGCTCAACAACATTTCAATGCCTATATCAGCGGTATCTCGACAACCTCCATCCTACCTGCTCTGTCTCCTTCCCCTTCCTCTTCCCCCACCCTAAATCCCTTACCCCCTTCACCCCCTCCCTCACGTCCCCCCTCAGGTCTTAACCAGTCAACTTATGCGACTATTACCCAATATGCCCCGGTCAAATTAACTCCCACCACTCACCCTAAAGCCTCCGTCAAAAAGCCTATGCCTCTGGTGAAACAACCCCTTCCTGACAACCGGCTCTTCATACGCCTCCCAGCTGACCATGCAGCTAGAAAAATGGAAGCCTACGCCATCTACTCTAGCCTACGGTCTCAACTAAACTCAAACAGTTCAGCACTAAAAGAAGTTCAAGCCACAAAGACTGGCTTTGCACTATGTCCCTCATCTCCAGAAGCCCTCCTAGCCCTTGAGGCCCAAAAAGAGATTATCTCTGCATTCTTTGTTAACTGCCAGATAGAACGCAGCTCCCGATGGGTCTCGTACCGAGTCACCAATGTGCCAAGGAAAATTGGCCAAATCTTGGATGGTTGATACTCTCTAATCCCTGTCAATCCTACACTACTATCCTTAGAAATCAGTGAAACTACAGGGCTCAAGCTTATATCTATCAGCGAGACCGCTACAAGTGCCGCCAACCCTGGTACTCTTTCCTCAAGCTGGTTTATCAACTTCCCAGAAGGCACGAAATCACTACTGCCTATCCAGCTACGTCTTTTTAGCACTATCACCAATGCTCGTCACCTCTCTAAGAGAACAACAGTTACCCAATGCACACAATGCTAGAAATGGCATAATGCACAATCCTGTGCCCGCCCCCCTCGATGCCGGCTCTGCGGCTCCTCAGAGCATACTGAACAGGAACATGTCAACCGCTGCACAGCCCTAGAGCCTCATCAGTGCCCTCCCAGATGCATACACTGCCATGGACCACATCCAGCTGATTTCCCAGAATGCCTCCTGCGCCCTAAAGGCAACTCTAAACATACTAAAGCTCAACAAGCAGAGATCCGGAAATCCTGTGCTATTAACCTCGCAAAAGCTCGAATTGAAGGAGGATGTAGCACTCAGCTCTCCATTGGCACACAAGAAACACCTATGGCACTAGACGAGATGCCAACCCAGCCTCTAACCCATGAGATTATCTCTCCTTTCCGTTCAGTAACCCCTCCACCTCGCGCCCTAACTGAAGATCCTCCAATTACAGCTCGCGCAGTCCGCTTTACAACCCCTCAAACACAAAATCGGTTCGCCTCTCTTCTTAAATGGGAGCTATGATCTATCACTATCCAACTCAAAAGGCGCCTCTTAAAATCCTACAGCTAAATGTAGGGCACGCACCAGATGCACATGAAATAGCTCTCACATTGGCATACACAAGCGATATTGATATTATCCTAATCCAAGAACCATATACATTCAAAGATCTTAGCCGACAGATCATAAAAAACACCCATCATATGAATGCTTCTCCCCAACTGACAGTTGGGCAATAAGTGGTCGACCACGAGTCCTCACCTATATTCGAAAAAAGAAGGGCATCCGGACCTCCCAGCTACGCCCCTTCACAACTGATACCAAAGAGGCCTCGGATCTCCTATTCCTACAGATTTTTTCGCCCACAGGAAAGTCTGCTCTGATAGTTAACATCTATAATGCCCCAGCAGGCTCCATCAGAGCAGGTGAAGCCGCGAAAGCTCTTACAACCCTGCCAGAGGCATATTTCCCTCAAGCAACGATACTCGCAGGCGATCTCAACCTACTACACAACAGATGGCAGCCCTCGCTACATCACAGCCCCACACCTTCTGCAGAGCCATTTATTAACTGGCTGGACCTCCAGGGTCTAGTACTCATCTCTGACATAGACTGTCCCACACATGAAAGAGATAACGTGTTAGACCTCAGCTTTGCCTCAAGCCCTCTGGCTCTCGCGGGAGCGAAAACTAGCATAGCGAGCCACTTAGATGCAACCTCAGATCATCAACCACTAATCACCACTGTACCATGGGATCAGAGATACAAGGAAACAGCTCAGAAACTGAGATTTGACACACTAGATCACACCTGCTTCCTCTCACTTCTCGCCTCTAATCTTGCTACTATCAAGTGCTCAGCCACGATAGAAGAAGACCTTGATGCCCTCGCTAAAAAACTAACATCTGCAATTCAAGGAGCATATAGAGGCTCTACTAAGAGGACCCTGACATAAGGCATAGAGCAACCATGGTAGAATGAAGACTGCAAGAAAGCTTTACATAATTACTACTTAGGCCTCTGCTCAAAGACAGACTTCCGCCAAATAACTAGATAGTCTCAATGATAATTTTGGCGAGATAAGCTCTCTATAGTAACACAAATAAAGGATGTCTTCAATATAAGTAAATAGTATAAGTCTACAGGCTTCTTCTAAAGCCCTCCACTAAAGGATCTGCTGAGACCCAACAGCTTCCCAGCAGTTACTATACATGAGAAACAAGACATACTAGTCCGCAATCTTCTCTAAAACTCGGCAGAGGCAGGAGATATATCTCTGGACTCCTTAACAGTCTCTACCACTAGTCTCTACTTCCCAGATATATCAATGATACAAGTGGAGGAGTTAGTACTTTAGGCAGGAAACATAGCCCCTGGCGCAGACGAAATCCTAACCTGCATACTTAAAGTGGTATGGCCTTTGATTAAAGATAAGGTACTAATGCTATACCAAGGGTGCCTAAAGACTGATTATCACCCTAAATGCTTTCAATATATAATCCTAGCAATTATCTAGAAACTAAAAAAGGCTAACTAGTCCTCACCTAGGTTATACAGACTGATTGCTCTCCTCTCAGTCCTAGGCAAAGGACTTGAACACCTGATGGCACAGAATATAGCATGGATCTCTATATACTATAAAGTACTAGCAAGGCAACAGTTTGGGGTTCTCCCACTAAGATCTGTAATTGATCTAACTACATGTCTAATGCATGACGTTAAGCAAGCACTAAATCAAGGCATGACTGCCTCGCTTCTTACTCTAGATGTCAAGGGCGCATTTGATGCCGTGCTCCCTAGCAGACTAATCCACAGACTACGCGAGCAGGGCTGGCTTACTAATCTTGTTCTCTGGATTGCCTCCTTTACTACTGGGAGATCAGTCCAGATCCGACTTGACAGAGAGACTGGCCCCTCAACCGATATTACCTGTAGTCTACCATAAGGATCTCCAGTATCTAGTATTCTCTTCATACTCTATATATCGCTCTTATTCCATCTGGGAAACCCAAGGAACAGATTTGGCTACGCGGACGACGCAGCTAATCTGGCAATCTCTTTATCTCTTACCACTAACTGCCAAGCCTTATTAAACTCTCTTTAAGAAGCTCTTGACTAGGGCGCCACAGAGAGTATTACATTTACACTAGATAAATATAAGCTCCTCCACTTCTCCCAACATAAAGTAGACTAGGATTCCACCTATATATCTTCAGTAAAAGCTAGACTCATTACAGTATCAGAAAATACTAAACAGTCATATCTACATTAGCTAGGAATTCTCTATGATAAAAACTAATCTTTAAATGGCATATTAGTAAAACAACATCTAAAGCCCTTACTATAGCTAATGCCCTTCGCTTCCTAGGGAATACTGTCTGAGGAGTCAAACCTCATTTACTATAGCGGGCTATGTCAGCCTGTGTACTCTATAAAGCTTATTATGGGGCTGAAACCTGGTGGCCAGGTCATACTTGCCCTGGGCCTTCCTAAATTTTAAATCAAGTTGGAGAACATCTTAAAAAACTAACCAAAGTAATACTAGCAGACATAAGAGTAGTTCTTCTAGTTTTTCGCACAACTCTAATACCCATCCTATACCGAGAGTCTGGATTCTCTCCACTAGAAATTGAACTAGATTGAATAGCCCTCCTTGCATCTGTCTACCTACCGCGTTTTGATCCTAATCACCCACTTCGAAGACGTGCAGAACAGGTTACTAGTAATGGCCAACAAACCAGCCGTTTCGCCCGCGATATACTGGCCCTTCCCAACTCTAAATAGATAAACCCTCTCTACTACACTCCCTGGCGCTTTCGCGAGTCTCGCGAGAATGTCTAAGCTTGAATAGGAGCTCCCATGGGTCGCACTAAGGAATAGATAGCGGCTAATTTCATAGTTTTCTAACATACTATCCCTAGCTCTAATATTATAATCTTTTCAGATGGATCCAGACTAGTAGATGGACGTGCAGGGGGTAGCTATATTAGATTTCAAGCACACCATTAGTTCCTCTACTTCTCACTCTTATATGGACATGGGAAAGAGGTCTTTAACGCAGAAGCAGAAGCAACCCTAGCTGGTGCTTAAATAGTAATAGTATACCTAACAGCTCAATTTGCTACCAGCCTATAGATCTGCCTTAACAACTTAGAAGTTGCCACGCGCCTTCTATCTCCCTCTACAGGATCTTCTCAAGAAGTCTTTAAATCCTTCCGCACCCTTGCAGCCGCCTGGCCACTACGCAATAGGCTTCTACACACTAAAAGTGGATTAATCCAAATCCAATAGGTCCCAGGACACACTAAAATCCCTAAGAATGAAGCAGCTGATCTCGCTACTAAAGAGGGAGCTGTCTCTATCCCCCCCTCTCTACACAAGTCCTTATATGCCTCGCTAAAGAGATATGTCAAGACTCAATTCCTTTCTGCTACTTAGTCACAGTGGCAGACCAAGCACCACAGACATACCAAGACCTAGAAATAACTACATCTCCTAAGCGCCCTAGAGAGCTTTAACTCAACTGACTTAACCTCAGCCATATTATAGTGGCCTGAATGGGACATGGAGACTTTGCAGACTACCATGAACATTTTAATTATAATGATGCTTATTTTCTCTGTCAGTGCAGGGCACGAAAAGCACCTCTACATTTCTTCTTCTGCCATATAGCTAAGAGATGAGCCCCTCGCCCTCCTGGACCCCCTTCTAAGGTCATCTCCCTTCTTTTAGGCATCACAAAAGAAGCGCAAAGGCTAGCCACATGGCTAGCAGAGACCCGTTTCTTTGAGGACATCTGTCCTCGCCAACCTCTCCTTAGCACCTAGCTAAGTCAGCCCTACTTTCCCTTTATATCTCTCTTTTCCTTCGTTTAATCCCTCCCCTATCTCTTTCTTTCTTTCTTTCTTTCTTATAAAACTCACTGCTTAATTACTATGGTGGTAGAATTACAGGTCATGGAGCGTAGGTAGACCATTACAGCTGGCAAATACCCAAAACCCACTCCAAGTGGACCTCCCTGTAAGACCACGGCAGCTGTGGAAACGCGCCAAAGAGTCCCTTATTTGTACATAAATCTGATAGGAGTCAGGCGTTCGCCTCCGCAAGTTGCTCGTCATCTCTCACGCAGTCAAGACTTGATTTTCCCACCCACCTCCCTATGTACATAGATTCATAGTGCCATTACAATACAAAGACACTTGCCTCCCCACGAGGGAGCGCGGACGGGGCCCTCTCTGACGCTGCGGTCAACGTGTTTACGCGTAAGACATCAGCGACAGGTGACCTGTTGCGGCCAAACTGTACACACATTTTCCATCTTGACTGCGTGAGGTCACCAATAAATTTCTAGTTTAACCTTAAATGCTCCAAGTAGCCAATAGTAAGGCAGAATACGGATTTAGACCTTTGCTAATATGGGGTTCTCGTAGATCCGCCAATTGGAAGCTGTTGTCCGATACTAACAGTATTCCAATCAAACCAATCATAAGACAGACAATAAAGATGAGGTCGATCGATCTGCTACTGCTATGAGGCTACACGTAGTATGAGCATCAAGCTTCAAATCATACTTTAAGCTGGCATAGAGTTAGAATGAAAAAGTCTCTGTGGAAAGTATAATAGAGATGAAGTGTTTTACTCGCGAAACCTGTTTTCTGCGTGACAGGCCCAGTGATCTATTATAGTCTTCGACTAGCCGGTGTTCCGATTTGAGATGAGTTAGGGTTACGGCGCAAAGAACTCAAGAGAAAACGCAAGCAGCAGAGCGAATATGGTTGAATTAGATTAGTAGAATAAGTCATGACGATATCATAAATACATAAAAAAGTCAATCATGATAGTATACATCCGTGGCCATGAAACGTTCATTGGAACTTGCTCTTTTCCTTAACGCCAACTCTCTTCCCCACGTATTCACTGTTTAGACCCTTTTCCAGATCAGCAGCTATCATGTCCACAATATTCTCCAATACAGCAAAATACTCCTGCGCCTGTGCCATAACATTTAGATAGCCTCCGATGAGTGGTATTTTGCAAAACTTATTACTCCAGGCTGGTGGAGAGTCAGCTTGGACCACGAGGTTATTAGCGGAACAGTCTGCGGGAGCAGGGTATTGAGGCGTGTCGTATTTTGGAATCAATTCGTTTGCACAAAAGAGCGACCAGGCGAGATCATCAGCGGCATATGATTTGATAAGTTGGTAGTTTGGCTTATGGGTTGGGAAGAGAGGGATACTAACGAAGACGCATGAGTTTGGAATTCACCAGAATTACACATGAATGATGAATTCAACAGGAAACTCACTAGTCAACGAACAAATGAGGCTTCTTTGGGTGGTCGAGTATGCCGAAACCGCTCATAAGCCAACACCTAATAGGGGCCTTTCGCTCTCGCCCCGCCTCCGTAGCGGCCTTTACGACCGCCGCAAAAATAGCGGGGAAGTCTCCAGCGGAATGGAAAGGCGTCTTTGCAGCGACACCCGCAGCATTGACGACGGCATCGCAGTTATGGATGAGGATAGCAGCCTTGATGGCGGCACTGTCTGTGGCAGACCCGACGACAATAGAATCGAGATTGGATTTGACTTGGGCAGAGAGTTTGTTAGGTGAGCGCACATAGCCGACGATTTGGTGCTTATGGGCGATGAGCGCGGGGAGCAGCCGAGAGCCAACGTTCCCAGTGACACCGAGCAAGAGGACCTTCATTTTGACCTGTTCTCGAGAATATGTTAATTAAAGATGATTTCCTGAACATTGATTGATGATTGATGATAGATATTTAAGTCATTAACAGCTAGAGACGTGAGCTGAACTTAGTCTTATATATTCTGTGACCATGATTGACTATACACGCTAGGTAGTTCGGACCTTTGCCAACCTCCGAACTTTTCTACCTATGCGATCCGAAGTTTTGAGAAATCGGTAGCAACGGTGCGAACGGCGCAAGAAACACGCCGATTTCTGAGAAATAGAATGGATTCAAATATGAATCTGTTTCTCCGAGGACAGTTGCTTTGTATTTTTATTAAGAGTTCGACAAAATGCAAAAAGGTTGGGCCCCTGTCCAGCGAAAATACTCCGTATAAATCTTAGGCAATTCATCTTGTCACGACATCTCCACCTGGGCATTTTTTTGAAGCTGGAGGTTTAACGACATCTGTCTTGTAACCAAATGCCTGGCACCATGACTGGCTCAACTCCTGTTAAACAACAACAATGGGCTGACGGTCCTTTCCCATTGATCGAGACACCGAAGCATAAGCAAGGACCGGTAAGTCAAACTTTCATTCCTACGAAGCTAACTCGTCACTCAGAACAACTGAATTTCTATAGACTAATAATACTGACCCGTACATGGAGACTGCAAGCACTATGTGTGTGGTACACAACACGCTCCTCCGTGGCCTCAACAGTATATATGTCCAAGGACCACACATTAAACCTGAGGATTATAAGGACTTTATTGGGTACAGTCTGTGTTGGCACTCTACATTACATGAACACCATACCAGCGAGGAAGAGCAGTTTTTCCCGGAGATTGAGGAAGCGGTTGGCGAGAAGGGGTTACTTGATGGAAGTGTCGAAGAACATAGTAAGCTGGCTGACTTTACTTTTTATGCGACCATGAACAACTGACATTGGCAAATTTTAGACTCCTTTCAAGCAGGATTGGATGAGTTCAGTAGCTACCTCGAAAGCCTAGCAGGGAAGGAATCGAAATTTGACGCCACACATCTCAACAAGATCATCGACTCATTCGTACCAGCGCTCAATAACCATCTCAAATCGGAGATTCAATGTCTACTGGCTCTCGCTCAATACAGAGAAAAGCTTCCCATAGCGCGCCTTTGGGATAGAGAAGGATTCCGGAGTGTGGTGAGTATCTAGAGACCTTCCAATTACGTCTTATAGGTCACTCGGCTGATTTTTGGACCTAATGAGCCAGACATCAATGACCAAGTTCGGCGCTCTTCCATTCTTCTTCCTCAATCTCGATCTTACCGCCGAAGGTGGTTTGTACAAGGATTGGCCAGCTATTCCTGCTCCAGTAAAATGGGCCATTACTCATGTCACAACTATACCACACCAAGGGTACTGGAAATTTGCTAGCTGTGATAGAAATGGCGTACCGAAGCCTCTCTATGCGCCGGGATAGGATCAGAGTTCTGGTCTACGCATGTGAAACTAGAATAGGGGGTATTCCTGCCTGCATTTTATGTGAACATGAGACCATTGTAAATTATTGCCATTTATTTCACTCCATTAATCTTTATTTAGAACCAGTCTGAAGGAATTGGAAACAATTTGTCATATATTTAGCCATGACTAGACACTCGTTTAGATCTGCCATATATCCAAGCCATGTGCATTACTAAATTGGTTAACTCCCGTCAGTTCCAGGAATCCATTGACCATAATGCAATGATCAGCGATACGCTAGTAGTATTTTATGACTTCAAACAGGAATTTATAGATGTATCAAAGTATAAGGGTCGCATGCTTGATAAGGCACCATAAATAGGAATGCATGAAGCTGTAATAAGAAGCAAAATAATTTACACAAGAAATCTCCAATAAACCTAACAAGAATAACATGCCTTAACTCCTAGCCAACATCTCTATCTTGATTCCTAATCCAAACACTCAAACACCCTCCATGCATGTCAATCTCAATATCACTCCCATTGACCAAACCCCTTCTTCGTAACTGAAGGATGCTCAGCCATAAACTCAAACACAGGAGTAAGATGCTGCGCAGCAGAATGTCCGAATAGTGACTGTCTCGAAATGGCAGCTGTTGCTGCACCTTGCGGACTCGTAAATTGAAAGTCCGAGCCTGTATAAGACGCCGACATTGACTGCACCGACGACCCAAAGCTGCTAGCTGTTGTTCCAGTACTGTTATTTCGAGTACCAGTACTGCCAAAGAGACTTGGTACTCCCGCCGAAGAAGGTGTTTTCCAAGTGTTCACTGCCTTGGCCTTGACCTCTCTCGCATCACGTAACTGGCCATACCATCTTCTCGCAATCTCAGCACCCTGTGGGAGTTTATCGCGATGCCAACGCGGACAAAGCATCCAATCAGCCAGTTCTCGTAGAGCATTTATTTCATAGAGAGTTGTGCAATCTCCGGGGTCAGGCGATTTCATCTTCGCTATACGTCTGGAAGCAGCGGATTTATCGGCGCTGGAAATCATACTTTGACCACAGCGTGTACCCCTTTTCGTGATCCCGATGCATGTGAAGTGGAATGAATTTAGATCCTCAGCGTATTGCATTAGATCAGAAGGAAGATTGACAGAATTATTCGGCAAGGAAGTAGGAGAGGAAATGTTTGAATTAGGAGTGGTTATTGCTGTTGTCCGTTGGTTTACCACTCGATGTTGTATCTTAAGTTCCTCTTGTTTGAGCTGCAGCTTTTGAACCTTATCCTCTGTCGCTTTTGCTTTTTTCTCTCGATCTTCGAGATTCTTCTGTTTTGCTTCTAGGTCTCGTTCCTCGTCTTCTATATCCTTCTCTCGTTCTTTCAGACTTTTCTGTCGTACTCGTAACTTTCGTTCGCTGTCTTCTAGTCTCTTTTGTAGTGCGTTTAGCGATTCTTCCCTAGCCTTGAGTTCTCTTTCCTTTCGGGATATTCCGTCCTCTCGAACTTTGAGCCGTTGCTCATCTTTGACTCGCTCGCTCTCCTGAAAATCCGCCAAATGCCCCGTAATCCTTGTTACAATGTCTTGTTGGTAATTGCGTCTTTTCATCTCTGCCTCGTGATCCAATTTGAGCTTCAGCTCTTGTCTTCTTTTATCCAGTAGTGAAATCATATTTTCTCCGACTGCCTCTGTGATATCAGCTATTTGCTTTCTTTGTCGACTTCGATCTTTCTCTGCTGCTGCTGCTAGTCTCGCAGTGTGCCGCTTTTTCAGGAATGAGGTATACGCCAACCACTGTGTTTGAAGCCATGATACCAGTGTCACTGATATAACCATAAATCGGAGTGTGCCTCCAACAATGGACAATACAAGTAGGAGTCCGCCCATATTTAGGACGTAGAAGGATGATGAGCGCGACTTTCTATCCATTGTCGTTTAGTATCCGGGTCGAAAAATATAAAAAATAGTCATCAAATACGATGCGCAATCCTCTCCGCTCGATGCCGACTTCGATATTTTATACCTTCAAAAATGAACGAAAAGTGGTCTGCACGAAGGAGGGGTTCATTACCCTAAAATAGCACAACGTTTATGCACTCACTCCTGTGGCGCAGCTTATCGGACTCGATTTAGTTCAATACATGCGACCGGGGATTTCTTAGTCCATAGGATATAGTTGCTGCAACTTGCTGTTGTTGTTCACACGGATGTGACACACCCTGCATAAGTCTGGTTCAGAACGTCGCTAGCCTTCAACCACAGCCTCGATTTCTGGAACATGGCACATGCAGGGCATTTTGAAATCTGTTTGTGCTTGGAATCTTCCAACTGGGATGAGAGGCTGAGGGTTTTCTGGATCTGGTAACGGCGTCTATTTCTGCATGAATTAGTAGACTACTATACCATGTCATCACGAGGCATACTTACGACCCGGTAGGCAACATTGTCTTCTCAATTTTCGTAAATTCGTGCATCTCTTATATTTATCTCCGACGACTATAACGTACTGACAGTAACGTCTTTTACTAGACGAAATTTGTGCAGGCATGATTGTTTGCTATGTAGTTTGCTATGTTGCCGACGCAGCATGACCACCGGAAGTCAGATATCTGCATGATCTTCCCTTTTAACTGGCAATGTAACCATATTGGACAAGTACATCGAGCCAACATTCAAAACACCTGATCTGTAAAATCAACAACTTGAACCTTTTCGGTAAGTTCAGCAAGATTTCTAATACATTCTTGGTGCGCAGGGTCCTTTTCCACGTAATAACCTCGATCTTTCTTGTTTGCAAATTCTACCACAAGAGCGTGTGTGATACCGTGCTTTCAACTTGAAGAAAATACAATGGGGTCGAGATGACGATAAAAGTCCTGAAGGAGTTTTTAGTATGGAAAACATATCTAGGATAACGCGTGCCTGAGAGAAAGAGTAGATATATGTGCTTTTATTGGGCAAAACCAACTTCAATTTTTAAGTCAATCAAAACTTGTGCAGTCAAGCTTTCCAATAGAATCGTGTCGGATTGGTGGGTTAACTCCAATCCAATCCTGAAAAATTGTTTACAAGGATGGTAAAATAAGAAGTGACTAGCAAGATTGTGTATATTTTCTCCTTCTCTGTCCTCTCCGAGTACATCAGGTTCCAAAGCCGGGTTTATATAGATATTTTGCCAAGATGTGTAACAACTAACAGACTTGGGGTTCTCACTGTTCCAAGGAATACGGCCATGACGTCTCAAGTCGAGTTTCAGGTGCACCAGGTGAAGTTTTATATGTTTGAGGATGGCCTTTGGATTCTATACCTCGTTGGAAATCCGGATTATCTGACAAATCGCGCGAGTATTACCCTGGTGCCTAGGGTTAGGGCTAACTGACATTCAACAGTGTCATTCCAATACACAACATGCTAACAGAGCACACTCATTATTCGTTGTACTGATCGCATTCCAGCAAATATATTCACAATTGATGTTTGCCATCTTCTATAGAACTGGAGGGAGGACGCATTCCGGATAACTAAACTCTTACCTCCATATTACGTAAGGTCCCAAAGAAACCATTTCTTTCAACGGCGATAGTAACCATATGTCTATGGCAAGTCACCCACTACTCTCCAGATATTCGCAAGTACCACAGGGCCCCATTTTGGATAGTAAGTACGCATTGGAGCGATACAAGAGTCTATTCCTCTTTTCAATGTGAGATATTACCTCTAGCTAGGAGTCATTCATTCCTAAACTGAGTAATCAGCGTTCCAATATGCGGTTCCAGCGAAACACGGAACTCGTCGCCTTCCTTGATGAACTGAGGTGGTCTCTTTGCTGCACCGACACCTGGCGGAGTGCCGGTTATGATTACTGTGCCTGGAAATAAGGTTGTTCCTTGAGAAAGGAAGCTGATGAGCTGCGGGACGGTGAAGATCATGTCTCTGTGACGATGGTCAAAAGATTATTCGAAAGTATTAGGAGCAAGTAGCTTACCCGAGACCGCAGTCCTGAACTACATTGCCGTTTAATGATCCTTTGATACGTAATTGTGATGGGTCCGGGATAAGTGAAGTCGAAACCACAACAGGTCCTAGCTCGAGAGTAAGCGGCATGAGTCACAGAAAAGGTGTTGAGAACATACCCAATGGGCAAGCTCCGTCAAATCCCTTCGAGAAACACCACTGACTTTGATTGTTCTGCGAGGTTCGGCTGGAAATGTCATTGGCAGCCGTATATCCAAGGATATAGTCAAACGCATCCTTCTCAGACACATTCTTTGCTGTCTTTCCAATGATGACTGCTAATTCAGACTCGTAGTCACCCGTGTTGTCCTTTTGAGTAATCTTGGGAAGAAGACATGGCTCCGGCCATGGGTTTCCCAGAGCTGTGGACGGTTTGAGGAAAATACTTGGTAAATCGGGAAGGTGGAGATTCATTTCTTTTGCGTGGGATACGTACTAGACTTCATATGAGCCGGCAGCTCTTGTAGGTTTGGTTGTCTACATTGGACTCCAGAGACGTACGTTCAATCCAACACATCGGATAGTGCCAACTTCGTCTTGTGCTAGTGGTGAAAGTACGGCCTTGATACTCTCAACATTCTCGGTACGCTGCCCAGGAGCAAGGATGGAAGACCCAGTAAACCGTTTTACTTGCACATCTTTACCATTATAGAGCGCCAGCCCAATATCAAGGTTTGCGTCCATGGGCTCCCCGATGAACGTTCTGGAAGGGTTGGATTTAGACACGAAGCGTACAAGACCTAGATTTCCTTTCAGATCAGGGTCAACTTACCGTTTGGGAATAAGACTTACGGGAGAATGAAGAAGCCATTGCATTCACTCTGCTGCTTGAGCGAAATTTTAGAAATGATACAAACACCTGATCAGTGACAATACGCTGGTGATGAGTATGCAAATGATAATGTGAACGTAAAATGTAGTCAGAATATGAGGAACAAGCAGGATACGAAAAGTAACGGGGGAATCAATGAAAAGGTGAATTTTCGTAGGCCCTAAATGTCCGAGCGAAGTCGTAGTCGTAGAGAGCGGGGGAGCACAGCCCGGGAAAAGGCTTACCCATCACGGATATCTCCATCTGGGGGTCCCAGCTATAAACGTATAACGGACCCATTACTACCGAAATATTTCAATTGAATTCTGAAAATAAATAATTGCGTTAAGGAACATCCACAATGGCAGAAACTCCACAGAAAGGCTTTTACAGAATTGTCACTGTCAACACTGCTCCTGAGCGAGCCAAGAGGCTGATTGGTCGAATGGTTGAAGCTCTCAAAGATCGCTATACAATCATTCACGTCGACAACTGCGAGAGTATGCTTCAATCTATGCTGCCTTCAGTCAGTCAGACTAACTTTCCAATTAGCAATTGAGGAAGTCGAGCCCAAAGTCAAGGAACATCAACCCGATGTGCTGGTACGCAGAGTTATGAGAACGCAAAATGATTGTAAAGGATTTTAGCTAACAGAACATAGTTCTGCGCATCAATGTGGACAGCCGAACAGTCCACTGCCGTCTTCGAAATAGCCAGAAAAATTCGCCCTGGCATCAAGACGCATGCTATTCCTCATGGATTACAGGTTGAGAGGGGTCCCGATGCGATTGTTGAATATTTGGTGGAGAATGTGCCCAAGTTGTTGGATGAAGAATAATTCGGACATAAAATGAAGATATATATTTACCATTAATCTGTATCCTAGTCTCTTTCAGTAATTTCTGTTTATGTTGCTAATGCTGAAAGAGTAAGAAAGGCGAAGAGCCCAGTAAGCAATATATGCGTTAAGACCTTATCACGTGTATGCTTATCTTATCAGCACCTTTATCTCTTGCGTCAGCGCCGATTGACTTTTGTTCTTCCTTTATATAAGCACACCAAAGCTGTCCACAGACACAGCCATAACATGTTTTTGCTGTCGACACGGCTCAAAACCGCCGCAAGGATCCGGAATGGCTACTCCAAATGTTTATTCTCCTCGTCCACCCCTTTCAGAATTGAATTGGCATATCAATTGATTGAGCCGCCAACGCAAGAGAAGAAACGTAATGGACAGCCCATTGTGTTTATGCATGGATTTATGGGGAATAAATTGAATAATCGGAGCATCAGCAAGTGCGTGCTACAGATTCTGTCATTCTCTAATTGGGACAAAGGAACGAGTTGTAACTAATTTGGTTTGATAGAGCTCTCGCACGAGACTTGAATCGGGATATCTATATCGTGGTAAGTCCGGATACCACAGATTATATAGATTGGGATTGACTTGGCTTAATTATAGGATCTCCGAAATCACGGCGATTCTCCGCATGTACCAGAACACACATACACACATCTCGCAAACGATGTATCCGACTTCATCAAGCTACATCGCCTCAGAAAGACGGTTCTAATAGGACATTCGATGTATGCACCACTTCTTTCTCCATCTCCTACAACATCTAATGACTCGTTTCAGGGGTGCCAAAGCGGCCATGGTACTTGCTCTGCAATCACCAGAAACCGTTACCGGTCTAATCCCTGTCGACAACGCGCCCGTATCCGCCATGCTAGGTTCTCCATTTAATGACTACGTCAAGGGCATGAAAGAGATTTCCGAAGCCCGCGTAACAAGACAGAGTGAAGCTGATCAGATCTTGGCGAAATACGAACCTGTACTGTCGGCCCCGTACATCCTCTCATCATTTTCCTCTGATGACTAACAGGCCATTGTGTAATGGAAAACAGTCCCTCGCAATCCGCCAATTCCTCCTAACAAACCTGATCCGAGACCCAGAAACAGACAACAAAACCCTGAAATTCCGCGTTCCCATTGACACCCTAGGCTCAAATCTTGACGAAATGGCCGACTTCCCCTGGAAATTCGACAGAGAGAACGACAGCAACAACGCAGACCTGCCAACGTACAATGGTCCAACACTCATTGTTCGCGGCTTGCAATCGAAATACGTCAGTGATAAGAGGTTACCAGCCGTCAAGCGTTTCTTTCCCAATGCCCAGATTGTAGGTATTGATGCTGGTCATTGGGTTATTTCGGAGAAGCCGGAGGAGTTTAGACAGGGTATGTATCATAATCTGCGGGCACTCTTACCATAAGGTTGCTAGTTAACTAACAAGATCGTGATATAGCGGTAGTAAAGTTCTTCCGTGAGAACGATATCGAGTAATATTGATCGATTCGGGTTGGTCCATATACGATAGATCTCCTTTTGAAATGCCCACTTCTTGCATTTGACTGTATTTCTTGAGGGGAGGGCATTTTTGTAATGTACATAGATTTATAGGTCGCATACATATGTGCACAATCAAGCCATGGGTTGATTGTTAAAAAGTGGGATTCATGGACGACGTTTCAATTGTGCGAATGCTTAACCAATGCCACCCTAGCAAGGTTAGCCCTAACTTCCCTACTAAGGTATCTGGCCCGATAGGTAGGACATCTTAGGACACAACGTGGACACATGAAGCAGAATTTTGGAGAATAGTACTATAAGAGGGAAGTGAGAGATATAATGGAACTTCTGGCTAATCGAGTTTTCGAGTAACATTGTGAAATGTAGAATTAGTCACAAGTGCAAAGCAAGTAGCGCTATACAATCCGATCTTCCCTCGATCCTAAAACACTGATATCCTTGTACTATCGTCACGAAAACAGCAGCCCCGCCGCATAAAAAGATAAGTGATTAGTTGCAAGCAGAAAACAAAAAATATTCAGGAAAACAAAGACTCCATTTCGTCTCTTCTCCGCCTGTTGCCCAGTGATGAACGCAGGGTATAACTCTCTATACAAGAATACAGTATATGCACGCTCCCATGGTATCTGCAAAATCGGAATAAACGCCTTATATCCGCGTCTCTTCAAAAAACATTTTTCGATGATGATAATGACGATGCCGCCGGAACGTAGAAGGGAAAAAATGGAAACAAAAAATTTGGACAGATACAGAACGGTAACGGGGAAATAATGCGTCTGCTAGGATGCCTGAGTTGAGGGTATGTAATGATCAATGGAGTGAGAGTCAATCGCCGTTGTTTACTAAATCCATCATAGATCTTTGCCGCTTTTTGTAAGGAGGCGGACCAGATCTTTCAATCATAGACGCTGGTCCACGAGGCGGGGCACTTCCAAATTTAGTCCTTGGTGACGAGAAAGGTAATGGACCCGAGAATTTCGTGAACTTTCGTTTATTCTTCTTCCTAGGGGGAAGACGATTGTCGTTGAATGGCCGTACATTCTCATCTTCATCGTCGTCCCTAGAGGGCTCACCAGACCAGTTGCTTGTCTGGGAAGGTGATCGGGATGGTTCTGACCTGGGTGATAAGGATTCACGGAATCGTCTTCCCAATGATGCTTTTGCTTGCTCCAGCTCATCGATCCTGAGTGCATGGTCCTCGAGAGTCATTTTCAAATGTTCATCCTCTGTAGCTCCCTGTTGGTCTTCCAGTCCTTTGATTGCCTTTTGGAGGTCCTCGATAGAACTGTAGGTGAATTTATCAAGTTGCTCATTGGCTCTTTGAAGATCCGACAACTCTAGTGTAGTCGCCTTGTGTTTATCCACTAGTTGTGTGAGCTGATAGTTCAAATTTTCAACGTGCTGTTGAAGCGCAACCTCCACATTCTCGATGCTCTGTTTGGTATCCTCCAAACCACTTGCAGTGAGTATATCACTGATTCTCTGCTCTATATTCTGTATTTGATCCTGGACTTCTTTCACCCGCGCAACCAGCTTCTGCTCAACAGTTTGTACTTTGCTTTCTGTTGACTGAGCTAGAGCTGTGTGATGATCCTTCTGCTGCCGTGTTTGAGCTTTCAATTCATCGACGTTGCCGGACATGGAAGCAAGTTCCCCGACCAGCCGATCCTTTTCCTTGGTCAGTTCACCCAAAGTCTGCAGTAGCTGCTCGTGTTTTTGCCGATTTTCTTCAACATATGAGGAGAGCTTTTGGTCCAATTTCTTGAGCTCAGCATAACTCTTCTGTAGTTCAGAGATTTTTTGGATAGCATCTTGCCAATTCTTTTGCATTTCAATCATTGCAGCTGAATTGGCACTGTCCGCTGTGTTTGGCTCGGCATTCGGGCGTATTTGCCTTGTTTGTGCTTGAAGAATGGTTAGTTGCTGCCTATGATTTTCAACGATATCGGGAAGCTCGCGAAGTCTTGAAATCTGCGCAAGATGCATCTCGATGACTTGAAATCTATCAACGACAGCACGTAACACAGGAGCGGGCGGAAATTGGTTTTGTATTAGAGGTATGGCCTGATGAGCGAGCGCCTCGGCAGTGATTGTACTGTAACGAGACTCAAGCGAGCGGACCGCAATCTCGACAGTTTCCATGCGTTGATTGTGTAGCTCTGCAGAATCTACCAAGCTGGCTACTGCTTCCAATTGCTTGAGTGGTCCATTGTCCTTCAACTGTGAAATCGCCTTCTCCAAATCAGAAGCTACTTCGGCTTTGATTTTACTAGTCGTTTCCTCCAGGTTTTTCTCCATCATCTTCTGCTTCTCCTCGATATCGTCGCACAAAATACGGTCTTTATATTCATTCAGTGCTTTCATGCCTTCTATCTCCTCTTTGATCTTAGCCACTTCCTTGTCAAGTAGCAACAACAACGTTTCGGTCTGGGCTGCAGTCCCGGATATGGGGCGATTTGCACCTTCGATTGCTTGAAGACGACTGACTATCTGGTTAACGCTCTTTGTCAAAACGTCATACCCGGGTGTAGGATTTGTTCCCTGAATTGACGATTCTAGAGTCTTAACACGCTCTTCTAACGCCTTCACAGTCGCTTGAGCGACGCCACTGGGTGTGCTCTGCCCCTCAACACTCTTGCGCGGAGAATCGTGGAATCTCGCAGGCGATCGCTCATTCGAGATAGCTTTTATGCGATCATGTATGCTGCCTATTTCTGAGAATATCTTGTCTATCCGCTCTCGAGTTCTTTTCACTGATTCAAAGTCATGATCCTGGTTTTGTTTGAGTTTTCGAAGAGTCTCGGCTTGAGATTCTAAAGCTCGATCCAGCTCCGTGGCCCGTTTGTCACTGGCTGCCCGAGAGTCTCTGGTAAACCTTAGCATTTCGTCTCTGACATTTTGAAGCGACTGCTTGGTGGACGTGCTTTCAGCTTGGATATCCTTCAGCACATCCGGGGATATGGTTTGGCCCTTTGATTCCATATCCACAAGCGCTGCAGCACGTTTAGTTAAATTTTTCTGATTTTCTTTGCGGGCAGTCAATTGTTCTTTGAGAGACTCAACATCCTTGCTCTGGGTTTCACGAATCCGACTAACGAGATCTCTCGCCGCTGGGAATTGGCTCAAGTTTCGAAGTTTTTCATAGTGTTGGTTAATGCCCAACTGAGCTTTCTTTGCCTTTGCATATTCGTTCTTAAGTGTAGTAGCAGTGGACACCTCTGAGGACAAGCTCGCTAGGCTTTCAATCAGCTTCTCTCCGTATGACTTGGGTTTCGCGGATGGTGTTGAGTCCGGGACATTGGGGACTGCAGAAGTAGCTGATGGGCCGGTTTCTGGTCTTGCGGCACGTCGCGGGTCGCGTGCCGGGAATTGTTTATTCGATTTTGCCGCGGGGGGGAAGGCTCTCGAGATCTCGGCCATATTGTATCACAGTTTGCCAGAGACTCTCAAGCCAGGATTGAAATTAGAAATCTATCTGATTATAAACATAATATTAGAAATCAAGTGCTTGCTCATGAGCAGGCACCAAAACTTCAAATGGGAGTGCAAAATGGCTCACCATGTGGAAGCCATAGTAAATGAAGAATATGTGAGTATCACAGGCTTCTTTTTATTTTGCTAAAAAAAAAAAAAATGAGCTTCAGCTTATACGGGAGATCGCCCTCCAATGTATAAGACAACAGACGAAGAGAATAGTAGGTGATAAGGGGATCAGACAGAGATGTGGTCAAGCTAAGAGATGATGAAATAACTTGACAAGCGTTCACCCTTTGTTTGGCGGCGCGAAGGATTTAGAAAATATTGGGATATCCAGTCTAGCCGGATTGGAAATAGTGGAGTAGAGGGCACCAATCAGGACGTGTCTGGTGGCTATCCGAGGAGTATGATTGGTGCATTACAGGAGTACATAAAGGCGGCCAGGAAGGCGGTGAGGAACAGGCTAAGGGCTCTGAGTTCTTGCCAGATTCTGGCGCGAGCTCATAATCAAATCAGACAGAGCTTCATCGACGAGAGCAATCAATTCATCCTTCTTTGCAAACGAACCCTTGAGTTAGAGCATCAAGCGATATTTTCGGTACACCTATTAGAGAGGAATTAAGGGGTGCAAAATTGTTCAAGGCTACTCGATAAGCCTCATTCAAGATGGCTGCTGTAAGTTCTTTTTCCAAAAAGCTCGCTCCGTCCGTGATGATCGTGATCGCTGACCTCAGGTTGTCCCAGCCTATTTCCACCATTGCCGAGAGCAAAGAGCTCCGCGGTCTCAATCTCATTGCAGCCCACTCGCACATTCGCGGCCTCGGTGTTGATCCGGATACATTACAGCCGAGGGCTTCCTCGCAGGGCCTTGTTGGTCAGGAGAAAGCGCGAAAAGCAGCGGCGGTTATCTTGCAGATGGTCAAGGCTGGGGATATTGCTGGACGTGCTGTATTAATTGCTGGACCTCCTAGCACGGGTAAAACCGCAATCGCCATGGGTATGGCTCAATCACTTGGCGCCGACGTGCCTTTTACCACCCTCGCAGCATCAGAAGTCTTCTCCCTGGGAATGTCGAAGACGGAAGCACTCACTCAGGCGTTTCGCAAATCTATCGGCGTGCGGATCAAGGAGGAAAGCGAAATTATTGAGGGTGAGGTGGTGGAAATCCAGATTGACCGAAGCGTTACAGGGGTATGTGAGATCAAACTTGTGTTGGTGTAAAGTGGGCGCGAAGTAAAAACAATGGTACTGACAAAATAAGGGCAATAAACAAGGAAAACTCACAATCAAGACCACCGATATGGAGACTATTTATGATATGGGTACCAAAATGATCGATTCAATGACTCGAGAACGTGTGATGGCCGGAGATGTCATCTCCATTGACAAGTCATCAGGCAAGATCACGAAACTGGGTCGATCTTATGCGCGCTCAAGAGACTACGACGCTATGGGCCCTGACGCCAAGTTTGTTCAGTGTCCGGAGGGCGAGCTTCAAGTCCGCAAAGAGATCGTACACACTGTCAGTCTTCATGAAATTGACGTTATCAATTCACGTTCACAAGGATTTCTTGCTCTTTTCTCGGGCGACACGGGTGAAATCAGAAGTGAGGTCCGAGATCAGATCAACACCAAAGTTGCTGAGTGGAAAGAAGAAGGTAAAGCCGAGATAATTCCCGGTGTTCTGTTTATTGATGAAGTTCACATGCTTGACATTGAGTGCTACTCTTATATCAACCGAGCTTTGGAAGCAGAGTTGGCCCCGATTGTTATCATGGCCAGCAACCGTGGCAACACACGTATTCGCGGGACCAACTACTCCTCACCACATGGTCTGCCCCTTGACTTACTAGACCGCGTGTCCATTATCAGCACCCAGCCTTACACAGCCGATGAAATCAGACAAATATTGGCCATTCGAGCTCAAGAGGAGGAGGTCGACTTGTCTCCTGACGCCCTTGCTCTGCTCACCAAGATAGGGCAGGAGTCTGGATTACGCTATGCCAGCAATATCATCACCACCTCACAGCTGCTGAGCGAGAAGCGAAAAGCCAAGGAAGTTAGCGTTGACGATATTCAACGCAGTTACCGACTGTTCTATGACCCTGCTCGAAGCGTCAAGTTCGTAAGCGAGTTCGAGAAGCGTTTCATCAATGAAACCGGCGACGTCAACCTTGCATACACGAATGGTGACGCAATGGAAATTTCGTAGAGCTACATCCTTTCATCTCTTTTGTTTTGATTTGAGTTTTATGTCCACAATTCTTGTGACGGCGTACCTAGAGTGGCGATCTTTTGACGGTGGTTTGGATTTCAAAAGCAGCCCTTGTTTCTTTTCGTATGGACGGGGACTCTTCTCTACGAAGCATTTCTGATGTTTATTAAAATGTATGATATGACCATTTAAGCGCATTAATGGTATCTGGAGCTATATCCTGGCATTTTGAACAGTATAATATCGTACAAGCTCAATATGACAAATCCACATCATAAGAACGTAGTAACACCGCTCCAGTCATCCTCCGCACCCCCTACTCGGCGAAATTCTACTCCCTCCCCAAAATATCCCGCGTCATTCCATGACTGCATCATAGCACTATCGTAGGGGCCATGCGTCTCACCCCCGTCCCGCGCGTCAGACCATCTATACTCCCATAGTGTGCCTGAATCTGCAGCTTTGTTGCCGTCTGCAACCTGAGTGTCATCCACTTCAGGTGGATCAACCCAATCTTCGCCCGTTTCACGCTTAAACTGTCGAGTAAGCATCTCCCTCTCTTGATCGTATATCTCTGTTTGGCCTCTCGTTAAGAGCAGGTCGGCTGCGCCTGTTACGTCGTCAATAGCCTTCTTTCGCGCTGTTTCTTCGGGATTCTCTTCTGTCATTTCGACATCTTCATCTCCGTTGCTTTCTGCTTTTGACTTCTTATTTTTACTCTTGTTCTTTAGCTGCCATTTCGGTTTCTTGCGAAGACCTTTGCCTAATCGCGCAAGCGCTTCCAGGACCGTCTCCCCGCGTTGCATGTGCGTGATAAGTGTCCGTAAAAGATCGGCCGCAAGTATACTATCATTCTTCTTGTCGCGTTCTCTTCGTTCATTCTCCCTCTTGTCGGCCGCTTCTTTGGCGCGACGAATATCCTTCTTCGAAACACCATCCAGCCATGTATCGTGAATCGCGTCGGGATCTGCAGCTTTCCGGACGTAATTCCCTTGCTCATCGAACCGACCTTCTTCTTGTTCCGCGCGCATGTTGAATGCATCTATCAACGGCGCATGTGTCTTTTTTCCACCTGCTCCAACCTCCTCATCCATGCCCTCATCGACTCGCGCTCGCTCCGTTTCATCAACTTCGCTTTCACTCTCACTCTCCACATCTTCTGCCCCTCGCACATCAAGTGGTCTCGACAGGTCGACATGAACAGCACGACCACCTCGCGATTTATTTGCTTGCCCTTCTATTTCATCATCCCTTAAAAAGCGCACGTTTTTCTTGTTTTTCCTATAAGCTTCATCTTCTCCCATCTCCTCTTCGACCTCTTCTTCCATATCATCTGCAAACATATCATCGTCGTCATCGCCACCAGCTTGTTGTTTCTGTTGTCGCCGCTTAGCTCTAGCTTTAGCTTCTACTCGCGCATCGAATCCCTCGTTTTCGCTGTCTGATTGATACCCATCTAGATTAACTGCATTGCGACGAACGCCTTGGCCTCGACGACCGATTTCGTCTGCGTCTAGGACGGCGTCATCCTCGAGCTCGTCTGGTGCTAGTGCGGATGGGTTGCGTAGATCGAAGCGTGGTTTCTTGGTATTTGAGGGCCCGTCAAGTTCGTCTTCCGCTTGGTGGGTGCGAGCGTAATCCTCGCCGGCGCGTTTCGGCCGTACTGATCTGGACATGGTGTTACGTATTTTTAAATAACTTTTCAAGGTCGCAAAAATATTGGTGAAGCTGTTGTGACAAGAGAAAATTAAATGTTCATTGAACCGAGCTATCGTTAAGTCCGGGGTCGGAGCGGAAAATCATCCTTCCCATTTGCGTCACCAACAGCTTTTGGATTATCGATATTCGGAGTTCATCCTAGGCTACTATTTCTGTTCTGCTTTCTTCTTCATCTCAACCATTTTTCTTAGAATATTACATCTGTCATACACATATATTCTGATCAATCTTATTTGAACGCCATTTGTGTTGCCACTCTGAGCCTCCACCAGCTTCCCCGCACCGCGCTTCTGAACTGCTTGCTGAGCAAGTAACACCCAATGGTACTCATCTAATCTTCACACAGTCATTAACTACGTACTAATACTTGTCAACAGTATCGCTCAGGCTTCCTTGACCCAGACGCCATGGACGGTATCCTAAGCGGTGCCATTCGTTACGGAGCACCCACCCGTCGATTCGATGAATACTACAGATGTTATCCAGTGGCCATGCTGCCCGGCCCTGTGCGAGAGAATGTCAATCACGGAGGCAAGGTGATCATGCCGCCTAGTGCTTTGGACAAGTTGACACGACTACACATTACATATCCGATGTTGTTTGAGTTGCATAACGGAGCCAAGGAACGGATGACACATGCTGGTGTTTTGGAGTTTATTGCAGAGGAGGGAAAGATATATCTACCTTTCTGGGTATGTCTCATTCGTTTGTTATCGGATTATACTTATACTGACTGCTATCAGTTGATGCAAACTCTACTTCTAGAGCCAGGCGACTTGATCCAGGTCAAATCAACCGACCTCCCACCTGGCCGATTCATCAAACTTCAGCCCCAGTCAACCTCCTTCCTGGACATAAGCGACCCGAAAGCAGTGCTAGAAAATGCATTCCGAAACTTCTCTTGCCTTACCAAAGGAGACGTGTTCACATTCGCCTACAACGACCAAATATATGAAATTGCAGTTTTGGACGTCAAGCCAGACGGTGACAAGAAAGCTATTTCAGTGCTAGAAACGGATCTAGAAGTCGACTTTGCGCCTCCCGTGGGATATGAAGAACCGACTCGTACGAGCGGCACAAGCACACCACGCAGTGGTCAGATTCCTGCGCTTCATGGCGGTCTGGTTCATTCTCATGGAAGCATGGCTCAAGCCATCAACTACGCCGCTATTGCCCCCGAGTCAAGCGACGTGACAAAGGGTGCCAAAGCAGTATCATCGAACTTTCTTTCTGGTGGACACCGACTGAATGCCAAGAAGAGCAGCAAAACGCCTACCCCACAACCCAATACACCCGTTGCAGGTAGCTCAACGAACCCTAAACATCCGCCTCCTACACGAAAGACGAATGGTCCACAACCACTACGCCTTGGGCCCAACAAACTCTTCTTTGGCTATGCTATCAAGCCAGTTCCAAAGCGTGACGAAGAGGGCAAGATCATCACAGAGGCTGACGACAAGCCCAAGTTTCAGGGACAAGGGCAGACGCTGCGAGCGCGGAAGAAGGGAACTGGGGGTGATTCAGCAACACCAACATCTGGAAGTGATGTCGAAGGTCGAAAGCGATAAACCTTTGCAATCTACGTCTATCAAAGCTAGATCATAGTATCCTTTCTTCTTATGTTTGAGCATGGGAGGTGAAACGGCGTTCAGGCAGTCATACATGTCATCTAAATTCGAGTCTTGAATATCATTCATATAAGATGGTCCATGCTCTCTCTCCTAGGATCGAACTGGTAAACAACCATGTCGTCATCAACCTACGCCCGGCCGGCCACAAACCTTAGGCATCTCTTTACGCCCAGCTTCCATTTACCTCCCTTTTTTCCCCTCTTTTTTTTCTCCCTTTCAGTACCTAACACCCAATGGCCTAGCGCCCAAAACGCCGGATTGGTCCGTAGCATAACTTCTGCTATGGGGACGCGCATAGTTAAAGCTGGCTCCCGCTCATTGGTCCTGATTCTTTGTCTCTTTGAGACACCCTGTATAAGATCAGACTAAATCCGGGCTAAACCAGCCTAGAAAGCATAGATATAAGACGATATATGAAGATTTCTAGCTGCTCATTGTGGACTTAGGCACTCGATACAGTATCGGAATTTTTGAAGCAAACCATACAAACAATACTTCTTTTTTTTTCTTGCCTACCTTACATTCAAGCGGATTTCGCCGGGTCAGGGATCGATTCCCTCTCAGTCCCGTTTTTTTTTTTTCTCTTCTTCTTTTCATTTTGTACTTCTTTGCTTACCATCGTTCTACTTTCTTTCCCACGAGCTTTTCGACAAATCAGGACAGGCTGAGGACGATTTCATCTACTATGATCAGAGATTCAGGGGTAATGCGACGAAGAGTCGATAATGTGGGTGACAAGACAGGAGCTATCGTTGGCTGTCGAGCTGTATACATCACAGAGACTAGGCATAGTAACTGGCTAGGTAGTTTTCAGCATCTCCAAATGGCATTCACCATTCACAGTGTATCAGACTACGATATGAGTAACTCTTTCCAATGTACAAACGTGGTAAGCGGTATATATTACACAATGCCTCACAACGCAACGTCCCGCCACGATATTCCTACATGGTGAGCTCATAGACCACGGTTATGGGTGATATAGTACCTATGACCCGATGACCTAGCGGTCAAACGCTCAGTTGTTACGGCCACTTGTTGCCATGGACGCGTGGCGTTTGCTCCTGGTATCAGGGAGATATTCTGATACTGTCAGATCTCGCTGGCATAAATAAAACGGCTATTAGAATTCTGTTTTGTTTTTGCCGACCAGCGAAAAGAAAGGTTTCTGGTGTGACTGGCCTAAAGTGTGAGACTGTCTAGTAACCATCTACAGTCATAGGTATGGATACGTATCGCCCAATCTTTCTAACCACAAGCACAAGATCGAGTCCTGGACTCCCCTTTCCTTTTTCTTTCTTTACTTTTTCTTGTTCCCCCTTTCTTCAGATCTTTCACATATGATAAGATGTCATGAGTCTTCTGACATCGACCTACTCGTAAATGCGATGACTTTCAGTACTAGACCCAGCGCTTGTCGTTAAATGTGCGTACGGTGGCTGAGGAAGGGAGGCCATAGAGTAGGCACTCTTGGTTTATATAAGCAGACCAATCCCTCGAACAGAGATACGATGACATACTAGGAAGGAAGCTCCAGACTCCCCAGGCCAGCCACACTCTTCCAAGCCACGGGATATCCACAGCAGTTATGACAAACACTTCTCAGCCTCCCCTTCCTGGACATGAGAACCAGATATCTTCCATCCCTAGCACCTAGGTCCAATTAGTGCAGTAGTTAAGAGCTCTGAGAACAATCCTAAAAAGATTCCCATGCATTGTCGTTTCAAAACACTGACTGAAAACTAATTGATCCGTTCAAACGATCCATTGAATAATTCGTCCATGCTGCTTGGGTACTCTAGTCTTTAGCACTTTCACTCTTCGAGTCCATGGACTCTCTTTTTCTTTTTTACTCCTTTTTTTTTCTTTTTCTTATTTTTACTGCTGTTGCGGTTGTGCCTTGAAATTTTGGCCTAGGAATTGAAGTAATGTTCTGATAGGAGTCTCGGTATCAATGTCTATTCAGCGGAGCATCTCCATTGTTGGCTCAAATATGACGGAGTCGATTACCAGATGCCTCTCAATACAGGTATATAGCCAATTTTAGAAGCATCAAAGAAGCTGCAGTAGTTCAATTCCGATACATATCAATGGGCTTGGACTCTGAAGATAACTGTGGAACTGGAAACTCTCGACCACTCTACCGCTAACATAACCTGGAAATATGTAGAACTTGCCCATCAATAGTGCAGCACATCATCTCGCTCCGGTTGAGCCGCCCTCGCCCTCCCCCCCCCCCTTCTCTTCCTCGTATGACCTCTCGGACTACCCGCGTCGGATAACTGTTGAAACAACCTCCTTTTAACCATAAAGATATTGAGATGAAGGTCAAATCAACCTTTAAGCGAAGTGGATATGTAAGTTTATATAGTGGATATGGTCCGCTGTAGACCTCGGGATTTGAAGTGGATATACCCTAACATAGCGGACACGGAGATAGTGGGTATGTATATCCTTAATGTCGTCAATATATAAACATGTAGACCTACATTCGATTTATCACAAATCACAAAATACGGCCAAATAACCTGGAGACTAAGAAGGGTACATGTTACCTGTCAGAGAATCTAGCCGGGTCATCGATCGTCTCGCCAAGCTAGGGGATCAGCAGTCAAGATTATCCTTTTGCTCCTTTCTCTTCCTTTTTTGATGTACCGCCATTTATAGACTGTCTATACCCTTTACAATCGGATTTAGCTACATATTTAGGAATATGTAAGTTGGGTCATTTGAAAAGGGGCTACGCGAAACAATTATTATGTCATCTGCTCTTGGGGTAACGTTAGTTGGCGCTAGGCAGCATATAACCCAGGACGTCCTTTCTCTGTTCAAGAAAGAGCCAAAGTGGTTGAGCGGTTGGCGTGGTCACGATAGGCCTGACGCAGGCCTGCATGCATCGTCAGCTATATCGTTACCCTTACCCACCTGGTTTCGAACCGGCTTTTGATTCTTCCTCTTCTTTTTCTCTCCTGGTCTCTCTCTACTTTTCCTTCCCTCCCTCCCCCTTTGCTTTTATTTCTTGATATGGTATTCTACATTATTTGTGCAGGATAATTTATTCAAAGCAGTCGCGTTCGTGGATTTGTAACCCCTGAATTACAATACAAACATGTATGTAGACGACCCCTTTCCACTCATGCTGTCTCTTGTAACTCCATGTATCTTAGCAAGGCCTTCATCTAAGGTGTTTTGTTATCATTGATGGTACAACTAGAGAAGCTATATTGTAGTATTCGTGTACAGACATATCTGGCCTTTTTTCCCTCTTCACCTTTCATGTTTTGTAAATTCAGGTCGTATCGAGGCTTTCCTGAAAACCATGCCAAGAGACATTCTTATCATCCAGTTTAATAGAGCCACTGTATTGTAGCATGCTTGTACTGCTGTCTATGGCCTCGATAGTTATACAGTCGTGCATCCGGACAAGTGCAACCTTCCCTCCATAACAAAAGACCAAGCTCCCCTTTTGCCCGTTCTGTGCCAAGTATCGTATAATGGTCACGTTCGTAATATCTTGAGAATTGTTCTTGTTCTGGTTGATATGGAGCATCTGGGTAGCAATGCAGTTGATTTGACGATTCAATAGGTGCGTATAAGCCGTTGGTTTTCTCGTTCGTGACCAAATGGGTATATGCTGACTTGATACCTCGAATGCTCCTTGTTTTTGTCAGTGTGTAATTGAGTCCAAGTGAATTCAGAAAAGAAATGTGTGCGGGTAATATGGTACAGTGATGGATAGCTAGATGATGTGACGGTTCGGTGTAAGGTTATTCAGAAGCAGGGAAGTTGTTCTAGTCATGGACAGGAAGGGTTGCTCTGATCACGTGGTCACGCCACGTCATATGGAAGTTGTGGAATAGCTTCATGTTCCTACCCTTTTCTTTTCCTTTCCTCATGCTTAGTTTTCTAGTCTTTTAGCTTCTAATGCAATATTGCTTGAGCCCTTACAGGTGAATGGTATCACTACTTGCCTGTGAGATGTAATGATTTGTAATCTCAATATAGAGCGCGCTACCAGTCTGTAGGACAATGTAACAAAGTCATTAACGCACAAGACAAAAGTATATGTGTGTCGTAAACCTTGGTTGACAGGTAAGTCAGATCAGAGTAGACTTCTCACTTAACTAAGTTTCGGTGGTATTCTGCTAACGAGAGTGTCACAGAGACGAGGATCGAGTTACATCAAAGAGACAATGAGAGAGAAGTAACTGTGTTGACTAGCTTAAAGTGATCCGTGTACAGTATGTACTCTTATACCCTAGGTTGTACAGTTAATAAAAGATAGTGGAGTATAACTAAATACATGGTAAATGACTGTCCTTATAAATCCATTCCTTAACGAATCCCTGTAGTAAATCACTAATTCATTATTTTGAATCACTGATTAGTCCCTAACCCTAACTTGTCCTGGTTTGGTTTGGTTCAGTTCTTAGCTTCACGTTATCCTATGATAGGTAAAGCCCTAGTTAAGCTACACTGTCTTAAGTAAGTGAGATAAATCTAGTTATTGGCTGTGACGTGCTAACTCTCTGACAATGTGGCCAATAGTAGAAAGATGAAGTGATTCGACAAGAATGACTTGAGTTCTTCCTGCTGAGAGTCTTGTTAGATGGCCTAAGGCTACCAAAAGCTCGTTTATAGCCCACTGTATTCTTTTCTCTCCCATCCATACAGAGCCCAAGAGAACAGTGGTAAGCCCTCTCTCAGCCCTGGGGGCCTATGCCACATATTGCCAAAACGGATCTGTTCGTAGATCGACTCGCCCAGGGCTCCCTGTCTGGCCTTGGCCGTTCCTTTTTTTTTTTTTTCCCCTTCATTCTTTACTTTTTGGCTCATCATCTTTTTTATATATCATCTTTGTCAACTTGATACGATACGCAGTTATACGTATTATTGCATACAACTAAGCTCAGATAGGCTAGCGCAAAGATCTGGCTTGTAGAAGTGGACCGTACCGGGATTTGATCCAAGGTACGAAACTCTATCTCAACGCACTCTCTGAGCCTCGGCACAGAACTGGAAGATTTGGGGTGTATTTTTATCATAGAGTAAGTACTCTCGAGCTGTTATTCAGCTCATTCTAGTCTAAGTGCGCAACCATCGTGGGGTTATTCTATACCTCCGTTCATGACTCCCGACCCAAGCTTTCAGAAGATTCCGGAATGTCACCAAATATGGAGAAATTCGATCCACTCTCGCCATTCAATCGTCTTGCACCCTCAATTTATGTCATGGAACCACGAAGAGAACCCACAAAAGACGACAAGAGCCCTTCGACAATTCTCCTACCGTTCTGGATGAATGCACCTCCACGCGCAGCAGTTAAATACGTCGTTAAATATGCCGAGCTCGTTCCCTCAGCACGCATCATCTTCTTACTTACCGACACACGAGATTTCTACATCTCACGAGCTGCTCATGAGCTTCGATTGAAGCCTGTAATCGATATTCTCGCTGCTGCCCTGGCTGACAAGGAGGAAACATCAGAAAACGCATGTGATAATGCAGTATACATCCATCTTTTCTCCAACGGCGGCGTATTCGCAACAGCTCAGTTGTTACAAGCATACAAAACTGCTACGGGTAGGCCATTACGAGTGTCAAACATGATCTTGGATAGTGCACCCGGTCGACCGACACCGTCATTATCTATCAAGGCATTATCATTCGGTCTCCCGCAGACGATTATCCTCCGACAGCTCAGTTACGCGCTATTGACTGCCATGATATGGAGCACATACCTAAGCCGAAAATTCTTGAGCATGATGTGGAGATTATTCTGGAAACAACCTGACAAAAATGATGGTGTCGTTTACGGCGATGATCCATTAACATATACGCGAAAGACGATTTTGGATCCTGAGTTTGTTGTCGCGAGAACCTCAGCAGAGAGGACTAGGATGTGTTATATATATTCGGATTCGGATGAGTTGGTACCTTGGAAGGATGTCGAGGAACATGCGGCTCTGGCGTCGAACAGTAAGAATGGGGCTAAGGTTGTGGAAATGGAGCGGTTCAGTGGGACGCCGCATGTTGGGCATATGAGAAGTGATCCAGAGAGGTACTGGCGAATTATTGAGAAATATTTGACATAATCTTGGAAGTAGATACATTTAATATTAAATACAACAGACTTGGTTATAACCATCAGACTACTCTGCGTCTACCTAAGATTATCGCAGCAGGTATGGAAGGATTAGACAGCGCACTAACATGCCCTCTGATTTGACTTTGATAACTGTAAGCACTTCTTGGTACCAAAATAGAAGTGATGATTTGGATATGGAGAGGTCTTCCGCTGTCCAAAGCCGGAATTTATCTCTTAACCGTGAAGTATAGCAGAGCGCGGGCGCCCCCATAACGATTACAAATAAATAAGATCTACTGTAAGCACATGGGTGGACTTCAGAAATTCACGTAATAAATTGCCTTCTAGTCTTCACTCTGACTACTCATCTCCTCCCTCTCAATAGCCTTCTGAAACATAGTCATCGCATCTTCAATGAGCTTTTTGACAACAGAAATCTGTTCCTCTTTATGTGCTGCGTGTGCAGCCTGAAGAGCCGTAGGATAAGTAGGATAATTTCCATGGTCGAGTCTGAGGCTGATAATTGCTCCGGCCTTTAACAGAACACTTACTACCTGTATACGACCCATGGATGCTACCACAGCTAAGGGACTGCCATACTTTCCCGTCTTGGATCGCAGATTCACATCGACTACTTTTGTGATCAGCTCTTCGACCAATTCCCAATCACCCCTCCATGTGGCTGCTTCCAAGGCACTGCCATACAATCCAGCTTTGAGACTTTGTTCACTTTCGCTTCTTTTTTAATAAGCAAGGTAATAGTCTCAACCGAACAAAGTCCTCAAAGCCGGGTACTTTGGAACTGCACTGATTGCTGCTACTGCTAGCGCGCTAACATAATATCCGCTGTTGGCCTCCAAGTCCACAACCGCACCCTGTTCAATACGTAATTTGACAGCATCAACGTTTTTGGATTTAGGAGCAGCAGCAATCAGTGCGGTTCCATGGCGCCCAGCTTTGAGAACTTTATTCACCTCCGCGCCTTTTTTCAAAAGTATGTTGATAGCATCAATCTCTCCCGCAAATGGTGCTGTTGGTAGCACGCTACCATATCTTCCGCTAGTAATTTTCGGGCCCATAAGCATACCGGATGTTAATATTCCAGTATATATGCCCCTCTATTGGGCTGAAAGTTCACGTCCGCCCCTTTTTCAATGAGAAGCCTGACAAGATCCATGTTTCCTTCAGGCGCTGCTATTGTCAGAGGTCCAACTACCGCAGCTGGTGATCTGGCTTCCATACCCCGTCTTATAAGAGTCTCGCAAATTGATTGCTTCCCCCTTTGGTCGCAATCTCTAGGAGATTTTCACCAGCGTCGTTGACTACCGATAGCGAAATTTCAATTTCTTCGTCATTCCACCAGGGCATATGATGAAAAACGGCACATCGTTAAGACATGAAATTTGGCTGGATAAATCCCTGGTTTAAAGGCAGCGTCCAAGCCGAATCCGTTTATCCATATATCCACATAACCAGGCGAGTCAGTATGCCAGCTTCGATACTGCACACTTCTCTCCTTTGGAGAGCCAAGGAACGTCTTCAGCAAGTGGGACAATTCATGATCTCCTTTCGATTTGATTTGCGTATAGGCGGGATATACCCAGCATCCACTGGAGTAGTTCTCTAACCGATGGGGGAAACTCAACGTCGTGGTAGACTGATTACTCCGTTTATCTGACTCTCCATCTGACTCCTCATCTGATTGTTGAGGGATGTGGCTGACATCTTCCTTGTATGTCTCAATTAGGTATTGAAGGCAAACTTCAGCGGCATAGGGATGAGCTTGTTTGAGACTGAAATGTTTCTCCTCAAGATGTTCAACTAACGAAAGATGGGAAAACTTCCACACTTTTCTCTGTGAATCGTGAACGAGCAGATGGTTACAGAGTTATAAAAAAGATGTCTCCGCGATTTCTGCGACCATACCTCCTGTCAGTCCAAACGGATTATTATAGAAGTGTTTCGCTGTTCAAAAGTTCGCGGGCACACATTACCCACTCGAATGCTCGAGCCGCCAACTCCTTGTCATGTGGGTGTCCATTTCGTATCTTGCCGTAGATCTCATTGTAGGTGACTCTCAGATTCTTTGGGAGTTTTCCAAGCCTGTCTCTAATGGCGTCCATGGCGGTGAGTTCAAGGAGCTGTTTTACCTGCAGATTCGCCCATTGGAATCTGTATCAGGAACAACCACTTGTATCAGGGGGCTTTGCCTACTTACATTCCGTCGCTGCTGCGGGAAAGAGCCTGTTTAATCTCTTCTTGCAATGAGTTAGGCATCTCTCCCCAGTTCTCATGCTTGATAATCTCCTTGCTGATAAATGCATGGATATCCCTTTCGTTATGTTTTGCTTGGATTTCGACGTTGGGTAAATTCTGAAATGCAGTCTGAATGTCTCCGTCACGTCGCCTAGAAAGGAAAAACTTGACGGGCTTCTCAGACTGCGAAATTAGAAACTTCATCGTCTCGATTATATCTCTGCGTGGATGCGGCTCACACTCATCCAGAGCATCCAGTACAAAAGTTGTTGCATTGTACAAATTGACTACTTCCAGTAGGTGCTCTCTACAAGTGTCGAATGTAAGCTCTGATCCACTTTGGACACGCGTATGGTATAGATCTCGAGGCGCATTACGAACTACTTCCGATCCTCCCGAGCTCTTTGACGGCTAACGTACATAGCTTCCCAGGACCGAAAGTGGCTTCTGACGCTCTGTTTCATATTTAATGCGGTAAAAGAATGCAAAACCTTGATTGGAAGCATTGTCGAATTGAGCCCGGGTGATATGAACAACCTTGGATGCTAGAAAAGCTTTACCGGCACCAGCTGTAACAATTAGATAAAAGCTTGCAAACAAAAGGGAATAAACTTACGAGAACCATGAAGTCACAACACAACCGACGAGTCACTCTTCTGCCAGTTGATAAAATTCTGCTTTCTAGCAACGACTCACATGTTCCCCCGGTCCGTGCCTCCTTGACAGTGTCGTGGTATTTACCGTAAGGTAGAGAGGAGATTCAATTCAGAATCGTCATGCGTTCGTCGAATTCAGTTCTTTGAAAGCGTGAGTGGAAAATCACACTAAACATTACTGTCAGCTAAAGTCTTTCCACAGGTGAGGATGAAGTCTTGTAAAACCATGGAGACTGATGTAAGAAGTAGGAGGGGAACAGAAAGATATAAACAACAACTACTTACGCTTGATCGACATTAAGAGCACGAGACAGTCTTTTTGGAAGCTTTTAAGCCTTTTAATATCATCGGTGATACTTTTTTTTCTCATGGGCCATAGCATTACCCTTTTAACATGGTCTTTCGACCTTGGTGTCAACTTTTTCCTTAATTTGATTCTCAGTACTTCGATACGAGACCTTTGGGTCTTCAGTTCAGTTGCGACTTCTTTTGCGGTCTTGTATTTGTCTCTATTCGGGCCCTCGAGCATCTCGCTCGCATTTCTTAGAATGGCATCCACCTCAGTGAGTTTATCTGTAGGTCTTCAATATCACGCTTGGACTGTCTCGCGTCTTTGACGTACTTGATACAGCCAATGCCGAATCCTTTGGTAGAGGCGATGAACGTAATGTAAGCTGAAGCTGCTGACACTGCAGCCATCGTTGAAGCAGTCTAGATTCGATGTAGTGTAAGTTTTTAGGTATCAAAAAATGGCGCATGAAGAGAATTTTTGATTTTGGGTTGTGTAGATGAGGAGAATGTATGGAAATACTGGCCTCCTACCCTGTTAAATACTTCTCAGAAGGAGATAGATTCTACTCTGAGTGATTCCAGGTACTATGATAATTAAGCTTAGCTCTTTGAGCTCAATACGATGCCTAGGAGCCTATGCATATATTCTCTACATGAATTGGATGAACCCCAATGAGGTTAATAACAATTAAGTTACAAAGAAACTGAATCTAATAATATAGACTTCACTACTATTTAATTAATTACTTAGGCAGCATATACAAATTTCATTCTTATGTGCTTGTGAATGAAAGACGATAAGCACATTCCTCCGTACTATTGTTTAATCTGTAAGTAGGGCTTTTAGCATTATCCCTCAACCGTACTACCTGGTCACTAGCAAACCAATCAAAGTAGCTTATAGAACAATACACTCTTTCTTGCTAGATTTCGAAAAATTTTGACTAACTGTTTCTATGAATATATCAGTTAGAACCATGCTACCTTTCATGTTAATGACATTGTCACAACTCACAAGAATCAAGAAGCCACAGCCAATAGATTAGCTTACCTTGGATAGACTACCACGGATACAATCCAGGGCAGATATATAAGGACACTCATTTACCATGTATTTAATTCTACTCCATTGTCTTTTATTAACTGTACAACCTAGGATATAAGAGTACATACTGTACACGGATCACTCTAAGCTAATCAACACAGTTACTTCTCTTCATTGTCTCTTTGATATAACTCGATACTTGTTTTTGTGGCACTCTCATTAGCAGAATACCACCAAAACTCAGTTCAGTGAGGAGTCTACTCTGATCTGACCTACCTGTCAACCAAGGTTTTCGACAGACATTTGTGTTGATAATAATACTGGCCCGGTCCACAAGGTAGTTAGCATCCACAAGTGTACCTAACTCACTAAGATTTGAATATTGTAGAATATGGCTATAACATTAGAAAGGCCTCTACCTATTTGTACGATGTCAGCTTGAATGAATTAAAAATAGAAGTGAAGAGCATCTCAGTATCTGTCGGGACATATCCTCCTGTCAGGACAAACTAGCGGTGACTTACTGCTAGCGCCTGATGGATAACGTCCCTTGCTTGGTATATGCATTCTTGTGCTGGGCTATGGCTCCGGTGTTGTGACTGCCGAGTGCTGGCGTGTGGGATCCAGGGGTGTGGTTTGAAACTAGACTGAGTATCTACATCTATATACATGAATCAATCAACTTTTGCCTTAGAAGCATAAAGACTGTTCACTTCAGTATGTACATGTTACCTAGCTGGTGATACCAACGGTATTAAAACGCCAAAATAGGTTAATAGTACATTGGAGTGTCCTTTACGCCTGAATCCAGCTCACTTCTGGATAAATGACTCAGATCCTGAGAGACTTCTGTTTACTATAGCCAGGCTCTACCATTCCATTATAGGTATTGTGCAAAACAGGTAGGTGATCCATTAATATTCATTATTCATATCAATGGTTTCCATGTCTCCCTTACTGTAGCTAGTCAATGCAAATATCGAGACTTACTGATGTGTAGTTACACCTCGACTAAGTAGCAGCTGGTGCCAGCACCAAACTTGAGTAAAAGCCCTAGGGTTGTCTTTTATTAGCACAGGCAAATGGAATTGGATTCCTGGACGCCTAGCTCGGTCTGCTCTTAATACTTCCGTAAAGAGATGTATCTCCTGAGATCCTTGGACATGTTCAATCGACTGGAAACCTTTTATTCATGACTGTAAAGCCGTGTAATTGAACTAACATTCATTCTATTGTTTTTCTAAGCAAGTCAATATAAGTCCATAGATTTCCAAGATACAAGGAAGGAAAATCACAGTATAACGTCCTTCGAATGAAAAGATACATCCTGATAGTGATTAAACTTGGACCGTTCCTCCTTAATCTCCATCAAAATCTTGCGCGCATCCTGCAACAGCCATGGATAATCGCCTTCTCTGGGCAAAATTTTCAGTTGTTCCTCCAAGGGAAGTTTCGTCACGTTCATACCCCGCTTCCATGCTTCTTCCGCCTCCGGTCTCCAGTCCAATCGCTGAGGAGGAACGTTGGCCGTCGATATGATCCGGATATTGGGATCAATCAGCATGAATTGTACGGCATGAGCGTGTCCCACTTCCGAACTATCCTTAATTGTGAGGTCGGCATTGTGTTGAAGAGTGTTTGGCCAAACAATCATTTTCCCTTGGTTGATATCAATGTAACCCGCGTCTTGAACAGTAGAGCCGTTCTGCTTCATGCCGAAGATCTCTTCGAGCCAGACGGTGTCCCCACGCTCATAGTTAAGGTCTTGAAAGGCTCGGGTGTCGGATACTTGGCGGAAATTAAACCGGAGATTATCGATATTTTGTGTTTGGAAGACATAAACTGCAGAAGCACAGATGTGTTCGTTCTGAAAAGGAAGGTGTATTGTCAGCCAAAATAACATAACAAAACGGAAGAAATGTGAGCGTACAATTTGCCCTTCCACATGCCAGGGAACTTTGAATTCGGGTTGGTCAGGAGTCACAGCAATATCCATTATTCTCACGATGACTTGTAGACCACGTTGGCCATAGAGTTTCTTCAGATTCATTATATTCAACATGCGGTGTTTGTTTTGCTCCTCAGGTGGCAAATGCTCCATGATCTCTGGCGGGACACCAACTGGATTAAACTCTCCAGGTTCAGGATGCACGGCCTTGAACCACTTTCTTCTCCAAGCGCGTAATCTCTCTTCATAAACCCCTCTTTCCTCTAGTGTGGATTCTACTGGTTTCGGCTCTGTCTTACCTGGATATTTCTCCACATATTCGATGTTCTGCAACTCGATCCGGGCCTGAGCATGAACCGTACTCATGAACGGGGTGAGGACCATATTGAACATCGGAATAACTTTATCCAGCAGTTTCTCCAAAATCGGATAGAGGTTGCGATCTCTGGTGGGGTGAATATTGTTGATATAACCCGCAAAATAAGCAGTCCCATCAGGTCGGAAAAACACATCACTGGGAAGCCATTGAAACCGGGAGCTATAAGGACGCGACATGATATCTGCGCGTGAGGCGATATTCCAACTCAACTCCTGGCGCGAAGGGCCAGGATCTTCAGGGATTGGAAGAACCACGCCCTGTCCCATGCTTTCTATTGCATCATCAAGACCTATCACACGATCTGGGAGAACCCTGGTTTTGCCAAACTCCACTGGGAAGAATGATGGATGCACGTAGTCCCATTCTCTTTCCTCAGTGGCCATTTGGTACTCCTGTGATGTTCCCAATCCCTGTTCGAGAGTCCTGATAGCATTACACAACTCAACCCGAAACTTGTCGTGTTGGAAGAAATCTGCACATGATTTGACAACATCTCCGTGGAAGATGTTAATGAAGCCAAGCACTTCGGCAATCTGGGCCTTGAATTTGAGTTCATCCCTTAACCACCTGATCATTCTATCAGTAACTTCTGGGTCGTCCTTTAACTCAATCTCCCAGCTCTGCATGTAGCATTCGTCAAAGACCTGCAAATATGTCGTATCGTCAATGTTGGGGGGTTGCCTGTCAGCACAAACATTAAGGTCTCTCTTACCTTCCTAAACCAATCCTTTTTATCAGTGAATTCGTTCATCAATCGAAGCATTTTCTTCTCCCTGATTGTTATAACAGGCTGACTGGAAACGTAGTTAGCAATTATTGAGGACAACCACATTTGTGCTCTTTCAGAGGTTCAGCGTTGTGGGGATCTACTTACTCAATAAATCCTGCCTCGATATCTCTATCATCCAGTACGGACGGAAACAATGAACGAGTCCTGACTCCATATCCATTCATCGCCTCTGGAGTAAAATCCAATGGAAGACAAACTCCTGGTAGAGTCAGACGATCGTTGGGCTGTTGACCCTTGACAGTGGGAGTAGTCCTTGGAGGGCATAGCATATCGATGGTAATTGAATTGATTATTGAATTGAGATAAATAAATTGAAATGTCCGAGAAATTGACGAAGAGACTTGTTTCTGTGTATGTCTATCCCGTTCGAAGTGTATGAAAAGATAGAAGATGAAAGGGCGATAAAAGATATTGCCTCGTCTCAAATGGACCAGATAGACTTTCCTCGCGGATCTGCTCGGTAACTCTGGAAAAAGAGAAGCAAAGATATTAGAGACACGCTGACTCTATTCTGACCGGCTTTTTGGCATGTAACTCGGCGTGATATTCCGACGTCAACATTGCGGCAGAAGGAGAACTTGGTCCGGAACTCCATTGCGTGGCCATTGAGAGGGACGAGCTGCTTTGTACTTGGTGACTAGTGATGGCTTATGTGTATAGTTGAGATATTAATCGTTTAAATATCATGAAAGGTTTAGTTCATTTGATCAGAGGTCGGTTGGTTGAGGATGGAAGTTGGAGCTGGATGGGGAAAGGATCCGTAATAGCCCTAACCCTACAACAAAATACGTAGTATTCCTCACCGCAGTTCGTAGGCTGCTCATCGATTTTTATAGAATTCATATTTCTCCCAAGTACTCTATGAATATAAATATATTTTTGTCTAGGACTAACAGCCACGCTATGCAAATATGCCACAGATAAGGAATAACGTTACATACAAGTCATCACGCTCCGAGTTTCAGGTCCATCAGCAGTAACAAGAAAGGGAGAATGAGAATATAGCAATGCAATGATAGGCTACATGCCCCGATCCTCCGGAAACTCGTCCTCCAACTTCAGTCTGGCAGTAACATTCATACTCAACAGTTCCTGTATCAACAATTTAGCTGCATAGGGAATTGTCATTTTGACGACCCCTCTCGATGAACGACAACGTTGACACCAGTTCTGATAACCCATGAATCCACACTTCTCGCAGATGTCGACTTCATGTTTGTCAGACGACAACATGAGACGCTCAAGAAGAAGTTGACTTGTTCCGTAGGCGATAAGACAGTCTCGTTCCATTTCTCCGAGACGTAGCCCACCATCTCGGGAACGACCTTCGGTTGGTTGGCGGGTTAGAGTTGCGCGTGGGCCGGTGGATCGAGAATGCATTTTGTCTTGGACCATGTGTTTGAGTTTTTGGTAGTATATAGGGCCTGTGAAAACGTAGAATGGGAGAGGATCGCCGGTTATTCCAGACGTTAGGTAATCCTTGCCACCGTAACTAAAGCCCTTGTCTACCAAGATTGCCGACATTTCCTCGACGGGGCTACCACCAAAGGCTGTCCCGTAGCCATGCTGACCTGACAGAACACCGGCTTTGCCTGCAACAAGCTCTAACAATTTACCGACTGTCATTCGCGATGGGAAACCGTGAGGGTTCATGATAATGTCAGGTACAATACCCTGATCCGTGAACGGCATATCTGCCTGTTCCGCGATGATGCCAACGACACCTTTCTGTCCGTGGCGAGAGGAAAATTTATCTCCAACTTCAGGCCTGCGCGTCTGACGTGTCTGGACCTTGTAAATCTTACTCTCGCCTTCAGTAACTGAAACCATGACTTTGTCAATGTAACTTGGGTCCGGCAGTTTGTACGTCATGGGTGCTGGGTTATAGTCTGTTGGTCTGCCCGCATCAGAGCCCGTAATGCCAGCCGAAAAGGCGGCGGCCGGGACTTCCTTGTTGATATAAACTTGACCTTGACTAACCACCTCGCCGACTGCGGCTAGTCCGTCGCTATCAAGAAGAGCATGCTTCGCAATTGGGACATTGTTTTCACCGATTTCGGGTCCTCGAAGTCTATCTTCTGAACCGTTTGGATAGCTCTTTAAATTAGCCACGTACTTGCGGAACACCTGGCAACGTCCGAATCCTCTATCAACAGAGCCCTTGTTCAACACGAGAGCATCCTCAATATCATAACCCGAGTAACTCATGACGGCAACTGTGGCATTTTGGCCAGCAGGGAGATGATCATATTTGATGAGTTCGATGGTGCGTGTCTTGACCATAGGCTTCTGAGGGTACACCATGAGGTACAGAAGAGAATCTATCCGTAGGAATTGGTTGGAAGCAATGGCACCAATGGCTTGTTTACCCATAGCACATTGGTAGGTGTTACGCGGTGACTGGTTGTGATGTGGGTATGGAATGAGGCCAGCAACAGCTCCAAGGATAGTAAAGGGCTCAATTTCAAGATGGGTGGTGATATCGACAACATCTTTTTCATAAATAGCAATGTTTGAATCGTTCTCCTCGTTGACGTCCAAGTACTCAACTAAGCCTTGAGCGAGGAAATCGTCGAATTGCATCGAGCCATCGCGAAGTTTTCCTAGATGCCTAGAGTTGACCAAGGGTTTGCCATTCTCAACAACGATTAAAGGCCGACAAATTCGTCCATCATCGGTAGCGATATGCACTGCGCGTTGATGATGGTTGATATAGATGCTCACAAACTCAGAAACCCGACCCATACGTCGCAATCTCCGAAAGGAATTCAAAAAGTGTTTGGGTCGTCTAGTCATAGCTATTGGAGTTCCGTTCATCGAAATGATATAAGCTCCAAGACCATAGATTTCTTTTCCACTTAGTGTCGTTATATCTTCAGCTCCTAGCATGAACACCAATTTTGACACCGGGCCTTCTTCATCGTTGGTTGTGATGTGTGTCATCAGCGCCAAATTCTTGACGAGACCACACGCCTCTCCTTCCGGAGTGTCAGACGGACAAAGCATGCCGAACTGCGAAGGTTGTAGAGCTCGAGGGCCACTCACTTTTCGTGTCTTCTCGAACTGACTGGAGATTCGGGTCATCATACCCAGAGCAGCAATGTAACTGAGCCTACTCAAGACATGAGTCACACCAGCACGTTCCATTCTGAAACGCTTAAGACTCCAATTTCCGGTCGAAATAGCCCTGTTCATACCGTGTGTGATGTGATTTCCATGGAGCGCAACCACACTCATGGCATCAAAAATCTCGCGACGCCTCTTGCCCAGTACTTTTGTAATGTTCATTTTGATATCGAAACAGAATTTTTTGAACAAATCTTCGAACAAAAGTGCGAGAAGCTGACCTGCAAGTTCCAATCGCTTGTTTCCCACGTAGTCTCGATCGTCAACCATAGAAGGATCATGCTTCGCCATCAGAACGCGCCTTGCCATGTTAGCAACATAGATGGCTTTAGGCCTGAAATCCATATTGGTGACCTCAACGTGGGATATAACGACGGACGAAATGGCCTCGATAGCTTCCTCGATGTGGGTTTTCTTGTACCCGCCAACCTTGCCTCGATTGATTTTGATTTTAGATCCGATCCAATCAAGAGCTTGCTGCTGCGTAAAGACGTTCTGCTTGATGGCTTCCTCGAAATTGATGGCGAAGTCTTCTTGGTAGACATCGTCAATACCGGCAACAAGAAGCATCATCTCCTTGTCTGAGTGAACACCCATGGCCTTGAGGACAATGACCAACGGCACATCTTCGCTCAGAACGTTGTGTCTAAGGTAGAGGCGGTCCTTTTTGAGAATAATGTAACTCTTCGATTTCCGCTCATTAGACGAACTGGTGACGGAGGCTTGCACAATCTCTTTCTTCGGATCCGTTTCAACAATGATACGATTCTTGCTAAGTTGTTCCTGGACCAGAATCACCTTCTCTGTACCATTGACAATAAAATAGCCACCCGGGTCGAGAGGGCATTCATTGAGCAGGTGCAACTCGTTTGGCTTTTTGTTCGACAAGACACATTTGGAACTCCTCAGCATAATAGGCATGCGACCAATGGGTACACGGCGTTGTGTGACATTATCCTTTCCACGCTTGTATGTAAAATCCACGAAGATCGGGGCCGCATAGGTCATATCGCGTAATCGACACTCGTTCGGGGTGACGGTAGAGTCAGACTCCACGCTATCCTTGGGTTCATCGCTTCTGCGAGGACTTCCCACGTAGATATCGGTAAACCTATTAATCGTAGGTTAGATCAGATATCCGGAAATTCACAGAACAAAAGGGAGGCAAAAGCTTACTTAAGGAAAAAATGTGAATCTGCATCGCTGTATATCGTCGAACTTGCCTCCACGATCTTCTTGAGTTGAACCTCAATAAAGTAGTTATACGAATCAATGTGCTGCTTCACTAGACCCTTGACTTTCAAAAATGCCGGTAGAAGATTCCATTTGTCTCGCGCAGTATTGATGGGATCCGTCAAGGATTTGTTATAGTAAAATGGTTCCAGCAACGCATCGAACGGGTCGACTTTGCGATTTTTGGTGGCGGAGCGGTAGTGCTCCTCTTCGTGGCCGTCTTTCGCATGGCTTTGAATTTTCGTAGCAGATGAATTTGACTGCTCGGCGACGTTATTCACGGTGGTTTCCGATGCCTGCGCAGGTCTCTGCGGGTAGGAAGAATGTTGTCAGTTACTTTGACACGATAGAGGTGACTCAAAATATCAAGCTTTTGCTCTTACCACAGTCGATCTTGCAGCCGACCTCACAGTAGGCTGTGGCCGCTTGCGCGGAGGCATATTGTCAACAATCTTACTCTCAAGTCAAAGCTTCTCGTGTGAATAAGAGTCGTAAAATATATCACAAATTTTTTTTGAATTATTCTTCTTTTTTTACTTTAGAGAGGGGCCAGTCATCGGAGATGAAATTTACGGGATGATTAGATAATCACTTGATCTCGGAACTTGCGAAGTTAGTTAAGTTAACGTTAACTAGCGTGGATCATCTTATCGCTATTGATGCCTGAGGCTTTTATACGTATATGCCTAAGGCTGCTATCTATGCCTGAGGTTGATATTTCGAGGAACATGAGACATAGTCTCGACGAGAGCACTCGTCTGCAATGGGCAGAGCTACATCCGTGCGCTGATACCAAATAGGACCTTGAACACTTCATCATCGTCGTGTCTGCTTTTGACAGGCTGCTTTAGAATTTATGGATGATTACTGAGGCTGAAATGGGTTGCTAACTCTGTGTCTCCTTTACGCTGTCTGGGATTTAGCTTCAGTCTTAGGACCAAAGTTGAGTCCATGCACGTCAATTGATATCATTCGGGAATTAAGGAAATAATCCCAAAAGTGTTCGCTGGCGGACGCAGTGAAACGTAGGTAGATGAGGGGTACAATCTGGCGCCCAATGGAACCAATCAAGAGTATCGGCCAACTAGCCAGACTGAAGAGATACTACAACTTCACTCGGGATGGTGCAGTCTTGGCGTCCGTATAAGCGCTGAGCCGGGGAACCATCGTCTTGCATGAATCATTGGGCGGTTGACTACTTGCTATATCGAGTAAAACCGGCATCGGGATTTGTCAGTATGGATGGACACACACTGCTCACTCAGGCTGTGGTGATAGATAAGACAATAGCATTGTTGCAGGGTCAGAGAACCAGTCTCAAATTTTGAGTCTTCTGTCAGTCTGTCAGATCGATTGTGGGGAAGATCACATTCTTTTCATCTGTGCGGTGGATCATGGCGCGGCGAAAGCGCAACTAAGAAATAAAGTGGCAAGACTGAGATGCTGAAGAAAACATCCTGATCATAACAGTAGGATGGACTCGATGAACATATATTCAAGTGTATAATCGACCGAGGAATGCTCGATCAAGACCGTGTCTCTGTTCACAAAGAATTTTGAGGAGGAAATAACCAAAAAGAGAGAGAGAGAGATTTGTACCAAAAGGGTACTTCTACACCGCTTCCCCTCGGCACGGGCCAATGGCATCTGACATGCATAGTGGAGCGTGCTACTGCAGCCAATCAAATTCACCAATTCTTGATGATAACCCTAAGTCACATGATTGAGATGAACACTAGGTACTGGCAGAAGACAGATCATACACAACAAAAGGAACAAATTATTAACTGACAACACCATACTGTTCGATGGACGTGGCAAGCCGTAGTGGAGCGAGAAATAGGCACGGTTAGTTGTGGATATGGCCGAGTGCTACTGTACCAGTGGTGGTTGGAGCCTAGAAGTACCAATAGTTTAAGCACAAGGTTAAGGCCCGCTACCCGCCACTGATTCCGTCCATGGTACTTAATACTGTTACTTATGCCAGCAGGGAGTGCATGCAGCAATCTGGGTCCTGCAAGACGGCTGCGGCCAAAGAGCTCCCTGCTTCTAGAAAGAATTCGATATCTTCATACCCGGCCGGTTCGACCCAATCTCATCAACAGCTCTTCTGTTTCTCATTGATTAACTATCTAGAATCCTAGACTACGATGTAGGCACCTCGGAAGTCGCTTAGCCAGACCCTAGAATAGGCCACCCGCTCCAGCGCAGTAGTACGGACGGAGTACAGGCACAAATATGGAAACTAGTTTCAACATGCTCAACAGTGTTAGTAGATATAGTTAACCTGAAACACGTTGTCAATGTCCGGTCGTCGGATTGCATTATTCCATCGCTGTATTAGTCTAGTGACATAGTATTGCTATAAACAGGCATATTATGCTTCTCTTCAGCCAGTTCGGCGAGGCAAAGGTCGATTGGGCCTCCCCGCCTCGCTGGAGAGTTACCGCCATTAGTTAACATCTTACTAACAGCTGACTAGTAAAATTAGACTGTAGTTAGTAGTACGTGGTACTAGGCCGGACTACGAGTGATTCGATGGTGGGATTAGTGAGATTAGATTAGCAATTGCTCTCGCTACGGTACTTAGTCTCTCCGCTCCGTCCCTCTCTTTCTTACTCCTCCTCTCCTCCTACTTTTTGTCGCACTTTTTGTACATTACCCTGTAACAATTTTTCTTATTTATTTTTTTTTTCTCTCGACCGGCGACCTCTATTTGTACATCTCTTCTTTTTCTTCTCAACCGTTACGAAGTCAAACCGTCGCCGTTGTTGATGTTGATCGCCGAACAACTCCTCCGTACCCAATTCCCGTTATCCCAGCTCGAAAAAGACACCGGTATTGCTTCCTCGACGGTCCTCGTATCTGTCCACGACGAAGCGCTCCAGGGCAGAACTGAGTATCGTTGGTCTGTCCATTTTCGGAGCATTTCCGATATGCAATTTTCGTCCTCCGCCGTTGTCGAGTTCGTTATAGGGTGATCCTGTAGTTCCTGGCGGCCATAGTCAGCCATCTTTATGTAAGTCTCATTGTACTGTTTTCTTTAGCCGGGCAAGATCAGAAAAGCGCAGAATCAAGAACACCGAGAAATACATAAACAAAACTACCCAAAAAAAAGCGAAGCACACAATGTGAAGCCGAAAATAATATGATTATTTGCTGGATTTGGCCCCTCATCCCCTCCTCCCCTCCTTCCTTGCGTGGTAACTGCTCCTGCCCCAGAAGCCCAAGGACACACCGCCAACCGATAGCGCCTCCCGCCCCTCCCCAGCCATTGCTTTTGCTTCTTTTGAGAAAGCACCCTCAGTCACACAGGTCTCGTCGCTCGTTTTGACGTTCGCTCGCTTATCAACTCTCTTTTTGCTTTGCCTGTTCATTTTGTATATTTTTTTGGTTCATTTTCAGTTCCATCTTTTCTTGATCCCCGCTCTTCAGCTCCTGTCATTGGAGCGATTGATCTGTTGTCCCTCCTGCTTTGCTGACATGTCCGCTGTATAGCTTCCTGCTTTGCTCTCTGTACGATTACCAGCTCTCGACCATGGCTTTCAAGTCTGGCTTCAGCGAGCGGCTAGACGAGCTGCGTTTTCCATCTCCTCGTTCTCCTCCAGTCGATGCCCCGTTCTCTCATACCCCCCTCTCTCCCCCAGCTAGCATGATGTCGGCCTTTTCGCGTCCCACCACCGACGTTCGCGCCAACCTCCAGCGCCGATTCACTACTGACGCCAGCAAATTATCGTCCTGGAGCTTCTTGAACCAGCAGCCCATAACTTCGGCTGAATCTTTGGATTTGCTATCTTCGGTAAGCATTCCGTCCGTTTGCTTGCAATTTCTGTTCCATACCGTGTCTGGTCATTTCGCTGTTGGTGGTGGTGGTGGTGGTTGGGGGATGATAACTGGCGTTTGCTTTGATCAACATGGCTTCGAGAAGAAATGCCACTGCCGTTTGGGAGCTTTAAATAAATGATTCGATTTGTGTCGTCGATATGAGGAGAACGTTGGACTAACAATGTGGCTTTTAGGCAACACATATTCACAAATCCCAGTTGGTACGTCTATCGCGGGAGTAGTTCAGTTGCTTTATACTAAATCGCATGTCAGATCGAAAAGAAGCGACAGCATATAGAATATATGCGCGAGCAGAGGAAGCGGTTCGAGGCTGATATGAAGTTGCTAGACTTGCAACACGAAAGGGAGAGACAAGAGATCGACCAATTGGCTCGCGATCTTGCGCAGGCTGGTCTGACTGGCCCAGTCAGTGAGCCAACGACACCACCAGAATATCGAGACAGCGGCTTTCCTTCAGCGTTTGCTCGTCCAACTCGTTTCTCAACCTCTAGTGTGACCTCGTCTCCAGGTATCTTCAACATTTTCTCACCCTCACAGGTGACTTCGCCTCCGCCAGCCCCCCAGACAAGGAATGGTGCTACTGCAACCTCAAACAACCATCGCTTCTCTGTCCATTCAGTACCTGGATCCAGACGTAATTCTGAAGAAGAAGAATACTTCCCAGACTCAGTAGCCACTTATAGGCAAGGTCCATCGTGAGTTGCTCCCCCCTTCAATGCCTTCTTCCCATTCACACGATCACCTCCTGTCTTTGTATACCGTTCCACGACGACATCACTGTTCACATGGTCACCCTGAGTCTCTTAAAGAAGACATAACAGGATTGCCGACTGCCATTGTGAATTTGCAATTAATCGCAGAGGCTGGTCAGACTTGACTATAAATACGTCCTCGATCACCCTCACCCCTCAACTTTCTTCCTCTTTCTTTGTCTTCAACCCCAAATCATCAACACACTCGGTTTATCATGCCCTTTTCTCTTTTATTCTCCAGACACTCGTTACGTTGACTTGACTAATACCTCTCATTGCAATTATCAGCATACATCGTTATTCTATGCCTACAACGAGCCTGGCTGCTCAGTTGAAATCTGTCACAGCAAGCTACAACAGTCCAGCAATGGAGCCGTTTAATGCTGCTCGACTTCTCTTTGGTGATGAGAAAAACGATCCTAAAGACGAGGACCGTTTGCCTACACCTGACATTAAGAGTTATCTGAAGATGACGGACCCTGATGACAAGTTTCCAACACTGTCTCATAACTCAGGTATTGTAAGTAATTTAATACTCGAACTCTTGCGAAAGCTCAGACTAATCTGGAGTTCCAGCTTTCTGCCAATTCTGACGCGTTGGATTTGGCCAATTCTCGTGCCCCAGAGCCGTGGAGTTCTCACCACAGTCGCTACCGATCGATGCCACAGGGGGATTTGAACATGTTTCGTCCTGAGAACCAGTTTGGAAAACAACTGGGAAGCGACTCAGCGTCTACATCTCGCCATGTCGCTCGCCATTCTGTGGAGCTGAATATGTATCTTGGGAAGCAGGAACCGACCACTCCAACCGCTGGTTCCTCTGCTCGCCCAGGTTCTCTGCAGTCATCTTATTCCACGAATGACCTACCAACTGTGAAAGGAAACGGCTTTACCAGTACTGCTATCACGCCTCCCAGAAACCATGCTGAACAGTTTCATCAGCATAATGCCAGTCTAGGTCGTATCCCTGCTGGCGTTGCGAACCCTCGCTCGGCCAAACAATCCCCTGAACGCGAGGATTCGACTCTTGTTTCCAATGGCGGCCCACAGTCAGGACTTCAGGCAACTGCGACTCCTTTTGGACCCCAATTAGCTTCTGTAGCAAGTCCTTCTCTTGCGGGACAGAACGGTTCCTCTGGTCTTGCCAATTTTCAACAAGCGCAATTCTATCCATACACTGTTCAACCCTACGCAAACAATGGCGTCGGTGTCAATGGTGGAGCAAACCAAAATTTCACCGGTCAAGTTCCCTACTCTGGATTCAGTCAAAACGGCATGTATCAGCTACCTAGGGCTTCAGCACGCCCCAATAATGCTGCTCTTAACCGCGGCGGTGAGAGCGAAGCGCAGCAGATTTCGCGTTTCAACAATCTTCCCTTGGAGCAATACAAGGGCGAACTTTACGGTCTGTGCAAAGATCAGCATGGTTGTCGCTATCTCCAGCGCAAACTCGAGGAACGCAACCCCGAGCATGTGCAGATGATTTTCGCTGAGACGCATATGCACGTGGTTGAGTTAATGACTGGTTCGTGTCTCCCTTTCCATTTGATCTGGAGTTTGTATACTAACTTATCTGGCTCTCTGCAGATCCTTTTGGCAACTACTTGTGTCAAAAGCTCCTTGAATACTCGAATGACGATCAGCGCACTCGCCTCATTCACAATGCAGCACCTCAGTTGGTTCCTATCGCCCTCAATCAACACGGCACTCGAGCGCTCCAGAAGATGATCGAATTTGTTTCCACCCCACAACAGATTCAGATGGTCATCGACGCTTTACGTGGCCATGTTGTAGATCTGGTGCAAGACCTGAATGGAAACCACGTTATACAAAAGTGTCTTAATCGATTGTCTGCTGAAGACGCTCAGTTCATCTATGACGCCGTTGGTGCTCACTGTGTAATTGTTGGCACTCATCGCCATGGCTGTTGCGTGTTGCAGCGATGCATTGATCATGCCTCTGGAGAGCAACGTGCTCGTCTTATCGCGCAGATTACTTCCAACGCTTTCTCACTGGTCCAGGACCCCTTTGGAAACTATGTCGTCCAGTATATACTTGACCTCTCTGAGCCGCACTTCACCGAGCCACTATGCCAGAGCTTTTTGGGCAATATTCCTCCATTGTCGAAGCAGAAGTTCAGCTCCAACGTCATCGAGAAATGCTTGCGTACCGCTGAATATCCCATGCGCCGCCGCATGATCGACGAAATCCTGGTGCCGCGTGAGCTTGATGCAATGCTGCGTGACTCTTACGCAAACTACGTGGTTCAAACTGCGATGGATTTCGCTGATGCTGACAACCGTAACCGTATCATTGAGGCCGTTCGTCCTATTTTGCCCTCAATCCGTCAGACTCCTCATGGACGCCGCATTGCTGGCAAGATCGCGGGAGCTGAGTCGTCCGGTCGTACCAGCGGTAACCCAAGTGGTCAAGCTACACCCAATGACTTGACTTCTGGTCAACTTCCTGTCTCCATGCAGGTACCACCGAAGCCTTTCATGCAGTCACCACAAGGTGGATCATTCAATGGCAATGGATCTGCGACCCAGCCGTTCAATTCTCAGCAGCCACTTGTCTCATCAGCTAACAATTTCAACGTTGGACCTGCTACAGCTGGTCCGTCTGAGGTTTCAAACTTCGCCCATACATCCAATCAAGCCCTTCCTCAGAGTCAGGCTTATGGCAACGTTGGCAATGGTTTTTACTAAGTTGATTTTCTTTTCGAATCAATGCATCATCTACTCACTTTCCGTGCAGTACACGGACTTTGTATTTTACCTGAGACGATGCCACGATCTTATGAACTTACGGCCCCACACATGAACATGCGTCGACGCTATGGTTTTGGATAGGAAAGATGTTCGTTATTTGGACGCAGTCAACACGATTATCTCTGCGATATGATTGTCGATGCAATTCCAAGATCTTTTACCATACATTTCCTGTTTACAGACGTATATCATGATGGAATTGTACAACCCTTCTTATTTTATTCTCACTCATTCTGCATGCACATGAGGTATCTCTGAAAGTGAAATTAAGACTCGTTCCGATCTTCTTTCATTGATGCTTCATGCGATGTGCTTTGTTTTAACTGATTCGCTTTTTCCTCTCCTTCTCTTTCTTATGTTTGTGTATTTGCTTTATGTTATCTATGATTCGTGCTTTTTTTTCTCATTTCCTATTCAAATGGCACCTGAGAAATTATTCATTTCACAATGGACATCTCCCAAGGCCTATGTACACATGTTTTCCATTTCAACTCATTGACTATCTTTCTTCGTCTCCCCTGGTCTAGATTCTTCGAACAGTGTGCGGCGGGTGTTCACGTTTGACCATCGTCGAGCTAGCAACGAGGGGAGATCGACTGTATTGTCATTAGGCTGTTTGTTTCTTTCGGCTTAGCTCTAGATGAATGTACCCATACCTTTTAATTTTGTTCAGTACAGTAGTTTGTAGAGTCGCAAATAATGTAGACTTTTATCGAGAGAGATGATAAGGGTCGATAAGCATGTCGTGCACGGACCAAAGATGCCTTCTCTCTGCAGTAAATATTTACGACGCGCAGTCCATCCGAACTCCAAATTGACCTTGGATTCGAATTCTCCATCACCTATTTTAATTCTCGACAAAATACTCTCGAATAATTGCGCAAGGTGAATTCAGTTCATGGCACACACGCTATGGTTTCCCAGCCCCATCAATTAAGCCAGAGCTTGAGTCAGCAATGGCCCTGTCGAGAGACGCAAATCCGTCAACTCGCTGCTCTTCTTCATGTAAACATCTACTCCACCCAATTCCGCCGCAGAAAACAAGAATACTTTCTAACCATCCATTTAACAGCCTCGAATACCTTCTCCACCAACCATAGTCCTCTACGGTATCAGCGCAACATGCAAATCAACACTTGTTTCCGAAGTCCTTGACTCCCTTCCCACGCGACACGCAATTATCCGATGCGTTGAATGTATTACATCACGCCATTTGCTTCAGAAAATATTGATAGAAACATTGTCTGCGTTTGGGATGGCGGAGGAATGGGAGAAATTCGGCAAGGGAAGATGCGAGCATGTTAGCACGCTTTTGATTCTCTTAGGGGATATTATTTCGGCTGCTAAAAGCCGCAAAAATGTAGACGATCTGAACGGGGATAAGTTTGTGCTTGTGCTGGATGGGATCGATAGGCAGAGGGAGGCTTCGCAGATGCTTCTTGCGGCGTTGGCGAGGTTAGGGGAGATGGTGAGCTTTACTCCGGTCCTTTTGGGGGTACATCAGCTAACAATGGTAGATACCTTCATTGATTGTGGTTCTTATCATGAATACGACGCCTCGTCCACTATTTCTTCAGTCTTCGGGTGTGGCTCACATCAACTTTCCACCATACACACGCAAAGAAGCAATCACCATAGTTACAGCAGCCGGCCTCCCGAGGCTGGACGGGTTATCCGATGAGGATAATGACAAACTATCCACTACTTCAATGTTGGGTATCTATACCCAATTCGTTGTAACGGTCTATGACTCGTTGGTCGGTCCGACGGCAGGCACAATTCCATCCTTCCGGTCCATTTGTGAGAGATTGTGGCCTCGCTTTCTTCAACCTATGACAAGCGGTGAAGATCCTGGTGTTGGTTGGGACTTTACCAGGCTCCTACTACGGAATCGAGCCATGTTCAAGATGCAGGGTGAATCGATGCTGGTACATCATATTGTCTCTGTTCCGGAGGAAACCAGCAAAGAACAACAACAACACAAGACCAAGAAGAGAAAATTAAACTCCATATCGACGTCGACGACGCCAAAGCTCCCATCATTACCATACTTCCCAACCTTAGTCCTGACATCAGCATATGTTGCATCTCATACCCCACAACGCCTAGATACAATCTTCTTCTCTAAATTCTCATCTTCCTCCTTATCAGCACGCAACAAACGATCCCACCATAGACGACGACTGAAATTACTCTCCCAAACCCAGGCGGATGACGAGAATGGCCACAATAGCACGCCTAAAAAGGGCAAAAGAGTGAAAACAAAAATCACAAAATCAATGCTCAATTCAGCCTTTGCGACTACGTCAGCGACCACATCTGCTATCACCGGTGACAACGCCGCTAGCGGAGGCGCAGGCGGAGGAGGAGCAACACAGTTGACCGGCTCATCAACACTTTTGACAGCTCGACCCTTCACTCTGGAACGATTGATAGCTATATACCACGCTATCGATCCCAACCCACCGGCAAATGCTCTACATACCGCCCCTATAGCAGATGCGGTATATAATGAACTTGCGACTTTGCGTCGATTGAGACTTGTTGTTCCTGCCTCTGGAGGTAGTACCCAGACTGTCGGAGGAGGTGCGACGGCCGTGATGACGGCGGATGTAGGTGAGAAATGGTGTATAAATGTGTCTGGGGATTGGGTTGGGGAACTCGCCAAGGGGATTGGGGTTGAGGTTGGGGAGTGGTTGGCTGGAGGTTTGGATTGATGATTTCCTTTCATTAACTGGGCTCATTCATAGATTTATGATAATTGTAATATACAAATACAAGTGATGATCACCACGCTAACTCAATAATATTTGCCCCTTGAGAATATAACAGACGCGGCGCCTGTCGCTGGTGCATAGGATACTGATACTCTTCGAAGCGGATTTGGGTGATATTCCCATGAGTATCAGGGGTTGGTCCACGCAATGAGGTAGGTGATGGGACTATAGATCCATCCGCAAGAGAGTAGAAGCCAATATTTTGTCGGTCCTGGGTGGCTATACATGTCACTCAATGTCAGTGTCATAAAAGCTGTAAACCTCCAAAGATAGACTCACCACTGGCAAGTAGACCCAACTCTTTATTAATGTCTATCGTGTGGTGTATTTGAGGGGCATAGTTATCAAAGACCAGATAGGGTTTCGTCGAAGGCACATCACGGCCACGATGGTGCTTTTTGCGGTTATTCTTGGTTTCGCGTTTGGCATAGCGTAAGTCGTACATTTGAAGCTTTTTGAAAATGTAAGTAAGTCTGCCGTGGCAACCTTCAGGGAAGTGGAATAAACTTCACTGAGCGATTTCCTGCCACTACCAGTCGATAATCATCAACCTTTTTGATTTGTCCAATCATTCCCGGATGCTTGATACGCTGAACGCTGTCATTGCTGCGCAAGTCACTCAAAAACAATAATGAGTCCCGAAATCCAGACGCTATGATAGTCTGACTGAGCCATTCAACGGCCAGTATATCCTTTGACTGTCTCTCGAGAACGGTATATGTATTCATTCCACCGGTAGCGTTGACCCGAGTCGTCTGTAATCCATCGGATGTTCCGACAGCAAAGATGGGTTCAGAAGGATCATGTGGTCGGGCTGCAGAACACCAAAGCGTTATATCGTATAACGATGTAGCGGCGACTGGCATACCTATAACATGGTTCGTCATTGGGATTTGACTATTCCATTTGTAAGAAAAGAGAGTATACATTGCCACCTATCCTTCCAAGATTGAGAATTTAGGTCCGGAAGTAGCCAAATTCGTGCCACTGCGTCTGCCATCCCACCGCCGTAATGTGTACCTCTGTGGTGCATGTTAGTGAAGGAATGCTCGCAATCCATGTTATGAGGAGTCTTACAGAAGAAACCCGGAATCGCACATCGACATTGATGATAGCTGTATTCATTATCAACAAAGGACTGTCTTCGTTTAGAAGATGTCACAACTGACCTCATAGTTTACCAAGGAGTTGGACACGTTCTTGTCTGCGTCGTACGCCCACGTGTCTGCACTTGTTGACTCTGATAGCAGGGGACACAACCTTTCAAAAGGGGGAAGGTACTAGTCAGTCATTTTCCTGATCGACATGTATGCGAAAACAGACTCACGTCATCTTGGTAAAGCCTGGCATGCATGCACCTATTTAATAGTCAGCTAGACACCTGACAGTCCATGTCGACTTTATGCCATACCAGCAACAAGAGCTCCGGAAGGGCCGTGGCGAACAAAGTCAACCACATTCATGTAGCTCAAATTGCATATGCATTGCCTCTGAAGTTGACTGACATAAGCCCTTCCATAATGAGATTTCCTCACGAACGCCGGTAACGGGGTACTGCCGACTTCATAGGAGAGCCCAGTGGCTGCATAGTCCCTACATCGTGATGTTTTCACCCGTTCCCGTCGCACACGGCGATCAATGGCATCTTGACGATGGCGTTGCTGGATTGAGAGTAGCTGTGAGCCTCAAATTGCTTACTTTATATTCATGCGATCAACTATGGTAGATATACCTGGTTATCAAGCTTTCTTTTCTTGACAGCCTCTCTAGAATACTGAGAGCCAGCCGGAGCAACATGATTTGCCTGAATACGGTAGTACTTCTTCTTTTCGGTGTCTGTATTCTGCTCAGATCTGTGTAATGCAATGGGAACTATGATCCTACTCACCGAAATAGAACCCCGGAATCATTCGACCGTTCATCGTTTCTTGGCGTCTCGCGGTATGGGTGCTATGGTGGTGAAACAGCGGCGGGAAAAGGCACCTAGCGTATCTCTTTTACAGCATCGAAAAATGAAAGCTCAAGGTAAGAATTTGTGGACGTAAATAGTCAATCGCTGCGCTCCGAATTTCCGAAATACAAAACGTTTTGCTCCTTATCTTATCGGAAATGACGTCTGGCTGCTTACCTAATCATGTTTTTCTCAACAAAGTTTTTGGTCCAATCAATCAAAAATCAAATGTTCTTTGCTTTTGCGTCCTGTCGAAGCCGCAGTGGACAAATGAGGTTAATGGCTTGGATTTTGGTAGCTGAACTCATTTGCTAACAAAAGCCATATTTCCCACAGTGCATTCAAAAAGTACAGCGATGACGCTGGCGAAGACTGTCATGGCTCGAGGCCAGAAACGAGGATCAAAACGTTGCTCTTACCTTACTGCGACGGCCATTATGCTCCTCGAGATCAATATAGGTGGCCTGAATAGTAGACGAAAGCTCAAGCTGCATGGGACTGATTCGGCAAACTTGATCTCGACTGGATACACCTAATTGAGAACAGCGACAATGTCTATAGAAGAGACTCACTATGCTGAGGAGATTGGCATGCAAGAACGAGAAACCAGAGCGAAGCAATTTCGAGTATTTCAACGTGCTCTTCTGGGCTACCAAATACAATGGACGGTTTCCTTCCATTACGGAATCAGTGTCTTAGGAAGGGAAAGAGGCCGGGGATGGAGGGGGGGGGTGCGCTCCTTCCCTTTAAGCTATCCTAGCACCTTCCCTTTGTAATCGCTTGAACTCCTTCTAGTTTTGAGATGCTTCTTCTTCTCTCAACTCACCACTTCAACTTTCAGTTTAGTTAGCATATAGTATACTATACGCTGTCTTCATCGATATACTTTCGTCGACTTTTCATTCTCACTTCTCAGTATACTTCAAATCATTGACTCTGGGCTCATACTTTAGCTTGCAGCGTCTATCTCTATATACGATTTGCTCGTCGTCAGCGCTCTGAAGACCATCAACGCCGTTGATCAAAGCAATTCTAGGCATCATGGAGGGTCATGATACCACACGAGACATCACTGGCTCGACCTCAGTCCTTCCGGTTAAGACGAACGAATGGCAAGGGCTTCCTCAAGGATTCAGAGAACATAATTCATCTCTCGCAGAAGCGGAATTCGACGAAGATATTGATACACTCATCGAAGAGCTGGAATCACAGAATGATCACATGGAGGAAGAACTAGATGCAGCCGAAGAGTCGAACAGCTGTTGTCATATTCCTGTCGAGATGTTACAGACCAACACGAGCACAGGCCTGACTGATACAGAGGTGACTACACGAAGGAAAAAGTATGGCTTGAATCAAATGAGAAAGGAGGAAAAGCAACACCCGATAGTTAAATTTCTTATGTTCTTCGTCGGTCCTATTCAATTTGTGATGGAAGTAAGTTCTGGCCATCGCTTAGACAAAGGCTACATTACTAACGATGGTATGATATCCAGGCTGCTGCAGTTCTAGCAGCTGGTCTCCGGGACTGGGTCGACCTAGGTGTTATCTGTGGGTTGTTACTGCTGAATGCCGTTGTCGGCTTCGTGCAAGAGTATCAAGCTGGCTCGATCGTCGACGAACTCAAGAAAACTCTGGCTTTGAAGGCGACGGTATTGAGGAATGGAGAGCTACTAGAAGTCGCGGCGTCGGAAGTTGTTCCAGGCGATATCATACATATAGAAGAGGTACGATAGGTCATTCACTATTTCCCAAGCCACATTTCTAATTTTCTAGGGTACCATTGTCCCAGCTGATGGTAAAATCCTGACTGAAGGGGCCTTCTTACAAATCGACCAATCTTCAATCACTGGAGAATCATTTGCTGTTGACAAATATGTCGGGGATACATGTTATGCTTCTTCTGCTGTCAAGCGTGGTGAAACCTTCTTGATCATTACGGCCACTGGAGATAGCACGTTTGTAGGCCGTGCCGCTGCGCTGGTTAACTCTGCCTCTTCGGGCAGTGGCCACTTTACAGAAGTGCTAAATGGAATTGGTGGGACACTCCTTGCATCTGTTATTTGGACTATTATGTCAGTTTGGGTCGCTTCCTTCTTCAGATCAGTTGAGATTGTAAGAATTCTTGAGTTCACCCTTGGGATCACAATCATCGGTGTTCCTGTCGGTCTTCCTGCAGTCGTTACTACCACAATGGCAGTCGGGGCTGCATACTTGGCAAAGAGGAAGGCCATTGTACAGAAACTTTCGGCTATCGAATCGCTTGCAGGGGTCGAGATACTCTGCTCGGACAAGACGGGAACTTTAACAAAGAACAAGCTGTCCTTGGAAGAACCGTATACTGTCCCTGGTATCGACCGGGAGGAACTCATGCTGGCAGCCTGTTTAGCGGCTGGTCGAAAAAAGAAGGGAATCGATGCCATTGACAAGGCATTTTTGAAAAGCCTCCACCAATATCCCTACGCTAAGGACCTTTTGCCTCGATACCGTGTATTACAATTCCATCCATTTGATTCTGTCTCCAAGAAGGTCACTGCGGTTGTCGAGTCTCCTGAAGGTTATCGGATCACCTGTGTCAAAGGCGCGCCTCTATTCGTCCTGAAGACAGTCGAGGAAGATCATCCCGTTCCGGAAGCCATAGATTCTGCATATAAGAGCAAGGTTGCTGAGTTTGCTGCACGCGGTTTTCGTTCTCTGGGAATCGCTCGAAAGTTCGAAGGCCACCCTTGGGAAATACTTGGTATCATGCCCTGTTCGGACCCTCCTCGATATGATACATTTAAGACCATCAGTGAAGCCAAAACTCTTGGTCTTTCGATTAAAATGTTGACAGGTGACGCAGTGGGCATTGCGCGTGAAACCTCAAGACAACTCGGCTTAGGAACTAATGTCTACAATGCAGAAAAGCTGGGTCTCTGTGGTGGCGGAGATATGCCTGGCTCTGAGGTCTACGACTTTGTCGAAGCGGCTGATGGGTTTGCTGAAGTCTTCCCACAACACAAGTATGCAGTTGTTGATATCTTACAAAAGAGAGGCTATCTTGTTGCCATGACAGGTGACGGTGTCAATGATGCGCCATCTTTGAAGAAAGCAGACACGGGAATTGCAGTGGAAGGGTCATCAGATGCTGCTCGTTCGGCTGCGGATATCGTCTTCCTCGCCCCTGGCCTATCAGCAATCATTGATGCATTGAAGATCTCACGTCAGATCTTCCATCGCATGTACGCGTACGTGGTCTATCGAATTGCCTTGTCGCTGCATCTTGAATTCTTCCTTGGTGCTTGGATTGCCATTTACAACGACAGTCTCAACCTTCAGTTGATTGTCTTCATTGCCATTTTTGCGGATATTGCGACACTAGCAATCGCGTATGACAATGCGCCTTATTCAAGAACCCCAGTTAAATGGAACCTACCAAGGCTGTGGGGAATGTCTATCATTCTTGGGCTAGTTTTGTTTGCTGGAACGTGGATCACATTGAGCACAATGCTTATTGGAGGAGAGAAGGGAGGCATCATTCAGGGGCATGGTGAACGTGATTCTATCTTGTTTCTCGAAATTGCTTTGACGGAAAATTGGTTAATCTTCATTACACGGGCAAATGGGCCTTTCTGGTCGTCGCTGCCATCTTGGCAACTGATTCTGGCGGTATTATTTGTTGACATCATTGCCACCCTCTTCTGTCTATATGGTTTATTTGTGGCTGCACCAACATCGATACTCTCTGTGGTTCGCGTATGGGTGTTTTCTTTTGGCGTTTTTTGCGTGATGGGTGGCGTTTTCTATATTCTTCAAGGCTCTACTGGCTTTGACAATTTGATGCATGGGAGAAGCCCGCGAACAAGTCCAAGGCAACGGTCTTTGGAAGACTTCGGTAAGTCCGCTCTATACTGATTTCTGATATTCAACTTCTGACTGGGTTATAGTTGTTTCGTTGCAACGAGTCTCGACCATACACGAGAAGAATCCATGATTGTCCATCCGTACAACATATACACAATACTGGAACCTGTTCTTCTGTGTTATACACACAACTTGGATGATTCGACCTGTTTGATTCATATTGCATTTTTATGTTTTGGCGTCTTGTATTGAAGCAAAAATTCTGTAGACCTATGTCTGTATAATACTTATACTTTTTATTGAACGTTATTGCAAGTGTTACTTTCTGGCTTCCTGAACAACAATCACAGTCCTAACGCCTATTATGCTTAGAAGTCATAATCATAGTACTTTTGGACGCTTGTTGATAAAAAATGGAATGCGGAGAAAGCATGTCTATGAATTATGTACTCATTAACCAAGGACTTGAATTAGATATACACTACCATCGATAAAACACAAAGAAAAGGCAAGACGGGATAGATACTAAGATCAGACAAAACAAAATGATCTTAAAACAAGATAACACGCAAAGAAAGATGACATCAGTTGAGTAAACAGAAAACAAAATGGGCAAGGGAAATAGAGGATAATGTAGACCGGGGTTGTGTAGACAAATGAGATAGGATAGTATATACAACGTTTTGTTTTATTCTTGTTTCGCTCTCTGTTCGATCAAGACCTGGATGTGAGATAATCGGCGGCCTAACACACAGTGTTAGTTATTCATGTCATGATTCTAACGAGTCGAAAATATTGGTAGGAATAACATACCTTATCAATGTTATAGTCGAACTTCTCCAACGCAGCTAGTGACTCGTCGCGCGGAAAGCCCATACCTGTTAATCGTTGTAAAATCAGGTCGTCTCCCGTATCATTGTCGAGGGCCCACCCTGGTTTTCGGGGTTCGGGCGCAGCAGTAGTACTAGTAGCAGCAGGAGCAGGAGCACTGCCGTTGCTAGGTGATGCGGGCTTAGCGTTATCTAGAGGTGCAAAGAGAGCGTTCCAATCGTGATCACCCGCAGCTGACGTGGATGGCTGATCGTGCCCTGCTTGCGAAGTCGTCGATGTAGCTACGTTGCTATCAAAGTTGAAGAAATCTGCAGCAGCTGTATTCGGCATAGCAGACTTGGCTGCTGGAGCGGCGGCAGGAGTGTCAAATGAGAAATCAAAGTCATTCTGTGGTCGAGATTGAGCTCCTGCTTCGTCTTCTGACTCGTCTTCTGAATCATCTTCCTTTGCAGGGGCCAGGTTAAGATCGGCAAACGCGGCGTCAAAATCGGCTGGTCCTGCCTTTCTCTGCGGCTCTCCGGTGACGATCGGTGCGCCGGTGCTCGATTCAACGGCATGGGGGGCATCAGGTGCCGCAGTTGGGTCGCTTCGACTTGGTAACAGACCTTGGAATGCAGGAGGGAAGTCATCCGGTTTCCTATCAGCGGTAGACGTATCATAGCTAGGTGGAGATCGCTGAGCGTCAGGTGGTGGAGGCTGCGAAGTGGTCACACTACTGCCTGGAATTGGGAACGCTTGTAGTTGTGTTGAATCAATGGATTCGTTTTTAGAGTGCTCCTCATTGCGGAGTGGAGATGCTGGAGTAAAGTTGTCGTCAAATCCCATGGGTGCTTCACTGTCCGTGCTATCGTCATCATCGTCATTATCTAATTCCCTGATGGGAGGGAATTCACCAGTTCCGTTTGCTGCTGCTGCTGGTTCCGTACTATGAGTGCTTCGTGGCTTCATTCCAGCAAAGGCTTCATCAAAGTCGCTCGCCTTTTGTGACTGAGAGCGTTCACGAGCGAAGTTTCCAAACAGCTCATCAAAACTCTGTTCTTTTTTCTGCTCCGGCGAAGTTTCAGATGACTGATGACTCTCGCCAGCAGCCTCTGGGAAGGCTCCTGGTACTGAAGAGATAGGCGGAGCCGCTTGTTCATTTGACGCAGCAGGTGAAGCTACACGCGGCTCAAACTCATCAAAAGGAGATCGTGCCACAGGGAGCTCATTTCCCGCATTGTGTACTGACGGAACTGCCGAACCAGTCCGTGAAGGCGGCTCGTCTGGTGCACCGAAACGACTAGCAGGTGGAGATACAGCAGTTGAAGTGTTGTTGGATGGTGATTCAAGGTTATGTTCTAGTGGGAGGAAGATAGGGGTTATCTGTTGTGATTGAGAAGGGGCAGGTGGTTCAATTGTAGTTTGGGATGGTGGAGGCGAGACAGATGGAGTTGGGATTCCAGAGTTGGGGGAACTTGCAGAAGTTTCGTGTGCTCGTGTTGCAAGAGGTGATGCCGCTCCAAATGAAGTCGGCGGCGGTGGAGTGGATGATGCCGACGGCTGGGTGAATGAAGGCCCAAAAAGACTATCAAAGGCGGCATGGGTAGAAGGTGGAGCAGAAGAAACAGTTCTGTCAGACGTTTCTGTTGCTGTCCGTCTAAAGAAAGGATTTGTTTGCTGGCTGGTAGTAGACAACGCCGGACTTCCTACGCCGGTCGGGCTAGAAACCTGGCGACTCGACTCAGCAGCCTCCTGAGCTTCTTTAGCTAGCGTATCAATCTCACCCTGAATCTTGTCCCTTTCGCCCTCAACTGTAGCCAATTGCTTTTTGTTGATAGCAACTAGACCTTTTTGTTGACGAGCATCGGAGCGCGCTTTCTCTAACGCTGGCTTTAGCTGACTGACTGCGGCATTGGCCTGGCGTATCTTTTCTTTCAGAGAGGCATTCTCAGTTTGGTCAGCAACAAGTGCAGCTGAAATCTGCTCATATTGGTTTTGCAGATCCTGACGGCTACCTTCAATGAGAGCATAGTCCTGTTGAAGCTTTTTGGTCTCAGTTCGAGAAACATTTAGCCGCTCCTCTAACGCTTTGTAGTCCTTCACCTCCTTTTCATACATGGATCGAGCCTGGGCTAGACGTGCTTCAAAGTCACGCTTCTGCTGCGATGACTGCGTGAACTCTTGCTCGATTGTGGCACGCTTCGTCTGCACATTTTGCATTTCCTTAGATAGCGATCCAATCTGGTTTGACAAGTTTGCCAGCTCCGTCGTTTCGTTGGTCAATTTCTTTGTTTCTTCTGGGTCGTTATCACCCAAGAGATCGTCAGAAGGAGGGGGAGGCGACCTTGTCGCAGAGGCAGCACCGGTCAATTGTGGACCGAGGCTTTGACCAAACTGGGATGAAGGTACAAATGGCTTGAATAGTGAGGCAGCGGGGCCCTGTTGAGAGGTACGCGATGAAGGTGACCCAGGGGATTGGAACATTGGCGCATTTGAGCCTCCAGTAGACTGCGGGATTTGAGCAGGGGTTGCTGGTGTTGGTGCGGTAAATGCATCCAGGCCAAAGAGATCGTCAGCCGCCGAGCGTGGAAGTGGCGCTGGCGCTGGCGCTGGTGCCGGTGCCGGTGCCGGTGCTGGTACGACTGATGGAGGGACGGCTGTACCAGGTCGGCGCATACTTGGAGGAATCAAAGCGGAAGGTAATGTTGCGGGTAATGGCTCCTTCTTACTTCGTTGCTGTCGTACAAGATACATCGCCACGGCGAACTCATCTCTGGTTAGTTGTCCGTCGGCATCGATATCAGCAAGATCCCAAATCTGAGCAAGGACATCTTCAGGTAGTTGAGCATTCGTGAAAAATGCAACTGCCTGGTCGCCACTTATGATTCCGGCTTTTGCCGTGTCCACAGTAGCGAATATATTGTCAAATTGCGCCTTCTCTTGCGGGCTGATCAACCACTCGGCACCCGTGGATTGTGCGGAAAGGGGAGTGAAGGGCTGTCTATTCAACGGGCTCTGGGTCCGCTGAGATCCAGTAAACTGTGTAGGAATAGCCGGCACTGGCGGCACATCGGGAGTGATGCGAGATCCAGTCGAAGTACGGACAGCACCTCGTCTTGCTGCTGCTTCATACAGACCAGCAGGGAGGGTCGATGGGATACCCCGCATTGCGCCAGTTTTGAAAGAAGTCAACAGATGCATAGCAATTATGAAGTCAGTAGCATCAAGTTGGCCGCGCTGTTTAGTATCAGAGAGGTTCCATATCCTGCCTAGGACCTCATTCGGTAGCCGCGCACGCTCAAAGATCTGCTTTGCAGTTTCCCCTACACGTGCACAGGTGAGCAAGGTATTCGATAATCAGATCCGGATCATCACATACCTGACATGAATCCACCCGGTGTATCTGATTTCTCAAACAGAGAATTAAACTTATTTGCATCTTCCGGGTTCAAAGGAGGAACTCGGACGGGAGCTCCGGAGGCAGCGGGAGGGCCACCTGGGGGTGGGCTTGTCGTCGAAGGACGAGAGGGTGTACTTGTAGCAACTTGAATTCCTTCAAAGCGAGGTAAAGGGCCGGCTAATAATGATGATTAGCTTGACCAATGTCGCTGTACTTCATCTCCAGGGTGTACTCACGCTGTAAAGCCAATTCATCTGTCGGAGCACGGCCAGCTTGCGCGTGACCAATAAGCCTCAACACCATCGAGAATCCCGAAGGCGTGAGTAGGCCGCGATTCTCCTTGTCTGCTATCTGCCATATCTATATCAAGAGAAACACTGATTAGTACATCCCGCAACGTCGTTGAAACTGGGGTAGGAAAGTCAAGCATACCAGACCCAAAGTATCAGGAGGAAGCTTCGTCTTCTCAAAGAAAGGAACCGCATGTTCGCCAGTAACAACTCCCAGATTCGTTGTATCGGCCGCTTGGAACAATTGGAAGAATACCCGCTTTTCCTCCGCAGTGAGGTTCAGGTTGGGAGGAGCTATGAAGGAGTATCAAAGTTAGCTCCAATGCATTCCCTGAATGTGGAACCTTCGTAGGTAATTACGCACCTGCTTCCGCCATCCTCTCTTTGCTCAGCCGCAGAACGTGATTCCTTGGTCGTCTCCTATACCGCGCAATCCTCAAAGCTAAAAGTAATCACCTGCCAGAGACAGACCGAGTAACGATGAGAACCGAGCAACCAATATTCCCAACTTCAGTTAAGATGCGTTAAATACCATATGTGTCGTCACAGTCGAAAATAATGCGTGGATTATGTAGAGCACTGCGATCCGAGTCGGCTTGTTGTCAACTTCGTTTGCGGGATCGTCGAAAGAGGGCAGCCTAGGTAGTGATCGCGCCAGAAGACTATGGTCTCCACAGACAAAACCAAATCCGATGAATATTCGAGACTGAGCTTCTTATTCAACTGTACAAGAAATAGGTAAGCTCAGGAGCAACAAAGCTCTGATCAATGAGGGGGGATGGAGTTCGAATATGGACAGGATTGAGATATTGGAGGTTGGGAGGAAGATGAGGTGCTTAGCGCAAGCTAACTACATCCCCCGGGCTCCTCGGCGGTTTACCGTATTGTAATTGAATTACCATACGTCATCGCCTGCGGTTGATATTAGGCCATCACATGGAGTACGGTACTGTAACTGTTTGTATTGAGTGTCTATTTACAAAAAGGTCTATGATTGGTCGTTCTCCCTTCTCGTCGATGATATATCAACAGCAATTGGCTTGGAAATCCTATATAATAGCTAATATTTTAGGACATTTCAATTCAGACGCTACTACCAAGATACCTCGCAGTAAGGGATCTCGAGCGGAAGTTCCAAGGCTGTTGTCTCACTTAATGTGAAGTCAATGGTAACGGTATGAGATATATCACCACATTGGTTGCTACATACGGAGACAGACTCAAGATACCACCGTTTTCGAGCCTATTTCAGTACTTTTTCTACTATCTCTATTGTTGCAAAGCCTTCATCCGAGAACAATCGTAATAGACAATTCTGTTCAACTAGCTGCCACCAACAGGAAGTGATTCGAGGAATAGGTGCTACTACAATCATTTTAGGTTCGATTTGAACAACATCAAGGAAATTTTTGGGATCGAGAAATTGAGTTGCATGAGAAGACGCGACAAAGTATAAAAGGGAAACAATCTGTAGGAGGAAAACAAAGAGACTATTAAAAAGCTTGAACAGCTAAGATTATGGATTGGGTATATAACGAAGCATTACACAACCCTCTTTCGAAGAAAATTTCCGTCTGTTAGTATGTGTACGTTCGGGAGAGACGGACTTAGTATTCAGCCTCAACTTCCTCATCTTCCTCGAGCGAGTCGCTGGCAACCTCCTCGTAATCGCGCTCAAGAGCGGCCAAATCCTCACGAGCCTCAGAGAATTCACCCTCCTCCATACCCTCACCAACGTACCAGTGAACAAAAGCACGCTTGGAGTACATGAGATCGAACTTGTGGTCGAGAGCAGACCAGGCTTCGGCGATAGCGGTGGTGTTGGAAAGCATGCAACTAAATATATTGTCAGTATCCAGTCCTCCAAATATTGAATAAGTCTCATAACGTACACTGCGCGGTTGACCTTGGCGAGATCGCCGTTGGGCACCATCTGAGGGGGTTGATAGCAGATACCAATCTTGAAACCAGTAGGGCACCAGTCGACAAATTGGATGGTACGCTTGGTCTTAAGGGTGGCGACAGCAGCGTGCGTCTCCTTGGGAACGACATCACCGCGGTACAACAAGCAAGTGGCCATGTATTTGCCGTTGCGGGGGTCACACTTGACCATCTGGTTGTTGGGCTCGAAGCAAGACATAGTAATCTCGTTAACGGAGTTGGCCTCGTGAAGGGACTTGGCGGCAGAGATGACAGGAGCATATGCAACCAAGGGGAAGTGGATACGGGGGTATGGCACAAGGTTGGTCTGGAATTCATTCAAGTCGACGTTGAGAGAACCATCAAAGCGGAGGGAAGCAGTGATGGAAGAAACGACTACAGAGAAAATTAGCCAACTCGAATCGCAAAGCATGCAAAGTTAGAACATACCCTGAGCGATAAGACGGTTGAGGTTCTCGTATCCAGGACGCTCAATACCGAGGTTGCGGCGGCAAATATCATAAATGGCCTCATTGTCAACCATGAAGCTGCAGTCAGAGTGCTCCAGGGTGGTGTGGGTGGTGAGAATGGAGTTGTAGGGCTCGACAACGGAGGTACCATTCTGAGGAGCAGGGTAAACACAGAATTCGAGCTTAGACTTCTTGCCGTAGTCGACAGAAAGACGCTCCATCAAGAGAGCACCGAAACCAGAACCGGTACCACCACCGAAGGAATGGAAAACCAGGAAACCTTGAAGACCAGCGCAGTTATCGGCAACGCGGCGGACCTGGTCCAAGACACGGTCAATCATCTCCTTTCCAACGGTGTAGTGACCACGAGCGTAGTTGTTGGAGGCATCCTCCTTGCCAGTCACCATCTGTTCGGGGTGGAAAAGGCTTCGGTAGGTGCCGGTGCGGACCTCGTCGACCACATTGGGCTCCAAATCACAGTAGATAGTACGGGGAACATATTTTCCTTGGCCTTTATCCGCCAAAACTCATTAGAATGGGATGTTTATGGTTCGTCGATTGGAACGTTTTTAATTCCTTCACATACCGGTCTCGGAGAAGAAGGTGCTGAAACCCTCATCGGGCTCTTGGGCCTTGCGTTCTTCAGTCAAGTATCCATCGGGCTGGATATCAGAAAATTTGTCAGCCATGTTTCGCCGATGTAAACAGTGTTTATTGGGCAGCAGAATCGTGCATACCTGGATACCATGTTCAAGGCAGTAAAGCTGTGTAGATGTTAGTCCAATATATTTTTGTATTTTTGATATTTGGATCGTTTCTCGAGATGTCGTACCTCCCAACAAGAGTTGGCGATTTGGCAACCGGCCTGACCGACTATTTTGAAAAAAGTCAACAACGCGTCTCAACCATAACAAAGAAAACAACACGAGACGAGATGAGTAAAGAGTGTAGGATCAATACATACCGTTCAAACTAATAACTTCTCTCATCTTGCCGTCCTTTTGAGATACTACAACACAGATTAGCGATGTGATGTTCGATGATAATCACAGCAGTCATGCCACGGGGGAAAAAGGGGGACGGCAGACTTCCCGCATTCCAACGGAGGGGTAACCACGGTATACGTACCAAATAACCGAGCAAGACAACGATAATATGGAAACGGAGAATGAAAGAGAAAGGAAGAAAGGGGAGATTTCGAAGAAAGAAACTTGGGGTTATAGAAGTCAATTAAGAGTTAGACAGAACACAGACCACAGACCCAGAACTGAGCGTGACGAGACAGCAAAAAAGGACCCAACGTTTTGTTGTGGACAGGGAAAAGCAACGTAGCGCGGAAGCAGGGGCGTCCACCGCCTTTGCCAGCGCGCATTGCGGGCCCCCCTGGCGGTCAACTCAGTAGAGGGCTCCATACTAAACTGCATATTAAACACTACTAGAGGTACTAGTCCAGTAAAGCTAGGCAGTAAACAACCTTAGTTCTCGGTTCGCGTTGACGCTATTCTGTTTTTGGCGAGCAACATAATAAATGGGCTAACGTGATTGGCCCGTTTGTAGGCCGAACCAGCGGGGCGGCTAGTATATATATTTTTATTGGGCAATAGCTGTGGCCCACTTTGTATCTCGCGTTGATTGGCCGATCGTTTGATCAGACTCAATGACGCTTTGTCAGACTCTCCAGCAACTAAGTTAGTTGCAGAGTAACTAACTTAGTTAAATAAGTTACAGAAGATCGATCAGAAGAACAGTGCGTAGCATTGCAATCTGTTCTAATCACACATTGCCACTGTCATCCCGGCAGGCTGCAGATTGCTACATATAGGAATTACTGACGAGTCATCCCTTGGTCGTCCAAGTGAAGCACCTCCTTTATTCACCCACGTCTCCGCATGACGCCTTCAAACTTGCTCGTATATATTCCGCCAGCCAGCACAAATGTTCAGAATCAATTGCTCGTGTATGCCTAGACGAGCAAAGAACCACCCTGAGAAGTCCAGTGGATCAATTGACAACAGGCCACGCAGGTCATAACCCACATCTAATATCAAGCAGATCATGCATACTCCTATTCAAAATGGCTTCTACTTCTACCTCCGACTAAGCTCAATTCTCCTCTTCACTCAATTCGCAGCCGCCAATGTCGAAAAGACAGTCTTCGTTGCACCTCTACCATGGAGTATGCCCACAGAGAACTCGGCCATTGATGATCTAGGTCTGGACCGTCTGTCGCCGACTGATTTCATGCTCCGGACAAATCTAAATGCATCGTTTCCAACGGACGACAGACCATACGGAACTGAATCATGGTTTTATTTAGAGGAACTCAATCCGGGACAGAGGTATGAGGTGCGGATATGTTGGATGGCGACTGTAAGCTTCTCCTCCTTCCTAATCCAAACAATGACAATCCCTCCTGACTCGAAGAATGGCAGCAACCAACCTTCTTCTCCCTCACAACCTACCCCCTTCAAGAAGTAATACCTTCCCAATCCCTTCTGCCGTCGCTGCTCAATTTCTCCGACGCTCGTCTCGCCGGCACATCACTACCATCCTCCTCGCGCCCCTCAATCGACAGAGAAGACCATCTAGTCCCGCACGCCGCGGAATCATCAGACTCATACCTAGCCCTAAAACCCGCAAAAGCACGACACCAACACACCTCCCGTCTCCGCCGGAGTCGAAGCAGTCTCGAGAGAGAGCAAGACCCTCTCGCGCTAAGCTCCCACGCCGAATCAGTCCTATTCCTACGCATCTGGGCCGCTGCCGATTACTACACTACGAACGCAACACTAATGGCAAATGTGCCTCCCGTCATGGTTGATATTATACTAGATCCGTTTTTGTGGAATGTGTTTCCGCGTTCTTTGATTCCGACGGCATCGTATACGGTTGTTATTGCGGTGATTGCGTATTTTGTGGGTGGGGTTTTAGCGACATTCTTGAGTGATGCCGTGACGACTGCTACGAGAAAGGGTGAGGCAGCCCGTAACGATGTTGGCGTCGAAGAGGTTGAAAATAAGAAGAGACTGTAGATTTGGCTGGTTCACTCTACAGGCTCTGACGGAAAATGTACTTTTTATATGTACGAACATTGTACGATATCTAACTGTTGAACAGATACCATCAGTCACCTATATATCATTCATCTTGCCACGGAAACTATTTTATGCCCCAGCAGAATCATAGATGCCATGACGGAATGAATACACATGTTGGATAAATCAGCAACTCCCAATGAGCGAAAATCTCGCCTATAAATACAGCCACGCTATGCATCAAGAGTTTTTGGACTTTTGGAGGAATACACGCCATAACGTGAAGGAGCGAAGAAGAGGATTTTTTTCTAAAAAGGGAATGCTGGTTAGAAATCCCGAAAAACAGCAACGAGATCGTCCAGCCGAGATATCTCTCCAAGCATCAGAGCTTCCTTTTCGCGCCACTGTCGCAAAGTCTCTAGTTCTGCTTCAGTGAGATATTCTTCTTCATTTCCTCTCACGTCAATACGCTCTGTCTTGTCAAGGAAATCCTTCAACCGGTTCCGTTCAAAGCGTAGGCGTTGCAGACACCGTGACATTGCTTTGTAGATGTCATGGAGTACGTTTCGACCAACTCGGTCCGGATCATAGAACCACAGATAAACTGTTCGATTAGGAATGCGTTGTGCATCTTTAGGGATTTCTTGCAGGTCCACAAATCCATTTTCCTGCATTTGAGCAAGGACTTGGCGCAGATCCTTCTGCGCTATGAGGCTGACCTCCTGTAAGCGCTTCTCATCCAGTTTTCCCACCGAGAGCAAAATCCGAATCACTCGAAGCGCCAATTTCCCAAATCTTATCCCTACTATGCGTTCAATCTCAAAGTGGCGTAGTTGACGGGCAAGGCGTCGGTATTCCACGTACCATGCTGGTACGGAGCCCTGACCGCCACGCCGCGTGGATAGACTGTACGGTGGCAGGGCCAGGATATTGAGATGCTGATCGACATCATGGGTTCGTGTCGTTTCTGTGTCATCTTCGTCAAGGTCCCCGTGATGATTTCCGTTTACACCGTTTGCTAACGTTCGTTTGTTGTTCTTGGTTGTTTGTGGGTTCGCTAGCGGTCCAAGAGTCCCCTTAAGATCGAGACGAGGATCAATCTCGTTTGCAAGTCGCTGTAATGTAATTGCTACCGAACCTGTTTCACTTTCCTCACCTTCACGAGGAATTTCGATACCTTCTCGGCAACAAGACGTTTTGTATTCAATAAGACGCAGTAGAGTTTCATACACTTCGGCCGTAGCTGGTGACGTTCCCTGTAGGGCTAGTTCGACGAGACGACGGTTTCTGAGAACCACGTCTAATTTTTGATAATTTACACGAACCACAAGAGTCGGCTGCACTTTCCTTAGTATTGATGCTCAGTTTAGAAAAACCAACGTCCGTTGCTTACCCGTAATGTCTCCTTGTCCTCGACATCGTCCTCCTCCCAAGAGTTCTCGTTGTCCGATTCGTCGTCTGACTCTACACGACGTCGTTTGTGGGGGTTTTCGGAATGTCCACTTTCCTGTCGTCGTTTGTTGACGGGCGGGCGGGCATAAGCCGTCAGCCCGGCACTCAGATCAGCATCCATACGGTCGTTAAGGATTTCTCTCTTTTTCTCATCAATCTCCGCGCTTTTCTTCTTGCCTTTTGAGTCCAAATTGGCAGCCCAGCCAATAGCTTCTCGTTCGGCTTCCAGGGCATTATCTGTAAGACTGTGAAAATGGACATCTTTGACGCGACAAATATAGCCGTGTCCAGCTAAATAATTCAGCGTCGAATGTAATCGAGAATTAGATGCGGTATGATCGTCCCCATCCCCATTGGTAAGGCCGTTACCCTCGACACCATTCTCAGTGTTTTCGCTCTCATTATCTTCGTTTTTCATTTCTCCATCAGCGTTGCCATCTGCATCGTCCTGAAGTTCTTGAAGAGCTTCAAGATCGCTTATCATGATATGTCCGTGATATGCAATAGCAGACATGACCCGCGCGGCATATGAGCCCAGCCTGTCTTCCACCACTTCTAGGATTTTCCCCATCCGTATCAGATAATACGCGCCGTCCACGTTGGCTTCATAGTAGGTGAATCCATCATCAATAGAGGTAAAATGGTGCACCAGGTGCATCTGCACGAGCGCGGCAAGAGCATGGAGCAGTTGTTTGTGTGTGACTTTTGAATGTTCTCGAAGTCGTAGGAGCGAAAGACGACCGTATTGGACAAGAGTCGAATATATCCGCTGTGCGACGACGGTGAGTCAGAACATGGAAATTATAAAAGAATTGACCAAGTTCTCAACGATCAATGTGGATTTCAATCAAACACAGACAATACATACTCCGAATAAATCTCCAAAATTATCTTCAACTAGGAGCGTGCACAACTCCGCGGCATACTGAGAAGAATGTTAGTTATCGGAGCTCAACTAGAAATGTGTAGACAAAGCTTTTAGCTCACTTACTTGGGACATTTTGGCGCTTCTAGAGGAATGCCAACCTCTCTAGAAGGGGTAGAGGGTGTCACCGAGATAGTAGCATGAGCAATGGGCACGGCCAGAATAAGGTGAGTCAAAGAGAGAGACGTAGCCTTCGAGGTATCGAATTGACAAAATTATTGTTGCAGGCCACAGAAGCTGCCACTTGCTTTTTTTGGCACTAGCGCAACGAGTCCCGCGATTATTCAGAGTGCAAACAAGCCAAACAGAGAAAAAGTTGAATCATGTCCATGACCGCAGAGCACGTGACACATCACATGACGCGCATAGCTTAAGTAAAAAATCCGGTTCCGCCCGCAGTGACCCGCTTAGCCAATCAGCGCGCGGCTAACGGTCGGTCATCCAGGGTCGGCTCGGATCTTGAAGCTTTTCAAACGTCGGTTTGGCAGACCTAAACAGCAGCTTGTCGTCTCTACGCCACCCCAGGGTCGCTCAATTGCTCCCCAATTGCCGGCCATTTCTTTCTCCTGTCCCAATTCTTGCTTCCATCAAAAGCAACCATGATGTCGAAGTCTTCTTTCGGTCGTACGGCGCAGCGTGCGCTCCGGACACATCGTCGGGCCTTTGCCTCTGCCGCTTCTCCCAGCACTCTGTATGAGACCACCGAGGCTGCAGGCATTAAGGTCGCCAACAGAGAGCTAGCAGGTGCTACTTCTTTGTTGGCAGTTGTTTCCAAGGCTGGCTCTCGCTACCAGCCCGTCCCCGGCTTCTCTGATGCTCTTGCTCGATATGCTTTCCAGGTGTGTTGCTCAGTTATCCAATTCATCGAAGACGTCGTTCCAAAAGTCTTGTGGTCAATTACTCATACGTATCTTATCTTCTAGTCCACATACAAACGATCGGGCTTGCGTATCACTCGTGAGGCAGAGCTTCTAGGTAGCAACCTCACAGCCAAGAACACGCGCGAAAATGTCGTCCTCCAAGCCAAGTTCCTATCTGCAGACCTTCCCTACTTTGCCGAGCTTCTCGCAGAGGTTACCTCTCAGACCAAATACAGTGGTGAGTGTATTCTACTGAAAGGAAGAAAAAACTGTGCGCTGACATTGAATAGGTTATGAGTGGGCCGAATTGGTCCTTCCCACCATCAAGCTCCGCCAGCAGGTCCTCTTCTCCAACCCAGAGACTTTAGCCTTGGAATCAGCCCACGCATCTGCTTTTCACCGTGGTCTTGGTGAAAATACATTCGCTACTGCTTCTACCCCATTCGAATCTTACTTCACCGAAGACGGTCTCGCCGAATTCGCCCAGAGCGCCTATGCTAAGCCCAACATCTCCCTCGTCTCTGTGGGACCCAACTCCAGTGAAGTGTCCAAGTGGGTGAATCAATTCTTCGCTGGACACTCTGCTTCCCCCGTCGCTGGCCAGTTCAAGGTCAAGGACACCGTTCCATCCAAGTTCTATGGTGGCGAACAACGCACATCCAGCAAGGCCGGTAACGCCGTTGTCATCAGCTTCCCTGGTTCTGCTCAGTACGGTGCTTCTGGGTTCAAGGCTGAGGCTGATGTCCTCGCTGCCCTCCTCGGTGGTGAGTCCACCATCAAGTGGTCTCCAGGTTTCTCTCTCCTCGCCAAGGCCGTGGAGGGTGAGACTGGTGTTAGCGTTTCGACCAAGAACTACGCTTACTCTGACGCTGGACTCTTCGCCATCACCATCTCTGGAAAGGCCGATGGTGTTGCTACCGTTTCCAAGCGCGCTGCTGAGACTATTAAGCAGGTTGCTGCTGGTGAGGTTCCTGCCGAGGTTATCAAGAAAGCTAGTGCATTGGCCAAGTTCCGTGCCTTGGAAGCTTCCCAGGTTGCCGAGACTGGTGTTGAGCTCACTGGCTCTGCTTTGATTAACGGCGGCAAGCCATACCAGATCAGCGAGCTTGCTTCAAGCTTTGAGAAGGTTTCCCCTCAACAAGTTCAAGATGTAAGCCTTTACACGTTCCATTCTTTTTAATGTATACTGACATCTATTCAGTTGGCCAAATCGTTCGTCTCTGGAAAGGCCTCCATCGCCGCCGTGGGAGATTTGCACAAACTTCCTTTCGCCGAAGACCTCGGTCTCACCATCTAAGTGCAATCTTGTACAACCCGGTTCCGATATAAGCGTAAGAAGAAACACCAGGGACAAAAGAGAAGAAACTACAAAATAGAAAGATGATGAAAAATATGTACTAGATTTCCCCCTTTCCTCCCTTTTTCTTCTTACCAGCCTGTGAAATTATATGAAGCCTAAAATTTCATCATTGCGAGTCTACATCATAAATATCTATCTAGACCTGCTTTTTTTTTGCTGCTACTCAACCTTTTCTTTTGTCTTTGCTATTGCTGATGTACTTGTATCATTGGAATTGAGATATCTTTTCTTTCAATTTTTATCATCTACCTAAATATCAAACATTCGTAGGACGTTTCCCTTCCGTCCGAGGAATTTTGACATTTGTCATCAAGCTCACAGTTTTGCTCTTGTCTTTATAGCAGCAGAGTTGATCGGTATGAACACGTTTTTCGTTTTCTGTGGCATTTATTTTTGTTTCTACGTCACTTTCTAGACTGGTACCAGAGACGCGATGGATGACGATGTATATCATGGAATAGCTTCCAGGCTGACTGATAGTGAAGCTATAAACGGAATGATTCCATCATTCGTGTCGAGCACTTCAAAGACCGGACAAACGTCCACCGGTCCTAGCCAGGTCGGCCCCTTGGAGCTTGCTCTCTTATATATCTATCCATGGATACCTACGTACCGGATTTCCTTTGACGCTTTTCGGCTTTCCCATTCCGTTTTGATGCTCACCCTCACCGCTTTTACTCGCTGAGTAGAGCTGAGCACACCCCTGGATCTATCTGAGCCGTTCGTTATACAGAGATGTGTCAGGATACGTTGAAAAGGGTTGAACCACACAGGCTCCACTTATCACGAGTAAACAATGGTAAGGGGAGTATGAAGTATCACCACCAGAGAAGATATCCTTAACAGAAGTAGACACAACAAAGGTGGAAGAGATCCCCCATATGGCCGGGTGCCCGTACAAAGACACTTGCCTCCCCACAAGGGAGCGCGGACAGGGCCCTCTGACGCCACGGTCTAACGCGTTTACGCGTAAGTCCTCAGCGACAGGTGACCCGTTGCGGCCAAACTATACACACATTCTCCATCCTGACTGCGTGAGGTCACCAACAAAAGTGGATTTATGCGCTGACAGCTCCATATCCGGGATAGCCGTATAATAATCCTGTCAATTAGTTAAGTTACGATCCTCCTACACAATTAGTCATAGAATGGCCCCGTAACCTTCGCTTTCCAGCTCCGAATTTTGTTCAGCGCCAGCTCGCGACGGTGAACCACTTCTGCATCACTCGTAGTTCGTCTACCAAACAGAAACAAAATAGTCCGATCTTCTTGGCTTTTGTAAGTCAGTGCCAAAGCTACCCTCTGAGGAATATCGGCTGAAGTTAGACCAGACTTGGCAAAGCAAGCAGCAAGAAAGCTAATCGGCTTGGTCCAGGAAGCTGAGGCAAGAGCATATCGAAGATCACAACTTGGTTTGTCCACTAGCTGTTTGGTAGCCAACAGCCGCCAGGTGATAGAATAAATTTTCTCTTCCTCTGGAGACCTTGGCCAGTGCTGATCGTATGAAAATGCGTCCAAAAATTGGTTGTTGACACTCATAACTATTGCAAGTTTATTAGCTTGATCAAGGGCATCAATGCGATATTTCACTTCTTCAAGCATTCCAGAGATATCCTCATCACTAAACTTTTCTTCGTCTCTGAGAAAGCGGTTCAATGCCCCATGTAATCCAATATTGCTAGCCAAACTACTCTCGCCAGGTTTCGCGGAGAGATACTGTCGGGCTGCACAGTCCAATTTGCGACGTTTTCTCATCAGTCCAAAGCGCATGCTTCTTGTTCTCAAGAATTCTTGGTCTTCTTCTCGATAATAGTCACCCGATGGAATCATGCGTAAAGATTCCCAGCGTGCTTTTAATCGTGACAACGGCAGTCCACTTCGGCTTATAAAATGATCCCCCCACCTATCATCTTGGGCCGAAAAATGGATTTGACGTTCTCCGGCGAAAGCGTCCAACTTCTTGTATGTTTCATGAACTGAATTTGCAAATGCAATGTACGTAGGGTCTTCACGGATCTCACTCATTTCTTGTGATTCTTCAACGGCAAGGGCGGATCTCAGAATTCCAGTCGCAAGCCTACCTCCACATGCTCGTCCTAGGCTAGCACTAAGTGGCCCACCGAGGCTTACTGCTTGTGGTCCTGCCGCTGTTATGCCTGTTGCATTGATATGCTGAGATGTATTGGCGATTGTCTGGGCAAGCCAGCCTCCGGAGAAGCACGATGTCATAAAGAGAGTTGTTGGTACATCTCGCTGTAGAACGAGTTTGACATCATCCATCTTCAGCTTTGACAAAACATCTGAAACACGGCCACCGATAAACACACCAAACGTATCGATATCTCCGTGGCTAAAAAGAGATGCTCATCATTCTCTTTAGCTAGCCGCGATTGCTCTTTCAAGGTGCTTATGAAACGTTGTAAAAGGTTATGCCGTGGAACAACGCGTAAAGTACCAGATTGCTGGATAGCTGGTAGCATGTCCTTATCAAGGACAATTCTTCGCTCTCCTCTTAGGTCTCCGTGTTCATATTCTTTGTACTTGAGCACAAGATCGTCAGGTGGCTCGCTGGTCATCCAAATCTGTTTGGGGGTCGGACCGTCAACATGAGAAAATAGATGACGGAAAAGATAAAAGTCTGAAAGAAACCAACCGTCATCCTCAGGACTAGCGGCGCCGGCTTCATCTGTGATGCCGCAAATTGCGACGAGTCGAGTTCTTGGGCCTACGTCCGGAGGGCAGGCTGTCTGGAATGAAAGGCCCTTCAAGTCATCTGTCGTTCCCGTGGTACGCCCAACGGCGTTGAACCCTGGAATTGATTCTGGCGTGGTCGTAGACATGACGGGAGGACCTTTGTCTAATGCTTTCGTCAGAATGGTATTCCTGGTGCTCAGAGGTAAGCGCAGGAACTATGTCAAAGCACCATTGGAAGTGAAATGGGAGAGGTAAGAGAGCTTATTGCGAGACAGGTGAGAGTTGAGTGCCAACAGACAGGTGATGGTCGAGTGTCAGAGGGAAAGTACGAGATATATGTAGAGTATGACTGCCTAGAAATGAATGACGGCACACAAGACCAACGGAAAAGGAAGAACAAAAAAGAAATGAGCAAAATCTGTAGGCTGTAGTACTACTATTATTTCTCGTATATGAAGACTTTTATTTTAAAACGTCGGAGACGCCTCCACTCAGCGCGCTGAGTGGAAGTGGAAATGGAAGTTCTTGTCTCTACTCTTCCTCAAACGCTAACAGCATTTCCAAGAAGAGCATCTGAGTGAGATAGAACTCAATGTAGCATATTCAACATAAGTTTTTGAGAGGTAACTTGATAAGAAAAAGGTGAATAAGTAGCGCTGGACGAGGATGGTCGCTCGATGGGAAATTGAATCCATGTCACGTGACACAACTTAGTTAGTTATCGGAGACGTAGATAGAGACGAATCATATTCATCATCTCTCCACGATAGTGCGCCCGTTATAGTCAGCGTGCTACGCCCGTGGATCTCCCTCCGGCGCGGATTAACTATGTTTCAAGAGTCATGTGACCTACGTAAAGGGGTCAGCGTTGCTGTGGCTTTGCTGTAGTTAGCTTAGATAACCAATAACAACAACCAACACATCAACATGTTGGAAAAAATCACGTGCAATACGAGCGAATACGGAACGTTCGCGATAGGATACAAATCATTACCAGAAACCCCCATTAAGGGGATCCTCTTTTTGGTAAAGTGGTAAAAAATGTTCCAAATTACATGGGGGCAGATTTACCCGTACGAGCCTTACTAGTAACGCAGGATTCTGCCAGTTTTATTGGAGGCTTATATCAGGCAGACAGGGAGGACTCCAAATTATTACTTTATTTGATGAGCATGAGGGTTTGCCATAGCTTAGGTGACTAGGCCACAGGGACGACGTGATCGGTGACTCAGACGTATATGTACAAACAGCTTCAATTTCTCTATTTACAGAATCAAGCCCTAAGTTTTCCCTTTTAACATCTTTTGACAGCTTATCCAAAGAGCAATTAGCACTGGATAGACAAGCCCGACAGCATCGACAGCTTCAGATAGAGAAAGGCCGCTTTTCGTACGAGAGTAGATCTTATCGATAATAACCTTTCTCCTTGAAAACATCATATGATCCTTAGAATCTGTTCTCCATCTAGCACCCCATTGATTCTCGATAGATTGAACTGATGGATTGCCGTGTAAGCCATAATACCACTCCTCCCAAACCTCTCGTACAGTTTTGATTGTACAAGATAGTTGGTAAGTAGGCATAGTTGTCATTGATCCAGCCCTAGCCCTAGATATTGATTGAAGCTGGGATAGGGCTGCAAAATAACTTGTCCACAGCCACACTCTCAGTGTCCGCTCAGTGGGCACAGCTCAGACTGAAATTTACTCAGCGAGGCTGACTACGAGCGCAGCTGAAAATGGAAACCACTCAGCAAAGGAAATCTGGGTACGTATAGTCACCTAGGTACGACTTCTCGAGGCCGCACGCCTATTTCCAGATGTCGGGAGGTGATCAATCTGTGTATGTCTATAATTGGCTATCTATGTATACAACTAACTCTCGTCATGCAATTGACGAGCTCTCTCATTTATAATATAAATAACCTATTCTATAACCCTACCCAAGTAATGACACATCACCAGTATAGTTGACAGTAAGTGACAGGGGTATTCGAAGAATTGAAACAAAAAGTGAATATCTTTAAGAAAGGAAAGATCTAGTCATAGCAATGCATGTCGTTGGGTGAGGGGTATTTCAAACCCTCCTAGTGCTTTGCAGTGACTTTCTCACCGGTAAGCTTTTCTACGGCATCTTTGGCACTGTTATTTGTTAGCTAGGCGACCAGACTTGAGGGTCATGGAGGAGACTTACAGATCACCGAGAGCCACCATGCACACAGTCTGCCACATTCCTAGACCGATACGAGGAGCGACTCCTCGGTACAGACCCTTGATACCATTAGTCTCGTAAATGTACTTGAAGGTCTTGCCAACAGTCAAGTTCTTAGGTCGGTTGGGATCATCAGTCTTGCTCTGCATCTCAACACGGATAACTTCAATAGGCTGATTCCACGCGGACAAACCACCACCCATTCCAGAGGCAATAATCTTTTCACCCGCGCTCAATTTCTGACTATCATCCTTGCCGGTCACGCTGCGGATGGCGTTCTCTGTCAATCGGGAAAGACCAAATCGAGAACCCCAGTTGGTTGTCTGGCGGATTGCGACGGCATTGACACCCTTGTTGATACCGCGGATACCTTCCTTGCGGTAAATATCCATGAAGGTTTGCCAGGTGCTAGGGGGTTTGACACCGCTAGCAGACATCTTGTGCCGGGTGATCTCGACGGTTTTCATGCATGTACAGAATCCGACGGTTGCGTAGGCCTGAGCAACACCACCCGTCATACCAGCAAGGATACCGGCGCCAAAGTCAGATGCGCCGAGGCGTTTGGTATAAAATTCGGCTTCGGAGGCGACGAAAAGCAGCACGGCACCTTTGGTAGAAGCCTCAATCCAGGCCCAGGGAATGAGACCTTGGTAGTCTAGACAACGATTAGTTGGTATGTCTTTAGACATCCGCGAAAGAGATCTTACAGCCGAGAATTCCACCACGGCCCCAGATCCGTCTCATGGCGCCCGCGAAAGAGTCGGTACGGTTGGCAGCCATGGTTGTCTTGATCACTTCCAGCGGCTGGTAAAGTCAACATCTGTATGGTGGTCAATTCATTCGGATGTTTCATACCTGTCCCAACGTCGTGACTCTATGTAACAGTCAGATGAAACAATTCCAACACATGGAAATGGCAGATACTTACTCGAACATATTCAATCCCGCGCCAACTATCAACATCACTTAGTCGCGTATTCCACAGTCTTTTGTCATCCAGAGCAACTTACGTAGCAAATTGCTAAACTTGACGGGCTTCTTCTCGAGCGGAGCAGGAGTAGGAGCGGACATCTCTAAACGTTGGTAGTGCTGAAAGGGGCCCTGACCAAGGGATATTCGGGGGCTTCGTCGCCTGGAGAGAGAGGAAGAGAGGATGAATCGTCAGAAGTTCAACTGAACTGTACGGAGTAGACAAAAATCCGATCGAGGAGAAGAGAGACTGATAAGTTCTTTGTGCCGATCGGGATCTGTTTAGATTCCCGGTAAAGCTGTTGATTGAACGATCGGTCAGCTACAGACAAACCGAGCAAACAAATAAACACGTATCGGGAAAAGGCAAGGCGAAGGACAAGGATGCTCGGATAGGTGTGATACTTACTAAGAGTAGACTTGACAGAGTGCAGGCAGGAGGGAAAAGAAAAAGAGACCGAGAGAAGGGTCACGTCGGGTCGTTGAGGTCAGATATCACGAGCCGAGGGAGTAACACTCAACGGAGACCGGAGCGTCACACAGGCTACGCTAGTCTGGATTGGGGGAACAGTGAGGCTACGGTGAACTTTTTGATCGATTGAGCTTGTAACTAGTTTCATGTATGGACCTGGACGTAGGTATATTTCTTCTTGTTATTCTTGGGGGTTGTGATGCGACAGTATGAGGTTTACTATGTAGACCTAAGAACAATCGGGGCGGGTCGGCTTCGCATCGCATACTTATCTGTCAGCTAGCTCGGAGTTGCTTGGGCGGGCTTTTCTGCATGGAGACAGTTACCATAGCAGAGACTCGAACACTATAACTACAAAACCCATACGGAAACACTGACTGGCTTTATATCCAGTACCAATTCGATATACCACGGCCTGAATCGACCCTCGGAGTATTTCCCTCCGCATATTGACTGTTTCGGGTGATTCCCATAATTATTATCCCCGGTGTGGGCACTCCCCGCTTAACCGAATCAGGCCTAGTGTTCTGTCGGCCCCAACGGAAAAAGAGAAACAGAAGAAAAAAAGTCCCCAAGCTCTCTCCAAGGGGTTTGTTGAGTGTATTCCTTTTTCTACGATTCTGCAAAGTACTGTGTAGATTCGGGTCTTGTGGACTACATGCCAAACAGTTTAGGTTGTTGATTATTTACCTAAAAGAGAATCGCCGTAACAATTTACTACTACCAATCACATGTCAGACTTGGTGCAGTTGCATGTGTCAGGAACGAAGTTTCATTATCATGCCCGAAAACCATCAAGAGGGGAGATGCTAGAATAGTAATATAATGGGAAAAAATAAAAAAAAATAAAAAAAAATAAAAACCACTAATGTCACAAAAGAAATGAATTATCATAAAAGGGCCTGCTAGTGAACCAATCCCAAGCCTCCAGTCTTTTCTCGTCCCAGTCTAGTAAAATAAAATTGTACACGGGTCATCCAAGACCGTAGTTCAGATGAACAGTCTAATCTGGCCATCGTCTAAACTTTCAGATTTAAAGCTTAGCACCGACAAGCTTGGCATAAGCCTCAGTGCTGAAAGACTTGGGACGCTCGATAGGAGCGCCGAGAGCACGGTCAATGATGAGTTGAGGAAGAACACCAAGGGCACGAGAAACGCCAAAGAGAACGGTGTAGTAGTTGGCCTCGGTAAGACCGTAGTATTGGAGGAGAACACCGGAGTGCTGCAAATAAATTAGCATAGAAAATTACTACAGATAGAAGAGAAAACTTACAGCGTCAACGTTGGGGTAAGGATTCTTTGTCTTGCCGTGTTCGGTCAAGACGCCTGGGGCAATCTTGTAGACCTGGCTGACGAGCTTGAACATAGGGTCATCAGGGAGATGGCGGAGGGCGAATTCACGTTGAGAAACGTAACGAGGATCGGTCTTACGGAGCACAGCGTGTCCGTATCCGGGAACAACCTGGCCAGCGTTCAAGGTGGACCAGAGGTAGCCCTTGATAGCCTCGTCGCTAAGATCGTTGCCAATGGCTTTCTTCATCTTCTGAAGCCAAACCAGAACTTCCTGGTTGGCCCTGTTTAGTAGATAGGTTAGCAATGGTATTTCTGCCAGAACCAGCAAGGAAAACGTACAATCCGTGAAGAGGACCAGCAAGACCGTTCAAACCGGCGGCCAAAGACAAGTAAGGAGAGCTGAGGGCACTTCCAACAAGGTGGGTGGTGTGGGCGCTGACGTTACCACCCTCGTGGTCGGAGTGGATGGTCAAGTAGAGGCGCATCAACTCGACAAAGTCCTTGTTGTCACCGAATCCGAGCTGGTTAGCCAAGTTGAAGGCATAGTCCTTGTCCTTCTGGACAGCAGCGACCTTGCCATCCTTGAAGACGTTGCGGTAGATACGGGCAGCGATGGTGGGGAGCTTGGCAATGAGGTCCATGGAATCCTCGAAGGTATACTGCCAGTATTCCTTCTTGTTCAAACCCTTGGCATAGGCCTTGGCAAAAGAGGATTCGTGCTCAAGAGCAGTCACGGCAAGGGAGAACTGAGCCATGGGGTGGAGGTCATTGGGGCAGCGGTCGATGAGCTCCTCGACGAACTTGGGGACGTCAGAGCGAGCAGCCCATTCAGCAGACAGATCGCGGACTTGCTGTTCGCTGGGGACCTCGCCAGTGAGCAAGAGCCAGAAGAGACCTGTACAACATGAGCCGCTGTCCTAACACACTGTCAAATGCGCGCAATAAATCTACCTTCAGGAAGAGGTTCTTCACCACCGGGGGCCTTGGGAAGGACTTCCTGGCATTCTGGGATCTATGAATCCATCAGCTATGTTCCGCTGCTCGCAATATGGGTGATACTAACGGTGCGGCCACGGAAGCGGATACCCTCCTCAGAGTCCAAGACGGAGCCCTATGATGGAAAGATTATTAGTATGCGTAGTCTATACTTGACGGAAGTGCCGGATAAAATCTTTTCTTACCTCCCAGACAAGGGACTTGATTCCACGAGCACCACCATAAACCTGGTCTAGAGTGACTTCTCCAACGACCTTCGATCCATACTCCCTGAAAGATTATCAATGTATTAGTCGGGTTTATTGTTGTGCTAAAGCATAGTGTAGCTAAAAACCAATTAAAAAATGACGTACTTGCGGAGCTTCTTCACTTTTTCAATCTCACCAGGGAGCTTCTCGGCGAAAGTCTCCTTGAGGGACTGCACAACAAAGCTATTGTTAGTGAAAGCTTTTCTTGATCAATAAATGAATAGATCTATTAAACATACCTTAGCTTTACCAGCAGAGTAGCAGCGCACACCATTGAAGGCAGCAGTCTGTACAGCCGGCTTAGAGACCAGAGTAGAGCGGAAAGCAGAGCTTCCCAGGCGCAATGAAAAAGCCATTGTGCTATACTAATTAAATAATAAAAAACTCAGAGACTTCCTTGTAATAGTGATAAAATACAATTGTGGGTGAATGTACAACAACCACCAAGAAGAGAGGAGCGGAGAGTATGTAAATAAGAAGAGAGAGATCGGAAATGGAAGGAAAGATGAAAGCTGGATGGAATAATTTGGGGGCTCCATTTCTGCTCACGCTAAGCTGGATATGGTGTAGCAACCATGCCGAATGCCGCTGACGCTGCCGTGCATTTGGCCTCGGTGCCTTGATGCCTTGCCGCCTGCTGCCCGGACAGACGGATTCGTCCTCGGTCAAGCTCTACACTACGACAAACCAAATGTCAATCATTAATGCTACAAGAATTTTCCAATTAACATAATTAGCATATTGAGAATAGCTCTACAGAAGAGCGTATAGATCAGTGCAATACTTGGCTGATTCTATTTCTTCCTATTCTCCGGCAGTGCCCCAGATGGATGGCAAGCAGTCGCAGAGTCGCCATTGAGATAGGCATTACGTATTGACTGATGGAGTCCTGATTTCTCAGGCATCAATCTGATAATTTTTATTGCAGGTGTAGTCATGTGACTCTGGTCTACCATAAACGGGTTAGTCGATCGAGGTCCAACCTCCCCTTCTTTTTTTCTCTCCCTTCCTTCCCAGTACCATCCATCGTCTTTTCATCTCTCAACAACCTCATCGCTCATCCTTGTTGTTTCATCCCCAACCACCACCGTCGTTGTAACTGAAGGCATTATCAACTTTTCAACTACTTCGCAGCAATCCGGCCTGCGTGAAACCGTATTCGTACGTACTCAAGTATCGACACTGTACGGGCTAGCATAGATTTACTGCCAGCTCTCATAACACGCGGTTGTGCGAATCTAGCGACGCGATCGCCTGAGCCACACATAGGGTTTTCTCTTTTTATCCTGCGACACGCAGAGTAAATACTTGTTCTTACACTTGAAAATTCTCATTTCTGGTTCTTACTCTACGCGCCACTCCGCCAGTCGTCAGTAGACGAGGCGTCCTTTCATACTAGAGTGGCAGCCATGTCGTCTGCCGTAGCAGAGCTCGATGGCTACCTTCAGTCTATGCAAAGTCTAAAACCTCCAGGTGTATCAGGTTCCAAGATCGGCAGCATCACACAGCTTTGTGTAGCCAACATTCAGGTAAGCATACTTCTACTATCTCTCCTACAATCTAGCTGCTAACTTTTTGGTTCGTTATAGTCAGAATCCGTTCTAGTCCAGAAGCTATACACACACTTCAAGAAAACTCCCGCGACACACAAGTTGGGCGTCCTATATGTCGTAGACTCTGTAACTCGACAATGGGTAGATGCGGCTCGCAAGGCTGGCCAACCGCTTGGAAGCGCCGCTCCTGATGGCACATTCGCTGCTGGAGTCAACAGAGTAACTGAACTTCTTCCGGTTCTGATGACCGATATCATAAACAATGCACCTGAGGATCAAAAGGTACGCTCTAGAGAATTACAAGAATATCCACATAACATTCCCTTTGTTTTATCGCCTACTAGCAACCACCGGTCCATAGCGGACTCTGGATTCGAATAAAATTGGCGACGTGGACGCTGTATGCATCGCATCTGTCGCTAGTCGCCCGTTCGTATTCACCCGCTATCACCACGCACTAAGATGGCGAGTATCCGCCTCAGACCTAAAAACAACTTGCAATATTATTTTACCTGCTTGGATAGATGAACTTACGTATCGCTCTTGTGCTATTATAGGAAAAAATCAGAAAATTGGTTGATATCTGGGAGCGTGGCCAGACATTCCCTTTGCCCATGCTCGCCTCGATCAAAGAGAAGCTGAACGCTCCACCGACTAAAAGTAAGCCAACTCCCGCCAACTATCATACCACGACTATATGCAGATATATTACGACTGCGAGTACGTCTAGCTTGTATGCGACTCTAATTATTAACTTTTAATTTTATAGATGTGGAATCTACGACACCAGATGGCTCACCCGCTCCTGGTGTTAACCCTCTTGCAGGGCTTCAGACACAACCACAGGCTGCAGCTGGTGCCACTGCAACTCCCGATACATCTAGTATCTTGAAAGCTTTGGCCGATATGGCTAAACAGAATCCTTCAGCTCCAGCAGCACCGGGGGCCCCTGCACAGGCTAATCCTTTGAGTGTGCTGAACCCACAGAGTGCTACACCTCTCCCTGCGTCAACGTCTGTAGACCAGGTAGCGACCGGAGCCAACGTAAGCCCGTATGGAAATCCCTTCGCAGCGCTAGGTAACCTTGCGCCCACGCCGGTTCCTAATACGCTCCCTGCTGCTCAGCCCAACCCTCTAGCTGCATTGCTTCCGCAAGCCGCTGCTGGAGCTCAGCAACCCGCAGCACCTGTTACGCCGGATGTATTCCAGCAGGTGCAATTGCTTCAACTTCTCGCAGCACAAGGTATCCCTCAAGATCAATGGGCAACCGCTCTACAAATTCTTAGTCTATCAAACAACGCCAATCCGGCTGCTGCTGCTGCCGCTGCTGGATTGCCTAATATGGGGGCCGCACCAGGCGGCTATAACATGCCAGATATGAGCGGTCAGCAAGGCTGGGGTGGTCATGGCGATCGGGATGGTGACCGGGATCGTGGTAGAGACCGAAACTACATGCGTTCACCTCCGAACCAGTACCGTCGCCGTTCGGGCTCTCCAGGCTGGGACCGTCGTCGTGAAGCATCGCCCCCACGCCGTCGCGACAGCCCCGTGTATGGTGAATACGGTGGAGATTCTCCTGGTCGTCGAGGTGGACGACGCAATGACTATCGCCAACGCAGTCCACCAGGCCGCAGACGGCGCTCACCATCACCTCCTCACAAAGATGTCTCGCTGCCTCCCCCTGGGCCTAAGTTGGTTGAATGGGATTACTCTATCGGACAGGGCAACATCAAAGTCTTGAGTCGGACACTCTTCGTGGGTGGAGTCACGTAGGTCTTGAATCTATCGCAATCAAATAACTGATCGCTAATGTTCTTATAGTGCACCTGAGTCACATCTACGGGCTCTGTTTAATCAATTTGGTGTCGTGCAAACGTGCATTGTCAACGTCGACAAGCGACATGCATTTATCAAGATGATCAACCGTCGCGATGCCATGAATGCCCGAGAGGGTATGGAGACATACAAATCCGGGGATATGCAGTTGAGGGTAAGCCGTTTGTCTCCGTTGTTCCATAGCAAAAGACACTAATATTTTATGACTAGACTCGCTGGGGTGTCGGTTTCGGACCTCGTGACTGCAGTGATTACCAGACCGGAATCAGTATCATTCCAATTGAACGACTTACAGAAGCTGATCGCAAGTGGATGTTGACGGCTGAGTATGGAGGTACCGGTGGTAAACCAATTGAGAGTGGTATGGTTGTTGAAGAGCCTGATATTGAAATCGGTGCCGGAGTTTCGTCCAAAGGTATGTCTCGCAGCTGAAACATATAATATGTAATTGCTAACGTATACTTCTATTTACAGCCATCAGCCGACGCATGGCAACAGATCAAGGCGGTAAACGCGGACCTCAATCATCCCGAACCCAAAACGATCGATATCGTCGACCAGACCGCGGCATGGACATGAATGGAGGTGGTATGTATGGCGGCGGTGGAGATCACGACTACTCCAACCCCCCGAACCCAGGCGTCCCACCAGCTGTTCCAGGCTTTGGTTTCCAACTCCCTGGTATGCCCATGTTTCCTCCTGGGTTTATGCTTGGTAGTGCGCAGCCCGGATCTGCTCCTCCACCGCCACCGGGTCAATAAACGAGTCGCCATCTCCGATATCGACAATCTTCTTTTCTGCCTTCTTGTGTTTTCATACCTCTTTATTTCTTCCACCGATGTAACAAGTTCGGTCTCATTTTTTCTTGGTCATAGGCTATTTCATAACTTTGTTTCCCGGAGGAGAGGACGTACTCATTGGGCGTTATCTCGTTTCATTATGATTGATTCCCTAAGATTTTCTTTCGATTGTTTCTATTATGCTGGTGCGAAAGGATAGCAGAAAAGCATTCTCTAATTTCAGCTTGTATTCAATATGACTTCTTTATCTACTTAGTATCCTGATAGTATATGTGTTCGGCAATAAGGAAGAGGCATCTGGAGTAACCCCCACATCAACACCCAATAAGACGCAATACCAAAAAACCTTAGGATGATTCTCCAGATCCAGCTTCGATCACGCCATTTGGCTAGTCTGAGGGGTATTTTCTTTATATATTCATCTCAGCTCCCTTCTTTGATTGTTTACTTTATTATACCCTACTACTGCTTGTAAATACTGGCAATTGCCTCACTAAATCATGGCTGGCCAACGCTTTGAGACTCTGCAGCTTCATGCTGGGTAGGTTTCTTTTTACTCAAACTATGTAGTGGTATAAGTATTGATCATGTATAGTCAGGAACCTGACCCCGCTACCAATTCGCGTGCGGTGCCTATCTATGCCACGACTGTGAGTTATTCTTGTGTCAAACATACGATTGCATATACTAATTGCAGCTAGTCCTACGTCTTCAATGACTCTGCTCATGGCGCCAGACTCTTTGGTCTGAAGGAATTCGGTAATATCTATTCGCGGATCATGAACGTATGTCATATAGGCCCCCCCCCCATGTGCGAAAACCAGTAACTAATGGTTAGTAGCCTACTGTCGATGTCTTTGAGAAACGCATTGCAGCTCTTGAAGGTGGTGTTGCCGCCGTCGCCGCTTCGTCCGGTCAAGCAGCTCAGTTCATGGCCATCTCTGCTCTGGCCCATGCCGGCGACAACATTGTCGCTACCAGCAACCTCTACGGTGGTACTTACAATCAGCTCAAGGTCTTCCTGCCGCGATTGGGAATTCAGACCAAGTTTGTCAATGGCGATAATGCAGATGATATTGCTGCTGCTATTGATGATCGCACCAAGGCTGTTTATGTGGAGACTATTGGAAACCCGAGATATAACGTGCCTGATTTCGAGGCTATTGCCAAGGTTGCCCATGAGAAGGGCGTGCCTCTTGTTGTATGTTCCCTGTCGATCGTGATTGACACACTTATGTACTGACCAAAGCAGGTTGACAATACATTCGGTGCCGGTGGTTACTTTGCACGCCCAATCGACCACGGCGCAGATATCGTCGTGCACAGCGCGACCAAATGGATTGGCGGCCACGGCACCACCATCGGCGGCGTGGTGATTGACAGCGGAAAGTTCGACTGGGGTAAGAACGCCGCTCGTTTCCCTCAATTCGTCGAACCTGCCGAGGGATACCACGGCCTCAAGTTCTGGGAAACCTTCGGTCCCATCACATTTGCCATTCGTACTCGAGTTGAGATTCTGCGCGATTTGGGTTCAGCGTTGAACCCCTTTGCTGCCCAGCAGTTGTTGTTGGGATTGGAGACTTTGTCTCTGCGCGCCGAACGACATGCCAGTAATGCGTTGACTTTGGCGCGGTGGTTGGAGAAGAATGAGAATGTTGCTTGGGTGTCTTATCCTGGTCTAGAAAGCCATGCAAGCCATGAGACTGCGAAGAAGTATCTCCCTCGTGGATTCGGTGGTGTCTTGTCGTTTGGTGTTAAGGGCGGTGCCGCTGCCGGAAGTCAGGTTGTTGATGGCTTCAAGCTGATTTCCAACCTTGCCAAGTATGTCTCTTCTCCCTCCATTGGGGCTTTGGTACTAATGGACACAGTGTTGGCGACTCGAAAACTCTTGCTATTCACCCCTGGTCAACCACCCACGAACAACTTTCCGAAAAAGAGCGCATTGCCTCTGGTGTCACCGAAGATGCAATTCGCATCTCAGTCGGAACAGAGCATATCGATGATATTATCGCAGATTTTGAGCAGTCCTTCAAAGCAGCCAGTGCTGCTGGCGCGGATAAGACTGCATTGCCGGATCGGGCTTCAGGAGGAGCTGCGACGGAGCATGAAACTGGATTGCAGGGGTCTGTTTAATCAGTCTTCGTAGTAGAGTAGATTAATTGATGAGGAATGAATTTACGGCATGGACAGAATATTAAAAGCAGCGCTAATTTAATAATAAGTGGATTTTTCCCCGGATTATGATATCATCGTACTCCTCATAATCAGCCAAATATCAACATGGATAAATAGAAAATAATTAAGATAGACAAATAATATTTATACAAGAGAATAATAAGCTTAGGTAATGTGCAGCTCATTACCTCAAGCCACGGTCAGGCGTCCACATAAACTGCCTGCAACGTCAGGCATGAAACCGTTGGAGCCTCAGCCACGTTCGTCATTGCATCACTTACCTAGAATGTTCTTGCCTGCTGTCTCTTATTTATCTTCCTTCCTCTCTTCTGTCTTCAACTTCATACACAACTCTATCCTCCCAGTCGAGTATCACATTTTAACTGTCTATATTTGAGCACATCATGCCTCAACACAGTCTCCACCATTTGAACTGGGTGCTCCCCGTTCGTATAATCCAGGCCGTCTTCGCAATCATCATCCTCGGTCTGACCGCATATGGTAAGCTATCCCCAATAACCCAACGCAAGAATAGCAAACTAACGAACAAAGTTATCAACGTCGAACTAAGCTGGTCATGGTACTCCTCCGACACCGTCAACTTCAACCTCTTCAACTCCGTCTGGACCCTCGTCGTCGCCCTGCCGTATCTTTCATTGGTGCCTATTTTCTTCTCGAATCTATCGCACCACTACGCTGTTCTGGCGATTGAGATTGTTACCATGATCTTCTGGTTTGCTGGATTTATTGCCTTAGGCGCTTTGTTGCCGCCTGCTAGGGCGTGTCATGGAAGTGTCTGTGATTCGTTGCAGGCTGCTACTGTTTTTGGGGCTTTTGAATGGTAATTTCCCCCCAAATCTTTCTTTTCTTTTCTTTTTTCTTTTTCGGACGAGCCGTGGCTGATTTGGTGTTAGGCTGCTTTTTGCCATCACGACTGCATTCACCATCCGTCTTGCGCTTCAGTCGTCGAGGAATGACGCCGGCGCGGTCCATGCAAAGACTTCGGGAGTTCAGACTGCTCAAGTCTAGCCAGAAACTTATATGAGCATGTGGAATGATGAATCACAGACGAGGAATGTTGGCTTTTGGCTTCTTTTGTTTTGCTTCTAATATTCGAATACCCTCTAGTTTAGGTTTTATATCCCCTGATCATTGCTTTATCTGCGTTATTTGCGTTACTGACTTATGATGATTACGATGATGACTGTATGCTTATACCGTTGTTTTGAATGCTGAATTACTGGATTATGCTTCAAGCTATATCACACATCGATGTGACAATATATGTTTCAGTTGCCTTTACTAATATCAACTTGTACCAATGACTCGATGAAGCAATTTGATTAATCGCTGGCGGGAAGTAGAATCTGATATCGACATAATTAATATAAATCAGGGTATTTTCTGTACTTTGTTATTATACTATGATTCACGATCTTTCTATGCTCATGCCCTAGCCCTAGCCCTAACCCAATCACGTCCGTTTCGAATAATTACGAGTCTCAGCACCAAACAATCGACTGTGACCACTTTCCTTTGTCTTGTACAGGCATTTTGGTGAATTTAGCATTCTTGTAGCAGAGAGATCCGATTCCAATATGTCTTAAAAGATTTCACTTATGAGTCATACAAACAAATGCCACGACAAGTATGAGAGCACGCTCATACCACAACTCAAGCCCTGGAAGAAGTTTCGTTCCTTATAGTCGAAATAATCGCCGAACCATGACTAGACTGATATCGCGTCCCAATTTCATGAATCGATTGCCTACTAACCGGGCTTGTTATCTCCTTGTGGGTACTCCCAAGAGACTGTAGAATAATGCTCAGTTCGACGTCGATGAATCCGTTGGCTCTGCCATTTACCTTTGTACTTGACCATTGTGACAAGTAGACAGTGAAGAAATGCTGCTGTACTATGTCCTGAGTCCGTAATGATCTCTCTGTGTATTTTTATGTCAGGAATATTGAATCGCCGCTGCAATGAAAACAATCATCTAGTTTGTCTGTTTCCAAGCGTACAAACAATATGAGAGGAAACTAAGGATTTGTATCGAGTCTGGGATTCTCTCAGCAGAGCACATATCAGTGACTAAATACTTTCACTAAGGAATTTCCTACTCTCATGGTCATAGGCTCGGAGCATCGAGATAGGATTAGGGTTAATCCACGCGACGGCGAGCTCCGCTGTAGCTGAGATGAAAGACCCACGTTACATTCTCTTGTCTTAGCTCTGAATTAAGCCTAAGTGTTTGTTTTCGGTGTATGTAATGCTTCAATGTGGAATATATCCGAATGGCTGGAGAGATCTTGAATATTTAACAAGCCATAGGGCTTTTATTTGGATGAGACGAAATCTCAAAACGAGCTTTGTACATGAAGTGTAAGATATGTATACAGTGTTGCTCAAGAAGAGGGCAGCCGATCAGCCGTTAGGGCTAAATCCATTCCGGGAAGAGGTACCCGTCGATCCTGTTTCTTCCAGGCTTCAGATGACTCAAAGCATAACCAACACGGTTAATACAACACAAACATACGACTGGCTGGGTTGTATTCTTGATATCGTGCCTCTAGCTCAGAAAATTCTCCGCTGGTCGCGTGTCTATCACTGCCTTGACCTGGATGGAGTAACGTTGAAAATTTGCCAGAGGCAAAAAATGGAGTGGACCCCCGGACCCTTGCGAACCAGAGGACACAGACAATTTTGTATGAGAATTTTTCCCTGTGCGATTGACTCAGATTGGGTAATAGAAATATATTTACCTTCTGCTTTTGTTCCTGATTCTCTTTCCTTTTTGCTTCTTTCAGATCCATTGAGTAATACATTGTATTGAGGACTGGGGTTCTGTCACCTGCAGCTGGTGTGGACGAACGCATACAACTCTTCTATAACCTGAAATTATATTATTGACCTCCCAGAAAAAAAAAAAAAAAAACGCTGGGATGGCTTTCGACGAAATTGCTCCCACCAACAGCAAGCCAGACTACCATAATGATAAGTTCGTCACTGAACCCAACGTGACCGAGCCTCAGTCCGACTCGACAAGTAACAGCCAAGATGGAGGCATGCACGATGTCGAGAAACATGGCGCCGGTAGAAATTCTCTACCGGTGCCTGATTTGAAGCGCAAGCTCAAGAGTAGACACTTGCAGATGATTGCCATTGGTTTGTCTTCTTCCTATCTTCTCGCTGCACAGACACGTACTTATAACTTATATTCATAGGCGGCACAATTGGAACCGGTCTCTTCATCGGTAGTGGAACTGCTATCGCCAATGCCGGACCTGCAGGCGCCCTCATCGCATACCTCTTCGTCGGAACTATTGTCTACTCAGTCATGACCTCACTTGGAGAAATGGCCACCTACATCCCCATCCCCGGTGCATTCACATCTTACGCCGCTCGATTCGTCGACCCCAGTCTGGGTTTTGCTATGGGTTGGATTTACTGGTTTTCATGGGCTATTACCTTTGCTTTGGAATTGACGGCGACTGGATTGATCATTCAATACTGGGATCAATCCATCTCGATCGGTGTTTTTATTGCCGTCTTCTGGGTCGTCATTACCGCCGTCAATCTGCTCCCTGTCAGCTTTTATGGTGAACTCGAGTTTTGGCTTTCGACCGTCAAGATTATTACGATTGTCGGATTCATGCTTTTCGCCATTTGTATTGACGCCGGCGCCGGTCATCGCCCTTACCTTGGTTTCCATACTTGGGGCAACCCAGGTGCCTTTGCACCTTACCTACTCAACTCCGATGGCGCGAAGGCGAAGTTCGTGGGCTTCTGGGCTGTATTGGTGCAAGCTGGTTTCTCGTACCAGGGTACGGAATTGGTCGGTATTGCCGTTGGTGAATGTGAAAACCCACGCAAGACCATGCCGTCGGCTATTCGAAAGACCTTCTACCGTATTCTGCTCTTTTTTGTCCTCACGATATTCTTCATTGGCTTGTTGGTCCCTTATACGAATAAGCGGCTGGCTGCGGGCGGCTCAGACGCTTCTGCTTCACCCTTTGTCATTGCCGCGGATCTTGCTGGCGTCAAAGTCTTGCCTGGGATTATCAACGGTGTCTTGTTGACCGTGGTTCTGTCCGCAGCCAACTCCAACGTGTACAGTGGAAGTCGTATTCTCATCGGTCTGGCACAGGAAGGCTTCGCGCCCAGATTCCTCAAGATGACTTCCGCCAACGGTGTTCCCTACTTTGGAGTAGCTGTGACTTCAGCGATTGGTCTGTTGGCCTTTTTGAATCTATCCAACAATGGCGCCACCGTTTTCAACTGGTTCGTCAATATTTCCAGTGTTGCTGGATTTATCAGCTGGTCCGTTCTCAACGGCTGCCATATCGCGTTTATGCGCGCCTTGGCTGCGCGCAACATCTCGCGAGACTTACTCCCCTATAAGGCCATGTGGCAGCCATACTTTGCCTGGTACGGTCTATTCTTCAACGTGCTGATTATTCTCACGCAGGGATTCACTGCATGGATCCCCACATTCGACGTTTCGAGTTTCTTCGTCGCCTATATCAGTCTAATCCTCTTTGCGGTGCTGTATCTCGGCCACAAGATTATCTTCCGTACCAAGTTTGTGCGGCCGATTGATGCAGATCTTGACACCGGCCGGACTGAACCGGATAACGCAGTGTATGAATCGCAGGAGCCGACATCGATCTGGCAGAGGATTTTCAACTGAGGAGATCACATGTACAGAGTGTTTAGATAGTATATGTTAGCTTGTATGTTATGTTAATAATGTTCAAATGAAATGACGTTGCCGGAATGGATCAGATGAACGTTGAAGCAGGATTCAGCCAATCATATTGCTGGGTTACTGTACGCTAACCCTTTTACAGATAAAGCCGAGGCATGTTACGCTCTTCTAGCTTGCCACCAATCAGAACGCGCGGTCGGAGGTACCAAGTCGGCGCGGCACATGCTTTGCTCCTTCCTTCTTTGCTGAAACAGGCAGGCTCTCCGCCAGGCCATCCCATCCTTGAATGTCTTCTTCATCCTTTCTTTCTCTTGCATATAGACATATCTCCTCTCTATATACGTAGCATTGTTTATATACCATCTGCCGTGTCTTATTCTTTCTTTTCTTTTTTCCGTGAGCTGCGTCGCTCGTTGTACAACTTGTCTATAAGTTGACTAGGTTAGTACCGGCCAACTAGTCGTCTTGACGAATCTGACTTGTAAACAGAGATTACTCAACATGCTCTTCTCTAAACCTGTTCACATCGCAAAAGCGGAGGAACTCCGCAAAGCGCCTCCCAAGGGTTCTCCATACTCGGTCCCTCTTCCAGGCTCGGCGAAGCCTGGAAGGAGTCCAGTCTATCGGGCATGGAATATGCCGAATGAGCTTCTAACTACGTTAGATCCCGCGGTATGTTTAGCATGCCGAGTGGGATATCGCGGAAGTAGCTGATGTAATGGCATAGGTTACAACTATACATGAAATGTTCGAGTCAACCGGTAACTTTACCCTGCTCACTATTTTTACTATCTCCTCTAATGCGTGATTTACAGCCATACGGACACCCAAAAGTCGATGCTTAGGTTTCCGTCCATATGATTCTAAAACCAAGTCGTTCGGCCCCTACCAATGGCTCGACTACCAAACCGTTCAACGACGACGAGCAAACTTAGGAGTCGGTCTTGTCGAGTTGCATAAGAAACACGGCCATCCAGGAGGTAAACATGGTGTTGGACTCTGGTGTCAGAATAGGCCGGAGTGGCAGATTACAGGTACGAAGGTGGCTCACAGAGCGGGGCCAGTTTCGGAGCTGATAAACATACAGATTTGGCGTGCTCTTCCCAGTCACTATTCTCCGTATCGCTCTACGATGTCCTAGGTGCCGATACCACCGAATATATCATCAACCACGCCGAGCTCGCCTGCGTCGTTGCATCCCTTCCACATATTCCTACTTTGATCAAACTGAAACCGAAACTACCGGGTCTCAAATTTATCGTCTGTCTAGACCCGCTGGATGGTGCTGAGCAACCAGGCTTGTCGAAGCGTACTCTCTTGGATAACATGGCTAGTGATCTGGATTTATCGATCTACTCCATGGATGAAGTGGAGGAACTCGGCGCATCTCTCAGCCGCCCCTACAACCCGCCTTCTCCCGAGGACATTGTCACCATCAATTACACTTCCGGCACTACAGGGCCTCCTAAAGGTGTGGTTCTGACTCACAAGAATGCTGTTACTGCCGTTTCTGTCAGCGTAATTGTTACGAAATGGGGTACTGGAGATGTCTCCCTTTCGTACCTCCCGCTAGCGCACATTATGGAACGTATGTGTGAGCAAGCTGCTTTATGGGCTGGTGGCGCTCTTGGTTACTACCACGGCGAGATTTTAGAGCTGGTCGATGATTTGAAGACGTTACGCCCAACGGCTTTTGTTTCCGTGCCCCGGCTCTTCACCCGGTTTGCTGGTGCAATTCGTACGGCTACTGTGGATGCCCCTGGCTTCAGGGGCGCATTGTCGCGACATGTCTTGGACGCGAAATTGGCAAATCTTGCCAATCCAGATACGAGTAATGCTACTGAGAAACATGCTCTCTATGACCGCATCTGGACTCGCAAAGTTGCTAGTGCCCTAGGTATGGACCGAGTTAAGACTATGGCGTCCGGCTCGGCGCCTTTGGATGCGTCAATTCATAACTTTATGCGAGCTGTTACGGGAGCTTCCTTCGTGCAGGGTTATGGCCTCACAGAGTCATATGCCATGGCTATAGTGCAGAATATCGAAGATCGCTCTACAAACAATTGTGGTGCTATTTCACCTGGTCTTGAGGCTTGTTTAGTGTCTATCCCAGATATGGAGTACTCCGTGGATGACAAACCATATCCTCGCGGAGAGCTACTGCTACGTGGCAACCATATGTTCCGGGAGTACCTCAAGAATCCTGAAGAAACGGCATCCGCATTCACCGAAGATGGCTGGTTCCATACCGGTGATGTCTGCGCTATTGATGAGCTTGGCCGTTTCAAGATTATTGATCGTCGCAAGAACGTTTTGAAGTTGGCACAGGGTGAATATATCTCTCCTGAACGTCTGGAAAATATTCTCCTGGCAGAGCACACGTACCTAGCTCAAGCCTATGTACACGGAGACAGCTTGCAGACTGCGTTGATTGGTATTTTCGGAATTCAACCCGATACATTCGCTGCATTTGCCAGCAAGGTTCTACAGCAGGACATCAGTCCTACCGATTTGGAAAGGATCAAGTCAGTCTTGGATGATGACAGGATCAAAAAAGCGGTGTTGAAGGATTTTGACCGCACTGCGAAGAAGCATAAGCTCGCTGGTTATGAGCGCGTACGCAAGTTTACATTGATGATTGAGCCATTCAGCATTGAGAATGACCTCTTGACGCCAACGTAAGTTCCCTGCGTATCATCACTACATGTCTTGAGCTAACTAACTCTATGCAGATTAAAAATGAAGCGTCCTCCTATTGTCAAGAAATTCCGTGCGTTACTTGACGACATGTACGCACAACTTGCTGAAGAGCAATCTGCTCCAAAGGCCAAGCTTTGAGCCTTTGCATATCTGAGTATATAGCATTACATCGAGACTGCATGTCTCAAGTCTTGTACATTTCAGTGTAGATATTGCACTATTTAAAATGATATTGTGTAACTACATCATCAGCCACATCATATCCTATGTAGATAACTTTGTTAGTGGTTGGCGAGTGTTGCTCCGTTAGGGTTATTCCAGAAGCTTGGCGCTAACCACTTAGCTGCGTTAGCTCCGTCGGCCCAAAAGACGTCTTTCAACCTCATCCGATCAACGACCTCGCGCAATAAACCTCCAGCGCATTAACACCTTCAACATGAAGAGCCCTCTTCTTCACCTGATAGCACTGCTATCAACAGGCCTAATTCTCGAATCAGCAGCATCCTCACTCACAATCCAGATTCCTCCAAACAGCATCCTCCCGAATCCACATGCCCTCCCACCAAACACACACGCAACCCTGACAACATTACCTTCGTCATCAGCGCAGGATAAGAAACATATACTCTCCGCACCGATAACTCATACTGCCGAATTCCATTTCACGGATTTACCATCCTCGTCAGGTACGGAGTCATACTTGCTCGATATCAGGTCGAAAGAATACATTTTCGCGCCGTATAGAGTCGACATTGCCGCCGATGGAACAGTGTTGGGTATTTGGGAGACGTTCCGGGGTAATCAGTGGGAGAATCGTGGATTGGAGCGATATACGAAGTTGAAGAGTCATGATGGACGGCAGGATGTTGATGCTGTTGTGCAAGCCAAGGTTTTAGCTAGACGGGGTTTCTATGAGGAGAGGCCGAAATGTATGTTTCTTTTTGATGGAGCTTTGGGGAAGAAAAATTAACGATTGCAGTTTCGCCATTGACTTTGTTCAAGAATCCTATGATTCTGATGTCTGTGTTTGCTCTCGTGGCGACATTCGGTATTCCCAAATTGCTTGAAAACAGTATGTGACTCCTCTCGGTTCTTGGTCCTGTTATACTAACATTCGTCAAGTGGACCCTGAAATGCGTGAAGAATTCGAAAAACAGTCTCGCACTGGCCCGCTTTCGTCGGCTACTCGAGCAGCCGCTGCCGGTGCTAATCCCGGTGCTGGCGCTGGTGCTCCTGGATTCGATATTGCGGGTTGGATGGCTGGTGCGACTTCTTCGCCGATGAGTGCCGCTGGTAGTGGTTCCGGAGCGGCTACAGGACGAGAATCAGGTGCTGGGGCCAGGAGGAGATAAGCTATGATGCGACAGTGTTGGTGTAGGATATACGGGATTAACAAAGCTAGTATATATTTCAACTATATGCATATTCTCTACGTCCATTCTGCATGATAACTAATATCCAACTGTCAAAATCTGTTCAGAAAAAACGTCAAAATCCCCATCAGGATCACAGAGATGAATCTACGCTCAGCCAACGTATTAGCGAATTAGGAAATATTCGTTGGGGAACTTTTCCACCTCATCAAAAACTCGTTGCGAGGTTAAGAGCTGTGATAGAAGACTTACCTAGGCACGTGAGCTTGATGTGGTAAGGTTTCATTCAAGAGAAATCTTTTTAAAGGGGAAAAGGGAAAAGTATGTCAAGTCAAGGTTCTGATGCATCATTGTCTACGTATTTGAGTCCTTCCTTCTCTTGTGTATACTAATGTCCAATGTTTGTGAATGGAGAGTTCCATTTACTTTTCTGCTTCGCTTGCCGCTACCATCTAGACTTCTAGACTTCGAAGTTGGCCATTCAAATCATATTTCCGGGGAGTACATTTCTTCATGCAATCGATGCTGTATCATGAGATTCAAGCCGAGGCAGACGAGAGACCGATAGCGAGTCTCTAAAGGAATCATAAACATCGACGACACTAACCCTAACATAGCGGAAGCGACATACCCTCGAACCATAAGACTGTTATCAGACGAAGGAGAAGCAGTGGTTAGGTTATTCTGCGCCATGAACTATTCCATAACCACGTCAGTTGCTACAGACAGTTGAGCACATGGAAGATATGACCAACAATCTGCATGTCGATGCTCCGTTCATATGGTTTGAGCTTGATCAGCAGGCCGGGGATATTGGTATCGTTCTCATTGAAATTCTCAGTAGTCGGAACGTGACGCAGTTCATGTTGTGGTAAGAGATCTGTAACCAGAGAAAGGAGGTTAATCCTTGTATTCAGTATTCGGCCAAGCATGTAGAGAGATAGACCTTTTTCAGACTCTCTCTTCCGGAGCTTTCCCTTCACATAGGACCATATCATTATCAGAGGGAAACAAGTCACAAGGAGGGTGACTAGGGCAATGATGGTGTCTGCTGGCCAAGCCATTGGGGATTTACTCTGGAATGCAACGACATATTTTCAACAAGAGGGAACACTTCCTGGGCGATATGGCTTGTCTTATATATTTTTGGTAGAGGGTATGCCATTAAAAAAGCTCAACACCATTGTAGCAACCTCGGAAGTCACTAATAGGTAAGAAAGATTGGTAAAAAAGTGTCGCAGCTGTCCAGATGAGAGCGTCTGACACAGAATATATTGATTTGGCCCGAATTAGTATTTTGTACACAATGACGCGAATATTTTTGAATCATCCAATGAGGCCCGAATATTCGAGTGTTGATTGATCCCTTGTCTTGTCGAAATCTATCTAATAACTCAGCCAACTCTGCGTATGGGATTTTGCAATCGTCCAATGAGCGAGTCAGCCCCCGGCTGAGCCTCGCGGTAATAGGGCCATATAGTTACTTCGCCATTCTGTTGACAAATAGGGCTGGCTTGTGATTCGCGTAAACCGAAATACGAATGCTTACATTACTTTTTTCCCTTGAGCAACATGAGTGATTCGTTGGGACCAGAAACTCGTTCTTCTTCTCTGATCTGATCGCGCCATCCAGGCTACCAGCTCAGACGCAGCAGACTTTGGTTCAACCGACGTCGAGCAGATTGTGGAATAGCCAAGTAATACTGTGAATATTGACAACTTACCACTGCTTGGGTTACAAAAGGAGTTCCAAGCACTGATCGGTAGGTATTACTGAACTGAACATCTGAGTCAAGTGTACTGTCTAATAGCGGCGATCAGGTTCAAAACTTTAGAAGCACATATCCCTGTCACCCATCTACAACATGTTAGACTATCCTAGAAGCCGATGGGATATTCTACGTAACCCAGAGTTTGGAGTCAAATTACTACAAATGGCTCTCGGAGATGCTGTGCAGTCTGAGCGCTCAAACACGATACAATGCTTTGGGAGCCTAAGATAAGCAAGGGACTACGTCGATACCTGGCTTCTTACTTTCTACCTAGTGGCATTGAGACTGATCCTTCTTCCTCTCCATCCAAGTCTCTGGATCATGGTATGCCATCTCAACTTGCCGCTGTACAGAGATTCTTACAATAGTTCATCTGCTTAGTGAACAATGACGAACTCGAAGTTACGCAATTATATGATGCAGTCAACTGTCTCTTGAAGAGCTTCAACATATATATTTTCGCCTACATCTTCAGCTTGCGTACTATTACGAGCAAAATACTCACGAGAAAGATCTTCCCGGCCGCCGTGAACCGAGCTGAACAACATCCCGCTAGTCGAGCTGCTAATAGCCCATGGAGCGCTTGCCGGTATCTTAGCAGTCTCCCAAATAGGGACTGTCGATATGTATTGTGACTACATTCTTTCTTTCTTTCTTTTTTCTTCCAAACGATTGTTCTCCGGGTTTCAGCAATGTCGGTTACCATACGGCGCTCCAATACAGTGAAAATGCTCAAGTCGAAATGCGAACGTGAATGCCCCCGCATAGTATGCGCGAGAGAGCTGACTGCGCTATAAGCTGCCATGAAAAACGGTCATTCTGAGATTGTAAAACTACTGTTAATGTTGAATGCTGGTGTAGTTGATGTCCCCTCCCCAGCTATTGATCCGCCAACTATCGAGGCTGCAATATTACCAGAGAAATTACAAATGCTCGGATACCTATTACAACATAGGCTGGAAGACGGAAATACTATGCCCGTTATTTGTGCAGCAGCAGAGCACTGCTGGCTCGATGGAGCTTGTTACCTCCTCCTGCTTAATGGAAGTGATGTTAACTCATCCTACTATGGCTGGCTCGTCTACTGTGGGGAATCTCGACATTAGGATGAGAAAAGGCGCTATATCAGACCCTTGGCATGGTCCATTGTCAACCAAGATTTTGATATGGTGAAATTGCTTTTGGAATCTGATGCAAAAGTTAGACTCCAACTCAATGAAACAGAAGATGGAATCAACGATGCTCTTTGCCTCGCATTAGGACACCGACGCTGCACCGAGCTTATCCTTTCACTGTGCCTTCAGTATACTGAACTGGGCCCGAATTACCTCCATAAAGAGACTCTGACTTTGGCAGCGACATATACACATGCCAAACGAGAGAGCCATATGATATTGAAATCGATACTCAGCATTATATCCTGCCTTTCTGAGACATCGTACCCAAATCAGGTTGTAAATGCATGGAATCATCTTTCACGTCATATGAGTAAACTCTCTAGTGTGACATTCGCTCAAACCTAAGCTCTAGGGCAGCCTATCTTCAAGAAACTAAGCATACAGAAGAAGAAGAAGAAGAGAAGACTCCAACGCGCTCGCTCGCTACAGCTTCATATAGTGTGCAGGCCCCGCGGCGGTGCCTAATTGGGAAGCCGTGAGGATCAAAGGAAAATCCCGTTGCTAGGGCTTAGGGCACCGACATGAGACCTGGAGCCGCACTATATGAAGCCGAGCAGCAAGGTACGTACGACCGTCACATCTAGCAGTGACATCAACGAAGATAAGATGGAAGTGATATTCAAATTCTTGTTGCAAATTGGAGCTAATCAACATAAAAGCACGTGCAAAATATGGTGAAAATGCGACCATTTTACAGCTAGCAATGAAAAGCGGGAAATTGAAATTGGCCAGATTCTTACTTGAAGAAGGTGCTGATATACATGTTCCAGCAGTTGCATTGTCAGGCACACCTCTCCAAGAGGCAATCGATAAAGGGGAACTCGAATTCGCACGCTCTGTCCTGGACGGAGCTGCTGATGTGAACGCCGTCCCAGCGCTTTATAACTTCACTGCTCCTGAAGCAGCCGCTCGAACAGGTATACATCGCAATAGAGCTTCTTCGACGCGGAGCGCATGCTGCCAGTGCTGCATCAGCATTCGGTAAGACGGCAATCGATCTCGCAGCAGAATTTGGACGATAAGGATCTTCACCATGCTTGTCAAGAAGCAGCTGACTGTGCGGACCGCTGAGGTCACCCAGAGATTGCTGACTAGCTTCGACACTATGAAATTCCCAGGTATGACGGCTGTAATTCACATCCAGAGTCGCCAGATCCCTGTGCCAACGGATTTCTTAGAGTACAAGATTTGGACGACATCGATTCCCCTACCCCTGAGCACTGAGGTATTTTTCTACTCAAAATCATAAAATATCCTTATCTGTCACTTCGTTGAAATTTGTACTTTTCATAGAGAAGAATATTTTGGGTATTCTCTATACCTCTATCTTTTAATATGCTTCTCTAACTTGACTTCTTTGGATCGTTCCTTTGTGCTACTACCTAAGTAGAATATACCTATGTAATCAGCAGCAGGTATCTCAGAGAAGGCAGTAAGAAGTTGATGTGAGAGAGGGTCTTCATACTTCCCAGGTTTCACGGTACAATGTACACTGCTCTTTTTTGCAACCCCCATGGCCTTTCCTAATGTCCAGTGGACTCGTTAGAAAGATACATACATCCATACATCCATATATATATCTCCGAATCCGGCAAATCTATGTTTACCCCTGGTCTGTCGACATGCGAATCTCACAACGCTCCCAGGTCTTAGCTCCTGTTTCACATGTCTAGAATATCTTTATTAATTTGTAGGGCTGCAGACAATACTGAAAGTACGATAGGACCTCAGGCAAAAAAGCGGGAATACTTCTCTGAGGTACATCTAACGTTGGAAGCAAGCATCATCTATTCATTGGGTTACCTAGGTAGTCGACACAAATCCCTATATTCGAGTCCTACAAGCTTGTTCTCTGCTCCTCGAAATCGATGTACGACATCAGGTGGTGTCATCGCGCTTATATCTCTTGTATGCTCATTACAAGTCATCGTATCCCATTGTAGTATAGACTCATGCATTGTCATCGCTCATGAAAGCAAACTTAAAGAATATGAACTGAATCAGAGAACACGAGTAAAGGTATTGGTCAAACAATCGTTACAGAAACTTCATGCATGAAAAAGACGAGAGAGATCCATAAAAAGAGAAAGATGCTTAAACATCAATCAAGGCAAAAAACTAGAAATCACCACCACCGAAATCATCACCATTATCAAAACCCTGATCGTAGCCCTGATCGTATCCCTGCTGATACTCGGCCTGATCATGATCCTCAATAGCATCCGTAATCAGCGCACCAGCAAGCAAACCGCCGCCAACACCCAACGCAGCGGCACCGGCCGTACCCATACCTCCTGATTTCTTAGGTGGTTGTTGTGCGTATCCCTGTTGGGGGTAATATCCCTGTTGAGGAGGTGGATAATACCCCTGTTGAGGAGGGTAGTATCCCTGTGGAGGATATCCGCCATATCCCTGGGGAGGAGGAGGTGGTGAACCATAACCACCATATCCGCCCTGCTGAGGAGGATAATGTCCATGTGGAGGAGTAGGAGTTGCATATTGTCGATTGGGGGATTTACCCAGCAATTTCCCTAAGAACCCACGACTTCCCTTTGACGAGGACTGTTGCTGTTGATCATAGCCACTAGATGAGGTAGGTCGAGGCGGAAGAGGCGGTTGCGATAGATTATTATTAGACGAAGAAGTATCGTTATAATACGCTGAGTTCTCGCCTCGATCCCGGTTTCTGCCAGCTGCTCGCGCATCTTCTTCGGCTTGTAATTGAGCAGCGAGTTTTGCGTCGTCTTCCACGCTGTGGTGGCTAGATGAGGGATCACCAGCGCTGCTATAAGGATTGTTGGATGCTAGATGAGAGGTCTTTTTCTCTTCGCGAGCAGCTTCTGCTGCGACGGCAGGATTCGCTGGGCCAGACTCATGGTATGATGGTGGTGGAGCGCTGTCTGGCGGGGCAGCGTCGGATTCTTCCGGGGGGGTCCATTGAGATACGCCGGTTTTGAGGTTTACGAAGAACCTATTCAAGTCAGTAAGCAAGTAAATTATTTTGAGATTGGAATTGTTACGTACCATGATTTGTAGCGATCGTCGAATTGGGCCTTCCAACCTGGAGGTACGGGTGGAGGCGGAGGACCTGGTGGAGGGGCAAACGACATGGCTGACAGTTAACAGCTTGTAGCTGACAAGACTGAATGATGATGAACTGCAAGACGATGAGGTTAAGGTATTTATGTAGAGAGAAACTGGTGCCTGGTTGTGGCGATGCGCGTTGGGATAGGTGGTTGGAGGGGAGTAAGTTAAGCAATAGAACATGACGGAATCGCTCGGTGGCTGCAAGCTTAACGGCACAGCCACATATCGTTATTTGTCATGTAACGCCGTTACACATTTTTTGTCATTGGTGTAATCAATGTATTTCACTTGTTAACGTCTGAATAATTCTTTTCCCTGGAATATCATGATGTATCGAATACAAAGTAAGGACTCAGTCACATAATATCGACCAAATGTAGACAGTCGTAGTCCGCTAACCCCACTGATGACATCGTTTGGCCAACACCTAACGCATCGATCAGTCCGAATAACGAATATTGGGATCAATTTCGCCGCTATCCGGAAACCAATAATCTTCTGCATCAACTTCCGAGTCCCAATCCCTCCTCACCTGCTGGTCTACGGCCGCAATCTTGCAGCCTTCATCCTCACTATCGCCGGTGAGGTCAATCCAAATTGGAGCCTTGCTTGACTTGCGGACTGGTTTGATTGGCTTGATATATTCCTTGTCACTAGATAAATCAATAACAGGCGTGACACGATGTTTCTTCTTCGGGCGGTGATGAGGGCTGTCCTTCCGCTTGAGGAGGCTCGGATCTCGATTGCGAATTACTGCGGTTTTTCTATATTCGGCAACAGAATGATCTCCGGCTGGAGTAGCGGCTTGATCAAGTTGCAAAGCTTGTATCTCCTCGAGTAGTGGAGTGGTTGATAGCATGTCTTTTGGTGTCTCCTCTGGACGAGCCCAAGCTGCATATGGTCCTCTATACGCTGGTCCTTGGCCCGCCCCATATCGCGGGTGCTGAATGAGTTGACCAGTCTCCAAGAGTGACTTTCCAATAGCTCTCCCAGACTCGGAAGATGCCGAGAACTCAGTCTCTCCTGTATGCTCATAGTGGAGTTCTTCTACTGGATCTGAGCTAGAGCCTGGTTGGAGAATATGGATGCCTCCAGCAGCATCTCCAACGAGTAAGGTTGACTTATCTGGAGAAAACGCCCCCGACATAACCTCGTCTTGAATAGCTGCAATATCTCTAACATGAGCATCCTCAGGTGCGCGAAGTATATTCCACGACCGAAGCACACCGTCAGAGCCGCCTGTGATAAACTCATCCGGGCCCTTCCCCCACAACGCAACACGAACACCGACATCAGCTTGTTCTCTCGTAAGCTCCTCATCGAGCTGATTAATAGCGTCTCCGTGGCACAATTTATGTAAAATTTGCGACGGGTTGCGGAAGTCCCACACATAGGTAACACCGTCAGTACAACTAGCTGATATATGGAAACGGTCCATAGGGCAAAAAGAAACGTCATTGATATCAAGAGCTGGACAGTCAAACTCTATAGCGCATCGCGGCTTTGTCGTCGGCTCGTAAATTCGCACTAACGATCGTATATCCCTCCCTGTTCCATTCGTGCCTATGCTAGACACGGAGCTACCAGTGGCAAACCAAGTAAGAAAGGGATGGGATTTCACATCAAAGATATTTTGCGCGTTTGGCTGCAATTGTATAGCCACCAGAGAGCTCTCAGCTACTTTCCACGCTGCCAGCAAACCTTCCCTGCACGCATCTCCCTCATGGTAGCTTTTACCAGAAAACCCGGTAACAAACAAATCCCGTGTCAAAGGAGACAATCCCCACGCTAACGATGAGGGTGTAAAGCCGGCTTCTTTGGTAGCACGAGGATTTCTGCTTAAGCGCTGTGACATGTAATCCAGATCGTAGCATGTCTGACCGATGTCATCCAAATGCCACAAATGCAATGTTGATTCCGTTCCTGTAGTCAGTATATTGGCGATTGAAGGTGATCTTGCCATTACTTGGACTTTGTGGCTGTGCCGAAGAGTGCGATCGCACGTTGCATTGGCATACGAAGAAACATTCCAGATTTTGACTGTCTTGTCATAACTAGCCGTGTATAGAGTGTCCTCAAACCACTGGACAGCCGTAACACTCATGTATAAATGAGCATTATTATGATTTGCGACTGGATACGGGACACGGTGATCTGGTAGCTCCTTGATGGTCTGGTGTTGATAATCACCCAGGATCAGATTATTCGACCGATTATATTGCATGTTGTGTTCGTCACACTGCGCGGCTGCACCGATAGCAAATTTCGACCCATCTGGGGACCAAGCAAGATTTAAGACGTCATTCGAAGCACCTTTCCATGTATGACTTCTTCGCAGACTAAATTCTTCAGAGAGCTGCTTGGGGTGTTTGTCTAGTATAGAGGCTCGATGTTCACTCTTTGAGATGCACGCATCTTCCCGACTGGCAGTAATGAAAAATGGACGGGTTGGTATATTACCCCGTCTTGCGTCCTTCAGAAACGCTCGTATATCTGACCTGGAACGCTTGGCAAGGGCAGCTGCCATGACGAGGGACTGCGAAGCTTGGGCGGGGGTGTCTTTCTCAGACAATGTCTCGTTGCAGAGATTATCAATCAAAGGATCTGCAGAGTCAGCAGCTTGATGGTATGCAATGAGGTTATCAAAGCCCTGACTATTGAGAAGTTTCTGAAGGTGGATCATCTGAGGTAACTTTTCTAAAAACCCCTGCTCGAGACGATTCATGTTTACCGCTCGAACAATGTCCGTGACTTGGTCTGCTGGGCTCATTTCAGACAGACCTCCGTCAACGCCGTAAGGAGCTAGTAGGGTAATGATGGCCTGTATTTCATCTTCGCTGAAAGACACATGAAGCAGTGGATGTTGTGGTTTGCTTCTGAATTGGCGTGCATAACGCACAGGTTTGGTCTGGGGAGAATAGGGAGCCGTACGAGGAAGGTCAGGGATGTCTTGTAGTTTAGAAAATACATGTCGAGAAACACGGATTCCTTGAGAATCGTAAATGACACGAAATCTTCTTCGCTCCGGTTTCTTGGGTGTGAATGGCACTACTGAACGTGAAGAGTGAGTAGGCCTTGGTTGTGTTTGTGTTTCGGGTCTTGTTTCTTGCTCGCCTTCAGACACGTAAAAGTATCCTGAGTAGTTGGCATTTGAATAATAATTCTTAACTTGAGCCCTGCATCGTCTCGAGCGAGGGCCAGCATTGCCACGTCTTACGGCTTGTGAGTTCTCAGAGTCTGACGACTCTACTCGTAGTACGGGATTTTTCTTTGGCTGCTTCCTTGGTCTCCTCGGTGTCTCCTGCTGTGGCGATGAGCCTTCCGAATCCACCAAGTCAATTATGACGGCCACTTTCGGTGGCCTGCTCCTTCGTTTCGGTGGGGTGGGTTGGTGGTCGACGGTTGTAAAGGGAGTTGAAGAAGGAACATCGTTTGTTGGTGGGAGAGGATGTGATTGGAATGTAGAGAGCAGATGCTCTGCGTCTTGATCTTCGTCCGAGCTGCTCATATCATCGCCTGTTCATGACTTTCTAGAGGTCGATAAACCGTAGACAGTTTGTGTATGCGCAAAGTGACCTGTACTTCAAATTTGGGTGTGATTTGAGCAGAAGATGCATACGAAAGTGAGGAATAAGTCGCAGGAATTGAAGAATATTATAAATAGACGTCCAACTCGTAATAGATATCACGAAAATCAAGGGGAGGTGAGAGTATCAAGTTTCGCAAGTCTGTAATGATTAACGTGACAAAAAGACAGACACCACAGATAAAGGGGGAAAATAAAGGATAAATTGTTAGTTGAGAAAGAGACAAGTCGCGAGCGGAAGAGTAATAATAAGACAGTAAAGAAGGAGTATGAGAGTAAGTAAGAATGTGGTGAGAGAGTAAATCAGGAAGCGGCGCGTCCACAAGGCGCTTCCTGGGCGTAATTGACTGTCGAACGCACGTGCCACCACGCCCTTCCCGTTTGGGATAAATGGTTTCCTCTGCAGTCTGAGTGATGAAGGAAGTAAAATCATTGAAATATTCATATTACCCAGTCACAAGGACAAACAACTATACTATTGATACATTGCGCCAACTTATGCGCCTCGTGGTATATGGTAGAACGATCTCTTCTAAAATATTGGGATACAAGCGCAACCAATTCTTTGGGAAAGGTCACACAGCTCACAATTTGTGACTGTGGAATTTTGAGAATTGGCCAGCTCATCTCAAGGTCAAGAACTACCCCATTCTCGACTTGAAGCAAACATGCACGCCTCAAATAGCGTTTGCTTTCAGCTCGCATTGACCTTACTTGCCAATAGAACGGCGTCGGCGAGCAGCTACCATGACATCGTAAAGCACATCCTTGAAAGCAAAGAGAAATGCAGCAGTAATAGCACTTTGGGTCACTTTGGGGGTGATACCTACAGAGAAAGTCAGGATAAAGTAAAAGAATGGCAAAGGATTCTTGAATCATACCTTTGTAGAGACCAGTGTATCCCTCCTCTTTGATAATCTTCTTCAAGCTTCCGTTAAGAGTCTGGCGCTCATCGCTCTTTCCAGCAACGTGCATACGACTCTTAACAGTGATATATGGGTAGGTGATACTCGTAGCAAGAATCTTGCCTACAGCGCCGAGATAGAACGCATCCTTAGGAGTGATCCGTCGTCGTCGCTCCAAAACATTCTTCAATTGCTCAAAGATAGTATATTGAAGAATTGGATTGATCACCAGAACCAATGCTGGAAGCACGCCAGAGAACAAGGCACTAGGCCCCTCATTCCTGAGCAGATCCAAAAGAGTCTGAATCGTAGATTTAGACTTCTTCGATTTCTCACCACCGGGTAGTTCCTGCTCGTCCGCGCTGTTCCGACGGGCCGTCATCCGGGTATTGACGACCCAAATCGGGTTTGTGAGGAGCACCGTTGCGCTGCCGGCAATAGCGCCTGCGATGATGGATTCAACGGTAGTGAGCTTTTTCGAGGCACGGCCAGCCTTCTCTGCGGCTTTCTCGAAAGCTGCACGAGTCCATTCGTACCAGTAATAGTATACGAAGTTTGTCACACTAATTCCGAACAGAGCTGAGTTCAGGCCGGCGTAGAGTCCGCTGATTCCTTCGCGCTGGATGATATGTCGCACGGCATCTAGGGTTGAGGACTGAGCGCGCTTCGATTCGACTTGCGCGCGGGTAGAGAGTGTTATAAGAGGATAACTGAGACATTCCATGTATTAGTACGATAATATAGTCAATGGTTGCCAGCTATGGAATTGCATACGTGAGAACCATTGACAGGATGCCTCCTCCTGCACCTGCCAAAGCGTGCGCAACGTTGTCAGATTGCTGCGCGGCAGCCGATGCTGCCACGGCTCTTTTCTGTTCCTCTAATGGCGCTTGAGACATTCTGATTGATGGAGAATACCTGTGAAGTGAAAGATACAAATGAAGATTCAGCAACGGCGTGGAATGGTAGAAATTATACCTTCCAACGAGGGGAGCGGGTGATGCCGGAGGGTCAGCCTGTATATAGGAAGTAGCAGTCCTGAAGAACAACCCTTTTCACAAGGGCATGCAGGGTATATCAATCACTTTCAAGGGCGCAAATGTGAAGATCCACCTAGATAATAATTTTTCAGAAAGTCGCCGAGGAATAATAACCGGCGGTCTTATCGAATGATCATGGCGACAACGTATTAGCCTTGGTTATCAATGACGTTGTCGACTGTTTGCCTCGGCAGACTAGGATGTATCCGCACTAGCTACTTCAGGCGCTTTGCGGTCCAGACGATGACAGGGCATGTGATTTAAGAAGTACTTCATGTTCAGTCTGAAAGTCACGTAATATATACTCTAAATTCAGTGTTCTTGCAAATCATTATTTCTTATTGGAAGAAAAGACAAGAGTAACAATCTCAACCTACACAAACAATCTCACATTACAAAGATCAAGAAAAAGAAAAGGTGAGAGGAAGGAGAAAAACAAAGAAAACGAACCGATGGTAGACAAGTAGTGGCCTGAAGACGAGAGACATGATACGTAACTGACTAAGCAAAGGGTAGAACGATTGATGATGGACGTCGAGAGGTGTTTCGGTTGAGAATAATTGCGAAGCACGACATGATCTCGACATAGCCTGTCAAGAAGTCATAATAGGAGCTGACATCATGTCAAGAAATGTGATTTGAGGCCACCAGGCACAATACGGAGACAGTCGATCATGGTCTATAAATATGATGAAATAGATGCAGATATGTTCTTCCGTTCCCAGCGGCCAGAAAGACAAGTCCTCGATACCGTCGCACAAACATTCACAATGCAATCACCTCTGGAAGTATAACTGCCAGATATAATCGTCCCAGGAGAGAATCAAGATCCCAATTAACAGCAACCGCCCGCGGAGCCAGATTGAACGCCTTGACCCTGGCCGACCTGGACGGTGGGCTTGTTGTTGACGGTAGCAGTACCCATGCGCTCCTTAATCTGTCGTGCCATGGTCAAGAATGCTTGCTCGACGTTGGATGCGCTCTTAGCGGATGTTTCCAAGAATGGGATTCCCAAGCTGTCTGCGAATTCCTATTGAATAAATCATGATTAGCACGCTATACCCCTTCCTTCCCTTGCCGATATAAACCAACCTTAGCCACAGTGTATTCGACAACCTTCTTGTCCTCCATATCACTCTTGTTGCCGACCAAAAGCTTGTTGACTCCCTCAGTAGCATAACGATCAATCTCCTGCAACCACTGCTTGACGTTGTTGAAAGAGTCCATATCGGTCACATCGTAGACGACGCAGATACCGTGTGCTCCTCGGTAGTAAGAAGATGTGATTGTTCGGAATCGTTCCTGGCCGGCAGTGTCCCACTATAGAAGGTCAGTGATCTATAAATAGACCTAGGCAGAGACATGGCATCAACACGTACGATTTGCAACTTGACGGTCTTTCCATCTAATTCAATAGTGCGAATTTTCTGTTCAGGACACGAATATCAGTAATTTGTTTTTCATCAAGCAGGCGGCCTGATAAAGTCACGTACGAAGTCGACTCCGATCGTGGAGATGTAGCTTTCAGTGTATGTATCATCTGCAAAACGGAGCAAGAGACAAGACTTTCCAACACCAGAGTCTCCGATAAGGAGAAGCTTGAAGAGATAATCGTATCTGTAATACGTTAGACATAAGTGTTTCGGAAATGATACGGAAGAGGCGAGGTTCATCAGAGCGCAACCGTCACGAAAAAGCGGAGGGATAACTCTATAATATTAAATAATGTTAGCGGGATATACAAGTGCAATAGCTGCATATTTGCAATCAGTAAGATCGTCCACGTACCACTCTGGGTTCATGATGGGCGAAAGATGTGGGTGTTTGTGTATGTCTATGGAGTAAACGGTAAGGCGGCGGAGTTGTCGTGAGAGAAAAGGAGACGTAAGACGTAAAGTTAAAGCAGTTATTTGAGTCTGACTCTGCCGGGCGAAGCAAACGAGTTACAAAGAGGGCGTTACGGAGGAGACACTGGATAATGAGATGAGAGATAGAAGCAAGATACGGAGCAGAGAATAATAAGTAGTTCCAAGTGAGGTTGAGTTGTCAGCAGCAGGTGGTGGACGACCCGCCCAAACAGGCTTAGCGCGAGCCACCTGCAGGACCCAGCTGAGCGACTGGCGGTCCCGTGCCGTAGTCCAATGATACAACATTAAACACTTCCAATGTCTCACTCTCTTGAATAATAAATAATCTTCTAACTTCCTACACTTATAACCTTAAGCATACCCGTGAGCCTGCATCCATTCCAGCAACAGCTTCTCGTCTCTTTCCTTGTACCGAGCATTGGTGCGAATGCTGTCGGAGAGAATCACCAAAGTCCGCTCAAATGCACCAGTGTCTTTGTCCTCGAAGAATTTGGCAATGTCGTCGGCGATGGCAACCTCCGAGAACTTGGACAGTCCTAGTCGCACGAAACGGTCGTAGACAATATTGTTGGCAGACAGCCGTGTCGAGACTGCGGTCCAGTTGGACTTCATATACTCCCAGAGTGCGTAGCGGCCAATGGGGTTGTTGGCTAACGATGCAGCACCGGTGTGCACGTCTTGAATAGAGACTTTGTCTGAAAATATAAAATTCAAGTACTCCTGTATCAGTTCAGGATTCTTTGCGCGACCAAGGGCGCTAAGGCATATCTCTTTGCCATCTACAGAGTCAGTCTGGACGAATTCTTCCTTGATCCGCTCAAACTCCGCTCGGTCACCTTCTGCGACATTGATCGAGAAGATTGTGGATCGCAGGTTAGAATGGATAGCATTCGGGTCTTGGCCAGAAGCCCAAAGCTGGAAGCGGCGCTTTGCTTCAGCAACAATTCTAGTGCGCCGTCTCTTAGCTTTCGTGAGATATATTACGGGAGTTTTTGGGCTTACCCTTCGTGACCGGCTTCTCCTGCCATCGCGATGAGCAGTTTGCGAAGTTGTCCGGTCAAGTAATCCTCATCGGAGCGGAACTCCCAGCCAATCTTCTCGACAGCTGGAGTAACTAGCTTCAGCTTGAATTTCTTTATAGCAGCAGCGGCAGACTCGTTCGATGAGAATGTGGTTCGCAAACTAGCGAGAGATGACGAAGTCTGGGACCACACTCTGAGAGACTGTCAGTATCAGATCTACAAACCATCACCACAGATGACTTACAGATAGTTTGCCTCTTGAGCGAATCCTTCGATCAATGCGAGCAACGCAGGAGTAGTGCTTTCGCCTGAAACGGCAAGAGCAGCAGCATCGCCAACAAGGCCAATCTTGTCCTCTGTGCTGAGCAAATGAAGGCTTTGGCCGAGTTTTGCCAACCGTTGCGGTGGGTAGTTCGTCCGATAGAAACCAGAATGGTCTTTGTTGATCTTGTAAAACTCTTCATTAATACCGCGGAAAGTATCAGACTTGGAGGTAAGAGCATCCAGCTTAACCTGGGTTGGCTGGGCCCCAGACTTGATGCCGAGTGGAATCCACCAAACAGTCTCGTCCTCCTCTGGCTTAACATCGCCAGATGAAAGGAACCTGTTTTGGCGCAAAGATATTTGACCAGGTTCCTCGGCAACGGTGACTACTGGATAACCAATCTTGCGAATCCACGGGTTCTATAATCTCTTAGTGGAGGTGACCCAGGTTGTAAATATCCAGCTTACCATAAGAGCATTGACATCAAGGTTGGACGCTTTGCTGAGTGCTAACCACAAATCATTTGTCGTGGCGTTACCTGAAACCTATCAGCCATCAATTATCAGTCATGGGATAGAGGCTAGTATCTACCGTAGGCGTGAGTTTTAAGGTAGTTGGACACCCCATTGATGAAGACGTCTTGGCCGAGATGACTGCTGAGCATACGGATGACGGAACTGCCCTTCAGGTAGCTGATATGATCGAAAATCTGGTCCACTTCAAGAGCATTCTTCACGGGGACTTCAATAGGGTGCGAAGCGCGCAGTGAGTCAAGTTGGGAAGCTTGTTGAACACCTTCAGCCTGGTGGATTTATCAATATAAATTATCTTCAAAATACCTCGTGCATTGCGTACCACAAATTGAGACCAAACATTCCAATCTACCTCCCTGATTAGCATCTATTGTCTTACAAGACTAGGAAAACGTGTTACCTGGATGAAAGTGATCAACTGCGAGCCAGCCGACCCATGTTGCAAATCCTTCGTTCAGCCAGAGCTCGCTCCACCAGTCCATTGTAACCAAGTTACCGAACCATTGATGCGCAAGTTCTAAGGTTTCGTTAGTGTTCGTCTCAGACGTCGTACCTGTTAAAGTGGGACATACCGTGAGCGACCACATAAGCAATCCGGTTCTTATAGCGCGAATCGGACTTGCCTTCATCGAAAAGAACGGCAGTGGTACGGTATGTGACCAAACCCCAATTCTCCATAGCTCCAGCTGCCTTCATCGGTATGTTAGTATTTCATATTCTGCAAATGGGCCGGTTCCACTTACAAATGCATGGACACAGAGAAGGTCGGACTTTGGAAGAGGATACTCAATTCCGAAAAGTTCTGAGAAGTAATCGACCGTCTTGTGGGCACATTCTAAAGCGTATCGAGCTTGATCTTCAAGACCCCTGGTAGTATAAACTCGAACAGGGATACTAGCCCCGTTATACTTGCGCTCTGTCTTTGCCTCGACATATCCGAAGTCACCGACTGCCCAAGCTAGGAGCTACGCAAGTGATCATTAGCCAGATAAATCGCGAATTGAAAGATGAACTCACATAAGTACTCATGATCGGGGTTCGTTCAAAGGAGACAACTTTCCAGCCCTCTTTGCTATCACGCTCCGATTTGACTGGCATGTTACTCAAGGCGACTAGATCCTTCGGGACCTCAATCTCAAAGTCAAACTCGGCCTTCAGATTCGGTTCATCAAAGCATGGAAAGGCTCTTCTAGCATCACAAGCCTCAAATTGGGTGCTCATCATGTAATGATACCCATCTGATTCTGGAGTGGCGGCGGATGGTGTCACGGGAGCTTTGTACTTGCAACGAGAGAATCCAGCCATAGCTTCGTTAATAGTCGCCGTAAAATCTATTTTCAATAGAGCTTCTCCGGAAGGTATTTCCTGGTCAAAAGCCAGTGTAACTCTTTCTGACACCTTGTCGTAGGAAATGCCAACAGCCTTGACGGAGGTTGAGCCTGTTGTCAAACAACGCAGATTAGCCAATTATTTTCCATGGATATAAGAACAAATCGAAATATACCGGCTTGAACCTCTGCCTTTTCAACGCTGACCTCCTTGGTGTTCAAGACAATCTCCTTGGTGGGCTTGGATGCCTTGACGTCAATCTTGACAGTGCCATTGTAGCCCCAAGAACCTCCAAGCTGTAGATTATAAAGAGAAATATCATAACGTTTCGGCTTCACTCTGTAGAATATCATCAGATCAGCACAAGTCCAAGTAAAGCTTCAATATCAATATCCAAGCTGTAGGGTTTGCGTATCAGTGAGATCAACATACACATCAGGAAGCGTATCACGGTCTGAGCGAGCCATGGTGTGCGCTTCAAATGAACAATATCTCACAGAAGGTATCCTAATTCCAGATCTAAAGTCGAAGAGCGAAGACCTTCGAGTGAGCACCGTGTTATTGGAGGTGGATAAAAGTCGAGAAGCAGATGAGGGGAACGTCGCATAGGAGCGGCGAACAATTGCGGGTGGGACATTGCTCTGGGTTGTAATTGCGTTTACCGTCGGCCGAGCATACGACAGCGTCCTAAGACTTGCCCTACAACACTTCCAAACGGTAGTTTCCAGCATTTACGTTGCATTGTTTTCCTCCAGGTGTGCAGTTTGATCAGAATGAGTCGTAGTCCCTTGTGGAGAAAAATATTTAACTTGAAGCTTGGATCATTTTTTGGAGCTTCCGCCGGGAATCGCTGATCAGACAATCAAGCTTCGAAAGCAACCTTTGCAACGCCGTTTCCCACAAACCCTACACCGGAAAATATGGCCGATTCTGACGAGGAGTATGTTGGATCCGGATCTGAGGATGAGATCGATGCGCACATGGTAACGAGTGGAGCTCGAACACGCTCAGGTCGGAAGAAACAGCGCGGAGGTGCCAACTGGGAGGTCTCGAGAACTTGGGAATCTGTCGTTGAGGGCGCAGATGGCACAATTAGTTCGACAGTTGAAGGGTTATTAGAAGCTGGAAAGAGAAAGAGGTATATACATCTATTTTCACAGCCGCTGTGGATCTCGAGGCCAGATACTGTTCAGAAGCTAACAACATACCTTTCGGCAGATTACTTCGAGATACTACACCCTTACAGCGAGGCATCATTCGCCATCTCATCCTGGTGCTCGACCTTTCCCAGTCGATGGCGGAGAAGGATATCCGGCCCACGCGATATCTACTAGCTTTGCGATACGCTCAAGAGTTCGTCATTGAATTTTTCGAACAAAATCCCATATCGCAACTCGGAGTCATTGGCATGAGGGATGGTCTGGCTGTACGAATAAGCGACATGAGTGGGAATCCTACAGATCACATCACTGCAATCCATGCTTTAAGGTCAGACGACCCGAAGGGACTTCCGAGCTTACAAAACGCTTTGGAGATGGCGAGAGGTGCACTTTTGTACGTCCCATTTCTCATGAAAGCTTGCAGGTTGGACCTTTTCAGCTGACGTTCACAGTCATACGCCCAGTCACGGTACACGAGAAGTACTCATAGTCTTTGGATCTCTTCTCTCTTCGGACCCTGGAGACATTCACCAAACTTTGAAATCCCTCGTTGCGGACAAGATTCGTGTGGGTATCGTTGGGTTGGCTGCACAGGTCGCAATCTGTCGCGAACTCTGCGCAAAAACGAACGGCGGAGATGACACTGTATATGGAGTAGCTCTCAATGAGCAGCATTTCAGAGAATTGATGATGGAAGTCACAATCCCACCAGCAGTATATTCGTACAAAACAGCCAGTAGTGCGCTATTGATGATGGGATTCCCGTCACGAACAGTGGAATCCTTTCCATCTTTATGTGCCTGCCACTCGAAACCATCTTGTGGCGGATATCTGTGCTCGCGATGCGGGAACAAAGTCTGCGGTCTGCCAGCGGAATGTCCTTCTTGTGGCCTCACCTTAATTCTTTCGACACATTTGGCCCGATCTTACCATCATCTATTTCCTCTCATTAACTGGGTTGAAGTACCGTGGAAACAAGCACTACGCAGTACCCATTGTTTTGCCTGCGGTAACCCATTTCCGTCTGTACCTCCGGCAGATCAGTGGGGAGCTTCGGAAAACCAAGCCAAGGGCATGAGTGTGAGCAGTCGCTATGAGTGTTCAGCTTGCCAGAACCATTTCTGTATAGACTGTGATCTCTTCGCCCATGAGGTAGTTCATAACTGCCCTGGCTGTCAGAGCACTAATCTGATGATGCCTCATCATAATCGGGATGTGTCTCCAGTGGTGGAGAGGATGGAAGGAATTACAAGCTGAGAGTGGGGAATGCTACCTCATTTTATAATTCCACAATGGTACCTCAAATACCACTTCATCTCTTCGTGGTGGACAGAGACGACTTGTAAGCGGCAAGCATTCAGAATGCGATGCTCATAGCGCTATCGCATGGGTACTGAACCACACAGTATACGCCACATGATCTAGACCGACATGAACTGGCAAGTTGGATTATTGATCACAGACTTGCTACCGAAATATGCATGACAACTTGCAAGCAGTAGTCTCTAAAAGGGATCTGTTGTATAAATGCTCCAGTTTGAAGAGACCAAGCTGATAACATCAATGTAGCCGCGTGCTTCAAGATAGTACAGAACATAGTTACCACCCTTTATGAAGTTCAGCCTTCTGACAATATCCACCATATATTTCAATCTCGTAGATAGCTATGTATATGTCTGACTGTTTGTAATGTAGATTTAAAGATCGCCCAATATCATTTCCGACAATCACATGCTTCAGTTGTCTTCCAAGGTTTCTTCCCCACACATGCAGATCTCCACTCAAGTTAAACTCAACATCAACTTCAACAAGAGGACTTCTACACATTACAGACTTACCAACAATTGGATAGTCAAAAAAAAGCACTTATAACTATCTGTACTGACCGTAGTCCTCTCACCAATTACGATCATACCAATACATCGGTTTCATCAAAATGACTACTCCGCAATCCACAGAAACCAATACCGATTCCACCCACACAACATCTACCACAACCACAACCGACATCTACAACCTCATATCGACGTATGATTTCTCCTCAGATCTAGAATTCCGCAAAGGCCTAGGCACAATCCTGGGCCATCCGGCGCAACCAGCTTCAGATGCGGAGGTTGTCAGTGGTGATGATGTTGTGTTCCAGGCAAAATGTTACTATATTTCCAGGTTCGTCTTACCTAGTTACATGAGCTGGCGTGCGCTCGGTGACTTACGTTATGTATTGGGGCTATAGAAAACGGAATATAAACCCATCTATAGATTTCAAGAGCTATAAGAATTGGCTTGTAGAGCATGGGGTCAACTTGGAAGCTGCTACAACAAACCCACCGGTCCAAAACAACGAAAAATGCGATGCCGAAGATTCCAATGCAGCAATAGCAACCACATCAACACAATCGATATTAGCACCCTCCTCTCAAGAAGAGAAGAAAAAGAGCAAGAATGGTGAACCAGCTTATCCATCTTCTTTTGCTCACATCGTGGAATTAATTACCAATAATCAACCCATACCTGGAATCGAGGATATTCCAGACACGGTCTTGTCTGGACACGACGAACCTAGTAAAGCGGCAAAGAGGCGGAAGCCTTGGGAAAAGAATGTTGATGTCGAGACTGTTGGTGGTGAAAATCAGGTCTAACGAGATTCTATGTGAACCACTACTTCAGATCTGATCGATTTCATTGACTATACGTCTGTTCGTATCATACATATGCGCAATAAACTGCACTAAGTGTCACTCTCACACTAATGAAAAGCCAAGCAATACCCAGGCGGATACCAGAAAAAGTTGCTTTAGGCTGACGAAACCAACGACGACTGCTTCAGCTGACGCATTCCTGTCGGCCCGCTCTGAGACACTGGACACATCTGATAAGATAATACATATGAAAGATATTTTTTGAAAGAAAGACAGGAAACAAGAACAGAAATTCCACGGTAAACCAAAGCCTCGATATGCTCGCGAAGTTGAATGACATCCTGGCTGGACATCGGAAACTTATGTATCTTTGGATATGTGCTGGTCTAAGAGATGACGATTTCGCCCAATACAAAAATCGTAAGATAAAGTCTTTGATGCTGGACATAAACGATCGCTCTCCCTGGAATCCAACAGAAAGATGGCACACTAAAGGTTGACAAGTTGAAAGAACATCTTCCGTGCGTCAAACCAAATGAACGAAGAGGATTCGCATAAGAATCTGGTCATTAATCATGCATATCGATAAATCTGGCTGCTCTCATCCCGACAAGACGTATCAGAAGTGAACGGTGTCGAGAACTCAACGAAACGGGGGGTAGTTCTGAGTCCAGTGATTACCACGACTGAATCTGTTACCAGAATTACCAGCAACCTGCAAGCGATCGTCGTTTGTCGGTCCAAAACGGTTCACCTGGACGCCTGCACCGGGGCCGGGTCGAGTCGCGAGGGAAGGGTTGCAGCACAACATTGCAACTCGAGAACCAAACTTTGAGCCACGCAAAGACACCATATGCTTCCTGAAAACGAGTTCTTTAGCTGGCCTTTCAAATATGGCTATATATATATATATATATATATATATATGTGTAAGCATTCTTACCTGATATGGGTTGCCACCAGCTCACGCTGATGCGGCGCAGCATTGCCCAGGATCCATTGTATCAGGTAGTTACCATACTGATCACCGGCAACTATGTAAATGTTAGCCAAATCGTCGTCAAGGCGCTGGTTGGGCTCTTTCTGCTTACTGTCGATCAGAGGCATACGAGGGCGATCTGCACGTCCAGTGCAGACGCGAGCCAAATAACGATCCAGAAACTCCGATCCTCCAATCTTCAAGCACTTTTCGACGACTTTCGACGCGAACTGGTCCATGCTATAGTCCGCACACCACTGGAGTATATGCTCGATTGCACGATTCTTGTCACGGGGGGCACCATGTTCACAGATGTGTTGGATGCACCAATTTCCAAATTGGCCATGGGACAGAAGGTCGATATTTGCTAGGACCTCTTCAATGGCGGGCCTCTGTGGAGTGATCAGTCGGATCCTGCGGACTTTCATTGGAGCAGTTTCATACCTTTTCTTCCTCGACGCAATTCTCAAAGATGTTCTGAACCACAAGGCTTCCGGTTTCCCCTAAAGCTACCTCGTGCCACATTCCACGAAGCGCCTCGTTGACCTTGGTCATAATCTGAGGTGGTTCGTTGTTCCATCTCAACTCGAAGAGCTTTTGCCAAACGTGGCATGCGTAGCGATGGATGACGGTCTCGGGTATGCGTCGCAGTAGTTCGTGAACCATCATAGCCTTGTACTCTTCGGGAACACAATCGAATGCTTTCTGAATAACATGGCATCCGAAAGCGTCCATGCTAAGACTCAGGGTATTGCCTTTGATAGAATTGGCGATTGCAATGACCTGCTCCGGAGTTCCATGCTCAAAGCAGCGCTGAACCAAGAAGTTTCCAAAACGGTTGACCATCAACGGATAAGCCTGGCTCACAATGGCCTCAATGATGTCGTACTTTTGCTCGGCTGTTCCTACCTTGAGCTTTTGCTGGAGGAATATGGAAGCCTGTTGGTCGCTGTTGCTAACAATTTTATCCACGATGTACTTCCAGTCGCAAGAAACATTCTTGTCAAGCAAGCGTCGATAGTTGATCGGCTCCATTGGCATGACATATGTTGGAGACGAGACCCCTCCAGTCTATGAACAGTTAGTAATCAACAATGGTACTCAAATGGTATACAACTCACAGATGTTCCATGCCAGGGGGCCGGGCCTGAGCTACTAGAGGTGAACTCGGCAGCTGTCGGAGAAAGAGGAGTGCCTATAGGTCGGGGCTGGTATTGAGGGATCGGAACAAGTCCAACTTGCTGATAGGCATTGAAGGTAGGACTAAGCGGAGCCTTAGTAGCGGCGTTGTTTGTCACTGCGGTGTTGAACGCTGCCCACGCTGACGGCATTGGTTGGAAATAGGCTGGTGCTCGATTCATCTGTGAAACGGAGCGTCGCGGACCAAGGCTAATGCCACCCACATAAGATTGTTCGGGCGCAAATCTTCCATCTAGAGCAGCAGAAGGGCCTGAAAAGATTCGCTGCTGTGGAGGGACAGCCGATCCAGTCATGCCTGTGTTAGTGGCCGAAGCTGCCCAGGGACTAGAGACAGGGTCTTGAACACTTTGCACTACTGGGGAGGGACCATGATAGGCCTTTTCGGCGCCTTGAATTCCAAACGCTGTTTGGGAGGGAAACCCCCACAAGTGTCGGTTTGCATTGTACGCCCCAGCCGAGAAAGATTCAGACATTTCCGAAGTGGCATCTTCTTGCATCCAAGGATCATGTTCTTGGTTAAAGCCCTTTGCAGACGTATGGAAAACAGCCTGAACGTCTCGGACGTTCTGCTGACTTGTTTCGCGGTCAACGAATTCAGCTTCAGATGGTGGCCCAAGAGCTTGATCCAAAGTATGTTTGATGACTCGGGTCTCTGCCAATTCCTGCTCTTGCTGTGCAATACGTGAATTGGCTGCAATCAGTTCTCGCTGCAAACGAAGCATTTCATCAGCATCAACCCCGTTATTCCCAGGGGTCACATTGTTGTTGTTGTTGTTGTTCATGCTGGGACCTTGAGTAGACATCATCGTGGCTTGATTTGCAGTAACCCTGGTAAAGATTGACTGATCCTGGTTGCCGCTTTGGATAGGGCTACTAACAGAGCGGGCTTCACGAATCAGATCCATGGGCTGCAGAGGCTGCTTATCGTCAACCTTTCCAGCTGTCCCTCTAGGTAACGACGTCTTTTTTCCAGCGGACTGCGCATTGGATGCAAGCTTTGCGAGTATCTTATCCATACCGGCCTGAACAGCGGCAGACGAGGGGTCCATGTTCTGTGACTAAATGCGTTAGTCGTGTGTGCAGCACAAATAAATTTGAAGACATTGACAAACCATGGTTGGAGACTCATCGTCTACACCGATCGAGGGCTGCTTGTTTCCGAGTTTTGAGGACATGAGAGGTGCGTGAGCAGAACCGAGATGCTTGCTTCCCTGAGGACACACAGCATGGTGAGTATGATATGATGATGATGATGATGATGAAAGAAGATAGCTGGGACAAACACTAGTGACTTACTGCTGTTTCTTCTCCAAATGATGGATGGCTCATATCGACACCACTCTCCGACAATTCATGAGACTGATCGTTGCCAGGCTGCAAAGGTGACCAGACTGAGAAAGTATTTGCAGACGACTTTGGCATTTTAGAAGGCTGAGATGACTTCCAAAGAAGCTGTTTTGGAACGAGATTGCGTAAGTAAGACAGAAATCAACGACTGTCCAACAACAATAAAAAAAATGAATGACTGATGTAGACAGAGCAGATGGTCCTTCAAAATAGACGATGATGGCAATAACAGAGAGAGTTTATGACAGAAGGGATCAAAGAGAAGATAGATGACAGAGAGTAGATTTCGAAAAGAAACAGCTCATAAGTGGGAGCAAAATGGTTGATTTGACAGAAAGAGAAGGAACGCGGTGCAAAAACAACAACGAGAGAAGGTGGGAGATGTCCAAGCGAGGGTCAACACAGCAATCTCTCCAAGCACACGGTTTTGATAAGGAGGAAGGCCGATGAAGGGAGATAGTGGAGGAGAGGAAGAGAGAGGAAGGAAGTGAACGAACGACTCGAGGTGAGATGGCGAGAAAGTGAGGAGGAGAAGAGAGAGGGAAGAGGAAGAAGGAGAAAAATTATACGAGGGGAAGAGAAGGAAAGAGGCGTGACAGGCAGGTGCTTGGCCAAAGAGGGGAGGCACGCACCACCCAGACAAACATACACATTCACTTTACAATACAAGATGGATTCTTGTATCTCTGGTAACAATCCTATATTGTAGGGTCATCTGTTTGGCTATAGATACTCATGTATAGACAAGATGAGCCCTTGTGGACTCCATTCATATGGTTCTCGAGCCTATAGGGTTGGTTCACAGTGCATAGTTCGGGATAGTTGTTTTGAGGTCAAATCTATCTATCAATAGTCCCTCTATCATGGCAATACTATCTCTATAAAAGCTGACCGGTAACTGCCGTAGAACTCAAATGCACTACAAGAACAAAGAGGGATGCTAGGATTGATTGTCCCAATAGGGGGGTCCACGAGTGAATTGTTTGTAGGGTGAGTCCTGCAAAATAGGTCAATTTGATATAAAATCTACTCTAGCAACAACATTTTTGATACCACATCTGCCGCCCCATGTCTTTTCCCTGCAAAACGCGTATGCAGGTGTGGTCATTCAAGGCTCTTCTAACTTCAAGAAAGTTGCTGATATAATTGCAGAATGAAAGAGCTCGCCCTCCTTTCCACGCTCACTTTCGAGTCCGTACCTATACCCGTGGAGCCCAGCTGCATCGAGCCTTGTATCCAGCAGTAAGCCTACCATCCGGTTATACATAATCTGGTGTGTCGTTCCTGGTAACCACTACACTAGTTAACTAGCTAGTTAGTGATCATGGTATCTATCTACTCTGGCTGGCTGTGTATGGTATTGTAATTACGCCTCAACGTCTCATTGAAAATAATACACGCTAGACCTATATTGGCTAGACCAGTCAACAAATCAGCGAATCCGGATGCGGCGCGGTGAACTCCGTAACCCCCGGCCAGTCTCATTTCAATCCATTACATGCGAACTGATGCTCGTCCAACCCATTATCTACATCCTCTTATGATGTTTCACTTGCAGCCTGTCTCGATCGCTTCAATTCTGGAATACAATCACTCGTTTCAACAAACCGATAGTTGTCTGTTTCAATAGTGGGCTGGACACTCCCTCATATGATCGTCGTCGTCATCTCCGTTTGCTAGCTGAGGCGCCCCATTCCGTTGAACAACTTTTCGTCGAACACACGGCCTTCACAGCGCTACCTGGCGAATTCATCGCAATTGTGCGGACTACCACTATATAAAGGATATTAGCCTAGATAACCCGTCTTGGACACAGTATCATGAGCACGACTACTCTAACGGGCATCGGACGCCATCCGTCGATTCGGCATCCTTCCACATGGTCCCAACCGCAAAGGGATTCTAGTCCGCAAGCGCAGAACAGTCCGATAGACGCCTTCCCAGCGTTTGTCGATGAGACACCCGAGGCCGCTACAAATGGAAAACCGCAGGAGGAGCAGAATGGCCACGACCATACATGGGAACCACGGAAAGCGGGATATGTGAGCTGGGATCATCACAGGCCAGCCTCGAAGCATCGGCCACGCAAAAGCATCAGCGAAACAATTACCACGATCAGGAAAAGGAACGCTAGTATGAGCGCGAATGCGCATGATATAGCGGAAGCCTTGAAAGCTCCAGTGTCTTATAAGCTGATTGTAAGCAACCCCCAATAGGTCTCTCATGCACGAGCACACGCTTACTGGCACTCAGGGCCTCTGCCTCATTTGGTATATGACGTCGGCCGTCACCAACACATCGTCCAAATCTATATTGACTGCACTTCCCAAACCGGTCACTCTCACCGTCGTACAATTTGCCTTCGTATCGTTTTGGTGTCTATTCCTCACCTATTGTTCGACCCTTTTCCCAGCATTGAAGACGGCTATACCTGCACTCCGTAATGGTATATTGCAACCATCACGGGAAGTGATTCTTACCGCCTTACCTCTGGCAGGATTTCAACTTCTCGGACATATATTGAGCTCAATGGCAACATCGCAAATCCCGGTCTCGCTCGTTCATACTATCAAGGGCCTTTCACCGTTGTTTACTGTTCTGGCGTATCGGGTTCTCTTCCGGATTAGATATGCAAGAGCGACATACTTATCGCTGGTTCCTCTCACAATGGGGGTAATGCTGGCTTGCGCCACAGGCTTTTCCACAAACTTCTTTGGGATAATCTGCGCGTTACTTGCGGCGTTGGTTTTTGTGTCCCAAAATATCTTCTCGAAGAAGCTTTTCAACGAAGCCTCACGCGCAGAAGCCGACCCGTCATTAGGTGGACGACGCAAACTCGACAAGCTGAACCTGTTGTACTACTGCTCAGCACTTGCCTTCCTTCTCACTTTACCCATATGGTTATTCACGGAAGGGTTCTCTCTGATGTCCGACTTTTTCAGCAATGGGACAATCAGCCTCACTGAAAAGAAAGGCTCGTTAGATCACGGGGCTTTATTCCTAGAGTTTGTCTTCAACGGCGTGTCCCACTTCGCGCAGAACATTCTGGCGTTCGTTATTCTATCGATGGTCTCTCCAGTTTCCTACTCGGTGGCATCGTTAATCAAACGCGTGTTCGTGATCGTCGTGGCAATTATCTGGTTCGGCAGCTCGACGACATCAACTCAAGCAGTCGGCATAGCTCTGACTTTCCTTGGGCTATATCTCTACGATCGAAACAGCCATGACGACGTTGCTGACCAACGAGCCAACGCTGACCACTTCCGTAATCGCGATTCACTCTTGCCTCTGAATACGGCGATTCCCAAAACTCGAGATGCCAAGCCATATCATTTTCCCCCTATTTCTGGAGACCACGCCGAGGCTAGGGCTTCTATAGATGATAAGAGGGACGACCGGTCAACCTCTATCCGGCCGCGAGGGGCCAGCGTCTCTCGAAACTGGCTTCCCCCGGGCACCAAGCAAGAGACGACTTGGCAGCGCGGTGATAATTAGACTTTTTGTGAGAGACTTTTCTTCTCCCTTTGCGATGACTTATTTCATGCCCGCCTGACGGCTACATTGTGAGATGTTAGGATATTTCTGGCGTTTGGATACACATATATGTGGTTTTAATGGTCCTCCCTTTCCATCGTTGAGCATCTTTGCTCTTCCCTTCCCATGCATACATACTTTGACCTATCTTTTTGAGTTTGCATTCCTGCCATGCAAGGCATGTAGTTATATCTGAACGAAGTTTACAACATTTATAGATATTAGAGTCGGGGTAATGAACATCTAAACTAGGGAGATATTTTTGACTAAGTGGATCCTGATACCCGCGTTAGGAAATGCACTAACCATAAATGGACGGATCCACCATTAGCTTAGAGTTAGGGCCTTAGGGCCTGAGGCAGGCTGAAGAGAGTCTGGAGTCTCTCTTTCCCCGTCGGGACAATTTCAAGACAATCCAATAATCCGATCTCGACACCTGTCCGAACAGCCCATCATCTTGCTACAGACTAAGTACTCTGTCCTCTGCAGTAGACATTATTCGGATACACGATTCCTCCGCCGTACTTCCCGTCACTATCCTCGTACGAGTCCGTCCAAGTGCCCACCCCCCGCTGCGCGCCGCCATTTGGAGACCGGCCGACCTAGGTTCCGCTGTCCGGGCTCCTGGTCAATCAATCAGTCAATCAATCGATAAACCGCCTGGTGTTGGTATCAATATCGCCTCAACGTGAGCTTTCTGACAACAATACCACCTAACACACGATTGTCGGAATCGTCAATTTATTGTTTGTTTGGGCAGTGAGCTAGCTCTCCATGGCCGCTGCCATTTCACCTCAATCTCGGCTGCGCCTGGCCCTTCGCATGCTTTATTAATTAATTGACTCGAAACGAACAATAACAAAGGACTTTTTTACCTGACGACATACTCAGTCACGAGCGACAAAGCGTTTGTTTCAAGATCGCGGTCTACAGGCTGGGTCATACACCTATTGGGATATTCAGTGATCATAACAACAATCGCCAGTCTTATCGCAGAGATCATCTGTACCGTCAATTTCTTGCGACTCGCGCATACGCCTGAGGGTTAGCTTTCGAAACATCTCTTTATGCATTTACCAAATACTAGCGACGAAGAAGCAAGGCCATGTTCAACTAGAGCCACGCGCACAATCGAGGTCGGTTCGCAATTCACTTGTCTTCGTGCTTTTCGGCAATGTCAGCGAATTCGTTAGGCCAGCGACAAGCAGATCTCTCTGGATCCTCAAAGACACAAGAACAACCACCCACTGTGCCCGCAGAACTCGAATCGGTCAACACACGCCTTGGTCGTCTGAAAGACGACGTCCTTCCCTCTGCGCCGTACCTCCTCACTGTTCCAACAGACGTACCTTTTCGCCTTGGGAATAGGTTCGTCAACAATTGGGCAGTGGGGAAGAAAGGCCCGTTTGCGATTGAGGAACAGCAACTTCAGTACATGACTTTTTTGATGCACAACGACACGGACTCTCTACTTGTTGCTGTCGGAGATTGGTCAGATAACGAGGGAAGGGTCATGGCAAAAAAAGACGATGAAGGCTCTCGGGTTGCTACACCTACTACACCTGCAGCGCCACAGAGTGGTGCAGCAAAGAAGAAAATCAGTCTGAGCGACTACAAGACCAGGGCGAAGGGAGATTCAGCTAGGGAGCAAACGACCAGTAACAGAACGTCTCCTCATCACGACACCAAAAAAGATACCCTACAAGTCCCTTCTCCTCGTACAGGGAAGGAACGAACATCGCATGATCGACCCAATCAAAGCCCGATTACGGCCTCTTCAAATTCTAAACGACCGCTGAAAGATTCTTCGAAGCCAGTCAGCGACGCTCCATCCCAAAAGCGTGCACGATTGACTCCTCCGGAGTCTGCAGAAGGAAAAGTGCTTGCAGAAAAGAAGGCAAACGGCATTCCCGCTCTCCTATCTCCTACACTCCCGCCAACCTCCTCCAGCCCGCGTCTACCCGAACTATTATCCCCTACCCTACCACCGGGGTTGGAGGAAGAACTCGCTAACATAGAAGATGAGGCTCCTCTTACCTCAAAGCGAGAAACAACCTCTACCTCAAAAGTCGACAACAAGAACGGAACACAAGGCCTCAAAGCTCCAGCCCATGATCGAATACGTATTGAAACAAAGTCGACTATTAATAAAACACAACCAAAAGAGGCCAGCAAAACCACTTCATTCTTTACTAGTGGGAAGACCAGCACTAGCAATCGAGACGCGGGCATGAGGTCTGCGTCTCCATATGCACAAAAATCACCATTATCAAGTACCGCTGCCAAAACCAAGGGGCCTTCATCTACTACAACAGCGTCCACAACAGCATCTACAACAGCCAAGAAGCTTATAGTCAAACTAAAATATGGTCGAGCAAACAGGAAAAGGGTAGGTGCTCTTCTCAAGTTCGGCGGCAAACGCACATTATCCGACAGTGTGCCTTCTAAAACATCCAAAGAATCGTTTTCTGGGGATGAAGATGAGACGAAGATGCGAGGAAGAAAACGTGAACGCTCGCCAGATGACGATCACACAGAAGAGCGCCCACCAAGAGACACTTTCAGTGGTGGCAAGACTGTACCTTCTGATAAGGTTAAGACCTCAAACGCCACTTCATTTAAATCACCAGCAAGTAAACGACCTGCTGTCTCGAAAACAGATTCTGCTGCTCCCACGCCAGTCAAAGACAGTCGTTCCAAGCATCAACGTCTTGCGGACGCAGATCCTCCGACGGAGGTGAAGACACCTTTAGGGGGTAAATCCCTACCTACGAAGCCAGATAAGGCCGTACAAATGTCACCTTCAAACGACGCGACAAGTGCCCGAGACCAAGAGAGAAAGACATGGCGCGATGAGTACACTAAGTATTCAGGTCTAGGCCGGGAATTAAAGCACCTTGCAGACCGGTATTCAAGGACCAAAGCCACCAACAGCGAGAACTCAACCTTGGATGGAAAACTGGCGGCGGCACACGGCATTGAATCAATACTTTGCTTCATCATTGCATTCATTGTGAATGATCGCCACAGATCGCTAGTTCGACAAAGTGGTGATTCAGAGACCTGGCGGTCCATTATCGCGTATTGGCGTGTAGTGGAAAGGACTACGTCTGCTTACCCTCACTTACATGGATTATGTCTCGTACTTGGTGCCGTCTCTCACGATACCATCAATACTTTGGATCTGGAGCGACTCGCAGTCTGTCCTCTCCCCGGCGAACAGAGCCCCGTTCCTACACCAGGCAGTGACGGGAACACAGTGACCTCGTCTGATCGCAACAACAGCAATAAAAGCCAGAACAAAAAGGAGTTCCTCGATCTTCGGAGTCGCCTTCCCGAGAATCACAAGGAAGCCAATCGTCTGTGGCTGGAGGGCTGTCGACAACTCGCAGACGACGTCCTCATCAAGGAATATCCCGAGACGTGGTCAAGTCGATCCCGCAATTACGCCGAACGAGGTCACGACAGTTTCAAAATTGGTCATTATGCTGGTGGATTCTACCTACCGTTTGGCCGCACAACTACGCCTATGGAAACAGTTCGATTTGGAGTTTCGTTGTTACGTGAATGGTGCAAGAAGGAGAACATAGAATTCAAGGCTCGGTTGAAACTTTGATTATTGAGTCATACAATGTATTTTTTCGATTCATTTTCTGCTTGAGCGATTTTTTTTAACGAGACAATTGTGCATAAACTACCACTGTTGAATGCTTTTCTCGTTTTTCTCATCTTTTTTTAACATGGAAGTATTGATATCCATTCCTGGCCTGGTTGTTTTGCGCTTTTTGTTTTGTTTTTCATTTCTTTTACTTGTATGATTCTCTTACTTTTTCCCCTTTTACATGATACCATTCTGGCGGGTTCCAAGTCTCTTCATTAAGAATGTGATTGATGAATGTAATTTGGAGTCTGGATGCGCACAAGCAACAACCCCTTGAAATTTTTCTCCTAATGCAGGCTAACAATAGGATTCCCTTTTTAATGGGATATGGGAGATATGCAATTATGATTCGTACCGTTTTATCATTATGATCGTCGTAAGTTCTGTCTATTCAGGCAGACATCTTCGGATTAAGATTTGCAATCTACCTGACCAGGTTGAAATGAATGTATGTTGTATTTCGTTCTCATAAGTCAATTTCATCGAGATGACATGGCTGATAATAAATAATCTGATTTGACCTTATTATTCTCCGTCCATCTTCGTACATGCATGCAAATGGACCATTTTATCTAGGAGACTCCAACTATGAAATGAAATAAAAAAGAAAAAATAGAAATTTGTCGGTAATACGTTAATGATAGCTCAAACCCTATTCCATCGATTCTCACCCGAAATAGCGGTAAAGATATCATCTCTAAACAGCCACTCTGCCTCACGACAATACGTAGCCTCACGTCCCGAATTACCTACTTCGCTTGCCCAGCAGACCAGTGCAGAATCCACGACGCATGCTAGCACATTCTCCATTGATCCCAAAACGCCCCAGCCGATTGTGCCTGCAATCAGACCGATGATGTAGGCGTACAAACTGCCGCGGATGGTGCTGTTGCTGCCGGTTACGTCGAGATTGCGGGCTGCCGTGACCCAGCCGCCGAATCCGAGGGCTAGTGACATTGCGAATCGACAGGCGTGAAGTATCATTTTGGAAAGTCGGTAGGAAAGAAGGGAATTGCCATTGGATCCGCCACGGGGTATTGATGATGGAGCGTATAAGCCGCCCGATGTGCTGAATGTCGAGAATACTGCCATTTGTGTGAACCCACGGGCTGATTGTGCAAGAGGCTGGGAGTGAATTGCAGCGTAGGTCAGAGTCAGAGGGTTGACCAGAGCTGCGATAGGGGAAGGGATAAGGGAATAAGCAAATAACGCAATGACTGAAGCAATGCGTCTATGCAAAACCAAGAGAGGAAGTTTGAGGAGTAAAACTATGAGAGAGAATAATGATATCGATCCGAAGAGGGTAGTCAGAGCATGTGACATTGCAGCTTTCACAATCTGTGCAGATGTAGGTGCTGGAAGGGTCAAACGATGAAAGTACCATTGGCTCACCGTAGCTGCTGTCACAGCCCGTTGAATGCCTGCAATGACACCAAGAGACCATAGATAGACTATGATGAAGTAAGCTCCGAGCCACCAGCTACTGAAGCTTATGACAAAGGAGTTGTCTGAGCGGATTGATCCACCAAGAAAAATTCGCGTAAACATAATCATCCACAGCCAAGTCCACGAAACGGTTACGACGAGGATAACCAGTCCGAGGACGAGAAGAGCTGGATTCGAAGCCAGTACTCGACATGCAAACTCCAGTATGCTGATGGCTTTCCCAGTGGAATGCCGATTTCGCACAATGGCATATATCCAGAGTGTGGACATAACAAAGGGGATAATCGATCCCCACCGCATGACATGATCCTGGAAAGTTTTGCCGTGCCAGGAACCACGGAAACTGGAGATGAATGGATATAATGAAAAGGAGTATAGAATCACCGGGACAGCGATGATCATTCCATGGACAAGGAATCGTATATAAGATCGCAAGAGTGCGAGCCATAGAAGGGACACGAGGATGGAGACAAGTGTGTAGATACCGAGTAGGAAGTAGGATTTGTGGATCGTAGTATAAATTGTGTCCACCAATTTCCATCTACCATCTGACGGAGGTGCCGTGTGCAGCCATACGAGGAATGCCGTTGCGAATAAGCCGATTAGACATATAATGAAAAGATGACCCCAGAATGCATCGTGAGTAGGGCGTTCCGATGCCGGTGTTTGGTCCATGGTATTGTGAAAGGACGAAGCGCCTGAACTGGTTGGGCGTTCTTGCTGCAGTAAACCTAGCTTATCACCATCTCGAGTTATCGAATCGCTGGGACCTTCTATATAGTCACTGTCAGCTTGGGGTTGCCTGCGGAATTTTTGTATTGGGGCATTATCATCATCCGCAGCGTTGGAAGTACTGGTGAACGAAGCTGTAGAGCTTGTCGGATTATCAAGTCCAACATCCACCATCTTCCCCTTTCCGAACGGACCTCCATGACTCTCATCGTCTTCGTCCCGCTCGTTCAGATCCGAAGTCGACGGTGAGACATTTCGTGTTCGCCTTTGAGAATGTAGTAGCTTGTCATCTCTCCATGAGCTCTTGATACCCTTTTGCGCATACGGCCCGTCTTTCCCACTCCTGCTCTGGAAGGGTTGAGATTCATTATCATCGTCAAGCTCGGAGGATTCTTCTAAAGGTATATTTCCAAAATTCCGGCGCGACCTCTGCAAAGCATAGTAGTCTGCTATCTCACGCTCACGCTCATGTTCGTCGTCTTCCAGAAACTCGTCCGTGGCGCTGAAGAAGAGAGGTGCGGGTTGTGTGGAGGGTCTTGATGCGAAGGGAAGATGCGGTAACTGAGAAGAACCGGACTGGTACGGATGTCCATTTCGGCTTAGGTAGGAACGTGAGACATTGTTATATCTGGGGAAGTTGAAGTTCGGCCTCCGATCACGCTCATTCGTACGGTTCTCTTCCGGGCGTGTGGTGAGTCGTGACTGAGACTGAGCTAGGAAGCGGGATGCATCTGGAAATTTGTTAGGTTTTACTGTAACTGTCTACAATTAGAGGATCATAAACGCACATTCAGAGAACATGGTCCCACGGGAATATTGAGATGGGAATAAGTCGTGTGCTCGCGGAGATAAGGTTGCGGTGTAGCTTGAAACTGCATGGACGAGTAAGCGCCAGTTAAGGGAGTACTTTCAAATGTGAAAGTAGTCAGTAAGAGAGACTGAAGTCAACCCTTATGAGAAGAATAGAAAGGATGATAAAGCATCGGAGATGCTGTTGCAGTGGAAGTCAGTCTGAAAGGTAGTGTGAGTAAGACGGAGGATGACATGCGTCATGTGAGAGGCCGATAACTAATCCAGAGATAACGCTAGACTCTTTTTCCGGAAACATCGACACTCAATCTACTTCTTGATCATGCTGGTTTTTCGACAGTTTGTACAGCGAATGAATTGTATGTTTGAGGGGTGAGAGATAAGCATGTGCATATGTTAAGCTACTTCCTACTCTTATTGATAGGGATGTATTTCGACACCTCCCCGCATAGCGAGTGTAGATCAATGATTGTCACCAAACCACGTACCTCGCTGCAAGCCCAGAAAGAAACGCCAGATACACAATCATCACCAACCAAAGAGGATACAATTAAAACAAGGCGCCGAATTATTTGGAGGACTGCCGCTAATAGCGAATAACAAGCCTGTGGAGTATGAAAGTCGCAATATCATCACGTGAGGGCATCGGCATCTGCATGTAGAGCTGCCTACCTTCTTCGTCCAGTCTGTAATTCTCAACAAAATCCCCTATCTCAACTTTGGTCCGCAAAGAGTTCTTGATATAAGTACATCGTTTGAGGCTGTCAATCGAAGCATTGTCTCCATCAAAGCTTCCTTCAAATTGGCCATCAGAAGCTCCCGAGACATCTTTCCAACATTCTTCTATCGACGTCACTTTGCCGCTCTATGCTACAAAAGACCCTCAAATATATTATTATGACTTTCTGAGAACGACTTCAACAGCGACGTACTTTGAAAGCCATAATCCCCATTGTAAAAATACTTCAATTTATTATCATCATCAATGTCACAACCATGGGACTACATCGCAAAGCTCGTTTGCATCGGTGATTCGGGGACGGGCAAGTCCAGCGTAAGCAGCACTTCCTTGTCGACTCGTGGACCTGACTAATATGACTTCTTTAATGGCGACAGCTATCCATACGACTTTGCGAAGGACGATTCTCTCCAACTCACGATGTGACCATCGGCGTCGAATTCGGATCGCGCGTTGTCCCAGTCGGTCCTCCAGCATCTCTAAGTCTCGATATCGGACCAGATAATACAGCGGACAGCTCATCGCATTCACAAGTCACTCCTAATAACCCCGCGGAAAAGAATGGATCAACACAGAAGAAGATGAAATTATCACTCTGGGACACCGCCGGTCAAGAAACTTATAAGTCCGTCACACGATCATATTTCCGAGGAGCGTCCGGTGCCCTCTTGGTATTCGACATCACTCGTCCTTCGACATTTGCTTCAGTGACCAGCTGGCTCCATGATCTCCGTCAAATAGCCGAGGAAGGGATCGTCGTTGTTCTAGTAGGGAACAAATGCGATCTCGCTAATGACGAGAAACCCGCCGATAACGTTCAGGAGGAAGGCCAACAGAACAAAAATCAGAGGAGAGTCACTCGTCAAGAAGCTGAAGAATGGTGTCGTTTAAACAACGTCACCCGTTACATTGAAACGAGTGCAAAATCAGGCGAAGGCGTCGAACGTGCATTTCTTGAAGTTGCGGAGAGAATATATCGAAATATTGAAGCCGGGAAGTATGATTTGAATGATCGCCGAAGTGGTGTTAAGGGATACGGTGCCTCCAATAGTGGAATGAGTACCATGCCCCCAAGGACAATCACGTTGGGATTGAATGATGCTATGGATCGGGGTGGGAAGGGTTGGAGTGGTGGGTGTTGCTAAACACTTGCTAGTCGTTTTGATCTTTATTCATTCGTGTGTGTATTACTTGATACCCTTTATCCTCCTTCTATAACCTGCGAGGAGCCGCTTTGCTTATTGATTCTCAGATGTATTGTACTTAGGATGTAATCATAATTCCAATCTATACGAGGCTGATCAACCATACAATGATCATATTATACCTAGCTTCACAAAAAAAGAAAAATACTTTTATATAGGCGAACTTATAAAGCAAGCCAAAAAGACCATCCATTTTTTATTCTACATGTACAAAAATTCAGCTCAAGCAGATGATATGCTCAACCAATTAGCCAATAGCTTCCAAATGTCGAGTCATGACAACTAACACGGCATAAAGCTTTCTAAAATACAAAACAAGAATTACCTCAGCTTAAGAGAAGAGAGAGGGAGAGCGTGTGTGGGTGTGTGTGGAGGATACGTGTGGGCGTAGAGCGATAGACAACCTCTAGACTTGCAGTCAGAAATCAGCCTAGTCGCTGATGCGCCATGTGCTCAGCCACTTCAAGTATGCCCACTGGCGGTTTGGTCCCTCCATACCGAACACAATATCTTTGAACACAAAGAACAAAGAGATCACAGCAATGTAAAGAGGGATATAGATGACCCATTGTACCTTGGTGCTGAGTCTTCGCGTAAACCAGTCAACGCAGAATCCGGCAGTCAAGATGGCGAAATAAAGAGCAGGGTAGTAGTGATGAACATAGGTAACACGAGCCATGACGACGAATGGGAGATAGTGGAGAACCCAACCGATCACAGGATAGACTCCAGCGTAGTGAATTTGATCGATTTCACTGGGACTAAGATCTACATAGCCACGCTGCCATCGGATAAGGTACCAGGCGAAGATCAGACCGAATCCCACAAGGCTGGCAGTACTTCCCCAGTAGACCAGGGGATTTCCCAACAGGAAGTACTTGACAACATTGTCATCCCAGGAGCACATTCTTAAACCGACATGTAAAATTGGCCATTGCCAGAACTTGGAAGCTAAATCATCCTGTTTGTCGGGATCAGGGACAAGTGCATTGTTCGATGTCATCATAGCAACATTTAAGTGAATGAAGTCCTTGAGGAATGGCGACTTGTACGAGCCGGGATCTCCAGGGGGCACTAAGACAGTAAGTCAGTAACCGTATAATCTCGTCTTAGGCCAGTCACTTACGTCTCTCATTGACATGTGTTTCAACGTTCCAGTGGGTGTAAACATCGCGGGGCTTGTTCTCCTTCACGCATGTTGTTTCAATCTGCTTGAAACCCCACTGAGGGAGATTCACAGTTCCGGCTCTCAGATAACATCCAAGAGATTCATGGCGGAGTCGGAAAGCAGTTGTAAGAGTACGGATTTTGCTCTTGTCTCTGGATGCAGCGTCGCTGACAACTTCAATCTTCCAGTGATCCTTCTCATCTCCAACAGTGGTATTGCCATAGCAGGACACTTCCCAATCAGCCTTGGTAATAGGGGCTGCAACACTATGCGAGTGCAAGTTCCGGCCAGTCTGAGCGTGAATCAAACGGATAACATCCCCATCGCCGATGAACCTCAATGGTGTTTCAGGATCGTATTCCGGCTGATACCTATTCGGATACATGAACCAATCATTGTTTGCATCCTTGTGATGGTAACAGGTCACTTGCTGCTGAGTCGATCCTTCGGGATATGTTTGCACATGAGAGTGAAGGAGTCCTCCACCATAACCCATGTTCTTCAAAGTGACCCTAGAGCCAATTGCTACTTCAAGAGGGCTATCCCGGCCAACCTCGGTTCCCTTTAGATTGGCTTGGAAGAGAGAACTCATCTGGGCATCTCCAGGACCGGTATTCTCAAGAATCAAGAAATGAAGATAGAAAGAGAACATATAAACGAGCAGTGGCACAATAATCAAACAAACAACTCTCGCAGCTACATGGCGAGCTAGCGTCGTCTTAAAGAGAAAGTTAGCCTAGTCTACCTTAAACTAATCGATTGGGAGTCTTACCATAGGCATCTTGACGTCACCAAACTTATTCCAAAGATCTTCAGCGGTGTGAAGCCCGACAAGAGCAGTACAGAACAAGCCCACGAGCTTGATACTGCAGACACAACCGATACTAACACCTGTGAGGAAAAGCCATACAAACCACTCAACAGAGAAACTCTGGTTTCGTAGCCGATGGAATCGGGCCCAGCAAAGAACAGTTGTAAAAGTAAAGCAAAGGAGCATGGAATCCAGGAGAATAAATCTTGAGATGGTAGCGTAGGAGTTCTCGAATAGGACCATCAGGGTGACCAGCCAGACAGTTGGTCGACGGAAGTTCAATTCACGGGCTGTGTAGTATGCGAGAGGGACGCAGATGGCACCGAAGAAGGCATTGAAGACTCGCATAAAAGTATAGTTGACATCTTCTGGGTAGTGCTCTCCTGACTTGAACTCGAACGAGCCGTTATATCCCGCCAGGTAACCTGACAGGCCAACGAGGATCTTACCGAGGGGCGGGTGCACATCGAAGTAGAATTCACGCTTGAGGTAATGGGAACCGAATTTTCCGAAGCTATAACAATCTACAGTCAGAACGAAACATAGTGGCTACCATACAGCGATGGTATACATACTGAGCCTCATCCCACGTAACAATATTGGACAACCCAATACGGTACATACGAGTGAAGAATGAAAAGGCCGTGAAGATTATTGGAGCAATCACAAATTCCCACTCGTCAAGGACATCCAGAATAGAATTACCCTATCGCAGAACCGTTAACTTCCCATACCACAGGTGAATCCGAAAACTGATACGAACCTTCGCGACTCCCTTAGTATCCGAAATGGAAATAGTTGGGACATTGTTGTCTCCCTTCGTGGTTTCGCCAATGTTCCTACGTCGGATCTCCGATTTCTGATCCCTTCCGGACGCAAATGCCGAATGCGAAGCCATCGTTGGCGTTACTTCTCGATCGAGAAGTGGAGAGATCACCGTTGATAAGGACCTTTATTTTGATGTCACGATCTGAGTCCGCAGGACACGGTTGTCAAAGTCAAAGAATTAATATATTGTATCAACCACAAGAACCATCACTGCCACAAGTAGGCAAAATAATTGCAAGTAATATATGATGTTGTTGATCCAGACGTCGCCAATACCGCTTATGGAAAGAAGGAAACAGGAGAAGAGTTGTTCAATCGATCAATAGATCGCGAGTTAAGCGAAGTAAAAAAGAAGAGAACAAGATAGCAAAATAAAGTTAACGAAAGAAGAATAAAACAATCAGCTTCACGGCCAAGAAGAAAGAATTGAAGACGAGTGTAACAGCAGCGAAGAAGAAATTGGAGGAATGAAACAAGAAGGAAGAGTCTCGATCATCGCCAGTTGTCCACTTCCCAAAATCCTTAGCTCCGACCGGGAGCTATTTTAAGCGGTGGACCCTTATCGGGTTACGTACGCAAACTAGAACTCCCTAACTTATATGCGATGTTTTATTATACAGACCTCAATTAACGCAAGGAAATCTGGCACCAAGCTTGTAGATGAACCTTCTATTGGGTATACCGCTGAAATTACACCTACACCTACACACATATATACAACATGAGGGGTATCCAACTTCACGCAGGACGACAAGTATGAAGCCAGATGAGAGTGAACATGGCTTGAATGTAACACGAAGAGATTGGCCATGTTCGAGAGGACAGTAGGTAGGTGCACAGGAAGGGCCTCGCGTGGATTGCGAGTCAATAAATATGTGAGATCCTGGTTGAGATGATCCGAAATGTACGGCGAAAAAGGAGGCAAGGAAGAAAAAAGAATGAACAAGAAACTCAAAAGCAAGAAACCACAAGGGAAAAGATAAGGACCTAGAATGAACAGAAAGACAGAGCTCCAGCAAAATGTCTCTTTTATAGCCACTAGGGAATATACAAAAAGTTATTGAAAGCACATAGATGAGCCTTTCAGCTCTCTTCATCCTGATCAACACGGCGATATTGACTCCTCTTTGCCGGTTCTTTGCTTCGGCTGAGCATGTTTGAAATCCAGCCGCCAAAGCCTTGGGACTCTCCGCTTTGATCGCCGCTACTAGGCTTTCCGTTGTTATTTTGGCCAATGGCAGGAGGATCAATATTGAGACCTGGAATTGCATTGTCAGCAGTCAAGTGCGACGGCTGGCGATGAAGATCGAACGATGGAACAGGTGAATTGATGCCAATTAAAGAATCACGTTCTCCTTGTGTTACAGGCGTAGGCATCGTGGTTGTTGCATCCCCGAAGAGTTCGTTCATATCCTCCAGGCGAACACCGCTGGTTTCCGGATACAAGAAATAAACTGCTATAGGTCAGTACATGTCTCACAAACGGTTTTCGCAGCTTGGAACTCAGGGCCATACCGAGAACAAAACTGCAAGCACAGAAGAAAGCGTGGATGAGATACAAGCGCCATTTAATCAATTCTTGTAGAACAGGAGTGACCTCGCCGACCAAGAAATTGAACGCCCAGTTAGCAGCCGTGCTCAAACTAGCTCCTTTAGCACGAATGCTCAGCGGCAGAATTTCTGGGGGATAGAGCCAGGGAATGGGTCCCCAGGAGGCTCCGAAAGCAGCGTTATAGACCATAACGCAGATGACGGTCAGGTTTGGTGTGGCAGGTACATCAATCAGAAGAAAATAGGACATGAGACTCAACGATATCATCATAGCTACAGCTCCAGACAAAAGAATCGGGCGTCGGCCCCAGCCATCAACAAGATACCAGGGAGGGATCGTGGATGCCAAGTATGTGAGACCATTGATACCAGTCATGAGAATAGCCGACCGGCCTGGCCACCCAGCGGACTCAAAGACAAGTGGTGCATAATATGATATAACGTTGATGCCGTTTAGTTGAGCCATAGCTTGGGCAGACATTGCAATAAAAACTCGCTTATAATATCGTCGGAACATATCCACGTATGACCTTTCCCCTTCCTGTCGCTGAGTAAGAACGTTGAATTTGATGTCCCGGTACTCTTGGCGAGCAAGTTCGTTGTGGATGTCTCCACCACCGTATAGATTAGCGATGACAATGAGACCTTCTTCATCATGATCATTGTCTAACAGCCACCTAGATTATTAAGGCAAAAAAGTGTCAGATTTTGTTCCCAGCCCGCTGAAGAAAGTGAACAGTGAATACCTGGGAGATTCGGGAATGAGAAGACTGCCAGCTCCAAGAAGACCACCCATTATGCACTGAAGGAGTAATGGAAGCCGCCATGAATAGTTGCTTTCAATGTAACTGCAGAAGTAGTCGACCCATACACTTGCAGCATATCCGAAAATGTTGCCTGTGAATTCAATACAGGCGAGTTTTCCGCGGTTGTGGGGAGGACCTATTCCTGATAAGTAACTCCATGTAGAACGACCGTCAAGGAAACGACGTACTGATCTCGGACTGGAACACTGGGACGATGGTTGAAAGAGCACCAACTCCCAGCCCAGCAATAATTCGACCCAGCATCATGATAGCAAGACTTGTAGCGAACGTCTGAAAAGCTCCTCCAATGAGAAAAATTATAGACCCATACAAAATTGTCCGTCTGCGTCCTATTATGTCTCCGATTTTGCCGACTAATAACGATGCAATGAGAGCACCAATTTCAAGAATCGCGACGACTGTGCCGATTTCCGCCTTCGAGGGTTGATTAAAATAATCTCTAAAATACCAGCCTCTTGGAGAAGCATTAGCCGAGGACCTTTCATAGAGTCAAGTTTCAAGGACTTACGTTATAATACCAGACATCACACCTTGATCATAACCAAACAGAAACACGCCGAGCGATACAAATACACTGGTGAAATACCTATGTGAGAAACTGTTAGCGGATCCAAGCTCGAAAAATCTTGCAATTGATGCAACATACAAGAGCGGTTTGCCAACCAGCCCCTTGGTACGGGCCGTTGATATGTCGTTTGGCGACATGATGACAGCTAGGATGCACTGTGCCCGGGACACACGTCGATGGGTAATATGTGGTATGTCGATAGCTTCCTTATCTATATTGCTTTTCAATAACGTCTCATCGCCGTAATGGACTCTCCTCGTTCGCGACTGGGGCTCCTGTCCCCTGCCGTCCTCAGACTTCCGGAGCCTGATCCGAAGAGGATCCTCTTCGCTGGCGAGCTGCTCTGCTAAGTCGCCAGTATCGCTCCAGATCGAAAAGTCGGAGGCTTGGGAATTGGAAGAAAGGGATCGTCGGCTACTGCCACGGTGTCTGATTTTTTCCGACTCTAGGTCCAGTCCCGAGACTGAATACTCGCTGGAGTGTCTAGAACGTGAATGGAGTGATTGAAGAGGTACGGCCGGAGTAGAGGACCCCTTTTCCTTTGGCGAAGGAATGATGGCGGTTAAACAGCGGGCTGAGTCGATATCAGCCCTTGCTAGGAGTAGGAAGGAGGGGGAGAAAAGAAGGACAGTAAACTAGGCACGTAGTGTACCCAGAAAAAGCCACGAGGGAACCCCGGGAGAGTTTGAAGACTCGGAAGGCACTTTTGTGTCGTCACAGGGGACTGGTGGAGCAGTCGCTAATTCCACGGTTCGTCTTCCGATGAGGAATGCCAGACCGCTGGTGCAGGAGTTAGTGGTGGTAGTAAGATGTAAAGAGCGTAGTTTCACAGTTTCAGGCACTTGTGATACCAGCAGATGCAAGGAGCAGGTGACCAGATTTGCAGTAAGTGTGTGTATGTCTCCGTACGTACTCCAGAGCGGATCGAGAGAAATGCCACAATATCCAGTTGATCCACTAGCTAATCCCAATAAATAGGACGAGTGAGCGCGGATTGGGGGGAATGGCGGTTAGGGTGGATATGGTGACTGCTTGCTGATAGGACGCAGCCTAAGACACGTAGAGTTGTTGACTGAGCGGGGGTTGAATACTCTACTCCGAAAGACGGGACGATATCAAAGACGTGTTAACGCAATGAAATAGCACCTAGTGACTCGACAGATGAGGCTGTACAGATTTCCCCAGAATGAATGAAACGGAGAGAAAGAGACAAAGTCACGTTCTCAGATCAACCCCAGCTTTCTCCAGATGGGGAACAGCGCGTCGAACTAGGCCGCCGAATTAGGACTAGTCTCTGTCTGATCAGAAAAAGCGCAGTAAGCCACTTGGTCATTGTACATCGTTAGGTGAACTCGTACTTCTCCATGCATTTTGTTACTCGCGGTACTTCTGTTGACTCGACGATGCTTCAATTGTCGATGACCAGCAACGTGACATCATGGCCGAGCACTCAGTCTGCGCGTCGCTTCTTGGGGAAAGATTGGTCGTTAGTCAACGCTGATCCTGTGATGAAGTTGTTTTCAGAAAGTTTATATATCTATCTAGCATTTTATGATACATGTGTTGTTTGTAGTCGTGGAGGACATCACGATGTCAAATAGACCTGTCCAGAAAAAATATATGCAGACGATGCTGTTCCGAATACTTATAGTCAGTCCTGGCCCTAATTGGTCAGGAGGATATCAAAACCATCCTTCTCAATAAGGACCGTGTCAGCCGCAGTGGCATACTTTCTTCGCATAAGCTCAAAAATCACAAGACCCGCACTGGTACTGGGCACCTGACGAATGCTGTTGCGTAAAAACCCTTTGTATAGCCATCGCATCCAACCTCCGCTTCTGCTGGCTCTCTTCTGACAGCGCTTGAAAGTCTCTTGGTAGGCGTGATAGTAGTGTTTCAACATTTGAGGGCGCGGGTGACGCAGTCTAGCTTGGTGATCCAAGTATTCCAAACGGCCGTAATGCAAATCCTGGATGATGCCGATAGGATATTGAATGATTTGCTGCGAGAGAGACGCAGCAATCCCTGCGCCTAAAAGGAAGCAGGGCTCAAGGGCATAGTGCGGCTTGATGGTTGTCTTCTCGTATTCTTGAAGAGCTGCCATCTTCGAAGGGTCTTTCCGTTGTAGACTTCCATAATACCAAATGATATAGGAGTAGTATGCCTGCGATTTAACATATTCAAAAGAGGTGAAGAAGGCGGCATACCCGAAAGAGTCGCGCAGCAGGGAGAGCGACCACCCTGCAAATATGCCACGGACCCCTATCTCTCTTAATTTCTTCCAGCCATATTCCCACATACTCTGATATTGTCCTTCCAGTACACCGCTTGTATGTAACCGAACTTGTAGAGCATCCAGAGGGGCCGCAATTAGTGACTGTATAACACCCGCTAAAAATCCTGCTGCAAAGGTGCTTGTAGGAGGTGGCGGTGGATAGATCCTTCCTTTTCCTTCCTTCGCTGGGGGATGTAGGGCTCCTAAAGCTTGTAGATAGGAAACGTAGAGGATAGCGCCGACGCTGGAATTTTCGAATCAGTCACCATAAACGTGAAGTAAAAAGGAGCTAGAGAACTAACGTAGTGTTGGCAAGTAGAGGTGGAAGTACTTGATTCGGCAAGAACGACCAGCCATGAACACGCACAGCATGTGCGATTAATCCGGGCGTAGTTGTATGAAACGACCACTTCTTTTCTTGAATTCGAGGGTTTATTGCTCGGGGAAACGCCTGCGGATACGATAATTCGTGAGCCAAACGGTAGGCATGAGAGGAGATGTAGTGAAGTTATAGTACCATATAGCTATCGAGATATGTTAATGACTACTATAAACACTAATAATTCCAACAACCTTACTCAACACGAGTGCGAAAAAACGCTTTGACAGGTGCTCGAAAGTAAAATGCTATAAGCTGTGCACTGAGAGCACGAGTACCTGCCGCAGACGCTCCAGTAGCAGCATTAGAACGCGGATTTTGGCGGTAACCGTCATTATCTGAATCGGTAGCCTCAGCAACTCTCGGGTTGAGCAACGAAGCCATCTTATTCAAGATCCGGTCGAGTTCGTATTAAAGGAGATTCGGGCTTTTCGTATACTCGCTGCATATTTGTACACCGGCGATAATATTGGCTTGCATAGTGAGAGAAGTGCGCTACAAGATGTCAGAATGACATAGCGCTTGAAACGAGTAAGGAAGCAACGTATATACTAGAAAGAATGTTCGCAGTTTGTAGTCAGTTGACATGAGCAGATGAAAGTGAGAGTTCGTTCTCATCTTCAAGCAAAGCAAGTGAATGTTTGCAGTGTTTGTTTCTCAGGTGCGCTAAACCGGACTAGGTATGATTGAACGCGAGGCGCGTCTCACTTCGTTCTCTCTTCTTTCCAATTTCCAACCTCAAAAAGTTGATTACTCGCATACCCATCGTTCCTGACATCTCACTTCGTCTTCAAACCCTGAGGGGCCATTTTCATCAGGTCGATCGCCAGCTTCTACAAAGAGTCCACAACCAATCATACGTCCGTCGATCTAGTCTTTCGTTTCATCACTTTCGCCCAAAATGGCGGAGGATATCGTCATTGACAAGACGCTCTTCTTCGATCGCTTGTCGACTTTTTACAATGCATGGAAGGCAGATAAGCGATCTGGAGCTGGAGTCTTCGGGGGAGTGGGATCCATCGTCATTTTGATGGGAAAGACTGACGAGGCAAATGCATTTCAGAAAGCTAATGCGATGCATGTAAGCTTTCAAAACCGTTCATCTCGCCTCTTAATACGAAACTGATGTTCATCCAAATAGTTCTGGCTACTCGGTTACGAATTTCCCGCCACTCTTTTTGTCTTCACTGTGGACACAATGTACATCGTGACAACTGCGAAAAAGGGTACGAAAAGTCTTAGCTAACACTTCTACTCATCTACTCGATGCTGACCTACAAAACCTAGCGAAACATTTGGAACCACTCAAGGGAGGCAAAGTACCGGTCGAGATTTTAGTCACATCGAAAGACCCTGCAGACAAGGCCAAGGCGTTCTCCAAATGCATAGAGATCATCAAGGTCGCTGGGGTAAGAAGCTCTACTCCCCACGTTTATTTATTGAACTTCGAATACTAATCTTTCTTCATCAGAAAAAAGTAGGAACTTTACCTAAAGATAACGCCCAGGGCCCCTTTGCCGATGAATGGAAACGTGCTTTTGCGGACGAATTGAAAGACATGGAGGAAGTTGATATATCTCCCGCTCTTTCTGCAGCGGCGTTTTCTATCAAAGGACAGGAAGAATTGGTATTTTTCTACTTGGTCTCTTGTGAAGTCAAGGTCACCTCTAATCGATTTTTTGACTAGGTGTCGATGCGCAACGCAGCCAGAGCCTGCAGTGGTCTCATGTCCGAATATTTCGTCGATGATATGTCACAACTCCTGGATGAAGGAAAAAAGATAACTCACAAAGCTTTAGCAGCAAGAATCGATGCCAAGATCGACGATTCCAAATTCTTCAACAAGTTGGCAAAGCTCCCACCAGGGTTCGATCCTCAACAGATTGACTGGGCATATGGACCAGTGGTTCAGAGTGGAGGAAACTATGACTTGCGCTTGACTGCCACTGCCAATTCAGATGAGCTCCATCCCGGTATCATCATTGCGGGATTTGGCATAAGATACAAAACATACAGTGCCATCATTGCACGTACATATCTCGTCGACCCAACAAAGGCTCAGGAGACGAATTACGGATTTCTTTTGAACGTCTACGATGCGGTCATCAAAGATATTCGGGATGGCGTGGCAGCCAAAGACTTATACAACAAGGCTATTGGAATGGTGCGCGCTAAGCGCCCTGATCTAGAGAATCATTTCGTAAAGAACGTCGGCGCTGGCATCGGAATCGAATTGAGGGACTCGAATATGATTCTCAACGGGAAGAATGCTCGAACTCTAAAGAGTGGCATGACTCTCTATATCTCTATTGGCTTGACAGATGTTCGGGACAGTGACTCAAAGGACAAGAAGTCCGTTTACTCTATGGTTATAACTGACACCGTGCGTGTTGGCGAGACCGGCGCCCACGTCTTCACTAAAGATGCAGGTATTGATATGGACTCGGTTTCCTTCTACTTTGGTGACGAAGAGGAACCTCAGAAGGCTACAAAGGAGAAGACGGACGTGCGTTCCAGTGCCATTGCTAGCAAAAACATCACGAAGACCAAGCTGCGTGCTGAGAGGCCAACTCAAATCAACGAAGGTGCCGAAGCACGTCGCCGAGAGCATCAAAAAGAGCTCGCCGCGAAGAAGATGAAGGAGGGTCTTGAGAGATTTGCCGGTACAACCGGCGACGGTAACGGCGAAGCCCAAAAGAAATTCAAGCGTTTCGAGTCTTACAAACGTGACAACCAGCTGCCTTCAAGTGTGAAGGATCTTACTGTATATGTTGATCATAAAGCTTCGACGGTCATTGTGCCGATTATGGGCCGACCTGTGCCATTCCACATCAACAGTATCAAGAACGCCAGCAAAAGCGACGAAGGCGAGTATGCATATCTGCGAATTAACTTCCTTTCACCTGGGCAAGGTGTTGGACGAAAAGATGACCAGCCATTTGAAGACCCGTCGGCCAATTTCGTTCGTAATTTGACACTCCGATCAAAAGACAATGATAGATTCGCCCGGATCGCTCAAGACATCACGGAGCTTCGCAAAAACGCATTACGCAAGGAGCAGGAGCGCAAAGAGATGGAAGACGTGGTGGAACAAGATAAGCTTGTGGAAATTCGCAGTATGTATATGTACTACCTTTTACATTTCGAATAGTTTGGGCGTACTAACCAAGAGAATAGATCGTCGGCCAGTGAAGCTCCCAGATGTCTACCTTCGCCCGCCCTTGGATGGAAAACGAGTTCCTGGGGAGGTCGAGATTCATCAGAATGGTTTGCGATATCAGTCACCGCTGCGAAATGAACATGTTGATGTTTTATTCAGCAACGTCAAACATTTGTTTTTCCAGCCATGTGCCCATGAATTGATTGTAATCATTCACGTGCACCTCAAGACCCCAATCTTGATTGGTAAAAGAAAGACAAAGGACGTCCAGTTCATCCGTGAGGCCACTGAAATGCAGTTCGACGAGACCGGCAATCGTCGCCGCAAACATCGCTATGGAGACGAAGAAGAATTCGAGGCAGAACAGGAAGAAAGACGACGCCGAGCAGCTTTGGATAGAGAGTTCAAGGCTTTCGCAGAAAAGATTTCAGATGCCGGTAAAGACGAGGGTGTTGACGTGGACATTCCATTCCGAGAAATTGGATTCAGCGGTGTACCGAATAGATCGAATGTTTTGATTCAACCAACTACAGATGCTATCGTTCAATTGACTGAGCCACCATTTTTGGTCGTTACTTTGAACGAGATCGAAGTTGCTCATCTTGAGCGTGTACAGGTAAGTCATGGTATTCTTCCTAGGTCTAAGATAAGTACTGATTTTATTTCGTTTAGTTCGGGCTGAAAAACTTTGATCTTGTTTTTGTCTTGAAGGACTTCAACCGGCCACCAATCCATATCAATACCATTCCAGTTGAATCACTGGAAGGAGTCAAGGATTGGCTTGACTCGGTGGATATCCCATTCACGGAAGGACCTCTCAACCTCAACTGGGGCACCATCATGAAGACAGTTGCTGCGGATCCCTACGGCTTCTTCGCCGAAGGAGGTTGGTCATTCTTGGCCGCTGAATCTGATTCTGAAGACTCCGAATCTGAGGAGGAGTCTGCTTTTGAACTTTCTGAATCCGAGTTGAACGCCACGGATGAGAGTTCAGAGGATGATAGCGACTTCGATGATGATGCTAGTGCTGAGGCTACTGACGAGGATCTCAGTGTCGACGAAGAGAGCGGTGAGGACTGGGATGAGTTGGAGAAACAGGCCAAGAAGAAGGATAGAGAGAGCGGACTGGATGACGAACGAAACAAGAAGCGTAAGCGTTAGTCACGTCTTGGGATAATGACTTAGTGACTCTAGTCAATGTTGTCACCGGTTCTAATTTTACTTTTCTCGAAATGTCTTAAAATCGGTTAGTTTGTGACGGTATGTGACGTTCTCATCATTCACTGCAATGTAATTCGAAAATTGGTCATGGGCAAAAAAGATTCATGGTATCTCATTCAGCTTTTCGACTGTGGTATAACTATCTAATTAAACCGTAAATATCGACAGCACATGCTTGCCGTATGATAAGACTATCTGCAGCGACCCAAGCTGTAGATGATTACTTCCCCTCCCTCATTGTCGCCCACATACTCCTCATCCTCGAGGCCTGCTCAACCGTAAAACTCCGATAACAATCATCCGACGAATAATCCATAAAGTTCCATATGGCATCCATCCCCGGCAGATCCGAGCACGAATCTTTCGAAGCAGGACAACCTTCCGTCGGAACCGATTGCTGCGGCGTATCAGAAATGTAATCCCCATTCGCACCCGGAGCACATGTCTGATCTTGAAAAGTGTGTAGTAAACCGTGCCAGTGACCTACTTCATGAACAGTAGTACCGCCGCGATTGTAGTGCTCGATTGAACCACCAGGCATCGTGGAGGCGAGGATATTGCAGCCGTCATTGAAATAGTCGTCGATGGAGCTGGAGCTGGTGATTTCAGGGTTCGGAAGTGTACAGAAGCCAAGGAGATTTTGCGATGATAATACGTCTCTTTTGTCAAGGTTCTGGATATGATGATGATGATGACCGTTTCTTCGAGAACTGGCGCCTGAAGCATCCGATACTTCAAGGTCTGTCTGGAAGTAAACGTTGAGGGCACTATATGAACCCTTGCGAAGGGTCCGTTTCATAGCTGCAGAGTCCCCATTTCTTGCCCAAGTATCATTGATACTGCGATCTACACCTATGAGATTGTAATGTATACTCGAGTTCTGGTATGCTTGTTGAAGATACAGAAACTGTTCCTTTCGATCAGCTATGAAGATCCTTGATTTTTGGTGTAGACGATATGACATACCTGAGAAGCAATCATTGTATTCGTCACTAAACCGACCTTTTCACTTGTACTAACAACATGAAACCACGTATCAACTTCTATGCGAGGGAGTGAGTCGGCAGTAGCACGGCTGGCGTTACCATCAATACTTCCTTCTGCATGTCGATATTCTCTCAGTGATAACCGTTTATGTGCATCTTTTAGCTGCGTAGTCGGTTCTTCTGTCCCGCAAACTCCGCGTTGGGAAGAGGCCAATTGTCGCTGCTGAACTTTTTCTGAGTTTAAATTTGAGCTTCGACTGCTGCTCTCCCTAGTGTTGTGGGTAAAAGCTGAGACTGGGGCTGTAAAGGAAGTGATGGAAACTATCGCGAAAATGAGCGTGTGGCGAAGAATCCGCTGCATAGTGAGTGTACAAAGAGAATGGGTTATCAAGACATCGAAACCCCGTGTGCATGTATGTATATGTTCGAGGACACTTATATGTATGTATACAAGAGTATACACCTGTTAAGTGAGTGGCTGTGGCTGCATGGAGAACTACGCTCAGAGTGAGAATAATCCCTGGAAAATCTCCAAAAAGCAAAGAAAAGAATGTTTACACCGAGTCATGTTCAAGGAACAGGTACAATCCTGCACGGCAGATGGACGATGATGCAATTGGAATGTGTGGCTGGTCGCGAAGAATGTCAATGTAGTCTTTTGTTTCTGACTAAACCTGCAGTATGTGTGTATCTCATAAAAAGAGTCTAAGTCGCGTACCAAATCGAAATCCAACAGTACCAATATCCTCAGCCAATAATATATAAATACAAAAAAGATACAAAAGAAACCAAGTGCTGAAATCATGTAAGCAGACGGGAAAGGATACGTCGATGAATTTTCCGGGCAACGAGGAAAACGAAGCTATGCACGAACACCCCTAGAATGGCTGAGAATAATTAAAAATCACCCAACAAGTTCTCATCGAGTGCGTAACTGGAAGTCGGGTAAAAGGGAATAGGCGAATCGAGAATCAAGAAGGTATGGACTATTATCTAGATCAACGTTGATCATGTCCGGTCGCAGTACCTGTCGAGGGTTCATTGTTCCATGTGAGATAGGTGTGATCACCGAGTTTCCTATTGACCATCAGCATATGTATAGCGAAGAAAAAGAAAGGCGTGTTGAGGTCATACCTTGGTCTGATCAGATTTGCGGCGGTGAAAAGTACACCAATAACCACACAAATACCCCCGACCACAACGTAGGCAATCCCCATAAATGAGTTCTTTCCACCCATAACAGTTCTGGTGGAGATCATAATTGATTTGGTGCCACCATACTGTGTGACATTGAAACCTGGGGAATCGGATCAGTATACATTACTATATCTGGAAATTTGATCTACTCACTGCTTTGAATGTCCAACCTGTACTGGCCAGCTGGCATGGCAGTAGTATCATTCCTACGGGCCAACTTGCTGAAGGTAGGAAGACCCGCGGTTCTCATCCAAACCATAAATGCCTCGTCATTGCCAAGGTCGGGGAAGTTGTCGGCGGTGTATTCAGGGTATTTGATGCGCCAGTTCGGAGGTGGAACGACCTGCCAAGGTTCATACTTGGTAGTCTTGATGATCTTCTTATCACTAGACCAGGCGATGCCTCTGTCTGTCATATCGTAGGTTTCCTCATTTACCAACACCGGGCTGGAAATGGTATCATTGAATATCGAGTTTGCGATCAAGCCACAAGGATAGTACGCTTTACCAGTTGCCGAATCTGTAGTCAAAGGATCGCAAGTGCTGCCGTGAATAGTGGAATTATCGACTGCTACGCCCTTCAACTGATCGGTATCGAGCGACTGCACGTATTTTCTGTGGTTTTGATAGAAATCCGTCAATTTGTAATATAGGAATACCGGGGGTCCAAGTGGTTCGGGAATGTCGAAAAACAAGGAGCAACCAGTTGTCTTCGTCGCCGTATCTGTCTCATTGCGCTGCCAGGTGGTAACGGAAGTCTGCGCCGATGATTTGAATGAGCTGCTCACTCTACCTGCTGGAAGGGCTGCAGTGCTCGATATAGGCGCAAGGGTGTCACAGTCTGTATAGTCGATGATGATTTCTTGGACCTGTTAACACTGTTTAGTAAGGGGAAGAGGCTCAACGAGAGCATTCCATACCTGCTCACTAGCCCATAATAACACACCTCCGAGGGGCGCAAAGATGGCTCCAATCACGAAGAAAATGGGGAGAACTGATCTGGGTGTAAGAATTGGTCTATAATAATTATCAGCCTCTTCTTGGTCGAATCGATCGAGGGTTTCCAGATGAGCTTACTGCCATGCTCTGAGACGTTGCTGGCGGAAAGCAGTATCTAAAGAGAAATTATCAGTTACGAATATCCAACCCCCTCCTCTGTATAATTGTGCTTCTCGCAGTCGTGATAGATGCGTGGATAATACGCACTTGCTGGCCTTCTATTCTTCTTCTTGTCAGCATCATCGCTTCCGTGGTGATCCGGATCATCCTGAAATTCGTTCCGAGTCGCTGCTGCTTGCGACATGATGGTATGTATTCTTCCCCTGTACTTCCAAGCTAATCTTTGGTGAGAATATTGAACAGTGACAATTCTGTCCTGTTTTGGACAGGATGGCGGCGGATAAGTTGAAGTAGACCAGCGCAGTTTCCCCATGGTTTGGCAAGTGCGTGAATGGTCTATGTCGTCTACCGGACCAAAGGCTGAGTAAGGGAGGCGATTGTTACAGGAGTTTGTATGTAAGCATGAATGTATGTAACGTTACAAGACGCTCTGTACGGTATTACAGACGATCTGCCGGCTGTCAATCTGAACCAGACAAAATGGAATATGAAAAGCGTTTCGGCTGTGGGCCGCGCCACACCCTTTTTACTTTGCTATCTTTAGTAATTTATGACGCAGGATGAGTTACTCAACCTTAAAACTTATTGATTAGCGATGATTATGCAGTATGATTCAAGAGTGGATATTGCGATAATGCGAGATCTTCAATTGTCGAATAGTGTAAGAGACTAACGATAATAATTTCTGTTTATAGCAAAGGAAGGGCAAGGGAGTGATATATATGTCAATCTGGGTTATATTCTATTTCAGCTACAACGGGCCAGCTAATCTGTTACGAAACAAAAGAAGTAGGAGTAATATGGATCAAATTGGTATGCAAAAACTCCAAAACAAGCCAGAGTCTCAGGCAGGGAAAGCCATAAGAACAATGCAACAAGAATGCCGTATCACATGAGGTGGTATAAACGCTCGATGAGTGAAAAATCCCACGAATCAAACTCCGGAAACAAGCCAGATACATGCCAAATAATCATCAATCATATGCAAAGCAAAACAAATCATATAAAAGGGGAGTGACCTTTGGATGCAAATTGTCTAGAGATGCTGATAGTCAAAAAGAAAAGAGTAAGAAGGATATCTGCACAGTCCAGCTGTACCATTGAAATGAAGGGGCACAAATTTATGCCTTCAAAAACTTGATGAAATGCTCGGGTTTGAACCAACCAACTCGGTCATAAGCCGTCCACAGCTTGCTAGCCTTGTTGACATCGATTTTGCAGGCTTGCTGGGCGTCTGTCTTTCGGAATTCTTTGCCAATACTAAGAGCTTTGACACGAGCCTCAAAGATCCTCCTCTTGCTGCAGAGGTAAGTTGCACATGAGAGTCGTAGAGTGGCGGCGAGACTGATTTCGGCGGGGTCCAGCAAGCTGCGGTCTGGGTCGTTGCTGAGATCAAGCATTTGACCCTTCCAGTCTGCCTTGAGCCCCTTGGTGTTTCCTCCGAGAGTCTCTAGTGGTGGAGAGTAATCCTTAAGTGAATTGTAATCGGTATCATCTCTGTTGGTTCCAATGGTTCGCAGCGGCTTCGTTGACGGCGAATATTCAATGTCGAAAGTGTCAAGCACACGTTGTTGCGGTGTCGACTTGGGCGTCCGACGAGGCCGTGAGACCTTGGTAGGACGCGGTTGGGAGTTGCTGGTGGTCTTCTTTGATGGAGCAGGCGCCAGACGCTTCAAGTTACTAGGTCGGTATTCCACACGATCCATCATTGCCATTTGTCTTTCCAGCGTCTCCCTTTCTTCCCTCGCCCAAGCTATTGGGTTGCGATTGTATTGTGTTGATACAATAGGTACACAGGATAAGGCGAGCATATATTCATCGCGAGTCGGCTTGTTGACCTTGTTGTGAAATCGCTCCATGTGGGAGTTCATGTGCTGGTCAATCAATGCTTCAGCAGCAGAAGCAAGGACTGGGCCAAAGAGAGGCTCATCACTGTGGACATCGGAAGCTGGCTCATTGCGAGGAAAGAGTACTGGATCCCGATTGTTGTTACCACCAATCTCAGCCTCCAATTGTTCTGCACTTGACCTCCTTTTCTTATTTCCTGCATATGGAGTGACTGGTGGCGAGGGCAAGTCGATGTCGGACCGACTGCGTTTTCGATCGTCTGAGATGGGTGGCAACTTGACAACATTTTCTGAGGACATCGTCAGCGATGGATATCCAGAGTTGAAGCTGTCAAACGGCTTTGGTTCGGGAGGAGACATGAGGCTGGACACGGAGGGTAAGCGATTCATCCCGAAGGAGTCTTTGTAGTGTTGATTATGAAGCGGAGGTAGCGTTGTCATGCCTGATCTGGTGACTTTACTATTTGTTTTGACACGAATAAAGAGTAAGTCAAGATTTCGAAAGGAAAAAAAAAAAGGTCGAAGGGAATCAATAAAGAAAGGAGAGAGAGAAAGAGAGGGCGATTTTAATGACGAAGTCTGAGGCCAAAGGCGATGTGGAAGATAATGGAAGATGAGTGCACGTGAAAGAAGGCTGAGTTGATTTGTCAGGTCAGGCTGCCACTCTTTGTCGCTTTTCTTAGAGGCTGGTGGCGATTCGGCGTTTAGAGGCTTTTTCCGGCGATAAGCGCTGACCGACTTTGTTCGTCGGAGGAAAGGACACGGGACAGCGAGTTCTTTGGATGGATGAATCCTGAGTGTTGTAAGACGAGAAGCAATCCCTTTGACGTGTTGAGTCAGGGTAGGGGCCTGATTCTTATACTTCTGCAGTGATTTGCGGGGGGGCGATGTAATGGGGCGCAATTGGGGTGGGGTATCCACGCCCGGAGATAAGATGACCGAGTTATTGGGCAGTTGCCTAAAGCCACACAACAATTGATTCGGCCTGGACAGGATAGAAAGGCAAGATTGGGAAAAAGCTGAGCAAGAACTAGCTCGCAAGAGCAGGGAGCAGGGACTGGTTTAAATAATGTTTCAATTCGATGTGTCGACAAAGCGCGTCCGCATTGTTATCGTAGCAGATGACAAGATACGCGATATCGATAGCGTGTGCATATTCCTTTCTAGTGTTTGGAGGTGTGAGGCTAAAGCGATCACTCGATCAGTGCGAATCAAGGCTGATTGGGCTGTAACTGTAGTGTCAGGCTGCCAGATTGACTCGTCATGCCAGGCATCCATCGTAATTGGCGGTCGGGATTGGCTGAACCTGCATTAACCGTGAAAGATGCGAATGACTAAACCAGGGTTCAGGCGACGAATTGAATGGCCATTACTTGTCAATGCCTGGTGCATGACCGCGCGGGATGATCTGAGGATTGATAGGATGGTGCCACACTGGCCAATCAGCGCCTGTGGCTCGACGATGGGTTCCTGCTGACCAGTCGCTAGCAGACCCACTGTTACTCACCCCCGTGACTCACCCTTCTAAATGTTTGGAGGGGCAGATGACAGGCTCAATTGTTGTGCGGACTCGAGAACTTCATATGCAATTGAGTCCATTGTCGAGATCCCGGACTCAATTGACTGAATTGGTAGACAATAGTTGATGATGTTGTGAATTGTATGGTAATTACAAATACACATCAATAGACTTCTATCTGCAGCGCTAGGCAGCATCGGTACGGACCCACCACGGAAGCCTAATTCAATACGGACAGGGATCATAAATACGTACTTCATACTCCGCACATATGTATCGTATCGAAGCATGTGAATTTATGCTCTGCATAACTAACCCTAATGTTCTTATCTGATCGTTATCACTATCGTACCTATTCAGTCAGATTATTCGTAATAACTTCTTTCACTCCATTAGCCTGTCGATCATGCGCAGCCTTGGCCTCTGCCACCTGATCAATCAATGGCCTATTTTCAAGCGCTTTATGGGCAGCCTCGTCCCCCGCAATTGCCTTGTTGAGCCCACTTCCAGATCCTAGATGCTGGTCTTGCCAGCCCCAGCCCGTCAGATATACTCCTATGTAGAATGTCTGCATCCCGCCCTCTAGTTGTTTCGCAGGCTGTTCTTCGACATATCGAAGTTTGATGCCCTTGCCCATAATCCTCTTCGCTAATTGTTCCTTGTGTTTGAGCGCCGTCTGTGCCGGTGGCACATGCAATAGCCTTGGTAACCACAGCTCTCTTAGCCATTTCTCAACTATGTCAAATCCATGGAGAGGATTGGACAGAATGACTGCCGCAACGTACGCTTCGAAAACATCCCCTCGTATCTTGAGCCATCTTTTAGTTTGCGCTCTCTGATCTTCTAGCGCCGAGACAGATACTCTCTTATCAAAGCCGTATTGCGTCGCAAATCCAGCAAGAGTTTCATTTTTAACGAGATCTTCACGGACTTGCGACATGCGCCCCGCAGGCATATCCTTGAATTGCTCCCATATCAGCCTTGTTGCAATTACCTCCACGTAAGCGTCTCCGAGAACTTCCAGTCGGTCGTAATTTTGTTCCATGCCTTCCGCTGCAACGTTTACAGGCGCGCCCGGATGCGTGAAAACGGCTCGCTCTAACGAAGCATTGTGAATGGAGGGAAGATCGGGTAAGGATACAGACTCCGGCGGAGGTTTCTTCATCTCCTCGGGTTTTCTGTGGGTTGTACCTCGCTTACTTGCAGCACTCAAAATGGCGTGTAGTCGGGTAGTCACTTGAAGAATTTCTGAGCTTTTTGGTAGGTTGTTTAATACTTGTGGACGGTGAACTACCTGATCAACCACGTCTCGCAACTGTTGAACAAGCATACTCTCATCGATGTTCAATTTGTACTCATATCTCGTGTGGTCACAGTCGCTGCCTGCGCGATTAGTCTAAGACGTCATGGTAAACATCAGTGATCGAGAGTAATGCTAGTGTCTTTTAGGAACAGTGCCCACCTTGTGTCTTTTGTGTAAATTGGAAAATGTCGCACAGTTCTTGTCATCCTTGAATGATCTCTTCGTCGCCATTATGAATATGTTCAAGTTAAGAATAATATTTGGCGTTGAATACTGGGGAGATAAATTGAGATTGCCAAACTTCCATAACCTTTAGTTAGCGCGGAGGCACGTGACTTAGTTCCGAACTTCTCCCGCTGGAGCCAATTCAATCAACTTTTATGAGGACGTCTCGCTTCTTTCGAACGATACTCAGGAGTTCATAAGAGGCTCCAAGATGGCCGTGCCCCGGAGTCGGATTCTGGATCTTGTGAAGGCATGTACAACAGGTTGATTGCTGGATTTGTCTAGAATTGATGGTGGCTAATGACTGCTTATGATCAGACCCAATGTCGAATCTTCGCAACAACATTTAACCCGCAGCGATTGCGACTGGGAAACAAAGTTTTACGGCAGCGTTTGAGAGGTCCTGCTCTTGCGGCATACTATCCCCGTAAAACCGTGTCTTTCCGCGACTTACAAGATACATACAAGCCTCTGGATCTGGAGACATTTGATGAGGGACAAGACGACCGAGAAGAAGCTATTCAGATGTATGTTGCCACGCCATGGTTCCCGGGTTGGAATTGACAATGGGCCGAAATATAGTGCGAAATTACGTGGCAAAGGACGACCGAAGAAGAAGAGAACAGCTGCAGGTGAGGCGGTCCCTCGGAGACAAGCTAGGCTTTCATTTGCAATTGGAGCCATACTGACTCTTCGACTTTCTTAAGAATCACGTTCCGCCAAAAAGAAGAAATAAACCATTGTACGCTATCTATATGGTGACCCTGTGGAGTTTTATTTTTCGATGCACAACATATACAACACTGTATTTTTATTGCTGGCGATTTTATCCCGAGGCATGACACCTACCACACCAAAGGTTTTTGGTTCGTATCAGACCCTCATATGTATATTATCAGGTCTTATCTAAAGATGGAATAGAGATTCTTGGTGAACCCTAAGAGTTTGCCTACAATCACATAACAGTATATGTGACGGACTTGGTGGCTGGCGGCAGAGGTCTCAGCGGTGCTGTGACGGAGCCCTAAACCCTAGGTGCACTACCATAACGGGTAGTCTCTCTTTGTCCTCAGGATTTCCCAATTAGGCACCGCTGAAGCTTTTGGTGCACATATAAAAAGTCCTCTAGCGAGCGGTTGAGCGAGTTCTTCCTTTTTCCCCTCTCATGCTTAGTTATTCAGTTGACAGGTTACCCTTAGTTAACGTAATCGGTAAGCGATCCGGCCACGTAAGCGATCCGGCCACCTCTCCGGAAAGTAACTCTCTATATTGATTTCAAATCACAATTTCTCAACCATATACAAATTATATACAAAAAATTAATTACTAGTACGATTAGGACATTGGTTAATCCTGTGCCCTTCAACGTTACAGCCACTGCAGCGAAATTGGCGGCGTACGACTGCTTGAGAAGTTGGGAGCTCCGGCTCAGCTGGAGTAGTAGTAACAGCTTGAGATGCTTCAACCTGACCTTGTACGAGCGCTTGAGCTTCTTCTCTAGTAATCCCTTGCTCAATAGATATCTGTTTATTAGATCTTTTGCGCTTTTGCTTCTCTTTTTCATGCGCAGCTCGTAAATCACGGTTTTCTTTCCGTACGAGTAAAGCATCATTCGCTAATATTTCGTAGGCTTTTGACAACCGTATAACCGCTTGATTGATTTCTTGATTCTGATTCAGGCTTCCTGTACGCTCATTTATACGTTTATTGATTGTAGTTGACTGGCGTACAAATTGGCGTATATTTTGAGGTGTTTGTAAGCAGGATGATTGTGTATTGCTTGATCGACTTGGAGGGGGGGTTGGAGTCTTCAATTGAATATTAAGATGTTGAAGAACTCGATCTGGATTGAAAGGCACTAATCCGGTGGCTGCGAAGCTATTCCGAATAGTTTGAGCTTTATATGCCACTGTACGAGCCTGTGGAAATGCCGTTAAGAAGTCGATTTTGTCGATATGATTAAAACCAAGCCTCATTCGTTGTTCAACCAGCTGCCCATAATGTCGCTTTAGAACTGCAAAACAGCCAACATCAAGAGGCTGTAAGAGATGTGAAGAATGAGGAGGCATACAGACTGGAATAATCTTATGATCCGTACATGTACGGTCAAATTCTGCAGTCAAATGGCTTCCATGGCCATCAAGAATCAACATACTATATGTTCCCAATGTACGACCACTAATAAGAGGAATAAAATGGGTTTTAAGCCATTCTAATCCTATCTGATCTGTAGTCCAGCCATTATCGCTGATATTGATTCTCCAATCATCCGGAAGCTCATCAAACCAGCCTAATCGTACGTTTTTCTTTGCTTTGAAAATCACGTACGAAGGCAGAGCCCATCCGGTTGAATTTGTTGCCTCAATTGCAGTCACCCATTCTCGATTTCCAGGCTGTAGAAGCTTTGGCTGAGCATATCGATCGCTTCCAGTAATAACCTTTGCAGCTGTGCAGAGTCCCATAGCAAAGCCCGTCTCATCAAAATTATAGATATCTTCTGGTAAGACGCCGTACTCAGATATTATATCTCGTACGCGGTCAAAATGGCCTTGTATAATCTTTGGATCTTCACATTTGGCACGTTCGTAGTTGTATTTTTGTGAGAATTTGGATTCAATCTCTGGGCGACGTTGAACAAGATTATATACCCATTTATCTCCAACCCGTTGATCTCCACGTTGTGAGAGAAAATAATTAGCCATATCTCGTACAAGAAAGTGCCGGGGTGGTAATCCACGTCTAGTTAAATCAAGCACCCATTTGACAAGTGATTCCTCCTCAAATTGGGCTAATTTATGGTTGCTAGCACGTATCGCATGTTGAAATGGTACTCCATGTAGTCGATCTTGGAGAGTTGTACGAGGGATTGTATAGATTCTTGCAGCTTCACGAATACTGCGAATTCTTCCATTTTTTAAATCGGAAATAGCTAATTCGATCTTCCCCTCATTCTGAGCTGATTTTAGAGGGTCTTTTTTTCGAATTGGTGGCATTTTAACGCGTTGTAATGTTGTAAATCAATATAGAGAGTTATTTTCCGGAGAGGTGGCCGGATCGCTTACGTGGCCGGACCGCTTACCGATTACGTTAGCTAGGAATGAACATAGTCACATATAACTAAGCATCCTCTTTTCTTCTTTTATTCTATTTTTATTATCATCACCCTTTTCGGCAAAGTCAGAAGTCCTGTTGCCGTCGTATACGACGCGCGAGGTTTGAATAATCGACCTTTTTTATCTGTCATTCATCTCTTTTTATCCAATCTCATCGAGAACGAAAATCAAGATGGCTAGACCAACCACTCTTGACAGTTAGAAAGACAACGGTGCCGAGCAGGAACCTACTAATGAACAGTATAAGCCTGTTGAGAGCAGTCAGGGAGGCGAACGTCAGGAGCGGCGTCTTACGTTCGACCCTGAAGACCTGGCACAGTTGGAAGACTTGGAGATTGATGATCTAGCGGAAAACCTTAACCTACAAGACTTTGTCGAGTTAGTGGGACGAGATCTTAAGATGCTATTTAAGACTATGGCTGAGAGATGGAACAATGAGCTTAACAGTTTCAAGCAGTCTATCGACAGAATGAAGAAAGCTTGCGAGCGCAAGTTAGAGACCAAAGACGACGCGTTAACCCTCCTCAACGATGAGCGCGACGAACTCCGACAGGCTCTAGAATAGATGACTATTCGTTATACCTCTCTTACCGACCCCGGAACAGCACCGTCGAGCAGCAAAGGACTAAAGATTCCTGACGGGAAGAAGTTGACAGATGGTAACAAGACTTATTATGAGTCATGGAACATCGACGTGCAAGGAAAGTTACGCGCTTTAGTACATCAGTATAACACCCCTGAGTCACGCATCCTTTATGTCAAATCAATGTGCGAAGGGGACACAGCAGATCAACTCATGGCGCGTATGCGCGACGACGCACTGGATCCGTACCTAGATGCAACTGACATGTTCGAACATCTTGATACTATTTATCTGGATGCCAACCGCGAGATTAACGCCAAGGCAGAGTTCTGTCAGCTGGCGCAGAAGATGCTACGTTTCCAAACCTTTCTAAGTTCAACCAACTCGCAATGGATGCCAAGAAGTCACGCACCGAATGGAAGGAGGAGTTGTATCACAAGTTGAATTCTGAAATAAAGCGCGCTATGATTCGTGAAGCCAACGATTCAACTGTGTCATACTCGGACTTTGTTAAGGAATGTACAATGGTAGTGAATCGTCTTGAGCAGATCGCTCGTGAAGAAAAGAGCGTGTCGAAGGATTTCAAGGACGCGAAGGATAATAAGGATTCCAAGCTAAAGGGCACTGACAGCGGGAAAGGCGCCGGCAAGGCACCGCGCGTTAACCTTAGCGACAAGGAGTTTGAGGAATTAAAGGAAGCTCGGCTTTGCTTTAACTGCAAGCAACCAGGACATGTTAACTTTAACTATCCACTACGCAAAAAGAATGCCACTGAGATCAAAGAAGTGGAAGTCGCGGAGGACACAGTCGAATTAGCAAAAGACAAGGCCTAGGAGAAGTCTCCAGCCTGGGCTATAAGAGTGTCGACTGCTGGGCTTTAGATTTATCTAGACTATTAGGAAATGACAAGGAAAGTTTTACAATACCCATCTATCTAGTAAAGAATTCATTATCTATTACTACTAGAGCACTAGTCGACATAGGAGCAAATGGATTAGCCTTTACAGATTGGCATTTGGCCGAGCTATTGGCGAAGCATTTTCAAACTACGTTTATGACTTTGGACGAGTCTTTGCGAGTGAAGAGCTTCGATGGGTCCGAAGCAGAATCAATCCGATATGCTATCGTAGTTCATCTGTTGATGGATGGTAGGCAGAGAATGGATCTTCCATTCTTAATCACAGGATTAGGAAAACATGAGGTTATATTAGAAAGGAAGTGGCTGGCAGAGAATCGTGTGTTACTGGACTGCTACCGTTGACGTTTCATATGGCTGGAAGAATGTTCTCCAAAGGAAGAATTAGTGGGAAAGCACTTTATGAACTTACCAAGATCAATATTGAAGAGACCTATGGTTAGCAAGGTTCACCAAGAGGACGCAACCCAAAGAGATAAGTTATTGGAGAGTAAGGAACCGATTCAGAGCCAACCCTATACCCAGGAAGTAACATTGAAGCCAATCCTGGTAGTGCATGGACGCAAATATGAGAAGAGCCATGAGGCGTCTTTGATTTATATATGTAAATAAATCGGTGAATAGATCGTATAGACTCAGAGGATTAATATCGTTCAGTAATAGTGATCAATGATCAGTTGCTTGTAAGTATTAATAAGGAGATGATTCGATGCGTTGAATCTCTGTGTATTGCTTGTCTGTCTTCTAGTTACCTACAACTCAGGGGTTGAAGCTATAGCTAGTCTCGGAACGACTAGTGTCACGTGACCTTACGGTCAGATTCTTTACACTCCCCTTCGTTCAATATCCGCAGAGTCAACCATTTCAAATCCAAAGGAAAACATGAAAATCAAAAACAATATAACTCGGAGGGTGTTGAACGCTCAATTCACAATCTGTAGATCTTGGTGTTGCGACCCAGAGATCTATATTCCCACTAACCTGTTCCATAACCATATCACCATTTCATGTTCAGGGATTCAGTAAATTTTCCAAGTATCTCTGATGAAGATGCCTTAGTTAGGCTGTCCGCAAGCATGTCGGTGGTAGGGATATATATTAGCTTTATCTCCCGGTGGTTTACGAAGTCACGTATAGCATGATATCGAATCAGGATGTGCTTGCTTCGAGAATACAGCACTGGATTGTCGGATAGCTTCATTGCGGACTGATTATCCATATAGAATGGAGTCGGTCCCTTAGATCCTTTCTGAATCGAATGCAAGAAATGTCTAAGCCATACTGCCTGCTTAGCTCCGTCTGACGCAGCAATATACTCAGCTTCTGACGACGAAGTCGCAGTAATTGGTTGCTTTCGGCTTGACCAACTTACAGGGCCACCAGCCAGTATAAAAATATACCCACTAGTTGAACGTCCCTTTGTAGCATTGGCATATGACGCATCCGTATAACCGACTAATATCTTACCACTCCCCTTTTCATCTAACGCTCGGTAGATGATAGCATATTTGATTGTACCGCGGACATATCGGAGTATTCGCTTGACCGCTTCTAAATGGACTTTTGTGGGTTCGGCGAGGTGTTGGCTGAGACGATTGACAGGAAACTGGATATCTGGCCGCGTTCCACCAGCTAAATATGTTAGTCGTCCAATGATTCTTCGGAACTTTGAGTGCAGATCTTTTGGAAGGCGTTGAGAATCTGCTGAAAGGTTCGTACTAGGTCCGAGAGGTAGGATACGATCCTTCGAATGATTCATGCCAAATTCTTTAAGCATCTGAGTAGCATAGAATTCTTGATCCAGTCGTATACCTCCATTTGGAAGCCAGGTGATTCGGATTCTAATATCTTCTTTGCAAGTCCAGGATCTTCATTGGATGAAATTTCTTGAGTTTCCTCTTTGTCCAGTCAATGTCTTTAGTTGCTTTACCGAACACTAAGATATCATCCACGTATAGCGCAATGATGACTCCTCGTTCATTGATAAAGACACTTGAATCAGCTGTTGAAGGCTTAAAACCAATAGTGTTAACGAATGACTTGACTTTCTGATTCCAGAGGTTGGCAGATTGCCGTAAGCCATACAGCGATTGTAAGATCTCACAGACCTGATCTGGTTCAGTTGGTCCGACACCATGGTCCTCTAAGCCCTGGGGAATTTCCATGAACATTTCCTTGTCGATTCTTGAGCCTACGAAGGCGTTTGTAGCGTCAAGTAGATGAGCAACCATCCCGTATGAAGCTGCAATAGCGAACAGCACACGGAGGCTTTCCAGTCGGATTACTGGTGCAAATGTGTCTTCAAAGTCTAAACCTTCCTGTTGAGAGAATCCTCTGGCAACTAGTCGTGCTTTGAATCGTTCTAGACGCCCATCTGCGCCATATTTCAGATCAAAGACCCATTTACATGATATGACTGATCGTCCGATTGATCGTTTAACAAATTTCCATGTGCCGAAGCGTATCAGATTTCGAATCTCAAGACCAATGGCTTCACGCCATCTAGGTCCATAAATTGGATGATTGACAGCTTCCTCATAAGTCTTGGGTATAGGAATTTGCTCCCCTTCAAGCCGCTTGTCAACTCGTAAAGCAAACTCGTCGTCTTCGCCTAGTAGGAGTTCTATTGCAACTGCCAAATTGGCTGTTTCTCGTAGACGTGTCTCCTCATGAGAGACTTGGGAAGAACTATCCGTTATTGATACTTTACTCGCTTCCCTTTCTTCCCGACGTCTTTCTTGACGACTTTTCCGGCCGTATATTTGCTCTGTTTGCTGTGATTCAATTAACGCCTGGGTTGGTTGTCGTATACGCTCAGATCGTCGCTTTGGTGAAGCATCTTGCTGAGATGTCTTTGGTAATGAAGGTGTAGTGGACGGGTTTGGATCAGCTAGATCCAGTGTAGTCGACGTAGTGGATTCTTGACTATGTGACTCGTCGACTGCGGTAGTTGCATCAACATCATCCTTGTGGTTAAGCACGGTAGGACTCATAGCGGTAGTTGATGCAGAATTGATAACTGGATTGACAGTGTGGTTAAACACACTAGGATTCTCAATGAGGCTGTTATATGCCTCATCATTCGTAAACTCTCGATCACCTGCTTCATCAGAAATGAAGCCTCGTTGATCCTCCAAAAAGATTGGATTGGTGACCTTCCGTACTCGCCCTTGTCTATCAAGTACGAGATATTGACTGCTGCTCTTGGTATAACCCACAAAAACACCTTCTTGAGCCCTCGGATCAAGCTTATCCTTTGTCTCAATGTGAAACCAGACTTTGCAAAAAGGAACTTTGAGCTTTGCAAGGTTATACTTCTTCTTATAAATCATCTCATATGCAGACTTCCGTTTCTCCCCTTCCCTTGGTGAAAACATGGTTCGGTTTCGAAGAAAGTTGGCCATCCTAACTGCATATCGCCAATACTTCTTCGGAACATTCATCTGCTGCATCATCGCTCTCTCGATCTCAAGTATGAAACGATTCAGACGCTCTGCTGGTCCATTCTGTGGTGGTGTATATGGCTCTGTAAACTCCAGGTCGATTCCCTTCTTCTCAGCCCATGATCCTAATGCGGCAAACTCCTTCGCATTATCCAATCTAATATTGATCAAGGCCTTCCCTAGAATACGTTCTTCTTTAGCCATCCACTTCTCCAAGATCTCAATCACGGTCTCAGTACGTCGATTGTCCGTGATGTAAAGCCATGAGAACCTAGTCGCATCATCAACTATTGCCAAATAGTACTGGCCTTGATACGGTCCCCAAAAATCAATATAAACTCGTTTCAACGGTTCCTTCTCCTTTGGAACCTCTCCTCGATTCTGGCGCTTCACACTCTTCGCCTGAATACACATCTCACATGTGAAATCATACGATTCTGGAAGCTTCAAACCCATTCGCTTCACTAATCGTTTCATCCTTGGCTTCCCTGGGTGTCCAAATCGCTTATGAAGCAGATCCCAATCTGGTTCTCTGGACACTATTCGAGCCTCTTCATCCTTATTCATTCGCCTTGATCTTGTCATGAGTGTATCCTGGGACTCCACTGAGCCTAGATAACTCGTTCGACCGATATTGTAGCCTGTAGCCAGAGTCTTTCGATCCTTTCTGTAGAATCGATATCCATCCTTCTCATGAGCATTGTAGATTCCATCTCGATACAACACTTGTGTCGAGAGAAGGTTTTCTTCCATGTCTGGCACATATAAAACATTATTCAACCTTGCCACTCCTCCATCCATAAGAGGAACTCTAGCAATCCCTTTTCCCATAATCTTAAGGTTTCCTCCTGCAGTCTTTAGGACGCCTCTGTATCTTGTGTCAAGTTTTTCTAGGCATTAAATATCACCAGTGCAGTGACTCGTTGCACCTCCATCAATAGTCCACTTCTTGACCTTTTGCTCACTTTGGTCTGGGTCTATGCTTGTAGCTCGATCTGCATAATGAACTCCAATCCACACCTTATATGCACTTTCTTCGCTGCTTTCCTCGCTGACACTCTCATCCTCAGTATCAGATTCTTTAGAAGCATTCCTAGCCTTTCCCTTAAACCTAACTTTCTTACTTCTCTTCTCGTGTGCTTTCTTTCTAGAGCTTCGCGTCTTTGAGCTCTCTTGAGAGTCATCTCTAGACTCTTCTTTCAACTTCTTTCGTTTGTCTGGTTTTGGACAATTCCTCGCAAAATGACCCATCTCGTTACAGTTGAAGCACTTAATATCAGATGCGCGGTTGGCCGATTCATTGGCTCCGATGGTCTTATTGGTACTGCCACCTTGCATGCGCTCTTGCTGTTGTAATCGTGATAGTACAAGCCCTCTCGATAGGTCCCCAGCTCCCAGTATTGAGAACTTCATAGAATCGTACTCTGACGGTAATCCTTCCAGAAAAATAACCATAATCGTCTTCTCTGGCAATTTCACTTCTCCGCCACTCACGTCAACTAGCTCTGTATGCCTCTGTTCCAACTGCTGTAGTCCTGCCTCTACTGTCGTTGTAGAGCTCATTTTCCATGTTATTACATCGCGAATCGCATACGCAACGTCTACTTCCGTGCGCCTTTCATATTTCTCCATAAGGTACGCCCATATCTCTCCTGATGACCTCATATGTTGGACCGCGGATTCATCACTTTCGGTAAGGTTCTGTAGGATGTACAATTTCGACAAGGAGTCTGCTGCACTCCATTTATCGTCCTTAAGAAGCTCATCTATCTTCTCAGATTGCTTCCTCCACTTATATGTATAATCCAACACTTTCCAGCACCCTTGTGACTTTAGGAATAACTCATACTTATTTTTCCAACTTCGAACGTTTGTCCGATCGAGTTTCGCTATCTCGAATGTCATAAACTTTCTCCCATTGACCTCCTCAAACGTAGGAATCGTTTCGTCGTCTGGCATTCTCGCTAACTTGTCCACAAGTTGTCGGTCCGGTGTAAACTCTCGTATGGGTACCTCGACTCTAACCACAGTATTCTGCCAACCACTGTGTACGGTGTTGTCTCTTTCTCGTTCGACGATCTCGTTCTCGGTGGCTTCGTCACGTTGACCTAAGGCTGTCTCGTTGCCTTGTTCGAATGAACCAGGAATTCTACCCTCTAGCTCAGGAGTCGTGGAAATAAACCGTCCTCTCTCGTCTCGTTGTCTCCGAGACATCAACTAGCCTTGAGCTGTAACACTTCTTCCTTCCAAACTTTCGAAGCGCGGTCGTATGCCCGAATTCGTCGTAACAATAGGTTGGCCGGCCTATCTTTACTAAGAGGATCGAGGATACAACAGACTAATCACGATACTATTACCTGCTTACACCCAGCGGTGATTCCGGGTGGTTCGCCCTAAGGTGCAAGACTCGCTTCCACGAACGCTGTTATGCTATCCTGCAGCTTAGCCCCAAGGACATGCTACCATGTAAATAAATCGGTGAATAGATCGTATAGACTCAGAGGATTAATATCGTTCAGTAATAGTGATCAATGATCAGTTGCTTGTAAGTATTAATAAGGAGATGATTCGATGCGTTGAATCTCTGTGTATTGCTTGTCTGTCTTCTAGTTACCTACAACTCAGGGGTTGAAGCTATAGCTAGTCTCGGAACGACTAGTGTCACGTGACCTTACGGTCAGATTCTTTACAATATAAATTGAATGTTACATAAAGCTCAGGAAGAACTGTGACGGTGCCAATCTGCTTGGTTTGAGTACGCTATTCTAGCTAACTATATCGTACAAGAGGTGCTTGTCGACAGGTAATATTAAGCATAAAGGGGAAAAAAGAAAAAATGAAGTAAAGGCCTGGTTCTCGCTTCTCATGTAAATCTCTGTGCAAGGCGCCTTTCCCTATCCAGTTCCGACGTCTGATGTTGATATCACTTCCCAATACGGCGCGGATAGGGTTACACGGCTCCTAGCCCTATCCGTGAACTGAGACGGGAACGCAGAGCCATGCCCAGCCGTCACAGGACTTGGCGACAGCCAGGAACAGTCCAACGAACCAACTCTGGATAACCGCGACACCATACACGCGATACAACAGGCTGGAGAATCCCAACAGGCTCCAGGAATAACCATCGAGAAAAGGAAGGCCTCTAGGCTGAGTACGGGACCTAGGACTCCTATAGCTAGGTCTGGATTGAGCGTGTAAAGAATTCGGTGAATGGATCGTATAGACTCAAAGGAATAATATCATTCAGTAATAATGATTAATGATCAGTTGCTTGTTAGTATTGATAAGGAGTTGATTCGATGCGTTGAATCTCTGTGTGTTACTTATCTCTCGTTACATACAACTCAGGGGTTGAGACTATAATTAGCCTCGGAATTGTCGGATTAGTCGGTTTATTCCAGGCCAATGCTGAAGAGTGTTTTACTAGGATCAAAGAAAAGAAGTGACTAGCAAGATTGTATGTATTGAGTTCTGTATCTCCCTCTCCATCAGGTTTCAAAGCCGGGTCTTTTATAGACACTTTTGGCGGGGTGATTTGTGAGTCATCAAGAGGGGTAAATTTTGGGGGCTATAAGATAGGGCTTCTGATTGTTCACTTCCTTTTACTGCCTCCGGATATCCGAATTATCTGACACTGTCTTGCTGGATATCCGGTTTATCTAACAGGAATCACTAGTCATCACGTGACCTGTGATCATATTCTTTACAGAGCGCGGCTCCAAAGAGGAAGATTACACTTGCTGCAATGCGTGCAGTGAGCGCTCCTGCAGAGGATAGCCTCGTGATGAGCCTAATCGAGGACCTGAGGAGCTAGATGCAAGAGGCGGTCCACCAGCTCTCTGTCAAACTTACAACCGCTAAGAATGTGATCAACACGCAGTAGGGCCTTATTACAACCCTCAATACGAGGCTAGAGAGGCTAGAGACCTACGTTAACGCCATACAAAGCCGTCAAATCCTACCACTTGACCCCTTCGCTGCAACGCGTGAGATTGCGGCGCACGGGCCACCACCAGAGCTGCGTCCACGGGAGGCTTAGCGCCCACCCCAATGCAGTCAGACACCGCGCCTAAGAGCCGCGCGATAAACTTAACCGCACCTCAGCCTCCACCGCGATATCAGAATCCAACAAAGGTTACGAAACAAGCCGTACAGCCACCTGAGGGCCCTAAAAAAGTACCTGGAACCACCGCGAAGACCACCAAACAGCCTGAAACTACCACTAAGCTACTGACCAAGCCCGCACCTATGAAATGGGCCACTATTGCCACAAATAACACCCAATCTGGAGGATGGAAAACCGTCCAGTATAAGAAACAGGCCTTGGCACCCTCGAAGGCTCTGTCGACAACTGATTTGAAGCCCATAAGTACCCGGAGTAAAGAGGAGAGGCGCCTGATCTTCAGACGACAATATCCTAAGGATGCTCCTACCGCATTGAAAGCTGATATCCTCTTAGCCCTTAACCGTGCCCTTGCTAAGGCAGGCTTTCCTGACTTTGTAAGAGCGATCGATTCTGGATACGCAGCCTCAGGGGCCTTAACAGTGCTCCTAGAGCGAGGCACTCGCAGCAGCACCCTCGTGCCTGTCTACAACGATACTCTACTAGCTGCTGTAAGGCAAACAGACCCAGCAGTTATTTCCGTGGAGATTAGCGAACAGTGGCACTGTGTTAAGGTACAGGCAGTACCTGTGGACCGCTACATGTATAACGACCAAGGCCTAGCACTAGCCCAAGAAGAGATTGAGCTGGGAACACCATATAGGCTTAAACGAGAGCCAACGGGACAATCCCCTCTTCTGAAGGCTGACGTCCCAACAGCATAATAAATAGTCTGCGTTTCCCATCTGCGCTGGACCAGGAAAAAACAGCGAGATCCTGATTTGACGACGAACCACGCTTATTGAGCTTTCCAAGGGCCTTTGCAGCTTCTTAGCATCGAAAAACCCTCATGGAAAGTCCAGAGAGGCCTCCAGGGGCCACTGGAGATCCAGAAATCATAGGACCTGGATCTGGGGTTGATTCATCGACACCCTCCCAGGAAACGTCACAGCTACCTCCAACTACCCGTGCACTGTTTGCAGGACTTGGAGACTGTCAGAAACAGTCTAATGAACCTACTTTGAGCAACAGCGACACTCTACAAGCGCCACGACAGACTGGAGAAACCCAACAAGCCCCAGGAATGATCCTCGAGAAAAGGAAGGCCTCAAGGCTGACTATAGGATCTCGGACTCCTATAACTAGGTCTGGATTGAGCGTGGCTCCGAAGAGGAAGATTACACTTACCGCAATGCGTGCAGCGAGTGCTCCTGCAGAGGATAGCCTCGTGATGGGCCTGATCGAGGACCTCAACGGCCATCTGCAAGAAGCGGTCCACCAGCTCTCCGCGGAGCTGACAACTGCCAGAAACGTGATCAATACCCAACAGGGCCTCATTACTACTCTCAACGCTAGGCTAGAGAGCCTTGAAACCTACGTGAACGCGCTACAAAGCCGTCAGATCCTACCACTCGAC